>NW_027309789.1:0-625000 GCF_047496795.1 Chiloscyllium punctatum
CCTAACCCTAACCCTAACCCTAACCCTAACCCTAACCCTAACCCTAACCCTAACCCTAACCCTAACCCTAACCCTAACCCTAACCCTAACCCTAACCCTAACCCTAACCCTAACCCTAACCCTAACCCTAACCCTAACCCTAACCCTAACCCTAACCCTAACCCTAACCCTAACCCTAACCCTAACCCTAACCCTAACCCTAACCCTAACCCTAACCCTAACCCTAACCCTAACCCTAACCCTAACCCTAACCCTAACCCTAACCCTAACCCTAACCCTAACCCTAACCCTAACCCTAACCCTAACCCTAACCCTAACCCTAACCCTAACCCTAACCCTAACCCTAACCCTAACCCTAACCCTAACCCTAACCCTAACCCTAACCCTAACCCTAACCCTAACCCTAACCCTAACCCTAACCCTAACCCTAACCCTAACCCTAACCCTAACCCTAACCCTAACCCTAACCCTAACCCTAACCCTAACCCTAACCCTAACCCTAACCCTAACCCTAACCCTAACCCTAACCCTAACCCTAACCCTAACCCTAACCCTAACCCTAACCCTAACCCTAACCCTAACCCTAACCCTAACCCTAACCCTAACCCTAACCCTAACCCTAACCCTAACCCTAACCCTAACCCTAACCCTAACCCTAACCCTAACCCTAACCCTAACCCTAACCCTAACCCTAACCCTAACCCTAACCCTAACCCTAACCCTAACCCTAACCCTAACCCTAACCCTAACCCTAACCCTAACCCTAACCCTAACCCTAACCCTAACCCTAACCCTAACCCTAACCCTAACCCTAACCCTAACCCTAACCCTAACCCTAACCCTAACCCTAACCCTAACCCTAACCCTAACCCTAACCCTAACCCTAACCCTAACCCTAACCCTAACCCTAACCCTAACCCTAACCCTAACCCTAACCCTAACCCTAACCCTAACCCTAACCCTAACCCTAACCCTAACCCTAACCCTAACCCTAACCCTAACCCTAACCCTAACCCTAACCCTAACCCTAACCCTAACCCTAACCCTAACCCTAACCCTAACCCTAACCCTAACCCTAACCCTAACCCTAACCCTAACCCTAACCCTAACCCTAACCCTAACCCTAACCCTAACCCTAACCCTAACCCTAACCCTAACCCTAACCCTAACCCTAACCCTAACCCTAACCCTAACCCTAACCCTAACCCTAACCCTAACCCTAACCCTAACCCTAACCCTAACCCTAACCCTAACCCTAACCCTAACCCTAACCCTAACCCTAACCCTAACCCTAACCCTAACCCTAACCCTAACCCTAACCCTAACCCTAACCCTAACCCTAACCCTAACCCTAACCCTAACCCTAACCCTAACCCTAACCCTAACCCTAACCCTAACCCTAACCCTAACCCTAACCCTAACCCTAACCCTAACCCTAACCCTAACCCTAACCCTAACCCTAACCCTAACCCTAACCCTAACCCTAACCCTAACCCTAACCCTAACCCTAACCCTAACCCTAACCCTAACCCTAACCCTAACCCTAACCCTAACCCTAACCCTAACCCTAACCCTAACCCTAACCCTAACCCTAACCCTAACCCTAACCCTAACCCTAACCCTAACCCTAACCCTAACCCTAACCCTAACCCTAACCCTAACCCTAACCCTAACCCTAACCCTAACCCTAACCCTAACCCTAACCCTAACCCTAACCCTAACCCTAACCCTAACCCTAACCCTAACCCTAACCCTAACCCTAACCCTAACCCTAACCCTAACCCTAACCCTAACCCTAACCCTAACCCTAACCCTAACCCTAACCCTAACCCTAACCCTAACCCTAACCCTAACCCTAACCCTAACCCTAACCCTAACCCTAACCCTAACCCTAACCCTAACCCTAACCCTAACCCTAACCCTAACCCTAACCCTAACCCTAACCCTAACCCTAACCCTAACCCTAACCCTAACCCTAACCCTAACCCTAACCCTAACCCTAACCCTAACCCTAACCCTAACCCTAACCCTAACCCTAACCCTAACCCTAACCCTAACCCTAACCCTAACCCTAACCCTAACCCTAACCCTAACCCTAACCCTAACCCTAACCCTAACCCTAACCCTAACCCTAACCCTAACCCTAACCCTAACCCTAACCCTAACCCTAACCCTAACCCTAACCCTAACCCTAACCCTAACCCTAACCCTAACCCTAACCCTAACCCTAACCCTAACCCTAACCCTAACCCTAACCCTAACCCTAACCCTAACCCTAACCCTAACCCTAACCCTAACCCTAACCCTAACCCTAACCCTAACCCTAACCCTAACCCTAACCCTAACCCTAACCCTAACCCTAACCCTAACCCTAACCCTAACCCTAACCCTAACCCTAACCCTAACCCTAACCCTAACCCTAACCCTAACCCTAACCCTAACCCTAACCCTAACCCTAACCCTAACCCTAACCCTAACCCTAACCCTAACCCTAACCCTAACCCTAACCCTAACCCTAACCCTAACCCTAACCCTAACCCTAACCCTAACCCTAACCCTAACCCTAACCCTAACCCTAACCCTAACCCTAACCCTAACCCTAACCCTAACCCTAACCCTAACCCTAACCCTAACCCTAACCCTAACCCTAACCCTAACCCTAACCCTAACCCTAACCCTAACCCTAACCCTAACCCTAACCCTAACCCTAACCCTAACCCTAACCCTAACCCTAACCCTAACCCTAACCCTAACCCTAACCCTAACCCTAACCCTAACCCTAACCCTAACCCTAACCCTAACCCTAACCCTAACCCTAACCCTAACCCTAACCCTAACCCTAACCCTAACCCTAACCCTAACCCTAACCCTAACCCTAACCCTAACCCTAACCCTAACCCTAACCCTAACCCTAACCCTAACCCTAACCCTAACCCTAACCCTAACCCTAACCCTAACCCTAACCCTAACCCTAACCCTAACCCTAACCCTAACCCTAACCCTAACCCTAACCCTAACCCTAACCCTAACCCTAACCCTAACCCTAACCCTAACCCTAACCCTAACCCTAACCCTAACCCTAACCCTAACCCTAACCCTAACCCTAACCCTAACCCTAACCCTAACCCTAACCCTAACCCTAACCCTAACCCTAACCCTAACCCTAACCCTAACCCTAACCCTAACCCTAACCCTAACCCTAACCCTAACCCTAACCCTAACCCTAACCCTAACCCTAACCCTAACCCTAACCCTAACCCTAACCCTAACCCTAACCCTAACCCTAACCCTAACCCTAACCCTAACCCTAACCCTAACCCTAACCCTAACCCTAACCCTAACCCTAACCCTAACCCTAACCCTAACCCTAACCCTAACCCTAACCCTAACCCTAACCCTAACCCTAACCCTAACCCTAACCCTAACCCTAACCCTAACCCTAACCCTAACCCTAACCCTAACCCTAACCCTAACCCTAACCCTAACCCTAACCCTAACCCTAACCCTAACCCTAACCCTAACCCTAACCCTAACCCTAACCCTAACCCTAACCCTAACCCTAACCCTAACCCTAACCCTAACCCTAACCCTAACCCTAACCCTAACCCTAACCCTAACCCTAACCCTAACCCTAACCCTAACCCTAACCCTAACCCTAACCCTAACCCTAACCCTAACCCTAACCCTAACCCTAACCCTAACCCTAACCCTAACCCTAACCCTAACCCTAACCCTAACCCTAACCCTAACCCTAACCCTAACCCTAACCCTAACCCTAACCCTAACCCTAACCCTAACCCTAACCCTAACCCTAACCCTAACCCTAACCCTAACCCTAACCCTAACCCTAACCCTAACCCTAACCCTAACCCTAACCCTAACCCTAACCCTAACCCTAACCCTAACCCTAACCCTAACCCTAACCCTAACCCTAACCCTAACCCTAACCCTAACCCTAACCCTAACCCTAACCCTAACCCTAACCCTAACCCTAACCCTAACCCTAACCCTAACCCTAACCCTAACCCTAACCCTAACCCTAACCCTAACCCTAACCCTAACCCTAACCCTAACCCTAACCCTAACCCTAACCCTAACCCTAACCCTAACCCTAACCCTAACCCTAACCCTAACCCTAACCCTAACCCTAACCCTAACCCTAACCCTAACCCTAACCCTAACCCTAACCCTAACCCTAACCCTAACCCTAACCCTAACCCTAACCCTAACCCTAACCCTAACCCTAACCCTAACCCTAACCCTAACCCTAACCCTAACCCTAACCCTAACCCTAACCCTAACCCTAACCCTAACCCTAACCCTAACCCTAACCCTAACCCTAACCCTAACCCTAACCCTAACCCTAACCCTAACCCTAACCCTAACCCTAACCCTAACCCTAACCCTAACCCTAACCCTAACCCTAACCCTAACCCTAACCCTAACCCTAACCCTAACCCTAACCCTAACCCTAACCCTAACCCTAACCCTAACCCTAACCCTAACCCTAACCCTAACCCTAACCCTAACCCTAACCCTAACCCTAACCCTAACCCTAACCCTAACCCTAACCCTAACCCTAACCCTAACCCTAACCCTAACCCTAACCCTAACCCTAACCCTAACCCTAACCCTAACCCTAACCCTAACCCTAACCCTAACCCTAACCCTAACCCTAACCCTAACCCTAACCCTAACCCTAACCCTAACCCTAACCCTAACCCTAACCCTAACCCTAACCCTAACCCTAACCCTAACCCTAACCCTAACCCTAACCCTAACCCTAACCCTAACCCTAACCCTAACCCTAACCCTAACCCTAACCCTAACCCTAACCCTAACCCTAACCCTAACCCTAACCCTAACCCTAACCCTAACCCTAACCCTAACCCTAACCCTAACCCTAACCCTAACCCTAACCCTAACCCTAACCCTAACCCTAACCCTAACCCTAACCCTAACCCTAACCCTAACCCTAACCCTAACCCTAACCCTAACCCTAACCCTAACCCTAACCCTAACCCTAACCCTAACCCTAACCCTAACCCTAACCCTAACCCTAACCCTAACCCTAACCCTAACCCTAACCCTAACCCTAACCCTAACCCTAACCCTAACCCTAACCCTAACCCTAACCCTAACCCTAACCCTAACCCTAACCCTAACCCTAACCCTAACCCTAACCCTAACCCTAACCCTAACCCTAACCCTAACCCTAACCCTAACCCTAACCCTAACCCTAACCCTAACCCTAACCCTAACCCTAACCCTAACCCTAACCCTAACCCTAACCCTAACCCTAACCCTAACCCTAACCCTAACCCTAACCCTAACCCTAACCCTAACCCTAACCCTAACCCTAACCCTAACCCTAACCCTAACCCTAACCCTAACCCTAACCCTAACCCTAACCCTAACCCTAACCCTAACCCTAACCCTAACCCTAACCCTAACCCTAACCCTAACCCTAACCCTAACCCTAACCCTAACCCTAACCCTAACCCTAACCCTAACCCTAACCCTAACCCTAACCCTAACCCTAACCCTAACCCTAACCCTAACCCTAACCCTAACCCTAACCCTAACCCTAACCCTAACCCTAACCCTAACCCTAACCCTAACCCTAACCCTAACCCTAACCCTAACCCTAACCCTAACCCTAACCCTAACCCTAACCCTAACCCTAACCCTAACCCTAACCCTAACCCTAACCCTAACCCTAACCCTAACCCTAACCCTAACCCTAACCCTAACCCTAACCCTAACCCTAACCCTAACCCTAACCCTAACCCTAACCCTAACCCTAACCCTAACCCTAACCCTAACCCTAACCCTAACCCTAACCCTAACCCTAACCCTAACCCTAACCCTAACCCTAACCCTAACCCTAACCCTAACCCTAACCCTAACCCTAACCCTAACCCTAACCCTAACCCTAACCCTAACCCTAACCCTAACCCTAACCCTAACCCTAACCCTAACCCTAACCCTAACCCTAACCCTAACCCTAACCCTAACCCTAACCCTAACCCTAACCCTAACCCTAACCCTAACCCTAACCCTAACCCTAACCCTAACCCTAACCCTAACCCTAACCCTAACCCTAACCCTAACCCTAACCCTAACCCTAACCCTAACCCTAACCCTAACCCTAACCCTAACCCTAACCCTAACCCTAACCCTAACCCTAACCCTAACCCTAACCCTAACCCTAACCCTAACCCTAACCCTAACCCTAACCCTAACCCTAACCCTAACCCTAACCCTAACCCTAACCCTAACCCTAACCCTAACCCTAACCCTAACCCTAACCCTAACCCTAACCCTAACCCTAACCCTAACCCTAACCCTAACCCTAACCCTAACCCTAACCCTAACCCTAACCCTAACCCTAACCCTAACCCTAACCCTAACCCTAACCCTAACCCTAACCCTAACCCTAACCCTAACCCTAACCCTAACCCTAACCCTAACCCTAACCCTAACCCTAACCCTAACCCTAACCCTAACCCTAACCCTAACCCTAACCCTAACCCTAACCCTAACCCTAACCCTAACCCTAACCCTAACCCTAACCCTAACCCTAACCCTAACCCTAACCCTAACCCTAACCCTAACCCTAACCCTAACCCTAACCCTAACCCTAACCCTAACCCTAACCCTAACCCTAACCCTAACCCTAACCCTAACCCTAACCCTAACCCTAACCCTAACCCTAACCCTAACCCTAACCCTAACCCTAACCCTAACCCTAACCCTAACCCTAACCCTAACCCTAACCCTAACCCTAACCCTAACCCTAACCCTAACCCTAACCCTAACCCTAACCCTAACCCTAACCCTAACCCTAACCCTAACCCTAACCCTAACCCTAACCCTAACCCTAACCCTAACCCTAACCCTAACCCTAACCCTAACCCTAACCCTAACCCTAACCCTAACCCTAACCCTAACCCTAACCCTAACCCTAACCCTAACCCTAACCCTAACCCTAACCCTAACCCTAACCCTAACCCTAACCCTAACCCTAACCCTAACCCTAACCCTAACCCTAACCCTAACCCTAACCCTAACCCTAACCCTAACCCTAACCCTAACCCTAACCCTAACCCTAACCCTAACCCTAACCCTAACCCTAACCCTAACCCTAACCCTAACCCTAACCCTAACCCTAACCCTAACCCTAACCCTAACCCTAACCCTAACCCTAACCCTAACCCTAACCCTAACCCTAACCCTAACCCTAACCCTAACCCTAACCCTAACCCTAACCCTAACCCTAACCCTAACCCTAACCCTAACCCTAACCCTAACCCTAACCCTAACCCTAACCCTAACCCTAACCCTAACCCTAACCCTAACCCTAACCCTAACCCTAACCCTAACCCTAACCCTAACCCTAACCCTAACCCTAACCCTAAACCCTAACCCTAACCCTAACCCTAACCCTAACCCTAACCCTAACCCTAACCCTAACCCTAACCCTAACCCTAACCCTAACCCTAACCCTAACCCTAACCCTAACCCTAACCCTAACCCTAACCCTAACCCTAACCCTAACCCTAACCCTAACCCTAACCCTAACCCTAACCCTAACCCTAACCCTAACCCTAACCCTAACCCTAACCCTAACCCTAACCCTAACCCTAACCCTAACCCTAACCCTAACCCTAACCCTAACCCTAACCCTAACCCTAACCCTAACCCTAACCCTAACCCTAACCCTAACCCTAACCCTAACCCTAACCCTAACCCTAACCCTAACCCTAACCCTAACCCTAACCCTAACCCTAACCCTAACCCTAACCCTAACCCTAACCCTAACCCTAACCCTAACCCTAACCCTAACCCTAACCCTAACCCTAACCCTAACCCTAACCCTAACCCTAACCCTAACCCTAACCCTAACCCTAACCCTAACCCTAACCCTAACCCTAACCCTAACCCTAACCCTAACCCTAACCCTAACCCTAACCCTAACCCTAACCCTAACCCTAACCCTAACCCTAACCCTAACCCTAACCCTAACCCTAACCCTAACCCTAACCCTAACCCTAACCCTAACCCTAACCCTAACCCTAACCCTAACCCTAACCCTAACCCTAACCCTAACCCTAACCCTAACCCTAACCCTAACCCTAACCCTAACCCTAACCCTAACCCTAACCCTAACCCTAACCCTAACCCTAACCCTAACCCTAACCCTAACCCTAACCCTAACCCTAACCCTAACCCTAACCCTAACCCTAACCCTAACCCTAACCCTAACCCTAACCCTAACCCTAACCCTAACCCTAACCCTAACCCTAACCCTAACCCTAACCCTAACCCTAACCCTAACCCTAACCCTAACCCTAACCCTAACCCTAACCCTAACCCTAACCCTAACCCTAACCCTAACCCTAACCCTAACCCTAACCCTAACCCTAACCCTAACCCTAACCCTAACCCTAACCCTAACCCTAACCCTAACCCTAACCCTAACCCTAACCCTAACCCTAACCCTAACCCTAACCCTAACCCTAACCCTAACCCTAACCCTAACCCTAACCCTAACCCTAACCCTAACCCTAACCCTAACCCTAACCCTAACCCTAACCCTAACCCTAACCCTAACCCTAACCCTAACCCTAACCCTAACCCTAACCCTAACCCTAACCCTAACCCTAACCCTAACCCTAACCCTAACCCTAACCCTAACCCTAACCCTAACCCTAACCCTAACCCTAACCCTAACCCTAACCCTAACCCTAACCCTAACCCTAACCCTAACCCTAACCCTAACCCTAACCCTAACCCTAACCCTAACCCTAACCCTAACCCTAACCCTAACCCTAACCCTAACCCTAACCCTAACCCTAACCCTAACCCTAACCCTAACCCTAACCCTAACCCTAACCCTAACCCTAACCCTAACCCTAACCCTAACCCTAACCCTAACCCTAACCCTAACCCTAACCCTAACCCTAACCCTAACCCTAACCCTAACCCTAACCCTAACCCTAACCCTAACCCTAACCCTAACCCTAACCCTAACCCTAACCCTAACCCTAACCCTAACCCTAACCCTAACCCTAACCCTAACCCTAACCCTAACCCTAACCCTAACCCTAACCCTAACCCTAACCCTAACCCTAACCCTAACCCTAACCCTAACCCTAACCCTAACCCTAACCCTAACCCTAACCCTAACCCTAACCCTAACCCTAACCCTAACCCTAACCCTAACCCTAACCCTAACCCTAACCCTAACCCTAACCCTAACCCTAACCCTAACCCTAACCCTAACCCTAACCCTAACCCTAACCCTAACCCTAACCCTAACCCTAACCCTAACCCTAACCCTAACCCTAACCCTAACCCTAACCCTAACCCTAACCCTAACCCTAACCCTAACCCTAACCCTAACCCTAACCCTAACCCTAACCCTAACCCTAACCCTAACCCTAACCCTAACCCTAACCCTAACCCTAACCCTAACCCTAACCCTAACCCTAACCCTAACCCTAACCCTAACCCTAACCCTAACCCTAACCCTAACCCTAACCCTAACCCTAACCCTAACCCTAACCCTAACCCTAACCCTAACCCTAACCCTAACCCTAACCCTAACCCTAACCCTAACCCTAACCCTAACCCTAACCCTAACCCTAACCCTAACCCTAACCCCTAACCCTAACCCTAACCCTAACCCTAACCCTAACCCTAACCCTAACCCTAACCCTAACCCTAACCCTAACCCTAACCCTAACCCTAACCCTAACCCTAACCCTAACCCTAACCCTAACCCTAACCCTAACCCTAACCCTAACCCTAACCCTAACCCTAACCCTAACCCTAACCCTAACCCTAACCCTAACCCTAACCCTAACCCTAACCCTAACCCTAACCCTAACCCTAACCCTAACCCTAACCCTAACCCTAACCCTAACCCTAACCCTAACCCTAACCCTAACCCTAACCCTAACCCTAACCCTAACCCTAACCCTAACCCTAACCCTAACCCTAACCCTAACCCTAACCCTAACCCTAACCCTAACCCTAACCCTAACCCTAACCCTAACCCTAACCCTAACCCTAACCCTAACCCTAACCCTAACCCTAACCCTAACCCTAACCCTAACCCTAACCCTAACCCTAACCCTAACCCTAACCCTAACCCTAACCCTAACCCTAACCCTAACCCTAACCCTAACCCTAACCCTAACCCTAACCCTAACCCTAACCCTAACCCTAACCCTAACCCTAACCCTAACCCTAACCCTAACCCTAACCCTAACCCTAACCCTAACCCTAACCCTAACCCTAACCCTAACCCTAACCCTAACCCTAACCCTAACCCTAACCCTAACCCTAACCCTAACCCTAACCCTAACCCTAACCCTAACCCTAACCCTAACCCTAACCCTAACCCTAACCCTAACCCTAACCCTAACCCTAACCCTAACCCTAACCCTAACCCTAACCCTAACCCTAACCCTAACCCTAACCCTAACCCTAACCCTAACCCTAACCCTAACCCTAACCCTAACCCTAACCCTAACCCTAACCCTAACCCTAACCCTAACCCTAACCCTAACCCTAACCCTAACCCTAACCCTAACCCTAACCCTAACCCTAACCCTAACCCTAACCCTAACCCTAACCCTAACCCTATCCCAACCCTAACCCTAACCCTAACCCTAACCCTAACCCTAACCCTATCCCTAACCCTAACCCTAACCCTAACCCTAACCCTAACCCTAACCCTAACCCTAACCCTAACCCTAACCCTAACCCTAACCCTAACCCTAACCCTAACCCTAACCCTAACCCTAACCCTAACCCTAACCCTAACCCTAACCCTAACCCTAACCCTAACCCTAACCCTAACCCTAACCCTAACCCTAACCCTAACCCTAACCCTAACCCTAACCCTAACCCTAACCCTAACCCTAACCCTAACCCTAACCCTAACCCTAACCCTAACCCTAACCCTAACCCTATCCCTAACCCTAACCCTAACCCTAACCCTAACCCTAACCCTAACCCTAACCCTAACCCTAACCCTAACCCTAACCCTATCGCAGGCTAACCCTAACCCTAACCCTAACCCTAACCCTAACCCTAACCCTAACCCTAACCCTAACCCTAACCCTAACCCTAACCCTAACCCTAACCCTATCCCTAACCCTAACCCTAACCCTAACCCTAACCCTAACCCTATCCCTAACCCTAACCCTAACCCTAACCCTAACCCTAACCCTAAACCCTAACCCTAACCCTAACCCTAACCCTAACCCTAACCCTAACCCTAACCCTAACCCTAACCCTATCCCTAACCCTAACCCTAACCCTAACCCTAACCCTAACCCTATCCCTAACCCTAACCCTAACCCTAACCCTAACCCTAACCCTAACCCTAACCCTAACCCTAACCCTAACCCTAACCCTAACCCTAACCCTATCGCAGGCTGAAACAGAGGGGCTGAAACAGAGGGCGAGAAACAAAGGGGCTGAAACAGAGGGCGAGAAACAGAGGGGCTGAATCAGAAGGGCTGAAACAGAGTGGCTGAAACAGAAGGGCTGAAACAGAGGGGCTGAAACAGAGGGCGAGAAACAGACGGGCTGAAACAGAGGGCGAGAAACAGAGTGGCTGAAACAGAGGGCAAGAAACAGAGGGGCTGAAACAGAGGGGCTGAAACAGAGGGGCTGAAACAGAGAGCGAGAAACAGAGGGGCTGAAACAGAGGGCCAGAAACAGAGGGCGAGAAACAGAGGGACTGAAACAGTGGGGCTGAAACAGAGGGGCTGATACAGAGGGCGAGAAACAGAGCGGCTGAAACAGAGGGCGAGAAACAGAGCGGCAGAAACAGAGGGGCTGTAACAGAGGGGCTGAAACAGAGGGGCAGAAACAGAGGGCGAGAAACAGAGGGGCTGAATCAGAGGGGCTGAATCAGAGGGACTGAAACAGAGGGGCTGAAACAGAGGGCGAGAAACAAAGGGGCTGAAACAGCGGGCGAGAAACAGAGGGCGAGAAACAGAGGGGCTGAAACAGAGGGGCTGAAACAGAGGGCGAGAAACAGAGGGGCTGAAACAGAGGGCGAAAAACAGAGGGGCTGAAACAGAGGGCGAGAAACAGAGGGTGAGAAACAGAGGGCGAGAAACAAAGTGGATGAAACAGAGGGGCTGAAAGAAAGGGGCTGAAACAGAGGGGCTGAAACAGAGGGGCTGAATCAGAGGGGCTGAAACAGAGTGGCTGAATCAGAGGGGCTGAAACAGAGAGCGAGAAACAGAGGGGCTGAAACAGAGGGCGAGAAACAGAGGGGCTGAAACAGAGGGGCTGAAACAGAGGGGCTGAATCCGAGGGCAAGAAACAGAGAGGCTGAAACAGAGGGCGAGAAACAGAGGGGCTGAAACAGAGGGCAAGAAACAGAGGGGCTGAAACAGAGGGCGAGAAACAGAGGGGCTGAAACAGAGGGGCTGAAACAGAGGGGCTGAAACAGAGGGGCTGAAATAGAGGGCGAGAAACAGAGGGGCTGAATCAGACAGGCTGAATCAGATGGGCTGAAACAGAGGGGCTGAAACAGAGGGCGAGAAACAGAGTGGCTGAAACAGAGGGCGAGAAACAGAGGGCGAGAAACAGAGGGGCTGAAAAAGTGGGGCTGAAACAAAGGGGCTGAAACAAAGCGCAATATACAGAGGGCGACAAACAGAGGGGCTGAAACAGAGGTCGAGAAACAGAGGGGCTGAAACAGAGGAGCTGAAACAGAGGGCGAGAAACAGAGAGGCTGAAACACAGGGCGAGAAACAGAGGGGCTGAAACAGAGGGCGAGAAACAGAGGGGCTGAAACAGAGGGACTGAAACAGAGGGGCTGAAACAGAGGGGCTGAAACAGAGGGCGAGAAACAGAGGGGCTGAAACAGAGGGCAAGAAAAGAGGGGCTGAAACAGAGGGCGAGAAACAGAGGGGCTGAAACAGAGGGGCTGAAACAGAGGGGCGGAAACAGAGGGGCTGAAACAAAGAGCGAGAAACCGAGGGGCTGAAACAGAGGGGCTGAAACAGAGGGCGAGAAACAGAGGGGCTGAAACAGAGGGCAAGAAACAGAGGGGCTGAAACAGAGGGCGAGAAACAGAGGGGCTGAAACAGAGGGGCTGAAACAGAGGGGCGGAAACAGAGGGGCTGAAACAGAGAGCGAGAAACAGAGGGGCTGAAACAGAGGGGCGGAAACAGAGGGGCTGAAACAGAGGGCGAGAAACATAGTGGCTGAAACAAAGGGGCTGAAACAGTGGGGCTACAATAGAGGGGCTGAAACAGAGGGCGAGAAATAGAGGGGCTGAAACACAGGGCGAGAAACAGAGGGGCTGAAACAGAGGGGCTGAAACAGAGGGCGAGAAACAGAGGGGCTGAAACAGAGGGGCTGAAACAGAGGGCGAGAAACAGAGGGGCTGAAACAGAGGGCGAGAATCAGAGGGGCTGAAACAGAGGGCGAGAAACAGAGGGGCTGAAACAGAGGGCGAGAAACAGAGGGGCTGTAACAGAGGGGCTGAAACAGAGGGGCTGAAACAGAGGGCGAGAAACAGAGGGGCTGAAACAGAGGGCGAGAAACCGAGGGGCTGAATCAGAGGGGCTGAAACAGAGGGCGAGAAACACAGGGGCTGAAAAAGAGGGGCTGAAACAGAGGGGCTGAAACAGAGGGCGAGAAACAGAGAGGCTGAAACAGAGGGCGAGAAACAGAGTGGCTGAAACAGAGGGCAAGAAACAGAGGGGCTGAAACAGAGGGGCTGAAACAGAGGGGCTGAAACAGAGAGCGAGAAACAGAGGGGCTGAAACAGAGGGCCAGAAACAGAGGGCGAGAAACAGAGGGACTGAAACAGTGGGGCTGAAACAGAGGGGCTGATACAGAGGGCGAGAAACAGAGCGGCTGAAACAGAGGGCGAGAAGCAGAGGGGCTGAAACAAAGGGGCTGAAACAGTGGGGCTAAAACAGAGGGGCTGAAACAGAGGGCGAGAAATAGAGGGGCTGAAACAGAGGGCGAGAAACAGAGGGGCTGAAACAGAGGGCGAGAAACAGAGGGGCTGAAACAGAAGGCGAGAAACAGAGGGGCTGAAACAGAGGGCGAGAAACAGACGGGCTGAAACAGAGGTCGAGAAACAGAGGGGCTGAAACAGAGGGCAAGAAACAGAGGGGCGGTATCATAGGGGCTGAAACAAAGGGCGAGAAACAGAGGGGCTGAAACAGAGAGCGAGAAACAGAGGGGCTGAAACAGAGGGTCTGAAACAGAGGGTGAGAAACAGAGGGGCTGAAACAGAGGGCGAGAAACAGAGGGGCTGAAACAGAGGGGCTGAAACAGAGGGGCTGAATCAGAGGGGCTGATTCAGAGGGGCTGAAACAGAGGGCTTAATCAGAGGGGCTGAAACAGAGGGCGAGAAACAGAGGGGCTGAAACAGAGGGCGAGAAACAGAGGGGCAGAAACAGAGGGCGAGAAACAGAGGAGCTGAAACAGAGGGGCTGAAACAGAGAGCGCGAAACAGAGGGGCTGAAACAGATGGCGAGAAACAGAGGGACTGAAACAGAGGTTGAGAAACAGAGGGGCTGAAACAGAGGGCAAGAAACAGAGGGTCTGAAACAGAGTGGCTGAAACAGAAGGGCTGAAACAGAGGGGCGGAAACAGAGGGCGAGAAACAGAGGGGCTGAATCAGAGGGGCTGAATCAGAAGGGCTGAAACAGAGGGGCTGAATCAGAGGGGCTGAAACAGAAGGCGAGAAACAGAGGGGCTGAAACAGAGGGCGAGAAACTGAGGGGCAGAAACAGAGTGCGAGAAACAGAGGGGCTGAAACAGAGGGGCTGAAACAGAGGGCGAGAAACAGAGGGGCTGAAACAGAGGGCGAGAAACAGAGGGGCAGAAACTGAGGGCGAGAAACAGAGGGGCTGAAACAGAGGGGCTGAAACAGAGGGGCTGAATCAGAGGGGCTGAAACAGAGGGGCTGAAACAGAGGGCGAGAAACAAAGGGGCTGAAACAGCGGGCGAGAAACAGAGGGCAAGAAACAGAGGGGCTGAAACAGAGGGGCTGAAACAGACGGGCTGAAACAGAGAGCCTGAAACAGAGGGGCTGAAACAGAGGGCGAAATACAGAGGGGCTGAAACAGAGGGCGAGAAACAGAGCGGCAGAAACAGAGGGGCAGAAACAGAGGGGCTGAAACAGAGGGCCTGAAACAGAGGGCGAGAAACAGAGGGGCTGAATCAGAGGTGCTGAATCAGAGGGACTGAAACAGCGGGGCTGAAACAGAGGGCGAGAAACAAAGGGGCTGAAACAGCGGGCGAGAAACAGAGGGCGAGAAACAGAGGGGCTGAAACAGAGGGGCTGAAACAGAGGGTGAGAAACAGAGGGGCTGAAACAGCGGGCGAAGAACAGAGGGGCTGAAACAGAGGGCGAGAAACAGAGGGTGAGAAACAGAGGGCGAGAAACAGAGTGGATGAAACAGAGGGGCTGAAAGAAAGGGGCTGAAATAGAGGGGCTGAAACAGAGGGGCTGAATCAGAGGGGCTGAAACAGAGTGGCTGAATCAGAGGGGCTGAAACAGAGGGCGAGAAACAGAGGGGCTGAAACAGAGGGCGGGAAACAGAGGGGCTGAAACAGAGGGGCTGAAACAGAGGGGCTGAAACAGAGGGGCTGAATCCGAGGGCAAGAATCAGAGAGGCTGAAACAGAGGGCGAGAAACAGAGGGGCTGAAACAGAGGGGCTGAAACAGAGGGCGAGAAACAGAGGGGCTGAAACAGAGGGCGAGAAACAGAGGGGCTGAAACAGAGGGCGAGAAACAGAGGGCGAGAAACAGAGTGACTGAAAAAGAGGGGCTGAAACAGAGGGGCTGAAACAGATGGCGAGAAACAGAGGGGCTGAAACAGAGGGCGAGAAACAGAGGGGCTGAAACAGAGGGCGAGAAACAGAGGGGCTGAAACAGAGGGGCTGAAACTGTGGGGCTGAAACAGAACGGCTGAAACAGAGGGCGAGAAATAGAGGGGCTGAAACACAGGGCGAGAAATACAGGGGCTGAAACAGAGGGCGAGAAACAGAGGGGCTGAAACAGAGGCGCTGAAACAGAGGGGCTGAAACAGAGGGCGAGAAACAGAGGGGCTGAAACAGAGGGGCTGAAACAGAGGGGCTGAATCAGAGGGGCTGAAACAGAGGGGCTGAAACAGAGGGCGAGAAACAAAGGGGCTGAAACAGCGGGCGAGAAACAGAGGGCAAGAAACAGAGGGGCTGAAACAGAGGGGCTGAAACAGACGGGCTGAAACAGAGAGCCTGAAACAGAGGGGCTGAAACAGAGGGCGAAATACAGAGGGGCTGAAACAGAGGGCGAGAAACAGAGCGGCAGAAACAGAGGGGCAGAAACAAAGGGGCTGAAACAGAGGGCCTGAAACAGAGGGCGAGAAACAGAGGGGCTGAATCAGAGGTGCTGAATCAGAGGGACTGAAACAGCGGGGCTGAAACAGAGGGCGAGAAACAAAGGGGCTGAAACAGCGGGCGAGAAACAGAGGGCGAGAAACAGAGGGGCTGAAACAGAGGGGCTGAAACAGAGGGTGAGAAACAGAGGGGCTGAAACAGCGGGCGAAGAACAGAGGGGCTGAAACAGAGGGCGAGAAACAGAGGGTGAGAAACAGAGGGCGAGAAACAGAGTGGATGAAACAGAGGGGCTGAAAGAAAGGGGCTGAAATAGAGGGGCTGAAACAGAGGGGCTGAATCAGAGGGGCTGAAACAGAGTGGCTGAATCAGAGGGGCTGAAACAGAGGGCGAGAAACAGAGGGGCTGAAACAGAGGGCGGGAAACAGAGGGGCTGAAACAGAGGGGCTGAAACAGAGGGGCTGAAACAGAGGGGCTGAATCCGAGGGCAAGAATCAGAGAGGCTGAAACAGAGGGCGAGAAACAGAGGGGCTGAAACAGAGGGGCTGAAACAGAGGGCGAGAAACAGAGGGGCTGAAACAGAGGGCGAGAAACAGAGGGGCTGAAACAGAGGGCGAGAAACAGAGGGCGAGAAACAGAGTGACTGAAAAAGAGGGGCTGAAACAGAGGGGCTGAAACAGATGGCGAGAAACAGAGGGGCTGAAACAGAGGGCGAGAAACAGAGGGGCTGAAACAGAGGGCGAGAAACAGAGGGGCTGAAACAGAGGGGCTGAAACAGTGGGGCTGAAACAGAACGGCTGAAACAGAGGGCGAGAAATAGAGGGGCTGAAACACAGGGCGAGAAATACAGGGGCTGAAACAGAGGGCGAGAAACAGAGGGGCTGAAACAGAGGCGCTGAAACAGAGGGGCTGAAACAGAGGGCGAGAAACAGAGGGGCTGAAAAAGAGGGCGAGAAACAGTGGGGCTGAAACAGAGGGCGAGAAACAGAGGGGCTGAATCAGAGGAGCTGAAACAGAGGGCGAGAAACAGAGGGGCTGAAACAGAGGGCGAGAAACAGTGGGACTGAAACAGAGGGGCTGAAACAGAGGGTGAGAAACAGAGGGGCTGAAACAGAGGGCGAGAAACTGAGGGGCTGAAACAGAGGGTCTGAAACAGAGGGGCTGAATCAGAGGGGCTGATTCAGAGGGGCTGAAACAGTGGGGCTGAAGCAGAGGGGCTGAAACATAGGGCAAGAAACAGAGGGGCTGAAACAAAGGGGCTGAAACAGTGGGGCAGAAACAGAGGGGCTGAAACAGAGGGCGAGAAACAGAGGGGCTGAAACAGAGGGCGAGAAACAGAGGGGCTGAAACAGAGGGGCTGAAACAGAGGGGCTGAATCAGAGTGGCTGATTCAGAGGGTCTGAAACAGAGGGGCTGAATCAGAGGGCCGGTAACAGAGGGCGAGAAACAGAGGGGCAGAAACAGAGGGCAAGAAACAGAGGGGCTGAAACAGAGGGCGAGAAACAGACGGGCAGAAACAGAGAGCGAGAAACAGAGGGACTGAAACAGAGGGGCTGAAACAGAGAGCGCGAAACAGAGGGACTGAAACAGAGGGCGAGAAACAGAGGGGCTGAAACAGAGGGCGAGAAACAGAGGGGCTGAAACAGAGGGCGAGAAACAGAGGGGCTGAAACAGAGGGCGAGAAACAGACGGGCAGAAACAGAGGGCGAGAAACAGAGGGACTGAAACAAAGGGGCTGAAACAGAGAGCGCGAAACAGAGGGACTGAAACAGAGGGCGAGAAACAGAGGGGCTGAAACAGAGGGCAAGAAACAGAGGGGCTGAAACAGAGGGCGAGAAACAGAGGGGCTGAAACAGAGGGCAAGAAACAGAGGGGCTGAAACAGAGTGGCTGAAACAGAGGGCGAGAAACAGAGGGGCTGAATCAGACAGGCTGAATCAGATGGGCTGAATCAGAGTGGCTGATTCAGAGGGTCTGAAACAGAGGGGCTGAATCAGAGGGGCGGAAACAGAGGGCGAGAAACAGAGGGGCAGAAACAGAGGGCAAGAAACAGAGGGGCTGAAACAGAGGGCAAGAAACAGAGGGGCTGAAACAGACGGGCTGAAACAGAGGGCGAGAAACAGAGGGGCTGAAACAGAGGGGCTGAAACAGAGTGGCTGAAACAGAGGGCGAGAAACAGAGGGGCTGAAACAGAGGGGCTGAAACAGAGGGGCTGAATCAGAGTGGCTGATTCAGAGGGTCTGAAACAGAGGGGCTGAATCAGAGGGGCGGAAACAGAGGGCGAGAAACAGAGGGGCAGAAACAGAGGGCAAGAAACAGAGGGGCTGAAACAGAGGGCGAGAAACAGACGGGCAGAAACAGAGAGCGAGAAACAGAGGGACTGAAACAGAGGGGCTGAAACAGAGAGCGCGAAACAGAGGGACTGAAACAGAGGGCGAGAAACAGAGGGGCTGAAACAGAGGGCGAGAAACAGAGGGGCTGAAACAGAGTGCGAGAAACAGAGGGGCTGAAACAGAGGGCGAGAAACAGACGGGCAGAAACAGAGGGCGAGAAACAGAGGGACTGAAACAAAGGGGCTGAAACAGAGAGCGCGAAACAGAGGGACTGAAACAGAGGGCGAGAAACAGAGGGGCTGAAACAGAGGGCAAGAAACAGAGGGGCTGAAACAGAGTGGCTGAAACAGAGGGCGAGAAACAGAGGGGCTGAATCAGACAGGCTGAATCAGATGGGCTGAAACAGAGGGGCTGAAACAGAGGGCGAGAAACAGAGTGGCTGAAACAGAGGGCGAGAAACAGAGGGCGAGAAACAGAGGGGCTGAAAAAGTGGGGCTGAAACAAAGTGGCTGAAACAAAGCGCCTGATACAGAGGGCGAGAAACAGAGGGGCTGAAACAGAGGGCGAGAAACAGAGGGGCTGAAACAGAGGGGCTGAAACAGTGGGGCTGAAACAGAGGGCGAGAAACAGAGAGGCTGAAACACAGGGCGAGAAACAGAGAGGCTGAAACACAGGGCGAGAAACAGAGTGGCTGAAACAGAGGGGCTGAAACAGAGGGCCAGAAACAGAGTGGCTGAAACAGAGGGCGAGAAACAGAGTGGCTGAAACAGAGGGCAAGAAAAGAGGGGCTGAAACAGAGGGCGAGAAACAGAGGGGCTGAAACAGAGGGGCTGAAACAGAGGGGCGGAAACAGAGGGGCTGAAACAGAGAGCGAGAAACAGAGTGGCTGAAACATAGGGCGAGAAACAGAGGGGCTGAAACAGAGGGCGAGAAACAGAGGGGCTGAAACAGAGGGCAAGAAACAGAGGGGCTGAAACAGAGGGCGAGGAACAGAGGGGCTGAAACAGAGGGGCTGAAACAGAGGGGCGGAAACAGAGGGGCTGAAACAGAGAGCGAGAAACAGAGGTGCTGAAACAGAGGGGCGGAAACAGAGGGGCTGAAACAGAGGGCGAGAAACATAGTGGCTGAAACAAAGGGGCTGAAACAGTGGGGCTACAATAGAGGGGCTGAAACAGAGGGCGAGAAATAGAGGGGCTGAAACAGAGGGCGAGAAACCGAGGGGCTGAAACAGAGGGGCTGAAACAGAGGGCGAGAAACAGAGGGGCTGAAACAGAGGGGCTGAAACAGAGGGCGAGAAACAGAGGGGCTGAAACAGAGGGCGAGAATCAGAGGGGCTGAAACAGAGGGCGAGAAACAGAGGGGCTGAAACAGAGGGCGAGAAACAGAGGGGCTGTAACAGAGGGGCTGAAACAGAGGGGCTGAAACAGAGGGCGAGAAACAGAGGGGCTGAAACAGAGGGCGAGAAACCGAGGGGCTGAATCAGAGGGGCTGAAACAGAGGGCGAGAAACACAGGGGCTGAAACAGAGGGGCTGAAACAGAGGGGCTGAAACAGAGGGCGAGAAACAGAGAGGCTGAAACAGAGGGCGAGAAACAGAGTGGCTGAAACAGAGGGCAAGAAACAGAGGGGCTGAAACAGAGGGGCTGAAACAGAGGGGCTGAAACAGAGAGCGAGAAACAGAGGGGCTGAAACAGAGGGCCAGAAACAGAGGGCGAGAAACAGAGGGACTGAAACAGTGGGGCTGAAACAGAGGGGCTGATACAGAGGGCGAGAAACAGAGCGGCTGAAACAGAGGGCGAGAAGCAGAGGGGCTGAAACAAAGGGTCTGAAACAGTGGGGCTAAAACAGAGGGGCTGAAACAGAGGGCGAGAAATAGAGGGGCTGAAACAGAGGGCGAGAAACAGTGGGGCTGAAACAGAGGGCGAGAAACAGAGGGGCTGAAACAGAAGGCGAGAAACAGAGGGGCTGAAACAGAGGGGCTGAAACAGAGGGCGAGAAACAGACGGGCTGAAACAGAGGTCGAGAAACAGAGGGGCTGAAACTGAGGGCGAGAAACAGAGGGGCTGTATCAGAGGGGCTGAAACAAAGGGCGAGAAACAGAGGGGCTGAAACAGAGAGCGAGAAACAGAGGGGCTGAAACAGAGGGTCTGAAACAGAGGGTGAGAAACAGAGGGGCTGAAACAGAGGGCGAGAAACAGAGGGGCTGAAACAGAGGGGCTGAAACAGAGGGGCTGAATCAGAGGGGCTGATTCAGAGGGGCTGAAACAGAGGGCTTAATCAGAGGGTCTGAAACAGAGGGGCTGAATCAGAGGGGCTGATTCAGAGGGGCTGAAACAGTGGGGCTGAAGCAGAGGGGCTGAAACATAGGGCAAGAAACAGAGGGGCTGAAACAAAGGGGCTGAAACAGTGGGGCTGAAACAGAGGGGCTGAAACAGAGGGCGAGAAACAGAGGGGCTGAAACAGAGGGCGAGAAACAGAGGGGCTGAAACAGAGGGGCTGAAACAGAGGGGCTGAATCAGAGTGGCTGATTCAGAGGGTCTGAAACAGAGGGGCTGAATCAGAGGGGCGGAAACAGAGGGCGAGAAACAGAGGGGCAGAAACAGAGGGCAAGAAACAGAGGGGCTGAAACAGAGGGCGAGAAACAGACGGGCAGAAACAGAGAGCGAGAAACAGAGGGACTGAAACAGAGGGGCTGAAACAGAGAGCGCGAAACAGAGGGACTGAAACAGAGGGCGAGAAACAGAGGGGCTGAAACAGAGGGCGAGAAACAGAGGGGCTGAAACAGAGGGCGAGAAACAGAGGGGCTGAAACAGAGGGCGAGAAACAGACGGGCAGAAACAGAGGGCGAGAAACAGAGGGACTGAAACAAAGGGGCTGAAACAGAGAGCGCGAAACAGAGGGACTGAAACAGAGGGCGAGAAACAGAGGGGCTGAAACAGAGGGCAAGAAACAGAGGGGCTGAAACAGAGTGCGAGAAACAGAGGGGCTGAAACAGAGGGCAAGAAACAGAGGGGCTGAAACAGAGTGGCTGAAACAGAGGGCGAGAAACAGAGGGGCTGAATCAGACAGGCTGAATCAGATGGGCTGAATCAGAGTGGCTGATTCAGAGGGTCTGAAACAGAGGGGCTGAATCAGAGGGGCGGAAACAGAGGGCGAGAAACAGAGGGGCAGAAACAGAGGGCAAGAAACAGAGGGGCTGAAACAGAGGGCAAGAAACAGAGGGGCTGAAACAGAGGGCGAGAAACAGAGGGGCTGAAACAGAGGGCAAGAAACAGAGGGGCTGAAACAGAGTGGCTGAAACAGAGGGCGAGAAACAGAGGGGCTGAAACAGAGGGGCTGAAACAGAGGGGCTGAATCAGAGTGGCTGATTCAGAGGGTCTGAAACAGAGGGGCTGAATCAGAGGGGCGGAAACAGAGGGCGAGAAACAGAGGGTCAGAAACAGAGGGCAAGAAACAGAGGGGCTGAAACAGAGGGCGAGAAACAGACGGGCCGAAACAGAGAGCGAGAAACAGAGGGACTGAAACAGAGGGGCTGAAACAGAGAGCGCGAAACAGAGGGACTGAAACAGAGGGCGAGAAACAGAGGGGCTGAAACAGAGGGCGAGAAACAGAGGGGCTGAAACAGAGTGCGAGAAACAGAGGGGCTGAAACAGAGGGCGAGAAACAGACGGGCAGAAACAGAGGGCGAGAAACAGAGGGACTGAAACAAAGGGGCTGAAACAGAGAGCGCGAAACAGAGGGACTGAAACAGAGGGCGAGAAACAGAGGGGCTGAAACAGAGGGCAAGAAACAGAGGGGCTGAAACAGAGTGGCTGAAACAGAGGGCGAGAAACAGAGGGGCTGAATCAGACAGGCTGAATCAGATGGGCTGAAACAGAGGGGCTGAAACAGAGGGCGAGAAACAGAGTGGCTGAAACAGAGGGCGAGAAACAGAGGGCGAGAAACAGAGGGGCTGAAAAAGTGGGGCTGAAACAAAGTGGCTGAAACAAAGCGCCTGATACAGAGGGCGAGAAACAGAGGGGCTGAAACAGAGGGCGAGAAACAGAGGGGCTGAAACAGAGGGGCTGAAACAGTGGGGCTGAAACAGAGGGCGAGAAACAGAGAGGCTGAAACACAGGGCGAGAAACAGAGAGGCTGAAACACAGGGCGAGAAACAGAGTGGCTGAAACAGAGGGGCTGAAACAGAGGGCCAGAAACAGAGTGGCTGAAACAGAGGGCGAGAAACAGAGTGGCTGAAACAGAGGGCAAGAAAAGAGGGGCTGAAACAGAGGGCGAGAAACAGAGGGGCTGAAACAGAGGGGCTGAAACAGAGGGGCGGAAACAGAGGGGCTGAAACAAAGAGCGAGAAACAGAGGGGCTGAAACAGAGGGCCAGAAACAGAGTGGCTGAAACAGAGGGCGAGAAACAGAGGGGCTGAAACAGAGGGCAAGAAACAGAGGGGCTGAAACAGAGGGCGAGAAACAGAGGGGCTGAAACAGAGGGGCTGAAACAGAGGGGCGGAAACAGAGGGGCTGAAACAGAGAGCGAGAAACAGAGGTGCTGAAACAGAGGGGCGGAAACAGAGGGGCTGAAACAGAGGGCGAGAAACATAGTGGCTGAAACAAAGGGGCTGAAACAGTGGGGCTACAATAGAGGGGCTGAAACAGAGGGCGAGAAATAGAGGGGCTGAAACAGAGGGCGAAAAACCGAGGGGCTGAAACAGAGGGGCTGAAACAGAGGGCGAGAAACAGAGGGGCTGAAACAGAGCGGCTGAAACAGAGGGCGAGAAACAGAGGGGCTGAAACAGAGGGCGAGAATCAGAGGGGCTGAAACAGAGGGCGAGAAACAGAGGGGCTGAAACAGAGGGCGAGAAACAGAGGGGCTGTAACAGAGGGGCTGAAACAGAGGGGCTGAAACAGAGGGCGAGAAACAGAGGGGCTGAAACAGAGGGCGAGAAACCGAGGGGCTGAATCAGAGGGGCTGAAACAGAGGGCGAGAAACACAGGGGCTGAAACAGAGGGGCTGAAACAGAGGGGCTGAAACAGAGGGCGAGAAACAGAGAGGCTGAAACAGAGGGCGAGAAACAGAGTGGCTGAAACAGAGGGCAAGAAACAGAGGGGCTGAAACAGAGGGGCTGAAACAGAGGGGCTGAAACAGAGAGCGAGAAACAGAGGGGCTGAAACAGAGGGCCAGAAACAGAGGGCGAGAAACAGAGGGACTGAAACAGTGGGGCTGAAACAGAGGGGCTGATACAGAGGGCGAGAAACAGAGCGGCTGAAACAGAGGGCGAGAAGCAGAGGGGCTGAAACAAAGGGGCTGAAACAGTGGGGCTAAAACAGAGGGGCTGAAACAGAGGGCGAGAAATAGAGGGGCTGAAACAGAGGGCGAGAAACAGAGGGGCTGAAACAGAGGGCGAGAAACAGAGGGGCTGAAACAGAAGGCGAGAAACAGAGGGGCTGAAACAGAGGGGCTGAAACAGAGGGCGAGAAACAGACGGGCTGAAACAGAGGTCGAGAAACAGAGGGGCTGAAACAGAGGGCGAGAAACAGAGGGGCTGTATCAGAGGGGCTGAAACAAAGGGCGAGAAACAGAGGGGCTGAAACAGAGAGCGAGAAACAGAGGGGCTGAAACAGAGGGTCTGAAACAGAGGGTGAGAAACAGAGGGGCTGAAACAGAGGGCGAGAAACAGAGGGGCTGAAACAGAGGGGCTGAAACAGAGGGGCTGAATCAGAGGGGCTGATTCAGAGGGGCTGAAACAGAGGGCTTAATCAGAGGGGCTGAAACAGAGGGCGAGAAACAGAGGGGCTGAAACAGAGGGCGAGAAACAGAGGGGCAGAAACAGAGGGCGAGAAACAGAGGAGCTGAAACAGAGGGGCTGAAACAGAGAGCGCGAAACAGAGGGGCTGAAACAGATGGCGAGAAACAGAGGGACAGAAACAGAGGTTGAGAAACAGAGGGGCTGAAACAGAGGGCAAGAAACAGAGGGGCTGAAACAGAGTGGCTGAAACAGAAGGGCTGAAACAGAGGGGCTGAAACAGAGGGCGAGAAACAGAGGGGCTGAATCAGAGGGGCTGAATCAGAAGGGCTGAAACAGAGGGGCTGAATCAGAGGGGCTGAAACAGAAGGCGAGAAACAGAGGGACTGAAACAGAGGGCGTGAAACTGAGGGGCAGAAACAGAGTGCGAGAAACAGAGGGGCTGAAACAGAGGGGCTGAAACAGAGGGCGAGAAACAGAGGGGCTGAAACAGAGGGCGAGAAACAGAGGGGCAGAAACTGAGGGCGAGAAACAGAGGGGCTGAAACAGAGGGGCTGAAACAGAGGGGCTGAATCAGAGGGGCTGAAACAGAGGGGCTGAAACAGAGGGCGAGAAACAAAGGGGCTGAAACAGCGGGCGAGAAACAGAGGGGCTGAAACAGAGGGGCTGAAACAGACGGGCTGAAACAGAGAGCCTGAAACAGAGGGGCTGAAACAGAGGGCGAAATACAGAGGGGCTGAAACAGAGGGCGAGAAACAGAGCGGCAGAAACAGAGGGACAGAAACAGAGGGGCTGAAACAGAGGGCCTGAAACAGAGGGCGAGAAACAGAGGGGCTGAATCAGAGGTGCTGAATCAGAGGGACTGAAACAGCGGGGCTGAAACAGAGGGCGAGAAACAAAGGGGCTGAAACAGCGGGCGAGAAACAGAGGGCGAGAAACAGAGGGGCTGAAACAGAGGGGCTGAAACAGAGGGTGAGAAACAGAGGGGCTGAAACAGAGGGCGAAGAACAGAGGGGCTGAAACAGAGGGCGAGAAACAGAGGGTGAGAAACAGAGGGCGAGAAACAGAGTGGATGAAACAGAGGGGCTGAAAGAAAGGGGCTGAAATAGAGGGGCTGAAACAGAGGGGCTGAATCAGAGGGGCTGAAACAGAGTGGCTGAATCAGAGGGGCTGAAACAGAGGGCGAGAAACAGAGGGGCTGAAACAGAGGGCGGGAAACAGAGTGGCTGAAACAGAGGGGCTGAAACAGAGGGGCTGAAACAGAGGGGCTGAATCCGAGGGCAAGAATCAGAGAGGCTGAAACAGAGGGCGAGAAACAGAGGGGCTGAAACAGAGGGGCTGAAACAGAGGGCGAGAAACAGAGGGGCTGAAACAGAGGGCAAGAAACAGAGGGGCTGAAACAGAGTGGCTGAAACAGAGGGCGAGAAATAGAGGGGCTGAATCAGACAGGCTGAATCAGATGGGCTGAAACAGAGGGGCTGAAACAGAGGGCGAGAAACAGAGTGGCTGAAACAGAGGGCGAGAAACAGAGGGCGAGAAACAGAGGGGCTGAAAAAGTGGGGCTGAAACAAAGTGGCTGAAACAAAGCGCCTGATACAGAGGGCGAGAAACAGAGGGGCTGAAACAGAGGGCGAGAAACAGAGGGGCTGAAACAGAGGGGCTGAAACAGTGGGGCTGAAACAGAGGGCGAGAAACAGAGAGGCTGAAACACAGGGCGAGAAACAGAGAGGCTGAAACACAGGGCGAGAAACAGAGTGGCTGAAACAGAGGGGCTGAAACAGAGGGCCAGAAACAGAGTGGCTGAAACAGAGGGCGAGAAACAGAGTGGCTGAAACAGAGGGCAAGAAAAGAGGGGCTGAAACAGAGGGCGAGAAACAGAGGGGCTGAAACAGAGGGGCTGAAACAGAGGGGCGGAAACAGAGGGGCTGAAACAAAGAGCGAGAAACAGAGGGGCTGAAACAGAGGGCCAGAAACAGAGTGGCTGAAACAGAGGGCGAGAAACAGAGGGGCTGAAACAGAGGGCAAGAAACAGAGGGGCTGAAACAGAGGGCGAGAAACAGAGGGGCTGAAACAGAGGGGCTGAAACAGAGGGGCGGAAACAGAGGGGCTGAAACAGAGAGCGAGAAACAGAGGTGCTGAAACAGAGGGGCGGAAACAGAGGGGCTGAAACAGAGGGCGAGAAACATAGTGGCTGAAACAAAGGGGCTGAAACAGTGGGGCTACAATAGAGGGGCTGAAACAGAGGGCGAGAAATAGAGGGGCTGAAACAGAGGGCGAGAAACCGAGGGGCTGAAACAGAGGGGCTGAAACAGAGGGCGAGAAACAGAGGGGCTGAAACAGAGGGGCTGAAACAGAGGGCGAGAAACAGAGGTGCTGAAACAGAGGGCGAGAATCAGAGGGGCTGAAACAGAGGGCGAGAAACAGAGGGGCTGAAACAGAGGGCGAGAAACAGAGGGGCTGTAACAGAGGGGCTGAAACAGAGGGGCTGAAACAGAGGGCGAGAAACAGAGGGGCTGAAACAGAGGGCGAGAAACCGAGGGGCTGAATCAGAGGGGCTGAAACAGAGGGCGAGAAACACAGGGGCTGAAACAGAGGGGCTGAAACAGAGGGGCTGAAACAGAGGGCGAGAAACAGAGAGGCTGAAACAGAGGGCGAGAAACAGAGTGGCTGAAACAGAGGGCAAGAAACAGAGGGGCTGAAACAGAGGGGCTGAAACAGAGAGCGAGAAACAGAGGGGCTGAAACAGAGGGCCAGAAACAGAGGGCGAGAAACAGAGGGACTGAAACAGTGGGGCTGAAACAGAGGGGCTGATACAGAGGGCGAGAAACAGAGCGGCTGAAACAGAGGGCGAGAAGCAGAGGGGCTGAAACAAAGGGTCTGAAACAGTGGGGCTAAAACAGAGGGGCTGAAACAGAGGGCGAGAAATAGAGGGGCTGAAACAGAGGGCGAGAAACAGAGGGGCTGAAACAGAGGGCGAGAAACAGAGGGGCTGAAACAGAAGGCGAGAAACAGAGGGGCTGAAACAGAGGGGCTGAAACAGAGGGCGAGAAACAGACGGGCTGAAACAGAGGTCGAGAAACAGAGGGGCTGAAACAGAGGGCGAGAAACAGAGGGGCTGTATCAGAGGGGCTGAAACAAAGGGCGAGAAACAGAGGGGCTGAAAAAGAGAGCGAGAAACAGAGGGGCTGAAACAGAGGGTCTGAAACAGAGGGTGAGAAACAGAGGGGCTGAAACAGAGGGCGAGAAACAGAGGGGCTGAAACAGAGGGGCTGAAACAGAGGGGCTGAATCAGAGGGGCTGATTCAGAGGGGCTGAAACAGAGGGCTTAATCAGAGGGGCTGAAACAGAGGGCGAGAAACAGAGGGGCTGAAACAGAGGGCGAGAAACAGAGGGGCAGAAACAGAGGGCGAGAAACAGAGGAGCTGAAACAGAGGGGCTGAAACAGAGAGCGCGAAACAGAGGGGCTGAAACAGATGGCGAGAAACAGAGGGACAGAAACAGAGGTTGAGAAACAGAGGGGCTGAAACAGAGGGCAAGAAACAGAGGGGCTGAAACAGAGTGGCTGAAACAGAAGGGCTGAAACAGAGGGGCTGAAACAGAGGGCGAGAAACAGAGGGGCTGAATCAGAGGGGCTGAATCAGAAGGGCTGAAACAGAGGGGCTGAATCAGAGGGGCTGAAACAGAAGGCGAGAAACAGAGGGGCTGAAACAGAGGACGAGAAACTGAGGGGCAGAAACAGAGTGCGAGAAACAGAGGGGCTGAAACAGAGGGGCTGAAACAGAGGGCGAGAAACAGAGGGGCTGAAACAGAGGGCGAGAAACAGAGGGGCAGAAACTGAGGGCGAGAAACAGAGGGGCTGAAACAGAGGGGCTGAAACAGAGGGGCTGAATCAGAGGGGCTGAAACAGAGGGGCTGAAACAGAGGGCGAGAAACAAAGGGGCTGAAACAGCGGGCGAGAAACAGAGGGCAAGAAACAGAGGGGCTGAAACAGAGGGGCTGAAACAGACGGGCTGAAACAGAGAGCCTGAAACAGAGGGGCTGAAACAGAGGGCGAAATACAGAGGGGCTGAAACAGAGGGCGAGAAACAGAGCGGCAGAAACAGAGGGGCAGAAACAGAGGGGCTGAAACAGAGGGCCTGAAACAGAGGGCGAGAAACAGAGGGGCTGAATCAGAGGTGCTGAATCAGAGGGACTGAAACAGCGGGGCTGAAACAGAGGGCGAGAAACAAAGGGGCTGAAACAGCGGGCGAGAAACAGAGGGCGAGAAACAGAGGGGCTGAAACAGAGGGGCTGAAACAGAGGGTGAGAAACAGAGGGGCTGAAACAGAGGGCGAAGAACAGAGGGGCTGAATCAGAGGGCGAGAAACAGAGGGTGAGAAACAGAGGGCGAGAAACAGAGTGGATGAAACAGAGGGGCTGAAAGAAAGGGGCTGAAATAGAGGGGCTGAAACAGAGGGGCTGAATCAGAGGGGCTGAAACAGAGTGGCTGAATCAGAGGGGCTGAAACAGAGGGCGAGAAACAGAGGGGCTGAAACAGAGGGGCTGAAACAGAGGGGCTGAAACAGAGGGGCTGAATCCGAGGGCAAGAATCAGAGAGGCTGAAACAGAGAGCGAGAAACAGAGGGGCTGAAACAGAGGGGCTGAAACAGAGGGCGAGAAACAGAGGGGCTGAAACAGAGGGCGAGAAACAGAGGGGCTGAAACAGAGGGCGAGAAACAGAGGGCGAGAAACAGAGTGACTGAAAAAGAGGGGCTGAAACAGAGGGGCTGAAACAGATGGTGAGAAACAAAGGGGCTGAAACAGAGGGCGAGAAACAGAGGGGCTGAAACAGAGGGCGAGAAACAGAGGGGCTGAAACAGAGGGGCTGAAACAGTGGGGCTGAAACAGAACGGCTGAAACAGAGGGCGAGAAATAGAGGGGCTGAAACACAGGGCGAGAAATACAGGGGCTGAAACAGAGGGCGAGAAACAGAGGGGCTGAAACAGAGGCGCTGAAACAGAGGGGCTGAAACAGAGGGCGAGAAACAGAGGGGCTGAATCAGAGGAGCTGAAACAGAGGGCGAGAAACAGAGGGGCTGAAACAGAGGGCGAGAAACAGTGGGACTGAAACAGAGGGGCTGAAACAGAGGGTGAGAAACAGAGGGGCTGAAACAGAGGGCGAGAAACTGAGGGGCTGAAACAGAGGGTCTGAAACAGAGGGGCTGAATCAGAGGGGCTGATTCAGAGGGGCTGAAACAGTGGGGCTGAAGCAGAGGGGCTGAAACATAGGGCAAGAAACAGAGGGGCTGAAACAAAGGGGCTGAAACAGTGGGGCTGAAACAGAGGGGCTGAAACAGAGGGCGAGAAACAGAGGGGCTGAAACAGAGGGCGAGAAACAGAGGGGCTGAAACAGAGGGGCTGAAACAGAGGGGCTGAATCAGAGTGGCTGATTCAGAGGGTCTGAAACAGAGGGGCTGAATCAGAGGGGCGGAAACAGAGGGCGAGAAACAGAGGGGCAGAAACAGAGGGCAAGAAACAGAGGGGCTGAAACAGAGGGCGAGAAACAGACGGGCAGAAACAGAGAGCGAGAAACAGAGGGACTGAAACAGAGGGGCTGAAACAGAGAGCGCGAAACAGAGGGACTGAAACAGAGGGCGAGAAACAGAGGGGCTGAAACAGAGGGCGAGAAACAGAGGGGCTGAAACAGAGGGCGAGAAACAGACGGGCAGAAACAGAGGGCGAGAAACAGAGGGACTGAAACAAAGGGGCTGAAACAGAGAGCGTGAAAAAGAGGGACTGAAACAGAGGGCGAGAAACAGAGGGGCTGAAACAGAGGGCAAGAAACAGAGGGGCTGAAACAGAGGGCGAGAAACAGAGGGGCTGAAACAGAGGGCAAGAAACAGAGGGGCTGAAACAGAGTGGCTGAAACAGAGGGCGAGAAACAGAGGGGCTGAATCAGACAGGCTGAATCAGATGGGCTGAATCAGAGTGGCTGATTCAGAGGGTCTGAAACAGAGGGGCTGAATCAGAGGGGCGGAAACAGAGGGCGAGAAACAGAGGGGCAGAAACAGAGGGCAAGAAACAGCGGGGCTGAAACAGAGGGCAAGAAACAGAGGGGCTGAAACAGAGGGCGAGAAACAGAGGGGCTGAAACAGAGTGGCTGAAACAGAGGGCGAGAAACAGAGGGGCTGAAACAGAGGGGCTGAAACAGAGGGGCTGAATCAGAGTGGCTGATTCAGAGGGTCTGAAACAGAGGGGCTGAATCAGAGGGGCGGAAACAGAGGGCGAGAAACAGAGGGGCAGAAACAGAGGGCAAGAAACAGAGGGGCTGAAACAGAGGGCGAGAAACAGACGGGCAGAAACAGAGAGCGAGAAACAGAGGGACTGAAACAGAGGGGCTGAAACAGAGAGCGCGAAACAGAGGGACTGAAACAGAGGGCGAGAAACAGAGGGGCTGAAACAGAGGGCGAGAAACAGAGGGGCTGAAACAGAGGGCGAGAAACAGACGGGCAGAAACAGAGGGTGAGAAACAGAGGGACTGAAACAAAGGTGCTGAAACAGAGAGCGCGAAACAGAGGGACTGAAACAGAGGGCGAGAAACAGAGGGGCTGAAACAGAGGGCAAGAAACAGAGGGGCTGAAACAGAGGGCGAGAAACAGAGGGGCTGAAACAGAGGGCAAGAAACAGAGGGGCTGAAACAGAGTGGCTGAAACAGAGGGCGAGAAACAGAGGGGCTGAATCAGACAGGCTGAATCAGATGGGCTGAAACAGAGGGGCTGAAACAGAGGGCGAGAAACAGAGTGGCTGAAACAGAGGGCGAGAAACAGAGGGCGAGAAACAGAGGGGCTGAAAAAGTGGGGCTGAAACAAAGTGGCTGAAACAAAGCGCCTGATACAGAGGGCGAGAAACAGACGGGCTGAAACAGAGGGCGAGAAACAGAGGGGCTGAAACAGAGGGGCTGAAACAGTGGGGCTGAAACAGAGAGCGCGAAACAGAGGAGCTGAAACAGATGGCGAGAAACAGAGGGACTGAAACAGAGGTTGAGAAACAGAGGGGCTGAAACAGAAGGCAAGAAACAGAGGGGCTGAAACAGAGTGGCTGAAACAGAAGGGCTGAAACAGAGGGGCTGAAACAGAGGGCGAGAAACAGAGGGGCTGAATCAGAGGGGCTGAATCAGAAGGGCTGAAACAGAGGGGCTGAATCAGAGGGGCTGAAACAGAAGGCGAGAAACAGAGGGGCTGAAACAGAGGGCGAGAAACTGAGGGGCAGAAACAGAGTGCGAGAAACAGAGGGGCTAAAACAGAGGGGCTGAAACAGAGGGCGAGAAACAGAGGGGCTGAAACAGAGGGCGAGAAACAGAGGGGCAGAAACTGAGGGCGAGAAACAGAGGGGCTGAAACAGAGGGGCTGAAACAGAGGGGCTGAATCAGAGGGGCTGAAACAGAGGGGCTGAAACAGAGGGCGAGAAACAAAGGGGCTGAAACAGCGGGCGAGAAACAGAGGGCAAGAAACAGAGGGGCTGAAACAGAGGGGCTGAAACAGACGGGCTGAAACAGAGAGCCTGAAACAGAGGGGCTGAAACAGAGGGCGAAATACAGAGGGGCTGAAACAGAGGGCGAGAAACAGAGCGGCAGAAACAGAGGGGCAGAAACAGAGGGGCTGAAACAGAGGGCCTGAAACAGAGGGCGAGAAACAGAGGGGCTGAATCAGAGGTGCTGAATCAGAGGGACTGAAACAGCGGGGCTGAAACAGAGGGCGAGAAACAAAGGGGCTGAAACAGCGGGCGAGAAACAGAGGGCGAGAAACAGAGGGGCTGAAACAGAGGGGCTGAAACAGAGGGTGAGAAACAGAGGGGCTGAAACAGAGGGCGAAGAACAGAGGGGCTGAAACAGAGGGCGAGAAACAGAGGGTGAGAAACAGAGGGCGAGAAACAGAGTGGATGAAACAGAGGGGCTGAAAGAAAGGGGCTGAAATAGAGGGGCTGAAACAGAGGGGCTGAATCAGAGGGGCTGAAACAGAGTGGCTGAATCAGAGGGGCTGAAACAGAGGGCGAGAAACAGAGGGGCTGAAACAGAGGGCGGGAAACAGAGGGGCTGAAACAGAGGGCGAGAAACCGAGGGGCTGAATCAGAGGGGCTTAAACAGAGGGCGAGAAACACAGGGGCTGATACAGAGGGGCTGAAACAGAGGGGCTGAAACAGAGGGCGAGAAACAGAGAGGCTGAAACAGAGGGCGAGAAACAGAGTGGCTAAACAGAGGGCAAGAAACAGAGGGGCAGAAACAGAGGGCAAGAAACAGAGGGGCTGAAACAGAGAGCGAGAAACAGAGGGGCTGAAACAGAGGGCCAGAAACAGAGGGCGAGAAACAGAGGGACTGAAACAGTGGGGCTGAAACAGAGGGGCTGATACAGAGGGCGAGAAACAGAGTGGCTGAAACAGAGGGCGAGAAGCAGAGGGGCTGAAACAAAGGGGCTGAAACAGTGGGGCTAAAACAGAGGGGCTGAAACAGAGGGCGAGAAATAGAGGGGCTGAAACAGAGGGCGAGAAACAGAGGGGCTGAAACAGAGGGCGAGAAACAGAGGGGCTGAAACAGAAGGCGAGAAACAGAGGGGCTGAAACAGAGGGGCTGAAACAGAGGGCGAGAAACAGACGGGCTGAAACAGAGGTCGAGAAACAGAGGGGCTGAAACAGAGGGCGAGAAACAGAGGGGCTGTATCAGAGGGGCTGAAACAAAGGGCGAGAAACAGAGGGGCTGAAACAGAGAGCGAGAAACAGAGGGGCTGAAACAGAGGGTCTGAAACAGAGGGTGAGAAACAGAGGGGCTGAAACAGAGGGCGAGAAACAGAGGGGCTGAAACAGAGGGGCTGAAACAGAGGGGCTGAATCAGAGGGGCTGATTCAGAGGGGCTGAAACAGAGGGCTTAATCAGAGGGGCTGAAACAGAGGGCGAGAAACAGAGGGGCTGAAACAGAGGGCGAGAAACAGAGGGGCAGAAACAGAGGGCGAGAAACAGAGGAGCTGAAACAGAGGGGCTGAAACAGAGAGCGCGAAACAGAGGGGCTGAAACAGATGGCGAGAAACAGAGGGACAGAAACAGAGGTTGAGAAACAGAGGGGCTGAAACAGAGGGCAAGAAACAGAGGGGCTGAAACAGAGTGGCTGAAACAGAAGGGCTGAAACAGAGGGGCTGAAACAGAGGGCGAGAAACAGAGGGGCTGAATCAGAGGGGCTGAATCAGAAGGGCTGAAACAGAGGGGCTGAATCAGAGGGGCTGAAACAGAAGGCGAGAAACAGAGGGGCTGAAACAGAGGGCGAGAAACTGAGGGGCAGAAACAGATTGCGAGAAACAGAGGGGCTGAAACAGAGGGGCTGAAACAGAGGGCGAGAAACAGAGGGGCTGAAACAGAGGGCGAGAAACAGAGGGGCAGAAACTGAGGGCGAGAAACAGAGGGGCTGAAACAGAGGGGCTGAAACAGAGGGGCTGAATCAGAGGGGCTGAAACAGAGGGGCTGAAACAGAGGGCGAGAAACAAAGGGGCTGAAACAGCGGGCGAGAAACAGAGGGCGAGAAACAGAGGGGCTGAAACAGAGGGGCTGAAACAGACGGGCTGAAACAGAGAGCCTGAAACAGAGGGGCTGAAACAGAGGGCGAAATACAGAGGGGCTGAAACAGAGGGCGAGAAACAGAGCGGCAGAAACAGAGGGGCAGAAACAGAGGGGCTGAAACAGAGGGCCTGAAACAGAGGGCGAGAAACAGAGGGGCTGAATCAGAGGTGCTGAATCAGAGGGACTGAAACAGCGGGGCTGAAACAGAGGGCGAGAAACAAAGGGGCTGAAACAGCGGGCGAGAAACAGAGGGCGAGAAACAGAGGGGCTGAAACAGAGGGGCTGAAACAGAGGGTGAGAAACAGAGGGGCTGAAACAGAGGGCGAAGAACAGAGGGGCTGAAACAGAGGGCGAGAAACAGAGGGTGAGAAACAGAGGGCGAGAAACAGAGTGGATGAAACAGAGGGGCTGAAAGAAAGGGGCTGAAATAGAGGGGCTGAAACAGAGGGGCTGAATCAGAGGGGCTGAAACAGAGTGGCTGAATCAGAGGGGCTGAAACAGAGGGCGAGAAACAGAGGGGCTGAAACAGAGGGCGGGAAACAGAGGGGCTGAAACAGTGGGGCTGAAACAGAGGGGCTGAAACAGAGGGGCTGAATCCGAGGGCAAGAATCAGAGAGGCTGAAACAGAGGGCGAGAAACAGAGGGGCTGAAACAGAGGGGCTGAAACAGAGGGCGAGAAACAGAGGGGCTGAAACAGAGGGCGAGAAACAGAGGGGCTGAAACAGAGGGCGAGAAACAGAGGGCGAGAAACAGAGTGACTGAAAAAGAGGGGCTGAAACAGAGGGGCTGAAACAGATGGCGAGAAACAGAGGGGCTGAATCAGAGGGCGAGAAACAGAGGGGCTGAAACAGAGGGCGAGAAACAGAGGGGCTGAAACAGAGGGGCTGAAACAGTGGGGCTGAAACAGAACGGCTGAAACAGAGGGCGAGAAATAGAGGGGCTGAAACACAGGGCGAGAAATACAGGGGCTGAAACAGAGGGCGAGAAACAGAGGGGCTGAAACAGAGGCGCTGAAACAGAGGGGCTGAAACAGAGGGCGAGAAACAGAGGGGCTGAAAAAGAGGGCGAGAAACAGAGGGGCTGAAGCAGAGGGCGAGAAACAGAGGGGCTGAATCAGAGGAGCTGAAACAGAGGGCGAGAAACAGAGGGGCTGAAACAGAGGGCGAGAAACAGTGGGACTGAAACAGAGGGGCTGAAACAGAGGGTGAGAAACAGAGGGGCTGAAACAGAGGGCGAGAAACTGAGGGGCTGAAACAGAGGGTCTGAAACAGAGGGGCTGAATCAGAGGGGCTGATTCAGAGGGGCTGAAACAGTGGGGCTGAAGCAGAGGGGCTGAAACATAGGGCAAGAAACAGAGGGGCTGAAACAAAGCGGCTGAAACAGTGGGGCTGAAACAGAGGGGCTGAAACAGAGGGCGAGAAACAGAGGGGCTGAAACAGAGGGCGAGAAACAGAGGGGCTGAAACAGAGGGGCTGAAACAGAGGGGCTGAATCAGAGTGGCTGATTCAGAGGGTCTGAAACAGAGGGGCTGAATCAGAGGGGCGGAAACAGAGGGCGAGAAACAGAGGGGCAGAAACAGAGGGCAAGAAACAGAGGGGCTGAAACAGAGGGCGAGAAACAGAGGGGCTGAAACAGAGGGCGAGAAACAGAGGGGCTGAAACAGAGGGCGAGAAACAGACGGGCAGAAACAGAGGGCGAGAAACAGAGGGACTGAAACAAAGGGGCTGAAACAGAGAGCGCGAAACAGAGGGACTGAAACAGAGGGCGAGAAACAGAGGGGCTGAAACAGAGGGCAAGAAACAGAGGGGCTGAAACAGAGGGCGAGAAACAGAGGGGCTGAAACAGAGGGCAAGAAACAGAGGGGCTGAAACAGAGTGGCTGAAACAGAGGGCGAGAAACAGAGGGGCTGAATCAGACAGGCTGAATCAGATGGGCTGAATCAGAGTGGCTGATTCAGAGGGTCTGAAACAGAGGGGCTGAATCAGAGGGGCGGAAACAGAGGGCGAGAAACAGAGGGGCAGAAACAGAGGGCAAGAAACAGAGGGGCTGAAACAGAGGGCAAGAAACAGAGGGGCTGAAACAGAGGGCGAGAAACAGAGGGGCTGAAACAGAGGGCAAGAAACAGAGGGGCTTAAACAGAGTGGCTGAAACAGAGGGCGAGAAACAGAGGGGCTGAAACAGAGGGGCTGAAACAGAGGGGCTGAATCAGAGTGGCTGATTCAGAGGGTCTGAAACAGAGGGGCTGAATCAGAGGGGCGGAAACAGAGGGCGAGAAACAGAGGGGCAGAAACAGAGGGCAAGAAACAGAGGGGCTGAAACAGAGGGCGAGAAACAGACGGGCAGAAACAGAGAGCGAGAAACAGAGGGACTGAAACAGAGGGGCTGAAACAGAGAGCGCGAAACAGAGGGACTGAAACAGAGGGGCTGAAACAGAGGGCGAGAAACAGAGGGGCTGAAACAGAGGGCGAGAAACAGAGGGGCTGAAACAGAGGGCGAGAAACAGACGGGCAGAAACAGAGGGCGAGAAACAGAGGGACTGAAACAAAGGGGCTGAAACAGAGAGCGCGAAACAGAGGGACTGAAACAGAGGGCGAGAAACAGAGGGGCTGAAACAGAGGGCAAGAAACAGAGGGGCTGAAACAGAGGGCGAGAAACAGAGGGGCTGAAACAGAGGGCAAGAAACAGAGGGGCTGAAACAGAGTGGCTGAAACAGAGGGCGAGAAACAGAGGGGCTGAATCAGACAGGCTGAATCAGATGGGCTGAATCAGAGTGGCTGATTCAGAGGGTCTGAAACAGAGGGGCTGAATCAGAGGGGCTGAAACAGAGGGCGAGAAACAGAGGGGCAGAAACAGAGGGCAAGAAACAGAGGGGCTGAAACAGAGTGCAAGAAACAGAGGGGCTGAAACAGAGGGCGAGAAACAGAGGGGCTGAAACAGAGGGCAAGAAACAGAGGGGCTTAAACAGAGTGGCTGAAACAGAGGGCGAGAAACAGAGGGGCTGAAACAGAGGGGCTGAAACAGAGGGGCTGAATCAGAGTGGCTGATTCAGAGGGTCTGAAACAGAGGGGCTGAATCAGAGGGGCGGAAACAGAGGGCGAGAAACAGAGGGGCAGAAACAGAGGGCAAGAAACAGAGGGGCTGAAACAGAGGGCGAGAAACAGACGGGCAGAAACAGAGAGCGAGAAACAGAGGGACTGAAACAGAGGGGCTGAAACAGAGAGCGCGAAACAGAGGGACTGAAACAGGGGGCGAGAAACAGAGGGGCTGAAACAGAGGGCGAGAAACAGAGGGGCTGAAACAGAGGGCGAGAAACAGAGGGGCTGAAACAGAGGGCGAGAAACAGACGGGCAGAAACAGAGGGCGAGAAACAGAGGGACTGAAACAAAGGGGCTGAAACAGAGAGCGCGAAACAGAGGGACTGAAACAGAGGGCGAGAAACAGAGGGGCTGAAACAGAGGGCAAGAAACAGTGGGGCTGAAACAGAGGGCGAGAAACAGAGGGGCTGAAACAGAGGGCATGAAACAGAGGGGCTGAAACAGAGTGGCTGAAACAGAGGGCGAGAAACAGAGGGGCTGAATCAGACAGGCTGAATCAGATGGGCTGAAACATAGGGGCTGAAACAGAGGGCGAGAAACAGAGTGGCTGAAACAGAGGGCGAGAAACAGAGGGCGAGAAACAGAGGGGCTGAAAAAGTGGGGCTGAAACAAAGTGGCTGAAACAAAGCGCCTGATACAGAGGGCGAGAAACAGACGGGCTGAAACAGAGGGCGAGAAACAGAGGGGCTGAAACAGAGGGGCTGAAACAGTGGGGCTGAAACAGAGAGCGCGAAACAGAGGGGCTGAAACAGATGGCGAGAAACAGAGGGGCTGAAACAGAGGGCGAGAAACAGAGGGGCAGAAACTGAGGGCGAGAAACAGAGGGGCTGAAACAGAGGGGCTGAAACAGAGGGGCTGAATCAGAGGGGCTGAAACAGAGGGGCTGAAACAGAGGGCGAGAAACAAAGGGGCTGAAACAGCGGGCGAGAAACAGAGGGCAAGAAACAGAGGGGCTGAAACAGAGGGGCTGAAACAGACGGGCTGAAACAGAGGGCGAGAAACAGAGGGGCTGAATCAGAGGGGCTGAATCAGAAGGGCTGAAACAGAGGGGCTGAATCAGAGGGGCTGAAACAGAAGGCGAGAAACAGAGGGGCTGAAACAGAGGGCGAGAAACTGAGGGGCAGAAACAGAGTGCGAGAAACAGAGGGGCTGAAACAGAGGGGCTGAAACAGAGGGCGAGAAACAGAGGGGCTGAAACAGAGGGCGAGAAACAGAGGGGCAGAAACTGAGGGCGAGAAACAGAGGGGCTGAAACAGAGGGGCTGAAACAGAGGGGCTGAATCAGAGGGGCTGAAACAGAGGGGCTGAAACAGAGGGCGAGAAACAAAGGGGCTGAAACAGCGGGCGAGAAACAGAGGGCAAGAAACAGAGGGGCTGAAACAGAGGGGCTGAAACAGACGGGCTGAAACAGAGAGCCTGAAACAGAGGGGCTGAAACAGAGGGCGAAATACAGAGGGGCTGAAACAGAGGGCGAGAAACAGAGCGGCAGAAACAGAGGGGCAGAATCAGAGGGGCTGAAACAGAGGGCCTGAAACAGAGGGCGAGAAACAGAGGGGCTGAATCAGAGGTGCTGAATCAGAGGGACTGAAACAGCGGGGCTGAAACAGAGGGCGAGAAACAAAGGGGCTGAAACAGCGGGCGAGAAACAGAGGGCGAGAAACAGAGGGGCTGAAACAGAGGGGCTGAAACAGAGGGTGAGAAACAGAGGGTGAGAAACAGAGGGCGAGAAACAGAGTGGATGAAACAGAGGGGCTGAAAGAAAGGGGCTGAAATAGAGGGGCTGAAACAGAGGGGCTGAATCAGAGGGGCTGAAACAGAGTGGCTGAATCAGAGGGGCTGAAACAGAGGGCGAGAAACAGAGGGGCTGAAACAGAGGGCGGGAAACAGAGGGGCTGAAACAGAGGGGCTGAAACAGAGGGGCTGAAACAGAGGGGCTGAATCCGAGGGCAAGAATCAGAGAGGCTGAAACAGAGGGCGAGAAACAGAGGGGCTGAAACAGAGGGGCTGAAACAGAGGGCGAGAAACAGAGGGGCTGAAACAGAGGGCGAGAAACAGAGGGGCTGAAACAGAGGGCGAGAAACAGAGGGCGAGAAACAGAGTGACTGAAAAAGAGGGGCTGAAACAGAGGGGCTGAAACAGATGGCGAGAAACAGAGGGGCTGAAACAGAGGGCGAGAAACAGAGGGGCTGAATCAGAGGAGCTGAAACAGAGGGCGAGAAACAGAGGGGCTGAAACAGAGGGCGAGAAACAGTGGGACTGAAACAGAGGGGCTGAAACAGAGGGTGAGAAACAGAGGGGCTGAAACAGAGGGCGAGAAACTGAGGGGCTGAAACAGAGGGTCTGAAACAGAGGGGCTGAATCAGAGGGGCTGATTCAGAGGGGCTGAAACAGTGGGGCTGAAGCAGAGGGGCTGAAACATAGGGCAAGAAACAGAGGGGCTGAAACAAATGGGCTGAAACAGTGGGGCTGAAACAGAGGGGCTGAAACAGAGGGCGAGAAACAGAGGGGCTGAAACAGAGGGCGAGAAACAGAGGGGCTGAATCAGAGGGGCGGAAACAGAGGGCGAGAAACAGAGGGGCAGAAACAGAGGGCAAGAAACAGAGGGGCTGAAACAGAGGGCGAGAAACAGACGGGCAGAAACAGAGAGCGAGAAACAGAGGGACTGAAACAGAGGGGCTGAAACAGAGAGCGCGAAACAGAGGGACTGAAACAGAGGGCGAGAAACAGAGGGGCTGAAACAGAGGGCGAGAAACAGAGGGGCTGAAACAGAGGGCGAGAAACAGACGGGCAGAAACAGAGGGCGAGAAACAGAGGGACTGAAACAAAGGGGCTGAAACAGAGAGCGCGAAACAGAGGGACTGAAACAGAGGGCGAGAAACAGAGGGGCTGAAACAGAGGGCAAGAAACAGAGGGGCTGAAACAGAGGGCGAGAAACAGAGGGGCTGAAACAGAGGGCAAGAAACAGAGGGGCTGAAACAGAGTGGCTGAAACAGAGGGCGAGAAACAGAGGGGCTGAATCAGACAGGCTGAATCAGATGGGCTGAATCAGAGTGGCTGATTCAGAGGGTCTGAAACAGAGGGGCTGAATCAGAGGGGCGGAAACAGAGGGCGAGAAACAGAGGGGCAGAAACAGAGGGCAAGAAACAGAGGGGCTGAAACAGAGGGCAAGAAACAGAGGGGCTGAAACAGAGGGCGAGAAACAGAGGGGCTGAAACAGAGGGCAAGAAACAGAGGGGCTGAAACAGAGTGGCTGAAACAGAGGGCGAGAAACAGAGGGGCTGAAACAGAGGGGCTGAAACAGAGGGGCTGAATCAGAGTGGCTGATTCAGAGGGTCTGAAACAGAGGGGCTGAATCAGAGGGGCGGAAACAGAGGGCGAGAAACAGAGGGGCAGAAACAGAGGGCAAGAAACAGAGGGGCTGAAACAGAGGGCGAGAAACAGACGGGCAGAAACAGAGAGCGAGAAACAGAGGGACTGAAACAGAGGGGCTGAAACAGAGAGCGCGAAACAGAGGGACTGAAACAGAGGGCGAGAAACAGAGGGGCTGAAACAGAGGGCGAGAAACAGAGGGGCTGAAACAGAGGGCGAGAAACAGAGGGGCTGAAACAGAGGGCAAGAAACAGACGGGCTGAAACAGAGAGCCTGAAACAGAGGGGCTGAAACAGAGGGCGAAATACAGAGGGGCTGAAACAGAGGGCGAAATACAGAGCGGCAGAAACAGAGGGGCAGAAACAGAGGGGCTGAAACAGAGGGCCTGAAACAGAGGGCGAGAAACAGAGGGGCTGAATCAGAGGTGCTGAATCAGAGGGACTGAAACAGCGGGGCTGAAACAGAGGGCGAGAAACAAAGGGGCTGAAACAGCGGGCGAGAAACAGAGGGCGAGAAACAGAGGGGCTGAAACAGAGGGGCTGAAACAGAGGGTGAGAAACAGAGGGGCTGAAACAGAGGGCGAGAAACAGAGGGGCTGAAACAGAGGGCGAGAAACAGAGGGGCTGAAACAGAGGGCGAGAAACAGACGGGCAGAAACAGAGGGCGAGAAACAGAGGGACTGAAACAAAGGGGCTGAAACAGAGAGCGCGAAACAGAGGGACTGAAACAGAGGGCGAGAAACAGAGGGGCTGAAACAGAGGGCAAGAAACAGTGGGGCTGAAACAGAGGGCGAGAAACAGAGGGGCTGAAACAGAGGGCAAGAAACAGAGGGGCTGAAACAGAGTGGCTGAAACAGAGGGCGAGAAACAGAGGGGCTGAATCAGACAGGCTGAATCAGATGGGCTGAAACAGAGGGGCTGAAACAGAGGGCGAGAAACAGAGTGGCTGAAACAGAGGGCGAGAAACAGAGGGCGAGAAACAGAGGGGCTGAAAAAGTGGGGCTGAAACAAAGTGGCTGAAACAAAGCGCCTGATACAGAGGGCGAGAAACAGACGGGCTGAAACAGAGGGCGAGAAACAGAGGGGCTGAAACAGAGGGGCTGAAACAGTGGGGCTGAAACAGAGAGCGCGAAACAGAGGGGCTGAAACAGATGGCGAGAAACAGAGGGGCTGAAACAGAGGGCGAGAAACAGAGGGGCAGAAACTGAGGGCGAGAAACAGAGGGGCTGAAACAGAGGGGCTGAAACAGAGGGGCTGAATCAGAGGGGCTGAAACAGAGGGGCTGAAACAGAGGGCGAGAAACAAAGGGGCTGAAACAGCGGGCGAGAAACAGAGGGCAAGAAACAGAGGGGCTGAAACAGAGGGGCTGACACAGACGGGCTGAAACAGAGGGCGAGAAACAGAGGGGCTGAATCAGAGGGGCTGAATCAGAAGGGCTGAAACAGAGGGGCTGAATCAGAGGGGCTGAAACAGAAGGCGAGAAACAGAGGGGCTGAAACAGAGGGCGAGAAACTGAGGGGCAGAAACAGAGTGCGAGAAACAGAGGGGCTGAAACAGAGGGGCTGAAACAGAGGGCGAGAAACAGAGGGGCTGAAACAGAGGGCGAGAAACAGAGGGGCAGAAACTGAGGGCGAGAAACAGAGGGGCTGAAACAGAGGGGCTGAAACAGAGGGGCTGAATCAGAGGGGCTGAAACAGAGGGGCTGAAACAGAGGGCGAGAAACAAAGGGGCTGAAACAGCGGGCGAGAAACAGAGGGCAAGAAACAGAGGGGCTGAAACAGAGGGGCTGAAACAGACGGGCTGAAACAGAGAGCCTGAAACAGAGGGGCTGAAACAGAGGGCGAAATACAGAGGGGCTGAAACAGAGGGCGAGAAACAGAGCGGCAGAAACAGAGGGGCAGAAACAGAGGGGCTGAAACAGAGGGCCTGAAACAGAGGGCGAGAAACAGAGGGGCTGAATCAGAGGTGCTGAATCAGAGGGACTGAAACAGCGGGGTGAAACAGAGGGCGAGAAACAAAGGGGCTGAAACAGCGGGCGAGAAACAGAGGGCGAGAAACAGAGGGGCTGAAACAGAGGGGCTGAAACAGAGGGTGAGAAACAGAGGGGCTGAAACAGAGGGCGAAGAACAGAGGGGCTGAAACAGAGGGCGAGAAACAGAGGGTGAGAAACAGAGGGCGAGAAACAGAGTGGATGAAACAGAGGGGCTGAAAGAAAGGGGCTGAAATAGAGGGGCTGAAACAGAGGGGCTGAATCAGAGGGGCTGAAACAGAGTGGCTGAATCAGAGGGGCTGAAACAGAGGGCGAGAAACAGAGGGGCTGAAACAGAGGGCGGGAAACAGAGGGGCTGAAACAGAGGGGCTGAAACAGAGGGGCTGAAACAGAGGGGCTGAATCCGAGGGCAAGAATCAGAGAGGCTGAAACAGAGGGCGAGAAACAGAGGGGCTGAAACAGAGGGGCTGAAACAGAGGGCGAGAAACAGAGGGGCTGAAACAGAGGGCGAGAAACAGAGGGGCTGAAACAGAGGGCGAGAAACAGAGGGCGAGAAACAGAGTGACTGAAAAAGAGGGGCTGAAACAGAGGGGCTGAAACAGATGGCGAGAAACAGAGGGGCTGAAACAGAGGGCGAGAAACAGAGGGGCTGAAACAGAGGGGCTGAAACAGTGGGGCTGAAACAGAACGGCTGAAACAGAGGGCGAGAAATAGAGGGGCTGAAACACAGGGCGAGAAATACAGGGGCTGAAACAGAGGGCGAGAAACAGAGGGGCTGAAACAGAGGCGCTGAAACAGAGGGGCTGAAACAGAGGGCGAGAAACAGAGGGGCTGAAAAAGAGGGCGAGAAACAGAGGGGCTGAAACAGAGGGCGAGAAACAGAGGGGCTGAATCAGAGGAGCTGAAACAGAGGGCGAGAAACAGAGGGGCTGAAACAGAGGGCGAGAAACAGTGGGACTGAAACAGAGGGGCTGAAACAGAGGGTGAGAAACAGAGGGGCTGAAACAGAGGGCGAGAAACTGAGGGGCTGAAACAGAGGGTCTGAAACAGAGGGGCTGAATCAGAGGGGCTGATTCAGAGGGGCTGAAACAGTGGGGCTGAAGCAGAGGGGCTGAAACATAGGGCAAGAAACAGAGGGGCTGAAACAGTGGGGCTGAAACAGAGGGGCTGAAACAGAGGGCGAGAAACAGAGGGGCTGAAACAGAGGGCGAGAAACAGAGGGGCTGAATCAGAGGGGCGGAAACAGAGGGCGAGAAACAGAGGGGCAGAAACAGAGGGCAAGAAACAGAGGGGCTGAAACAGAGGGCGAGAAACAGACGGGCAGAAACAGAGAGCGAGAAACAGAGGGACTGAAACAGAGGGGCTGAAACAGAGAGCGCGAAACAGAGGGACTGAAACAGAGGGCGAGAAACAGAGGGGCTGAAACAGAGGGCGAGAAACAGAGGGGCTGAAACAGAGGGCGAGAAACAGAGGGGCTGAAACAGAGGGCGAGAAACAGACGGGCAGAAACAGAGGGCGAGAAACAGAGGGACTGAAACAAAGGGGCTGAAACAGAGAGCGCGAAACAGAGGGACTGAAACAGAGGGCGAGAAACAGAGGGGCTGAAACAGAGGGCAAGAAACAGAGGGGCTGAAACAGAGGGCGAGAAACAGAGTGGCTGAAACAGAGGGCAAGAAACAGAGGGGCTGAAACAGAGTGGCTGAAACAGAGGGCGAGAAACAGAGGGGCTGAATCAGACAGGCTGAATCAGATGGGCTGAATCAGAGTGGCTGATTCAGAGGGTCTGAAACAGAGGGGCTGAATCAGAGGGGCGGAAACAGAGGGCGAGAAACAGAGGGGCAGAAACAGAGGGCAAGAAACAGAGGGGCTGAAACAGAGGGCAAGAAACAGAGGGGCTGAAACAGAGGGCGAGAAACAGAGGGGCTGAAACAGAGGGCAAGAAACAGAGGGGCTGAAACAGAGTGGCTGAAACAGAGGGCGAGAAACAGAGGGGCTGAAACAGAGGGGCTGAAACAGAGGGGCTGAATCAGAGTGGCTGATTCAGAGGGTCTGAAACAGAGGGGCTGAATCAGAGGGGCGGAAACAGAGGGCGAGAAACAGAGGGGCAGAAACAGAGGGCAAGAAACAGAGGGGCTGAAACAGAGGGCGAGAAACAGACGGGCAGAAACAGAGAGCGAGAAACAGAGGGACTGAAACAGTGGGGCTGAAACAGAGAGCGCGAAACAGAGGGACTGAAACAGAGGGCGAGAAACAGAGGGGCTGAAACAGAGGGCGAGAAACAGAGGGGCTGAAACAGAGGGCGAGAAACAGAGGGGCTGAAACAGAGGGCAAGAAACAGACGGGCTGAAACAGAGAGCCTTAAACAGAGGGGCTGAAACAGAGGGCGAAATACAGAGGGGCTGAAACAGAGGGCGAGAAACAGAGCGGCAGAAACAGAGGGGCAGAAACAGAGGGGCTGAAACAGAGGGCCTGAAACAGAGGGCGAGAAACAGAGGGGCTGAATCAGAGGTGCTGAATCAGAGGGACTGAAACAGCGGGGCTGAAACAGAGGGCGAGAAACAAAGGGGCTGAAACAGCGGGCGAGAAACAGAGGGCGAGAAACAGAGGGGCTGAAACAGAGGGGCTGAAACAGAGGGTGAGAAACAGAGGGGCTGAAACAGAGGGCGAAGAACAGAGGGGCTGAAACAGAGGGCGAGAAACAGAGGGTGAGAAACAGAGGGCGAGAAACAGAGTGGATGAAACAGAGGGGCTGAAAGAAAGGGGCTGAAATAGAGGGGCTGAAACAGAGGGGCTGAATCAGAGGGGCTGAAACAGAGTGGCTGAATCAGAGGGGCTGAAACAGAGGGCGAGAAACAGAGGGGCTGAAACAGAGGGCGGGAAACAGAGGGGCTGAAACAGAGGGGCTGAAACAGAGGGGCTGAAACAGAGGGGCTGAATCCGAGGGCAAGAATCAGAGAGGCTGAAACAGAGGGCGAGAAACAGAGGGGCTGAAACAGAGGGGCTGAAACAGAGGGCGAGAAACAGAGGGGCTGAAACAGAGGGCGAGAAACAGAGGGGCTGAAACAGAGGGCGAGAAACAGAGGGCGAGAAACAGAGTGACTGAAAAAGAGGGGCTGAAACAGAGGGGCTGAAACAGATGGCGAGAAACAGAGGGGCTGAAACAGAGGGCGAGAAACAGAGGGGCTGAAACAGAGGGCGAGAAACAGAGGGGCTGAAACAGAGGGGCTGAAACAGTGGGGCTGAAACAGAACGGCTGAAACAGAGGGCGAGAAATAGAGGGGCTGAAACACAGGGCGAGAAATACAGGGGCTGAAACAGTGGGCGAGAAACAGAGGGGCTGAAACAGAGGCGCTGAAACAGAGGGGCAGAAACAGAGGGCGAGAAACAGAGGGGCTGAAAAAGAGGGCGAGAAACAGAGGGGCTGAAACAGAGGGCGAGAAACAGAGGGGCTGAATCAGAGGAGCTGAAACAGAGGGCGAGAAACAGAGGGGCTGAAACAGAGGGCGAGAAACAGTGGGACTGAAACAGAGGGGCTGAAACAGAGGGTGAGAAACAGAGGGGCTGAAACAGAGGGCGAGAAACTGAGGGGCTGAAACAGAGGGTCTGAAACAGAGGGGCTGAATCAGAGGGGCTGATTCAGAGGGGCTGAAACAGTGGGGCTGAAGCAGAGGGGCTGAAACATAGGGCAAGAAACAGAGGGGCTGAAACAAAGGGGCTGAAACAGTGGGGCTGAAACAGAGGGGCTGAAACAGAGGGCGAGAAACAGAGGGGCTGAAACAGAGGGCGAGAAACAGAGGGGCTGAAACAGAGGGGCTGAAACAGAGGGGCTGAATCAGAGTGGCTGATTCAGAGAGTCTGAAACAGAGGGGCTGAATCAGAGGGGCGGAAACAGAGGGCGAGAAACAGAGGGGCAGAAACAGAGGGCAAGAAACAGAGGGGCTGAAACAGAGGGCGAGAAACAGACGGGCAGAAACAGAGAGCGAGAAACAGAGGGACTGAAACAGAGGGGCTGAAACAGAGAGCGCGAAACAGAGGGACTGAAACAGAGGGTGAGAAACAGAGGGGCTGAAACAGAGGGCGAGAAACAGAGGGGCTGAAACAGAGGGCGAGAAACAGAGGGGCTGAAACAGAGGGCGAGAAACAGACGGGCAGAAACAGAGGGCGAGAAACAGAGGGACTGAAACAAAGGGGCTGAAACAGAGAGCGCGAAACAGAGGGACTGAAACAGAGGGCGAGAAACAGAGGGGCTGAAACAGAGGGCAAGAAACAGAGGGGCTGAAACAGAGGGCGAGAAACAGAGGGGCTGAAACAGAGGGCAAGAAACAGAGGGGCTGAAACAGAGTGGCTGAAACAGAGGGCGAGAAACAGAGGGGCTGAATCAGACAGGCTGAATCAGATGGGCTGAATCAGAGTGGCTGATTCAGAGGGTCTGAAACAGAGGGGCTGAATCAGAGGGGCGGAAACAGAGGGCGAGAAACAGAGGGGCAGAAACAGAGGGCAAGAAACAGAGGGGCTGAAACAGAGGGCAAGAAACAGAGGGGCTGAAACAGAGGGCGAGAAACAGAGGGGCTGAAACAGAGGGCAAGAAACAGAGGGGCTGAAACAGAGTGGCTGAAACAGAGGGCGAGAAACAGAGGGGCTGAAACAGAGGGGCTGAAACAGAGGGGCTGAATCAGAGTGGCTGATTCAGAGGGTCTGAAACAGAGGGGCTGAATCAGAGGGGCGGAAACAGAGGGCGAGAAACAGAGGGGCAGAAACAGAGGGCAAGAAACAGAGGGGCTGAAACAGAGGGCGAGAAACAGACGGGCAGAAACAGAGAGCGAGAAACAGAGGGACTGAAACAGAGGGGCTGAAACAGAGAGCGCGAAACAGAGGGACTGAAACAGAGGGCGAGAAACAGAGGGGCTGAAACAGAGGGCGAGAAACAGAGGGGCTGAAACAGAGGGCGAGAAACAGAGGGGCTGAAACAGAGGGCGAGAAACAGACGGGCAGAAACAGAGGGCGAGAAACAGAGGGACTGAAACAAAGGGGCTGAAACAGAGAGCGCGAAACAGAGGGACTGAAACAGAGGGCGAGAAACAGAGGGGCTGAAACAGAGGGCAAGAAACAGAGGGGCTGAAACAGAGGGCGAGAAACAGAGGGGCTGAAACAGAGGGTCTGAAACAGAGGGGCTGAATCAGAGGGGCTGATTCAGAGGGGCTGAAACAGTGGGGCTGAAGCAGAGGGGCTGAAACATAGGGCAAGAAACAGAGGGGCTGAAACAGTGGGGCTGAAACAGAGGGGCTGAAACAGAGGGCGAGAAACAGAGGGGCTGAAACAGAGGGCGAGAAACAGAGGGGCTGAATCAGAGGGGCTGAAACAGAGGGCGAGAAACAGAGGGGCTGAAACAGAGGGCGAGAAACAGAGGGGCTGAAACAGAGGGCGAGAAACAGAGGGGCTGAATCAGAGGGGCGGAAACAGAGGGCGAGAAACAGAGGGGCAGAAACAGAGGGCAAGAAACAGAGGGGCTGAAACAGAGGGCGAGAAACAGACGGGCAGAAACAGAGAGCGAGAAACAGAGGGACTGAAACAGAGGGGCTGAAACAGAGAGCGCGAAACAGAGGGACTGAAACAGAGGGCGAGAAACAGAGGGGCTGAAACAGAGGGCAAGAAACAGAGGGGCTGAAACAGAGGGCGAGAAACAGAGGGGCTGAAACAGAGGGCAAGAAACAGAGGGGCTGAAACAGAGTGGCTGAAACAGAGGGCGAGAAACAGAGGGGCTGAATCAGACAGGCTGAATCAGATGGGCTGAAACAGAGGGGCTGAAACAGAGGGCGAGAAACAGAGTGGCTGAAACAGAGGGCGAGAAACAGAGGGCGAGAAACAGAGGGGCTGAAAAAGTGGGGCTGAAACAAAGTGGCTGAAACAAAGCGCCTGATACAGAGGGCGAGAAACAGAGGGGCTGAAACAGAGGGCGAGAAACAGAGGGGCTGAAACAGAGGGGCTGAAACAGAGAGCGCGAAACAGAGGGACTGAAACAGAGGGCGAGAAACAGAGGGGCTGAAACAGAGGGCGAGAAACAGAGGGGCTGAAACAGAGGGCGAGAAACAGAGGGGCTGAAACAGAGGGCGAGAAACAGACGGGCAGAAACAGAGGGCGAGAAACAGAGGGACTGAAACAAAGGGGCTGAAACAGAGAGCGCGAAACAGAGGGACTGAAACAGAGGGCGAGAAACAGAGGGGCTGAAACAGAGGGCAAGAAACAGAGGGGCTGAAACAGAGGGCGAGAAACAGAGGGGCTGAAACAGAGGGCAAGAAACAGAGGGGCTGAAACAGAGTGGCTGAAACAGAGGGCGAGAAACAGAGGGGCTGAATCAGACAGGCTGAATCAGATGGGCTGAAACAGTGGGGCTGAAACAGAGGGCGAGAAACAGAGTGGCTGAAACAGAGGGCGAGAAACAGAGGGCGAGAAACAGAGGGGCTGAAAAAGTGGGTCTGAAACAAAGTGGCTGAAACAAAGCGCCTGATACAGAGGGCGAGAAACAGAGGGGCTGAAACAGAGGGCGAGAAACAGAGGGGCTGAAACAGAGGGGCTGAAACAGTGGGGCTGAAACAGAGGGCGAGAAACAGAGAGGCTGAAACACAGGGCGAGAAACAGAGGGGCTGAAACAGAGGACGAGAAACAGAGGGGCTGAAACAGAGGGGCTGAAACAGAGGGGCGGAAACAGAGGGGCTGAAACAGAGAGCGAGAAACAGAGGGGCTGAAACAGAGGGCCAGAAACAGAGTGGCTGAAACAGAGGGCGAGAAACAGAGTGGCTGAAACAGAGGGCAAGAAACAGAGGGGCTGAAACAAAGGGCGAGAAACAGAGGGGCTGAAACAGAGGGGCTGAAACAGCGGGGCGGAAACAGAGGGGCTGAAACAGAGAGCGAGAAACAGAGGGGCTGAAACAGAGGGGCGGAAACAGAGGGGCTGAAACAGAGGGCGAGAAAATAGTGGCTGAAACAAAGGGGCTGAAACAGTGGGGCTACAATAGAGGGGCTGAAACAGAGGGCGAGAAATAGAGGGGCTGAAACAGAGGGCGAGAAACCGAGGGGCTGAATCAGAGGGGCTGAAACAGAGGGCGAGAAACAGAGGGGCTGAAACAGAGGGGCTGAAACAGAGGGGCTGAAACAGAGGGCGAGAAACAGAGAGGCTGAAACAGAGGGCGAGAAACAGAGTGGCTGAAACAGAGGGCAAGAAACAGAGGGGCTGAAACAGAGGGCGAGTAACAGAGGGGCTGAAACAGAGGGGCTGAAACAGAGAACGAGAAACAGAGGGGCTGAAACAGAGGGCCAGAAACAGAGGGCGAGAAACAGAGGGACTGAAACAGTGGGGCTGAAACAGAGGGGCTGATACAGAGGGCGAGAAACAGAGCGGCTGAAACAGAGGGCGAGAAACAGAGGGGCTGAAACAAAGGGGGTGAAACAGTGGGGCTAAAACAGAGGGGCTGAAACAGAGGGCGAGAAATAGAGGGGCTGAAACAGAGGGCGAGAAACAGAGGAGCTGAAACAGAGGGCGAGAAACAGCGGGGCTGAAACAGAAGGCGAGAAACAGAGGGGCTGAATCAGAGGGGCTGAAACAGAGGGCGAGAAACAGAGGGGCTGAAACAGAGAGCGAGAAACAGAGGGGCTGAAACAGAGGGTCTGAAACAGAGGGTGAGAAACAGAGGGGCTGAAACAGAGGGCGAGAAACAGAGGGGCTGAAACAGAGGGGCTGAAACAGAGGGGCTGAATCAGAGGGGCTGATTCAGAGGGGCTGAAACAGAGGGGCTTAATCAGAGGGGCTGAAACAGAGGGCGAGAAACAGAGGGGCTGAAACAGAGGGCGAGAAACAGAGGGGCAGAAACAGAGGGCGAGAAACAGAGGAGCTGAAACTGAGGGGCTGAAACAGAGAGCGCGAAACAGAGGGGCTGAAACAGATGGCGAGAAACAGAGGGACTGAAACAGAGGTCGAGAAACAGAGGGGCTGAAACAGAGGGCAAGAAACAGAGGGGCTGAAACAGAGTGGCTGAAACAGAAGGGCTGAAACAGAGGGGCTGAAACAAAGGGCGAGAAACAGAGGGGCTGAATCAGAGGGGCTGAATCAGAAGGGCTGAAACAGAGGGGCTGAATCAGAGGGGCTGAAACAGAAGGCGAGAAACAGAGGGGCTGAAACAGAGGGCGAGAAACAGAGGGGCAGAAACAGAGGGCGAGAAACAGTGGGACTGAAACAGAGGGGCTGAAACAGAGGGCGAGAAACAGAGGGACTGAAACAGAGGGCGAGAAACAGAGGGGCTGAAACAGAGGGCGAGAAACAGACGGGCAGAAACAGAGGGCGAGAAACAGAGGGACTGAAACAAAGGGGCTGAAACAGAGAGCGCGAAACAGAGGGACTGAAACAGAGGGCGAGAAACAGAGGGGCTGAAACAGAGGGCAAGAAACAGAGGGGCTGAAACAGAGGGCGAGAAACAGAGGGGCTGAAACAGAGGGCAAGAAACAGAGGGGCTGAAACAGAGTGGCTGAAACAGAGGGCGAGAAACAGAGGGGCTGAATCAGACAGGCTGAATCAGATGGGCTGAAACAGAGGGGCTGAAACAGAGGGCGAGAAACAGAGTGGCTGAAACAGAGGGCGAGAAACAGAGGGCGAGAAACAGAGGGGCTGAAAAAGTGGGGCTGAAACAAAGTGGCTGAAACAAAGCGCCTGATACAGAGGGCGAGAAACAGAGGGGCTGAAACAGAGGGCGAGAAACAGAGGGGCTGAAACAGAGGGGCTGAAACAGTGGGGCTGAAACAGAGGGCGAGAAACAGAGAGGCTGAAACACAGGGCGAGAAACAGAGGGGCTGAAACAGAGGACGAGAAACAGAGGGGCTGAAACAGAGGGGCTGAAACAGAGGGGCGGAAACAGAGGGGCTGAAACAGAGAGCGAGAAACAGAGGGGCTGAAACAGATGGCCAGAAACAGAGTGGCTGAAACAGAGGGCGAGAAACAGAGTGGCTGAAACAGAGGGCAAGAAACAGAGGGGCTGAAACAAAGGGCGAGAAACAGAGGGGCTGAAACAGAGGGGCTGAAACAGCGGGGCGGAAACAGAGGGGCTGAAACAGAGAGCGAGAAACAGAGGGGCTGAAACAGAGGGGCGGAAACAGAGGGGCTGAAACAGAGGGCGAGAAAATAGTGGCTGAAACAAAGGGGCTGAAACAGTGGGGCTACAATAGAGGGGCTGAAACAGAGGGCGAGAAATAGAGGGGCTGAAACAGAGGGCGAGAAACCGAGGGGCTGAAACAGAGGGGCTGAAACAGAGGGTGAGAAACAGAGGGGCTGAAACAGAGGGGCTGAAACAGAGGGGCTGAAACAGAGGGCGAGAAACAGAGGGGCTGAAACAGAGGGCGAGAAACAGAGGGGCTGAAACAGAGGGCGAGAAACAGAGGGGCTGAAACAGAGGGCGAGAAACAGAGGGGCTGAAACAGAGGGGCTGAAACAGAGGGGCTGAAACAGAGGGCGTGAAACAGAGGGGCTGAATCAGAGGGGCTGAAACAGAGGGCGAGAAACAGAGGGGCTGAAACAGAGGGGCTGAAACAGAGGGGCTGAAACAGAGGGCGAGAAACAGAGAGGCTGAAACAGAGGGCGAGAAACAGAGTGGCTGAAACAGAGGGCAAGAAACAGAGGGGCTGAAACAGAGGGCGAGTAACAGAGGGGCTGAAACAGAGGGGCTGAAACAGAGGGGCTGAAACAGAGAACGAGAAACAGAGGGGCTGAAACAGAGGGCCAGAAACAGAGGGGCTGAAACAGAGAACGAGAAACAGAGGGACTGAAACAGTGGGGCTGAAACAGAGGGGCTGATACACAGGGCGAGAAACAGAGCGGCTGAAACAGTGGGCGAGAAACAGAGGGGCTGAAACAAAGGGGGTGAAACAGTGGGGCTAAAACAGAGGGGCTGAAACAGAGGGCGAGAAATAGAGGGGCTGAAACAGAGGGCGAGAAACAGAGGAGCTGAAACAGAGGGCGAGAAACAGCGGGGCTGAAACAGAAGGCGAGAAACAGAGGGGCTGAATCAGAGGGGCTGAAACAGAGGGCGAGAAACAGAGGGGCTGAAACAGAGAGCGAGAAACAGAGGGGCTGAAACAGAGGGTCTGAAACAGAGGGTGAGAAACAGAGGGGCTGAAACAGAGGGCGAGAAACAGAGGGGCTGAAACAGAGGGGCTGAAACAGAGGGGCTGAATCAGAGGGGCTGATTCAGAGGGGCTGAAACAGAGGGGCTTAATCAGAGGGGCTGAAACAGAGGGCGAGAAACAGAGGGGCTGAAACAGAGGGCGAGAAACAGAGGGGCAGAAACAGAGGGCGGGAAACAGAGGAGCTGAAACAGAGGGGCTGAAACAGAGAGCGCGAAACAGAGGGGCTGAAACAGATGGCGAGAAACAGAGGGACTGAAACAGAGGTCGAGAAACAGAGGGGCTGAAAGAGAGGGCAAGAAACAGAGGGGCTGAAACAGAGTGGCTGAAACAGAAGGGCTGAAACAGAGGGGCTGAAACAGAGGGCGAGAAACAGAGGGGCTGAATCAGAGGGGCTGAATCAGAAGGGCTGAAACAGAGGGGCTGAATCAGAGGGGCTGAAACAGAAGGCGAGAAACAGAGGGGCTGAAACAGAGGGCGAGAAACAGAGGGGCAGAAACAGAGGGCGAGAAACAGTGGGACTGAAACAGAGGGGCTGAAACAGATGGTGAGAAACAGAGGGGCTGAAACAGAGGGCGAGAAACAGAGGGGCTGAAACAGAGGGTCTGAAACAGAGGGGCTGAATCAGAGGGGCTGATTCAGAGGGGCTGAAACAGTGGGGCTGACGCAGAGGGGCTGAAACATAGGGCAAGAATCAGAGGGGCTGAAACAAAGGGGCTGAAACAGTGGGGCTGAAACAGAGGGGCTGAAACAGAGGGCGAGAATCAGAGGGGCTGAAACAGAGGGCGAGAAACAGAGGGGCTGAAACAGAGGGGCTGAATCAGAGTGGCTGATTCAGAGGGTCTGAAACAGAGGGGCTGAATCAGAGGGGCGGAAACAGAGGGCGAGAAACAGAGGGGCAGAAACAGAGGGCAAGAAACAGAGGGGCTGAAACAGAGGGCGAGAAACAGACGGGCAGAAACAGAGAGCGAGAAACAGAGGGACTGAAACAGAGGGGCTGAAACAGAGAGCGCGAAACAGAGGGACTGAAACAGAGGGCGAGAAACAGAGGGGCTGAAACAGAGGGCGAGAAACAGAGGGGCTGAAACAGAGGGCGAGAAACAGAGGGGCTGAAACAGTGGGCGAGAAACAGACGGGCAGAAACAGAGGGCGAGAAACAGAGGGACTGAAACAAAGGGGCTGAAACAGAGAGCGCGAAACAGAGGGACTGAAACAGAGGGCGAGAAACAGAGGGGCTGAAACAGAGGGCAAGAAACAGAGGGGCTGAAACAGAGGGCGAGAAACAGAGGGGCTGAAACAGAGGGCAAGAAACTGAGGGGCTGAAACAGAGTGGCTGAAACAGAGGGCGTGAAACAGAGGGGCTGAATCAGACAGGCTGAATCAGTTGGGCTGAAACAGAGGGGCTGAAACAGAGGGCGAGAAACAGAGTGGCTGAAACAGAGGGCGAGAAACAGAGGGCGAGAAACAGAGGGGCTGAAAAAGTGGGGCTGAAACAGAGGGCGAGAAACAGAGAGGCTGAAACACAGGGCGAGAAACAGAGGGGCTGAAACAGAGGACGAGAAACAGAGGGGCTGAAACAGAGGGGCTGAAACAGAGGGGCGGAAACAGAGGGGCTGAAACAGAGAGCGAGAAACAGAGGGGCTGAAACAGAGGGCCAGAAACAGAGTGGCTGAAACAGAGGGCGAGAAACAGAGTGGCTGAAACAGAGGGCAAGAAACAGAGGGGCTGAAACAGAGGGCGAGAAACAGAGGGGCTGAAACAGAGGGGCTGAAACAGAGGGGCGGAAACAGAGGGGCTGAAACAGAGAGCGAGAAACAGAGGGGCTGAAACAGAGGGGCGGAAACAGAGGGGCTGAAACAGAGGGCGAGAAATAGAGGGGCTGAAACAGAGGGCGAGAAACCGAGGGGCTGAAACAGAGGGGCTGAAACAGAGGGCGAGAAACAGAGGGGCTGAAACAGAGGGGCTGAAACAGAGGGGCTGAAACAGAGGGCGAGAAACAGAGGGGCTGAAACAGAGGGCGAGAAACAGAGGGGCTGAAACAGAGGGCGAGAAACAGAGGGGCTGAAACAGAGGGCGAGAAACAGAGGGGCTGAAACAGAGGGGCTGAAACAGAGGGGCTGAAACAGAGGGCGAGAAACAGAGGGGCTGAAACTGAGGGCGAGAAACAGAGGGGCTGAATCAGAGGGGCTGAAACAGAGGGCGCGAAACAGAGGGGCTGAAACAGAGGGGCTGAAACAGAGGGGCTGAAACAGAGGGGCTGAAACAGAGGGCGAGAAACAGAGAGGCTGAAACAGAGGGCGAGAAACAGAGTGGCTGAAACAGAGGGCAAGAAACAGAGGGGCTGAAACAGAGGGCGAGAAACAGAGGGGCTGAAACAGAGGGGCTGAAACAGAGGGGCTGAAACAGAGAGCGAGAAACAGAGGGGCTGAAACAGAGGGCCAGAAACAGAGGGCGAGAAACAGAGGGACTGAAACAGTGGGGCTGAAACAGAGGGGCTGATACAGAGGGCGAGAAACAGAGCGGCTGAAACAGAGGGCGAGAAACAGAGGGGCTGAAACAAAGGGGCTGAAACAGTGGGGCTAAAACAGAGGGGCTGAAACAGAGGGCGAGAAATAGAGGGGCTGAAACAGAGGGCGAGAAACAGAGGGGCTGAAACAGAGGGCGAGAAACAGAGGGGCTGAAACAGAGGGCAAGAAACAGAGGGGCTGAAACAGAGTGGCTGAAACAGAGGGCGAGAAACAGAGGGGCTGAATCAGACAGGCTGAATCAGATGGGCTGAAACAGAGGGGCTGAAACAGAGGGCGAGAAACAGAGTGGCTGAAACAGAGGGCGAGAAACAGAGGGCGAGAAACAGAGGGGCTGAAACAGAGGGCGAGAAACAGAGGGGCTGAAACAGAGGGGCTGAAACAGTGGGGCTGAAACAGAGGGCGAGAAACAGAGAGGCTGAAACACAGGGCGAGAAACAGAGGGGCTGAAACAGAGGACGAGAAACAGAGGGGCTGAAACAGAGGGGCTGAAACAGAGGGGCGGAAACAGAGGGGCTGAAACAGAGAGCGAGAAACAGAGGGGCTGAAACAGAGGGCCAGAAACAGAGTGGCTGAAACAGAGGGCGAGAAACAGAGTGGCTGAAACAGAGGGCAAGAAACAGTGGGGCTGAAACAGAGGGCGAGAAACAGAGGGGCTGAAACAGAGGGGCTGAAACAGAGGGGCGGAAACAGAGGGGCTGAAACAGAGAGCGAGAAACAGAGGGGCTGAAACAGAGGGGCGGAAACAGAGGGGCTGAAACAGAGGGCGAGAAAATAGTGGCTGAAACAAAGGGGCTGAAACAGTGGGGCTACAATAGAGGGGCTGAAACAGAGGGCGAGAAATAGAGGGGCTGAAACAGAGGGCGAGAAACCGAGGGGCTGAAACAGAGGGGCTGAAACAGAGGGCGAGAAACAGAGGGGCTGAAACAGAGGGGCTGAAACAGAGGGGCTGAAACAGAGGGCGAGAAACAGAGGGGCTGAAACAGAGGGCGAGAAACAGCGGGGCTGAAACAGAGGGCGAGAAACAGAGGGGCTGAAACAGAGGGCGAGAAACAGAGGGGCTGAAACAAAGGGGCTGAAACAGTGGGGCTAAAACAGAGGGGCTGAAACAGAGGGCGAGAAATAGAGGGGCTGAAACAGAGGAGCGAGAAACAGAGAGGCTGAAACAGAGGGCGAGAAACAGAGGGGCTGAAACAGAAGGCGAGAAACAGAGGGGCTGAAACAGAGGGGCTGAAACAGAGGGCGAGAATCAGAGGGGCGGAAACAGAGGGCGAGAAACAGAGGGGCAGAAACAGAGGGCAAGAAACAGAGCGGCTGAAACAGAGGGCGAGAAACAGACGGGCAGAAACAGAGAGCGAGAAACAGAGGGACTGAAACAGAGGGGCTGAAACAGAGAGCGCGAAACAGAGGGACTGAAACAGAGGGCGAGAAACAGAGGGGCTGAAACAGAGGGCGAGAAACAGAGGGGCTGAAACAGAGGGCGAGAAACAGAGGGGCTGAAACAGTGGGCGAGAAACAGACGGGCAGAAACAGAGGGCGAGAAACAGAGGGACTGAAACAAAGGGGCTGAAACAGATAGCGCGAAACAGAGGGACTGAAACAGAGGGCGAGAAACAGAGGGGCTGAAACAGAGGGCAAGAAACAGAGGGGCTGAAACAGAGGGCGAGAAACAGAGGGGCTGAAACAGAGGGCAAGAAACTGAGGGGCTGAAACAGAGTGGCTGAAACAGAGGGCGTGAAACAGAGGGGCTGAATCAGACAGGCTGAATCAGTTGGGCTGAAACAGAGGGGCTGAAACAGAGGGCGAGAAACAGAGTGGCTGAAACAGAGGGCGAGAAACAGAGGGCGAGAAACAGAGGGGCTGAAAAAGTGGGGCTGAAACAAAGTGGCTGAAACAAAGCGCCTGATACAGAGGGCGAGAAACAGAGGGGCTGAAACAGAGGGCGAGAAACAGAGGGGCTGAAACAGAGGGGCTGAAACAGTGGGGCTGAAACAGAGGGCGAGAAACAGAGAGGCTGAAACACAGGGCGAGAAACAGAGGGGCTGAAACAGAGGACGAGAAACAGAGGGGCTGAAACAGAGGGGCTGAAACAGAGGGGCGGAAACAGAGGGGCTGAAACAGAGAGCGAGAAACAGAGGGGCTGAAACAGAGGGCCAGAAACAGAGTGGCTGAAACAGAGGGCGAGAAACAGAGTGGCTGAAACAGAGGGCAAGAAACAGATGGGCTGAAACAGAGGGCGAGAAACAGAGGGGCTGAAACAGAGGGGCGGAAACAGAGGGGCTGAAACAGAGGGCGAGAAATAGAGGGGCTGAAACAGAGGGCGAGAAACCGAGGGGCTGAAACAGAGGGGCTGAAACAGAGGGCGAGAAACAGAGGGGCTGAAACAGAGGGGCTGAAACAGAGGGGCTGAAACAGAGGGCGAGAAACAGAGGGGCTGAAACAGAGGGCGAGAAACAGAGGGGCTGAAACAGAGGGCGAGAAACAGAGGGGCTGAAACAGAGGGCGAGAAACAGAGGGGCTGAAACAGAGGGGCTGAAACAGAGGGGCTGAAACAGAGGGCGAGAAACAGAGGGGCTGAAACTGAGGGCGAGAAACAGAGGGGCTGAATCAGAGGGGCTGAAACAGAGGGCGCGAAACAGAGGGGCTGAAACAGAGGGGCTGAAACAGAGGGGCTGAAACAGAGGGGCTGAAACAGAGGGCGAGAAACAGAGAGGCTGAAACAGAGGGCGAGAAACAGAGTGGCTGAAACAGAGGGCAAGAAACAGAGGGGCTGAAACAGAGGGCGAGAAACAGAGGGGCTGAAACAGAGGGGCTGAAACAGAGGGGCTGAAACAGAGAGCGAGAAACAGAGGGGCTGAAACAGAGGGCCAGAAACAGAGGGCGAGAAACAGAGGGACTGAAACAGTGGGGCTGAAACAGAGGGGCTGATACAGAGGGCGAGAAACAGAGCGGCTGAAACAGAGGGCGAGAAACAGAGGGGCTGAAACAGAGGGGCTGAAACAGAGGGGCTGAAACAGAGGGCGAGAAACAGAGGGGCTGAAACAGAGGGCGAGAAACAGCGGGGCTGAAACAGAGGGCGAGAAACAGAGGGGCTGAAACAGAGGGCGAGAAACAGAGGGGCTGAAACAAAGGGGCTGAAACAGTGGGGCTAAAACAGAGGGGCTGAAACAGAGGGCGAGAAATAGAGGGGCTGAAACAGAGGAGCGAGAAACAGAGAGGCTGAAACAGAGGGCGAGAAACAGAGGGGCTGAAACAGAAGGCGAGAAACAGAGGGGCTGAAACAGAGGGGCTGAAACAGAGGGCGAGAATCAGAGGGGCGGAAACAGAGGGCGAGAAACAGAGGGGCAGAAACAGAGGGCAAGAAACAGAGCGGCTGAAACAGAGGGCGAGAAACAGACGGGCAGAAACAGAGAGCGAGAAACAGAGGGACTGAAACAGAGGGGCTGAAACAGAGAGCGCGAAACAGAGGGACTGAAACAGAGGGCGAGAAACAGAGGGGCTGAAACAGAGGGCGAGAAACAGAGGGGCTGAAACAGAGGGCGAGAAACAGAGGGGCTGAAACAGTGGGCGAGAAACAGACGGGCAGAAACAGAGGGCGAGAAACAGAGGGACTGAAACAAAGGGGCTGAAACAGAGAGCGCGAAACAGAGGGACTGAAACAGAGGGCGAGAAACAGAGGGGCTGAAACAGAGGGCAAGAAACAGAGGGGCTGAAACAGAGGGCGAGAAACAGAGGGGCTGAAACAGAGGGCAAGAAACTGAGGGGTTAATCCGGGTGGCTGAAACAGAGGGCGTGAAACAGAGGGGCTGAATCAGACAGGCTGAATCAGTTGGGCTGAAACAGAGGGGCTGAAACAGAGGGCGAGAAACAGAGTGGCTGAAACAGAGGGCGAGAAACAGAGGGCGTGAAACAGAGGGGCTGAAAAAGTGGGGCTGAAACAAAGTGGCTGAAACAAAGCGCCTGATACAGAGGGCGAGAAACAGAGGGGCTGAAACAGAGGGCGAGAAACAGAGGGGCTGAAACAGAGGGGCTGAAACAGTGGGGCTGAAACAGAGGGGCTGAAACAGAGAGGCTGAAACACAGGGCGAGAAACAGAGGGGCTGAAACAGAGGACGAGAAACAGAGGGGCTGAAACAGAGGGGCTGAAACAGAGGGGCGGAAACAGAGGGGCTGAAACAGAGAGCGAGAAACAGAGGGGCTGAAACAGAGGGCCAGAAACAGAGTGGCTGAAACAGAGGGCGAGAAACAGAGTGGCTGAAACAGAGGGCAAGAAACAGAGGGGCTGAAACAGAGGGCGAGAAACAGAGGGGCAGAAACAGAGGGGCTGAAACAGAGGGGCGGAAACAGAGGGGCTGAAACAGAGAGCGAGAAACAGAGGGGCTGAAACAGAGGGGCGGAAACAGAGGGGCTGAAACAGAGGGCGAGAAATAGAGGGGCTGAAACAGAGGGCGAGAAACCGAGGGGCTGAAACAGAGGGGCTGAAACAGAGGGCGAGAAACAGAGGGGCTGAAACAGAGGGGCTGAAACAGAGGGGCTGAAACAGAGGGCGAGAAACAGAGGGGCTGAAACAGAGGGCGAGAAACAGAGGGGCTGAAACAGAGGGCGAGAAACAGAGGGGCTGAAACAGAGGGCGAGAAACAGAGGGGCTGAAACAGAGGGGCTGAAACAGAGGGGCTGAAACAGAGGGCGAGAAACAGAGGGGCTGAAACTGAGGGCGAGAAACAGAGGGGCTGAATCAGAGGAGCTGAAACAGAGGGCGCGAAACAGAGGGGCTGAAACAGAGGGGCTGAAACAGAGGGGCTGAAACAGAGGGGCTGAAACAGAGTGCGAGAAACAGAGAGGCTGAAACAGAGGGCGAGAAACAGAGTGGCTGAAACAGAGGGCAAGAAACAGAGGGGCTGAAACAGAGGGCGAGAAACAGAGGGGCTGAAACAGAGGGGCTGAAACAGAGGGGCTGAAACAGAGAGCGAGAAACAGAGGGGCTGAAACAGAGGGCCAGAAACAGAGGGCGAGAAACAGAGGGACTGAAACAGTGGGGCTGAAACAGAGGGGCTGATACAGAGGGCGAGAAACAGAGCGGCTGAAACAGAGGGCGAGAAACAGAGGGGCTGAAACAAAGGGGCTGAAACAGTGGGGCTAAAACAGAGGGGCTGAAACAGAGGGCGAGAAATAGAGGGGCTGAAACAGAGGGCGAGAAACAGAGGGGCTGAAACAGAGGGCGAGAAACAGAGGGGCTGAAACAGACGGCGAGAAACAGAGGGGCTGAAACAGAGGGGCTGAAACAGAGGGCGAGAAACAGAGGGGCTGAAACAGAGGGCGAGAAACAGAGGGGCTGAATCAGAGGGGCTGAAACAGAGGGCGAGAAACAGAGGGGCTGAAACAGAGAGCGAGAAACAGAGGGGCTGAAACAGAAGGTCTGAAACAGAGGGTGAGAAACAGAGGGGCTGAAACAGAGGGCGAGAAACAGAGGGGCTGAAACAGAGGGGCTGAAACAGAGGGGCTGAATCAGAGGGGCTGTTTCAGAGGGGCTGAAACAGAGGGGCTTAATCAGAGGGGCTGAAACAGAGGGCGAGAAACAGAGGGGCTGAAACAGAGGGCGAGAAACGGAGGGGCAGAAACAGAGGGCGAGAAACAGAGGAGCTGAAACAGAGGGGCTGAAACAGAGAGCGCGAAACAGAGGGGCTGAAACAGATGGCGAGAAACAGAGGGACTGAAACAGAGGTCGAGAAACAGAGGGGCTGAAACAGAAGGCGAGAAACAGAGGGGCTGAAACAGAGGGCGAGAAACAGAGGGGCAGAAACAGAGGGCGAGAAACAGAGGGGCTGAAACAGAGGGGCTGAAACAGAGGGCGAGAAACAGAGGGGCTGAAACAGAGGGCGAGAAACAGAGGGGCAGAAACTGAGGGCGAGAAACAGAGGGGCTGAAACAGAGGGGCTGAAACAGAGGGGCTGAATCAGAGGGGCTGAAACAGAGGGGCTGAAACAGAGGGCGAGAAACAAATGGGCTGAAACAGCGGGTGAGAAACAGAGGGCAAGAAACAGAGGGGCTGAAACAGAGGGGCTGAAACAGACGGGCTGAAACAGAGAGCCTGAAACAGAGGGGCTGAAACAGAGGGCGAAAAACAGAGGGGCTGAAACAGAGGGCGAGAAACAGAGCGGCTGAAACAGAGGGGCCGAAACAGAGGGGCTGAAACAGAGGGGCAGAAACAGAGGGCGAGAAACAGAGGGGCTGAATCAGAGGGGCTGAATCAGAGGGACTGAAACAGAGGGGCTGAAACAGAGGGCGAGAAACAAAGGGGCTGAAACAGCGGGCGAGAAACAGAGGGCGAGAAACAGAGGGGCTGAAACAGAGGGGCTGAAACAGAGGGCGAGAAACAGAGGGGCTGAAACAGAGAGCGAAAAACAGATGGGCTGAAACAGAGGGCGAGAAACAGAGGGTGAGAAACAGAGGGCGAGAAACAAAGTGGATGAAACAGAGGGGCTGAAAGAAAGGGGCTGAAATAGAGGGGCTGAAACAGAGGGGCTGAATCAGAGGGGCTGAAACAGAGTGGCTGAATCAGAGGGGCTGAAACAGAGTGGCTGAATCAGAGGGGCTGAATCCGAGGGCAAGAAACAGAGAGGCTGAAACAGAGGGCGAGAAACAGAGGGGCTGAAACAGAGGGCAAGAAACAGAGGGGCTGAAACAGAGGGCGAGAAACAGAGGGGCTGAAACAGAGGGGCTGAAACAGAGGGGCTGAAACAGAGGGGCTGAAATAGAGGGCGAGAAACAGAGGGGCTGAAACAGAGGGCGAGAAACAGAGGGGCTGAAACAGAGGGCGAGAAACAGAGGGCGAGAAACAGAGGGACTGAAACAGAGGGGCTGAAACAGAGGGGATGAAACAGATGGCGAGAAACAGAGGGGCTGAAACAGAGGGCGAGAAACAGAGGGGCTTAAACAGAGGGCGAGAAACAGAGGGCCTGAAACAGAGGGACTGAAACAGTGGGGCTGAAACAGAGCGGCTGAAACAGAGGGCGAGAAATAGAGGGGCTGAAACACAGGGCGAGAAATACAGGGGCTGAAACAGATGGCGAGAAACAGAGGGGCTGAAACAGAGGCGCTGAAACAGAGGGGCTGAAACAGAGGGCGAGAAACAGAGGGGCTGAAACAGAGGGCGAGAAACAGTGGGGCTGAAACAGAGGGTGAGAAACAGAGGGGCTGAAACAGAGGGCGAGAAACAGAGGGGCTGAAACAGAGGGTCTGAAACAGAGGGGCTGAATCAGAGGGGCTGATTCAGAGGGGCTGAAACAGTGGGGCTGAATCAGAGGGGCTGAAACAGAGGGCGAGAAACAGAGGGGCTGAAACAAAGGGGCTGAAACAGTGGGGCTGAAACAGAGGGGCTGAAACAGAGGGCGAGAAATAGAGGGGCTGAAACAGAGGGCGAGAAACAGAGGGGCTGAAACAGAGGGCGAGAAACAGAGGGGCTGAAACAGAGGGGCTGAAACAGAGGGGCTGAAACAGAGGGCGAGAAGCAGAGGGGCTGAAACAGATGGCGAGAAACAGAGGGGCTTGAACAGAGGGCGAGAAACAGAGGGGCTGAATCAGAGGGGCTGAAACAGAGGGCGAGAAACAGAGGGGCTGAAACAGAGGGCGAGAAACAGAGGGGCTGAAACAGAGGTGCTGGAACAGAGGGTGAGAAACAGAGGGGCTGAAACAGGGGGCGAGAAACAGAGGGGCTGAAACAGAGGGGCTGAAACAGAGGGGCTGATTCAGAGGGGCTGAAACAGAGGGCGAGAAACAGCGGGGCTGAAACAGAGGGCGAGAAACAGAGGAGCAGAAACAGAGGGCGAGAAACAGAGGGGCTGAAACAGAGGGGCTGAAACAGAGAGTGCGAAACAGAGGGGCTGAAACAAAGGGCGAGAAACAGAGGGGCTGAAACAGAGGGCGAGAAACAGAGGGGCTGAAACAGAGGGCAAGAAACAGAGGGGCTGAAACCGAGTGTCTGAAACAGAAGGGCTGAAACAGAGGGGCTGAAACAGAGGGCGAGAAACAGAGGGGCTGAATCAGAGGGGCTGAATCAGAGGGGCTGAAACAGAGGGGCTGAATCAGAGTGGCTGAAACAGAAGGCGAGAAACAGAGGGGCTGAAACAGAGGGCGAGAAACAGAGGGGCAGAAACAGAGGGCGAGAAACAGAGGGGCTGAAAAAGAGGGGCTGAAACAGAGGGCGAGAAACAGAGGGGCTGAAACAGAGGGGCTGAAACAGAGGGGCTGAAACAGAGAGCGAGAAACAGAGGGGCTGAAACAGAGGGCGACAAACAGAGGGGCTGAAACAAAGTGCGAGAAACAGAGGGGCTGAAACAGAGCGGCTGAAACAGAGGGGCTGAATCAGAGGGGCTGAAACAGAGGGGCTGAAACAGAGGGGCTGAAACAGAGGGCAAGAAACAGAGGGGCTGAAACAGAGGGGCTGAAACAGAGGGGCAGAAACAGAGGGCGAGAAACAGAGGGGCTGAATCAGAGGGGCTGAATCAGAGGGGCTGAAACAGAGGGGCAGAAACAGAGGGCGAGAAACAGACGGGCTGAATCAGAGGGGCTGAATCTGAGGGGCTGAAACAGAGGGGCTGAAACAGAGGGCGAGAAACTAAGGTACTGAATCAGAGGGGCTGAAACAAAGGGGCTGAAACAGAGGGGCTGAAACAGACGGGCTGAAACAGAGACCCTGAAACAGAGGGGCTGAAACAGAGGGGCTGAAACAGAGGGGCTGAAACAGAGGGCGAGAAACAGAGAGGCTGAAACAGAGGGCGAGAAACAGAGTGGCTGACACAGAGGCCAAGAAACAGAGGGGCTGAAACAGAGGGCGAGAAACAGAGTGGCTGAAACAGAGGGGCTGAAACAGAGGGGCTGAAACAGAGAGCGAGAAACAGAGGGGCTGAAACAGAGGGCCAGAAACAGAGGGCGAGAAACAGAGGGACTGAAACAGTGGGGCTGAAACAGAGGGGCTGACACAGAGGGCGAGAAACAGAGGGGCTGAAACAGAGGGCGAGAAACAGAGGGGCTGAAACAAAGGGGCTGAAACAGTGGGGCTAAAACAGAGGGGCTGAAACAGAGGGCGAGAAATAGAGGGGCTGAAACAGAGGAGCGAGAAACAGAGGGGCTGAAACAGAGGGCGAGAAACAGCGGGGCTGAAACAGAAGGCGAGAAACAGAGGGGCTGAAACAGAGGGGCTGAAACAGAGGGCGAGAAACAGAGGGGCTGAAACAGAGGGCGAGAAACAGAGGGGCTGAAACAGAGGGCGAGAAACAGACGGGCAGAAACAGAGGGGCTGAAACAGAGGGCGAGAAACAGAGGGACTGAAACAGAGGGCGAGAAACAGAGGGGCTGAAACAGAGGGCGAGAAACAGAGGGGCTGAAACAGAGGGCGAGAAACAGAGGGGCTGAAACAGAGGGCGAGAAACAGATGGGCTGAAACAGAGGGCGAGAAACAGAGGGGCTGAAACAGAGGGCAAGAAACAGAGGGGCTGAAACAGAGTGGCTGAAACAGAGGGCGAGAAACAGAGGGGCTGAATCAGACAGGCTGAATCAGATGGGCTGAAACAGAGGGGCTGAAACAGAGGGCGAGAAACAGAGTGGCTGAAACAGAGGGCGAGAAACAGAGGGCGAGAAACAGAGGGGCTGAAACAGAGGGCGAGAAACAGAGGGGCTGAAACAGAGGGGCTGAAACAGTGGGGCTGAAACAGAGGGCGAGAAACAGAGAGGCTGAAACACAGGGCGAGAAACAGAGGGGCTGAAACAGAGGACGAGAAACAGAGGGGCTGAAACAGAGGGGCTGAAACAGAGGGGCGGAAACAGAGGGGCTGAAACAGAGAGCGAGAAACAGAGGGGCTGAAACAGAGGGCCAGAAACAGAGTGGCTGAAACAGAGGGCGAGAAACAGAGTGGCTGAAACAGAGGGCAAGAAACAGTGGGGCTGAAACAGAGGGCGAGAAACAGAGGGGCTGAAACAGAGGGGCTGAAACAGAGGGGCGGAAACAGAGGGGCTGAAACAGAGAGCGAGAAACAGAGGGGCTGAAACAGAGGGGCGGAAACAGAGGGGCTGAAACAGAGGGCGAGAAAATAGTGGCTGAAACAAAGGGGCTGAAACAGTGGGGCTACAATAGAGGGGCTGAAACAGAGGGCGAGAAATAGAGGGGCTGAAACAGAGGGCGAGAAACCGAGGGGCTGAAACAGAGGGGCTGAAACAGAGGGCGAGAAACAGAGGGGCTGAAACAGAGGGGCTGAAACAGAGGGGCTGAAACAGAGGGCGAGAAACAGAGGGGCTGAAACAGAGGGCGAGAAACAGAGGGGCTGAAACAGAGGGCGAGAAACAGAGGGGCTGAAACAGAGGGCGAGAAACAGAGGGGCTGAAACAGAGGGGCTGAAACAGAGGGGCTGAAACAGAGGGCGAGAAACAGAGGGGCTGAAACAGAGGGCGAGAAACAGAGGGGCTGAATCAGAGGGGCTGAAACAGAGGGCGAGAAACAGAGGGGCTGAAACAGAGGGGCTGAAACAGAGGGGCTGAAACAGAGGGGCTGAAACAGAGGGCGAGAAACAGAGAGGCTGAAACAGAGGGCGAGAAACAGAGTGGCTGAAACAGAGGGCAAGAAACAGAGGGGCTGAAACAGAGGCCGAGAAACAGAGGGGCTGAAACAGAGGGGCTGAAACAGAGGGGCTGAAACAGAGAGCGAGAAACAGAGGGGCTGAAACAGAGGGCCAGAAACAGAGGGCGAGAAACAGAGGGACTGAAACAGTGGGACTGAAACAGAGGGGCTGATACAGAGGGCGAGAAACAGAGCGGCTGAAACAGAGGGCGAGAAACAGAGAGGCTGAAACAAAGGGGCTGAAACAGTGGGGCTAAAACAGAGGGGCTGAAACAGAGGGCGAGAAATAGAGGGGCTGAAACAGAGGGCGAGAAACAGAGGGGCTGAAACAGAGGGCGAGAAACAGAGGGGCTGAAACAGAAGGCGAGAAACAGAGGGGCTGAAACAGAGGGCGAGAAACAGAGGGGCTGAAACAGAGGGCGAGAAACTGAGGGGCTGAATCAGAGGGGCTGAAACAGAGGGCGAGAAACAGAGGGGCTGAAACAGAGAGCGAGAAACACAGGGGCTGAAACAGAGGGGCTGAAACAGAGGGTGAGAAACAGAGGGGCTGAAACAGAGGGCGAGAAACAGAGGGGCTGAAACAGAGGGGCTGAAACAGAGGGGCTGAATCAGAGGGGCTGATTCAGAGGGGCTGAAACAGAGGGGCTTAATCAGAGGGGCTGAAACAGAGGGCGAGAAACAGAGGGGCTGAAACAGAGGGAGAGAAACAGAGGGGCAGAAACAGAGGGCGAGAATCAGAGGAGCTGAAACAGAGGGGCTGAAACAGAGAGTGCGAAACAGAGGGGCTGAAACAGATGGCGAGAAACAGAGGGACTGAAACAGAGGTCGAGAAACAGAGGGGCTGAAACAGAAGGCGAGAAACAGAGGGGCTGAAACAGAGGGCGAGAAACAGAGGTGCAGATACAGAGGGCGAGAAACAGAGGGGCTGAAACAGAGGGGCTGAAACAGTGGGGCTGAAACAGAGGGGCTGAAACAGAGGGCGAGAAATAGAGGGGCTGAAACAGAGGGCGAGAAACAGAGGGGCTGAAACAGAGGGCGGGAAACAGAGGGGCTGAAACTGAGGGGCTGAAACAGAGGGCGAGAAGCAGAGGGGCTGAAACAGATGGCGAGAAACAGAGGGGCTTGAACAGAGGGCGAGAAACAGAGGGGCTGAATCAGAGGGGCTGAAACAGAGGGCGAGAAACAGAGGGGCTGAAACAGAGTGCGAGAAACAGAGGGGCTGAAACAGAGGTGCTGGAACAGAGGGTGAGAAACAGAGGGGCTGAAACAGGGGGCGAGAAACAGAGGGGCTGAAACTGAGGGGCTGAAACAAAGGGGCTGATTCAGAGGGGCTGAAACAGAGGGGCTGAATCAGAGGGGCTGAAACAGAGGGCGAGAAACAGCGGGGCTGAAGCAGAGGGCGAGAAACAGAGGAGCAGAAACAGAGGGCGAGAAACAGAGGGGCTGAAACAGAGGGGCTGAAACAGAGAGTGCGAAACAGAGGGGCTGAAACAGAGGGCGAGAAACAGAGGGGCTGAAACAGAGGGCGAGAAACAGAGGGGCTGAAACAGAGGGCAAGAAACAGAGGGGCTGAAACCGAGTGTCTGAAACAGAAGGGCTGAAACAGAGGGGCTGAAACAGAGGGCGAGAAACAGAGGGGCTGAATCAGAGGAGCTGAATCAGAGGGGCTGAAACAGAGGGGCTGAATCAGAGGGGCTGAAACAGAAGGCGAGAAACAGAGGGGCTGAAACAGAGGGCGAGAAACAGAGGGGCAGAAACAGAGGGCGAGAAACAGTGTGGCTGAAACAGTGGGGCTGAAACAGAGGGTGAGAAACAGAGGGGCTGAAACAGAGGGCGAGAAACAGAGGGGCTGAAACAGAGGGCGAGAAACAGTGTGGCTGAAACAGTGGGGCTGAAACAGAGGGTGAGAAACAGAGGGGCTGAAACAGAGGGCGAGAAACAGAGGGGCTGAAACAGAGGGTCTGAAACAGAGGGGCTGAATCAGAGGGGCTGATTCAGAGGGGCTGAAACAGTGGGGCTTAATCAGAGGGGCTGAAACAGAGGGCGAGAAACAGAGGGGCTGAAACAAAGGGGCTGAAACAGTGGGGCTGAAACAGAGGGGCTCAAACAGAGGGCGAGAAATAGAGGGGCTGAAACAGAGGGCGAGAAACAGAGGGGCTGAAACAGAGGGCGAGAAACAGAGGGGCTGAAACAGAGGGGCTGAAACAGAGGGGCTGAAACAGAGGGCGAGAAACAGAGGGGCTGAAACAGAGGTGCTGGAACAGAGGGTGAGAAACAGAGTGGCTGAAACAGGGGGCGAGAAACAGAGGGGCTGAAACAGAGGGGCTGAAACAGAGGGGCTGATTCAGAGGGGCTGAAACAGAGGGGCTGAATCAGAGGGGCTGAAACAGAGGGCGAGAAACAGCGGGGCTGAAACAGAGGGCGAGAAACAGAGGAGCAGAAACAGAGGGCGAGAAACAGAGGGGCTGAAACAGAGGGGCTGAAACAGAGAGTGCGAAACAGAGGGGCTGAAACAGAGGGCGAGAAACAGAGGGGCTGAAACAGAGGGCGAGAAACAGAGGGGCTGAAACAGAGGGCAAGAAACAGAGGGGCTGAAACCGAGTGTCTGAAACAGAAGGGCTGAAACAGAGGGGCTGAAACAGAGGGCGAGAAACAGAGGGGCTGAATCAGAGGGGCTGAATCAGAGGGGCTTAAACAGAGGGGCTGAATCAGAGGGGCTGAAACAGAAGGCGAGAAACAGAGGGGCTGAAACAGAGGGCGAGAAACAGAGGGGCAGAAACAGAGGGCGAGAAACAGAGGGGCTGAAACAGAGGGGCTGAAACAGAGGGCAAGAAACAGAGGGGCTGAAACAGAGGGCGAGAAACAGAGGGGCTGAAACAGAGGGGCTGAAACAGAGGGGCTGAAACAGAGGGCGAGAAACAGAGGGGCTGAAACAGAGGGCGACAAACAGAGGGGCTGAAACAAAGTGCGAGAAACAGAGGGGCTGAAACAGAGGGGCTGAAACAGAGGGGCTGAATCAGAGGTGCTGAAACAGAGGGGCTGAAACAGAGGGGCTGAAACAGAGGGCAAGAAACAGAGGGGCTGAAACAGAGGGGCTGAAACAGAGGGGCAGAAACAGAGGGCGAGAAACAGAGGGGCTGAATCAGAGGGGCTGAATCAGAGGGGCTGAAACAGAGGGGCTGAAACTGAGGGCGAGAAACAGAGGGGCTGAATCAGAGGGGCTGAATCAGAGGGGCTGAAACAGAGGGGCTGAAGCAGAGGGGCTGAAACAGAGAGGCTGAAACAGAGGGCGAGAAACAGAGGGGCTGAAACAGAGGGCGAGAAACAGAGGGGCTGAAACAGAGGGGCTGAAACAGAGGGGCTGAAACAGACGGCGAGAAACAGAGGGGCTGAAACAGATGGCGAGAAACAGAGGGGCTGAAACAGAGGGCGAGAAACAGAGGGGCTGAATCAGAGGGGCTGAAACAGAGGGCGAAAAACAGAGGGGCTGAAGCAGAGGTCGAGAAACAGAGGGGCTGAAACAGAGGTGCTGAAACAGAGGGTGAGAAACAGAGGGGCTGAAACAGAGGGCGAGAAACAGAGGGTTCTGAAACAGAGGGGCTGAAACAGAGGGGCTGATTCAGAGGGGCTGAAACAGAGGGGCTGAATCAGAGGGGCTGAAACAGAGGGCGAGAAACAGAGGGGCTGAAACAGAGGGCGAGAAACAGAGGAGCAGAAACAGAGGGCGAGAAACAGAGGGGCTGAAAAAGAGGGGCTGAAACAGAGAGTGCGAAACCGAGGGGCTGAAGCAGAGGGCGAGAAACAGAGGGGCTGAAACAGAGGGCGAGAAACAGAGGGGCTGAAACTCAGGGCAAGAAACAGAGGGGCTGAAACCGAGTGGCTGAAACAGAAGGGCTGAAACAGAGGGGCTGAAACAGAGGGCGAGAAACAGAGGGGCTGAATCAGAGGGGCTGAATCAGAGGGGCTGAAACAGAGGGGCTGAATCAGAGGGTCTGAAACAGATGGCGAGAAACAGAGGGGCTGAAATAGAGGGCGAGAAACAGAGGGGCAGAAACAGAGGGCGAGAAACAGAGGGGCTGAAACAGAGGGGCTGAAACAGAGGGCAAGAAACAGAGGGGCTGAAACAGAGGGCGAGAAACAGAGGGGCTGAAACAGAGGGGCTGAAACAGAGGGGCTGAAACAGAGGGCGAGAAACAGAGGGGCTGAAACAGAGGGCGAGAAACAGAGGGGCTGAAACAGAGGGGCAGAAACAGAGGGGCTGAAACAGAGGGGCTGAATCGGAGGGGCTGAAACAGAGGGGCTGAAACAGAGGGGCTGAAACAGAGAGCAAGAAACAGAGGGGCTGAAACAGAGGGGCTGAAACAGAGGGGCAGTAACAGAGGGCGAGAAACAGAGGGGCTGAATCAGAGGGGCTGAATCAGTGGGCCTGAAACAGAGGGGCTGAAACAGAGGGCGAGAAACAGAGGGGCTGAATCAGAGGGGCTGAAACAGAGGTCGAGAAACTAAGGGACTGAATCAGAGGGGCTGAAACAGTGGGGCTGAAACAGAGGGGCTGAAACAGACGGGCTGAAACAGAGAGCCTGAAACAGAGGGGCTGAAACAGAGGGGCTGAAACAGAGGGCAAGAAACAGAGGGGCTGTAACAGAGGGGCTGAAACAGAGAGGCTGAATCAGAGGGGCTGAAACAGAGGGCGAGAAACAGAGGGGCTGAAACATAGGGGCTGAATCAGAGGGGCTGAAACAGAGGGGCTGAAACAGAGGGCGAGAAACAGAGAGGCTGAAACAGAGGGCGAGAAACAGAGGAGCTGAAACAGAGGGCAAGAAACAGAGGGGCTGAAACAGAGGGCGAGAAACAGAGGGGCTGAAACAGAGGGGCTGAAACAGAGGGGCTGAAACAGAGGGGCTGAAACAGAGGGCGAGAAACAGAGGGCGAGAAACAGAGCGACTGAAACAGAGGATCTGAAACAGAGGGGCTGAAACAGAGGGCGAGAAACAGACGGGCAGAAACAGAGGGTGAGAAACAGAGGGTCTGAAACAGAGGGGCTGAAACAGAGAGCGTGATACAGAGGGACTGAAACAGAGGGCGAGAAACAGAGGGGCTGAAACAGAGGGCGAGAAACAGAGGGGCTGAAACAGAGGGCGAGAAACAGAGGGGCTGAAACAGAGGGCAAGAAACAGAGGGGCTGAAACAGAGGGCCTGAAACAGAGGGGCTGAATCAGAGGGGCTGAATCAGAGGGGCTGAAACAGAGGGGCTGAAACAGAGGGCGAGAAACAGAGGGGCTGAATCAGACGGGCTGAATCAGATGGGCTGAAACAGAGGTGCTGAAACAGAGGGCGAGAAAGAGAGGGGCTGAAACAGAGGGCGTGAAACAGAGGGCGAGAAACAGAGGGGCTGAAAAAGAGGGGCTGAAACAAAGGGTCTGAAACAAAGCGCCTGATACAGAGGGCGAGAAACAGAGGGGCTGAATCAGACGGGCTGAATCAGATGGGCTGAAACAGAGGTGCTGAAACAGAGGGTGAGAAACAGAGGGGCTGAAACAGAGGGCGAGAAACAGAGGGGCTGAAACAGTGGGGCTGAAACAGAGGGGCTGATTCAGAGGGGCTGAAACAGAGGGGCTGAATCAGAGGGGCTGAAACAGAGGGCGAGAAACAGAGGGGCGGAAACAGAGATCAAGAAACAGAGGAGCAGATTCAGAGGGCGAGAAACAGAGGGCGAGAAACAGAGGGGCTGAAACAGAGGGGCTGAAACAGAGAGTGCGAAACCGAGGGGCTGAAACAGAGGGCGAGAAACAGAGGGGCTGAAACAGAGGGAGAGAAACAGAGGGGCTGAAACAGAGGGCAAGAAACAGAGGGGCTGAAACCGAGTGGCTGAAACAGAAGGCTGAAACAGAGGGGCTGAAACAGAGGGCGAGAAACAGAGGGGCTGAATCAGAGGGGCTGAATCAGAGGGGCTGAAACAGAGGGGCTGAATCAGAGGGTCTGAAACAGATGGCGAGAAACAGAGGGGCTGAAACAGAGGGCGAGAAACAGAGGGGCAGAAACAGAGGGCGAGAAACAGACGGGCTGAAACATAGGGGCTGAAACAGAGGGCAAGAAACAGAGGGGCTGAAACAGAGGGCGAGAAACAGAGGGGCTGAAACAGAGGGGCTGAAACAGAGGGGCTGAAACAGAGGGCGAGAAACAGAGGGGCTGAAACAAAGGGCGAGAAACAGAGGGGCTGAAACAGAGGGGCAGAAACAGAGGGGCTGAAACAGAGGGGCTCAATCGGAGGGGCTGAAACAGAGGGGCTGAAACAGAGGCGCTGAAACAGAGGGCAAGAAACAAAGGGGCTGAAAGAGAGGGGCTGAAACAGAGGGGCAGAAACAGAGGGCGAGAAACAGAGGGGCTGAATCAGAGGGGCTGAATCAGAGGGCCTGAAACAGAGGGGCTGAAACAGAGGGCGAGAAACAGAGGGGCTGAATCAGAGCGGCTGAATCAGAGGGGCTGAAACAGAGGGGCTGAAACAGAGGGCGAGAAACTAAGGGACTGAATCAGAGGGGCTGAAACAGTGGGGCTGAAACAGAGGGGCTGAAACAGACGGGCTGAAACAGAGAGCCTGAAACAGAGGGGCTGAAACAGAGGGGCTGAAATAGAGGGGCTGAAACAGAGGGGCTGAATCAGAGGGGCTGAAACAGAGGGGCTGAATCAGAGGGGCTGAAACAGAGGGCGAGAAACAGAGGGGCTGAAACAGAGGGGCTGAATCAGAGGGGCTGAAACAGAGGGTCTGAAACAGAGGGCGAGAAACAGAGAGGCTGAAACAGAGGGCGAGAAACAGAGGGGCTGAAACAGAGGGCCTGAAACAGAGGGGCTGAAACAGAGGGCGAGAAACAGAGGGGCTGAATCAGAGGGGCTGAATCAGAGGGGCTGAAACAGAGGGGCTGAAACAGAGGGCGAGAAACTAAGGGACTGAATCAGAGGGGCTGAAACAGTGGGGCTGAAACAGAGGGGCTGAAACAGACGGGCTGAAACAGAGAGCCTGAAACAGAGGGGCTGAAACAGAGGGGCTGAAATAGAGGGGCTGAAACAGAGGGGCTGAATCAGAGGGGTTGAAACAGAAGGGCTGAATCAGAGGGGCTGAAACAGAGGGCGAGAAACAGAGGGGCTGAAACAGAGGGGATGAATCAGAGGGGCTGAAACAGAGGGGCTGAAACAGAGGGCGAGAAACAGAGAGGCTGAAACAGAGGGCGAGAAACAGAGGGGCTGAAACAGAGGGCAAGAAACAGAGGGGCTGAAACAGAGGGCGAGAAACAGAGGGGCTGAAACAGAGGGGCTGAAACAGAGGGGCTGAAACAGAGGGGCTGAAACAGAGGGCGAGAAACAGAGGGGCTGAAACAGAGGGCGAGAAACAGAGGGCGAGAAACAGAGCGACTGAAACAGAGGATCTGAAACAGAGGGGCTGAAACAGAGGGCGAGAAACAGACGGGCAGAAACAGAGGGTGAGAAACAGAGGGACTGAAACAAAGGGGCTGAAACAGAGAGCGTGATACAGAGTGACTGAATCAGAGGGCGAGAAACAGAGGGGCTGAAACAGAGGGCGAGATACAGAGGGGCTGAAACAGAGGGCGAGAAACAGAGGGGCTGAAACAGAGGGCAAGAAACAGAGGGGCTGAAACAGTGTGGCTGAAACAGAGGGCGAGAAACAGAGGGGCTGAATCAGACGGGCTGAATCGGATGGGCTGAAACAGAGGGGCTGAAACAGAGGGCGAGAAAGAGAGGGGCTGAAACAGAGGGCGTGAAACAGAGGGCGAGAAACAGAGGGGCTGAAAAAGAGGGGCTGAAACAAAGGGGCTGAAACAAAGCGCCTGATACAGAGGGCGAGAAACAGAGGGGCTGAAACAGAGGGCGAGATACAGAGGGGCTGAAACAGAGGGGCTGAAACAGAGGGGCTGAAACAGTGGGGCTGAAACAGAGGGCGAGAAACAGAGAGGCTGAAACACAGGGCGAGAAACAGAGGGGCTGAAACAGAGCGCGAGAAACAGAGGGGCTGAAACAGAGGGACTGAAACAGAGGGGCTGAAACAGAGGGGCTGAAACAGAGGGCGAGAAACAGAGTGGCTAAAACAGAGGGCGAGAAACAGAGCGGCTGAAACAGAGGGCAAGAAACAGAGGGGCTGATACAGAGGGCGAGAAACAGAGGGGCTGAAACAGAGGGGCTGAAACAGAGGGGCGGAAACAGAGGGGCTGAAACAGAGAGTGACAAACAGAGGGGCTGAAACAGAGGGCCAGAAACAGAGCGGCTGAAACAGAGGGCGAGAAACAGAGTGGCTGAAACAAAGGGGCTGAAACAGTGGGGCTAAAATAGAGGGGCTGAAACAGAGGGCGAGAAACAGAGGGGCTGAAACAGAGGGCGAGAAACAGAGGGGCTGAATCAGAGGAGCTGAAACAGAGGGCGAGAAACAGAGGGGCTGAAACAGAGGGCGAGAAACAGTGGGGCTGAAATAGAGGGGCTGAAACAGAGGGTGAGAAACAGAGGGGCAGAAACAGAGGGCGAGAAGCAGAGGGGCTGAAACAGATGGCGAGAAACAGAGGGGCTTGAACAGAGGGCGAGAAACAGAGGGGCTGATTCAGAGGGGCTGAAACAGTGGGGCTGAATCAGAGGGGCTGAAACAGAGGGCGAGAAACAGAGGGGCTGAAACAAAGGGGCTGAAACAGTGGGGCTGAAACAGAGGGGCTGAAACAGAGGGCGAGAAATAGAGGGGCTGAAACAGAGGGCGAGAAACAGAGGGGCTGAAACAGAGGGCGGAAACAGAGGGGCTGAAACAGAGGTGCTGAAACAGAGGGGCTGAAACTAAGGGCGAGAAGCAGAGGGGCTGAAACAGATGGCGAGAAACAGAGGGGCTTGAACAGAGGGCGAGAAAAAGAGGGGCTGAATCAGAGGGGATGAAACAGAGGGCGAGAAACAGAGGGGCTGAAACAGAGGGCGAGAAACAGAGGGGCTGAAACAGAGGTGCTGTAACAGAGGGTGAGAAACAGAGGGGCTGAAACAGAGGGCGAGAAACAGAGGGGCTGAAACAGAGGGGCTGAAACAGAGGGGCCGATTCAGAGGGGCTGAAACAGAGGGGCTAAATCAGAGGGGCTGAAACAGAGGGCGAGAAACAGAGGGGCTGAAACAGAGGGCGAGAAACAGAGGAGCAGAAACAGAGGGCGAGAAACAGAGGGGCTGAAACAGAGGGGCTGAAACAGAGAGTGCGAAACAGAGGGGCTGAAGCAGAGGGCGAGAAACAGAGGGGCTGAAACAGAGGGGCTGAAACAGAGGGGCTGAAACAGAGGGCGAGAAGCAGAGGGGCTGAAACAGATGGCGAGAAACAGAGGGGCTTGAACAGAGGGCGAGAAACAGAGGAGCTGAATCAGAGGGCGAGAAACAGAGGGGCTGAAAAAGAGGGGCTGAAACAGAGGGCAAGAAACAGAGGGGCTGAAAAAGAGGGCGAGAAACAGAGGGGCTGAAACAGTGGGGCTGAAACAGAGGGGCTGAAACAGAGGGCGAGAAACAGAGGGGCTGAAACAGAGGGCGACAAACAGAGGGGCTGAAACAAAGTGCGAGAAACAGAGGGGCTGAAACAGAGGGGCTGAAACAGAGGGGCTGAATCAGAGGGGCTGAAACAGAGGGGCTGAAACAGAGGGGCTGAAACAGAGGGCAAGAAACAGAGGGGCTGAAACAGAGGGGCTGAAACAGAGGGGCAGAAACAGAGGGCGAGAAACAGAGGGGCTGAATCAGAGGGGCTGAATCAGAGGGGCTGAAACAGAGGGGCTGAAACAGAGGGCGAGAAACAGAGGGGCTGAATCAGAGGGGCTGAATCAGAGGGGCTGAAACAGAGGGGCTGAAACAGAGGGCGAGAAACTAAGGTACTGAATCAGAGGGGCTGAAACAAAGGGGCTGAAACAGAGGGGCTGAAACAGACGGGCTGAAACAGAGACCCTGAAACAGAGGAGCTGAAACAGAGGGGCTGAAACAGAGGGGCTGAAACAGAGGGCGAGAAACAGAGAGGCTGAAACAGAGGGCGAGAAACAGAGTGGCTGACACAGAGGCCAAGAAACAGAGGGGCTGAAACAGAGGGCGAGAAACAGAGGGGCTGAAACAGAGGGGCTGAAACAGAGGGGCTGAAACAGAGAGCGAGAAACAGAGGGGCTGAAACAGAGGGCCAGAAACAGTGGGCGAGAAACAGAGGGACTGAAACAGTGGGGCTGAAACAGAGGGGCTGATACAGAGGGCGAGAAACAGAGGGGCTGAAGCAGAGGGCGAGAAACAGATGGGCTGAAACAGATGGCGAGAAACAGAGGGGCTGAAACAGAAGGCGAGAAACAGAGGGGCTGAAACAGAGGGGCTGAAACAGAGGGCGAGAAACAGAGGGGCTGAAACAGAGGGCGAGAAACAGAGGGGCTGAAACAGAGGGCGAGAAACAGAGGGGCTGAAACAGAGGGCAAGAAACAGAGGGGCTGAAACAGTGGGGCTAAAACAGAGGGGCTGAAACAGAGGGCGAGAAATAGAGGGGCTGAAACGGAGGGCGAGAAACAGAGGGGCTGAAACAGAGGGCGAGAAACAGAGGGGCTGAAACAGAAGGCGAGAAACAGAGGGGCTGAAACAGAGGGGCTGAAACAGAGGGCGAGAAACAGAGGGGCTGAAACAGAGGGGCTGAAACCGTGGGGCTGAATCAGAGGGGCTGAAACAGAGGGCGAGAAACAGAGGGGCTGAAACAGAGAGCGAGAAACAGAGGGGCTGAAACAGAGGGTCTGAAACAGAGGGTGAGAAACAGAGGGGCTGAAACAGAGGGCGAGAAACAGAGGGGCTGAAACAGAGGGGCTGAAACAGAGGGGCTGAATCAGAGGGGCTGATTCAGAGGGGCTGAAACAGAGGGGCTTAATCAGAGGGGCTGAAACAGAGGGCGAGAAACAGAGGGGCTGAAACAGAGGGCGAGAAACAGAGGGGCAGAAACAGAGGGCGAGAAACAGAGGAGCTGAAACAGAGGGGCTGAAACAGAGAGCGCGAAACAGAGGGGCTGAAACAGATGGCGAGAAACAGAGGGACTGAAACAGAGGTCGAGAAACAGAGGGGCTGAAACAGAGGGCAAGAAACAGAGGGGCTGAAACAGAGTGGCTGAAACAGAAGGGCTGAAACAGAGGGGCTGAAACAGAGGGCGAGAAACAGAGGGGCTGAATCAGAGGGGCTGAATCAGAAGGGCTGAAACAGAGGGGCTGAATCAGAGGGGCTGAAACAGAAGGCGAGAAACAGAGGGGCTGAAACAGAGGGCGAGAAACAGAGGGGCAGAAACAGAGGCGAGAAACAGAGGGGCTGAAACAGAGGGGCTGAAACAGAGGGCGAGAAACAGAGGGGCTGAAACAGAGGGCGAGAAACAGAGGGGCAGAAACTGAGGGCGAGAAACAGAGGGGCTGAAACAGAGGGGCTGAAACAGAGGCGCTGAATCAGACGGGCTGAAACAGAGGGGCTGAAACAGAGGGAGAGAAACAAAGGGGCTGAAACAGCGGGTGAGAAACAGAGGGCAAGAAACAGAGGGGCTGAATCAGAGGGGCTGAAACAGACGGGCTGAAACAGAGAGCCTGAAACAGAGGGGCTGAAACAGAGGTCGAAAAACAGAGGGGCTGAAACAGAGGGCGAGAAACAGAGCGGCTGAAACAGAGGGGCAGAAACAGAGGGGCTGAAACAGTGGGGCTGAAACAGAGGGCGAGAAACATAGGGGCTGATTCAGAGGGGCTGAATCAGAAGGACTGAAACAGAGGGGCTGAAACAGAGGGCGAGAAACAAAGGGGCTGAAACAGCGGGCGAGAAACAGAGGGCGAGAAACAGAGGGGCTGAAACAGAGGGGCTGAAACAGAGGGCGAGAAACAGAGTGGCTGAAACAGAGGGCGAAAAACAGAGGGGCTGAAACAGAGGGCGAGAAACAGAGGGTGAGAAACAGAGGGCGAGAAACAGAGTGGATGAAACAGAGGGGCTGAAACAAAGGGGCTGAAATAGAGGGGCTGAAACAGAGGGGCTGAATCAGAGGGGCTGAAACAGAGTGGCTGAATCAGAGGGGCTGAAACAGAGGGCGAGAAACAGAGGGGCTGAAACAGAGGGCGAGAAACAGAGGGGCTGAAACAGAGGGGCTGAAACAGAGGGGCTGAAACAGAGGGGCTGAATCCGAGGGCAAGAAACAGAGAGGCTGAAACAGAGGGCGAGAAACAGAGGGGCTGAAACAGAGGGCAAGAAACAGAGGGGCTGAAACAGAGGGCAAGAAACAGAGGGGCTGAAACAGAGGGCGAGAAACAGAGGGGCTGAAACAGAGGGGCTGAAACAGTGTGGCTGAAACAGAGTGGCTGAAATAGAGGGCGAGAAACAGAGGGGCTGAAACAGAGGGCGAGAAACAGAGGGGCTGAAACAGAGGGCGAGAAACAGAGGGCGAGAAACAGACGGACTGAAACAGAGGGGCTGAAACAGAGGGGATGAAACAGATGGCGAGAAACAGAGGGGCTGAAACAGAGGGCGAGAAACAGAGGGGCTTAAACAGAGGGCGAGAAACAGAGGGCCTGAAACAGAGCAACTGAAACAGTGGGGCTGAAACAGAGCGGCTGAAACAGAGGGCGAGAAATAGAGGGGCTGAAACACAGGGCGAGAAATACAGGGGCTGAAACAGAGGGCGAGAAACAGAGGGGCTGAAACAGAGGCGCTGAAACAGAGGGGCTGAAACAGAGGGCGAGAAACAGAGGGGCTGAAAAAGAGGGCGAGAAACAGAGGGGCTGAATCAGAGGAGCTGAAACAGAGGGCGAGCAACAGAGGGGCTGAAACAGAGGGCGAGAAACAGTGGGGCTGAAACAGTGGGGCTGAAACAGAGGGTGAGAAACAGAGGGGCTGAAACAGAGGGCGAGAAACAGAGGGGCTGAAACAGAGGGTCTGAAACAGAGGGGCTGAATCAGAGGGGCTGATTCAGAGGGGCTGAAACAGTGGGGCTGAATCAGAGGGGCTGAAACAGAGGGCGAGAAACAGAGGGGCTGAAACAAAGGGGCTGAAACAGTGGGGCTGAAACAGAGGGGCTGAAACAGAGGGCGAGAAATAGAGGGGCTGAAACAGAGGGCGAGAAACAGAGGGGCTGAAACAGAGGGCGAGAAACAGAGGGGCTGAAACAGAGGGGCTGAAACAGAGGGGCTGAAACAGAGGGCGAGAAACAGAGGGGCTGAAACAGAGGTGCTGGAACAGAGGGTGAGAAACAGAGTGGCTGAAACAGGGGGCGAGAAACAGAGGGGCTGAAACAGAGGGGCTGAAACAGAGGGGCTGATTCAGAGGGGCTGAAACAGAGGGGCTGAATCAGAGGGGCTGAAACAGAGGGCGAGAAACAGAGGAGCAGAAACAGAGGGCGAGAAACAGAGGGGGTGAAACAGAGGGGCTGAAACAGAGAGTGCGAAACAGAGGGGCTGAAACAGAGGGCGAGAAACAGAGGGGCTGAAACAGAGGGCGAGAAACAGAGGGGCTGAAACAGAGGGCAAGAAACAGAGGGGCTGAAACCGAGTGTCTGAAACAGAAGGGCTGAAACAGAGGGGCTGAAACAGAGGGCGAGAAACAGAGGGGCTGAATCAGAGGGGCTGAAACAGACGGGCTGAAACAGAGAGCCTGAAACAGAGGGGCTGAATCAGAGGGGCTGAAACAGACGGGCTGAAACAGAGAGCCTGAAACAGAGGGGCTGAAACAGAGGGGCTGAAATAGAGGGGCTGAAACAGAGGGGCTGAATCAGAGGGGTTGAAACAGAAGGGCTGAATCAGAGGGGCTGAAACAGAGGGCGAGAAACAGAGGGGCTGAAACAGAGGGGATGAATCAGAGGGGCTGAAACAGAGGGGCTGAAACAGAGGGCGAGAAACAGAGAGGCTGAAACAGAGGGCGAGAAACAGAGGGGCTGAAACAGAGGGCAAGAAACAGAGGGGCTGAAACAGAGGGCGAGAAACAGAGGGGCTGAAACAGAGGGGCTGAAACAGAGGGGCTGAAACAGAGGGGCTGAAACAGAGGGCGAGAAACAGAGGGGCTGAAACAGAGGGCGAGAAACAGAGGGCGAGAAACAGAGGGACTGAAACAGAGGATCTGAAACAGAGGGGCTGAAACAGAGGGCGAGAAACAGACGGGCAGAAACAGAGGGTGAGAAACAGAGGGACTGAAACAAAGGGGCTGAAACAGAGAGCGTGATACAGAGGGACTGAATCAGAGGGCGAGAAACAGAGGGGCTGAAACAGAGGGCGAGATACAGAGGGGCTGAAACAGAGGGCGAGAAACAGAGGGGCTGAAACAGAGGGCAAGAAACAGAGGGGCTGAAACAGTGTGGCTGAAACAGAGGGCGAGAAACAGAGGGGCTGAATCAGACGGGCTGAATCAGATGGGCTGAAACAGAGGGGCTGAAACAGAGGGCGAGAAAGAGAGGGGCTGAAACAGAGGGCGTGAAACAGAGGGCGAGAAACAGAGGGGCTGAAAAAGAGGGGCTGAAACAAAGGGGCTGAAACAAAGCGCCTGATACAGAGGGCGAGAAACAGAGGGGCTGAAACAGAGGGCGAGATACAGAGGGGCTGAAACAGAGGGGCTGAAACAGAGGGGCTGAAACAGTGGGGCTGAAACAGAGGGCGAGAAACAGAGAGGCTGAAACACAGGGCGAGAAACAGAGGGGCTGAAACAGAGCGCGAGAAACAGAGGGGCTGAAACAGAGGGACTGAAACAGAGGGGCTGAAACAGAGGGGCTGAAACAGAGGGCGAGAAACAGAGTGGCTAAAACAGAGGGCGAGAAACAGAGTGGCTGAAACAGAGGGCAAGAAACAGAGGGGCTGAAACAGAGGGCGAGAAACAGAGGGGCTGAAACAGAGGGGCTGAAACAGAGGGGCGGAAACAGAGGGGCTGAAACAGAGAGTGACAAACAGAGGGGCTGAAACAGAGGGCCAGAAACAGAGCGGCTGAAACAGAGGGCGAGAAACAGAGTGGCTGAAACAAAGGGGCTGAAACAGTGGGGCTAAAATAGAGGGGCTGAAACAGAGGGCGAGAAACAGAGGGGCTGAAACAGAGGGCGAGAAACAGAGGGGCTGAATCAGAGGAGCTGAAACAGAGGGCGAGAAACAGAGGGGCTGAAACAGCGGTCGAGAAACAGTGGGGCTGAAATAGAGGGGCTGAAACAGAGGGTGAGAAACAGAGGGGCAGAAACAGAGGGCGAGAAGCAGAGGGGCTGAAACAGATGGCGAGAAACAGAGGGGCTTGAACAGAGGGCGAGAAACAGAGGGGCTGATTCAGAGGGGCTGAAACAGTGGGGCTGAATCAGAGGGGCTGAAACAGAGGGCGAGAAACAGAGGGGCTGAAACAAAGGGGCTGAAACAGTGGGGCTGAAACAGAGGGGCTGAAACAGAGGGCGAGAAATAGAGGGGCTGAAACAGAGGGCGAGAAACAGAGGGGCTGAAACAGAGGGCGGAAACAGAGGGGCTGAAACAGAGGGTCTGAAACAGAGGGGCTGAAACAAAGGGCGAGAAGCAGAGGGGCTGAAACAGATGGCGAGAAACAGAGGGGCTTGAACAGAGGGCGAGAAAAAGAGGGGCTGAATCAGAGGGGATGAAACAGAGGGCGAGAAACAGAGGGGCTGAAACAGAGGGCGAGAAACAGAGGGGCTGAAACAGAGGTGCTGTAACAGAGGGTGAGAAACAGAGGGGCTGAAACAGAGGGCGAGAAACAGAGGGGCTGAAACAGAGGGGCTGAAACAGAGGGGCCGATTCAGAGGGGCTGAAACAGAGGGGCTAAATCAGAGGGGCTGAAACAGAGGGCGAGAAACAGAGGGGCTGAAACAGAGGGCGAGAAACAGAGGAGCAGAAACAGAGGGCGAGAAACAGAGGGGCTGAAACAGAGGGGCTGAAACAGAGAGTGCGAAACAGAGGGGCTGAAGCAGAGGGCGAGAAACAGAGGGGCTGAAACAGAGGGGCTGAAACAGAGGGGCTGAAACAGAGGGCGAGAAGCAGAGGGGCTGAAACAGATGGCGAGAAACAGAGGGGCTTGAACAGAGGGCGAGAAACAGAGGGGCTGAATCAGAGGGCGAGAAACAGAGGGGCTGAAAAAGAGGGGCTGAAACAGAGGGGCTGAAACAGAGGGCGAGAAACAGAGGGGCTGAAACAGAGGGCGACAAACAGAGGGGCTGAAACAAAGTGCGAGAAACAGAGGGGCTGAAACAGAGGGGCTGAAACAGAGGGGCTGAATCAGAGGGGCTGAAACAGAGGGGCTGAAACAGAGGGGCTGAAACAGAGGGCAAGAAACAGAGGGGCTGAAACAGAGGGGCTGAAACAGAGGGGCAGAAACAGAGGGCGAGAAATAGAGGGGCTGAATCAGAGGGGCTGAATCAGAGGGGCTGAAACAGAGGGGCTGAAACAGAGGGCGAGAAACAGAGGGGCTGAATCAGAGGGGCTGAATCAGAGGGGCTGAAACAGAGGGGCTGAAACAGAGGGCGAGAAACTAAGGTACTGAATCAGAGGGGCTGAAACAAAGGGGCTGAAACAGAGGGGCTGAAACAGACGGGCTGAAACAGAGACCCTGAAACAGAGGAGCTGAAACAGAGGGGCTGAAACAGAGGGGCTGAAACAGAGGGCGAGAAACAGAGAGGCTGAAACAGAGGGCGAGAAACAGAGTGGCTGACACAGAGGCCAAGAAACAGAGGGGCTGAAACAGAGGGCGAGAAACAGAGGGGCTGAAACAGAGGGGCTGAAACAGAGGGGCTGAAACAGAGAGCGAGAAACAGAGGGGCTGAAACAGTGGGGCTGAAACAGAGGGGCTGATACAGAGGGCGAGAAACAGAGGGGCTGAAGCAGAGGGCGAGAAACAGATGGGCTGAAACAGAGGGCGAGAAACAGAGGGGCTGAAACAGAAGGCGAGAAACAGAGGGGCTGAAACAGAGGGGCTGAAACAGAGGGCGAGAAACAGAGGGGCTGAAACAGAGGGCGAGAAACAGAGGGGCTGAAACAGAGGGCGAGAAACAGAGGGGCTGAAACAGAGGGCAAGAAACAGAGGGGCTGAAACAGTGGGGCTAAAACAGAGGGGCTGAAACAGAGGGCGAGAAATAGAGGGGCTGAAACGGAGGGCGAGAAACAGAGGGGCTGAAACAGAGGGCGAGAAACAGAGGGGCTGAAACAGAAGGCGAGAAACAGAGGGGCTGAAACAGAGGGGCTGAAACAGAGGGCGAGAAACAGAGGGGCTGAAACAGAGGGGCTGAAACCGAGGGGCTGAATCAGAGGGGCTGAAACAGAGGGCGAGAAACAGAGGGGCTGAAACAGAGAGCGAGAAACAGAGGGGCTGAAACAGAGGGTCTGAAACAGAGGTTGAGAAACAGAGGGGCTGAAACAGAGGGCGAGAAACAGAGGGGCTGAAACAGAGGGGCTGAAACAGAGGGGCTGAATCAGAGGGGCTGATTCAGAGGGGCTGAAACAGAGGGGCTTAATCAGAGGGGCTGAAACAGAGGGCGAGAAACAAAGGGGCTGAAACAGAGGGCGAGAAACAGAGGGGCAGAAACAGAGGGCGAGAAACAGAGGAGCTGAAACAGAGGGGCTGAAACAGAGAGCGCGAAACAGAGGGGCTGAAACAGATGGCGAGAAACAGAGGGACTGAAACAGAGGTCGAGAAACAGAGGGGCTGAAACAGAGGGCAAGAAACAGAGGGGCTGAAACAGAGTGGCTGAAACAGAAGGGCTGAAACAGAGGGGCTGAAACAGAGGGCGAGAAACAGAGGGGCTGAATCAGAGGGGCTGAATCAGAAGGGCTGAAACAGAGGGGCTGAATCAGAGGGGCTGAAACAGAAGGCGAGAAACAGAGGGGCTGAAACAGAGGGCGAGAAACAGAGGGGCAGAAACAGAGGGCGAGAAACAGTGGGGCTGAAACAGAGGGGCTGAAACAGAGGGCGAGAAACAGAGGGGCTGAAACACAGGGCGAGAAACAGAGGGGCTGAAACAGAGGGCGAGAAACAGAGGGGCTGAAACAGAGGGACTGAAACAGAGGGGCTGAAACAGAGGGGCTGAAACAGAGGGCGAGAAACAGAGTGGCTGAAACAGAGGGCGAGAAACAGAGTGGCTGAAACAGAGGGCAAGAAAAGAGGGGCTGAAACAGAGGGCGAGAATCAGAGGGGCTGAAACAGAGGGGCTGAAACAGAGGGGCGGAAACAGAGGGGCTGAAACAAAGAGCGAGAAACAGAGGGGCTGAAACAGAGGGCCAGAAACAGAGTGGCTGAAACAGAGGGCGAGAAACAGAGGGGCTGAAACAGAGGGCAAGAAACAGAGGGGCTGAAACAGAGAGCGAGAAACAGAGGGGCTGAAGCAGAGGGGCGGAAACAGAGGGGCTGAAACAGAGCGCGAGAAACATAGTGGCTGAAACAAAGGGGCTGAAACAGTGGGGCTACAATAGAGGGGCTGAAACAGAGGGCGAGAAATAGAGGGGCTGAAACAGAGGGCGAGAAACCGAGGGGCTGAAACAGAGGGGCTGAAACAGAGGGCGAGAAACAGAGGGGCTGAAACAGAGGGGCTGTAACAGAGGGCGAGAAACAGAGCGGCTGAAACAGAGGGCGAGAATCTGAGGGGCTGAAACAGAGGGCGAGAAACAGAGGGGCTGAAACAGAGGGCGAGAAACAGAGGGGCTGAAACAGAGGGGCTGATTCAGAGGGGCTGAAACAGAGGGGCTTAATCAGAGGGGCTGAAACAGAGGGCGAGAAACAGACGGGCAGAAACAGAGGGCGAGAAACAGAGGAGCTGAAACAGAGGGGCTGAAACAGAGGGGCTGAAACAGAGGGCGAGAAACAAAGGGGCTGAAACAGCGGGTGAGAAACAGAGGGGCAGAAACAGAGGGCGAGAAGCAGAGGGGCTGAAACAGATGGCGAGAAACAGAGGGGCTTGAACAGAGGGCGAGAAACAGAGGGGCTGATTCAGAGGGGCTGAAACAGTGGGGCTGAATCAGAAGGCGAGAAACAGAGGGGCTGAAACAGAGGGGCTGAAACAGAGGGGCTGAATCATAGGGGCTGATTCAGAGGGGCTGAAACAGAGGGGCTTAATCAGAGGGGCTGAAACAGAGGGCGAGAAACAAAGGGGCTGAAACAGAGGGCGAGAAACAGAGGGGCAGAAACAGAGGGGCTGAAACAGATGGCGAGAAACAGAGGGGCTTGAACAGAGGGCGAGAAACAGAGGGGCTGTTTCAGCCCCTCTGTTTCAGCACCTCTGATTCAGCCCCTCTGTTTCAGCCCCTCTGTTTCAGCCCCTCTGTTTCTCGCACTTTGTTTCAGCCCCTCTGTTTGTCGCCCTCTGTTTCAGCCCCTCTGTTTCTCGCCCTCTGTTTCAGCCCCTCTGTTTCAGCCCCTCTGTTTCAGCCCCTCTGTTTCTCGCCCTCTGTTTCAGCCCCTCTGTTTCTTGCCCTCTGTTTCAGCCCCTCTGTTTCAGCCCCTCTGTTTCTCGCCCTCTGTTTCTGCCCCTCTGTTTCTCGCCCTCTGTTTCAGCCCCTCTGTTTCTCGCCTTCTGTTTCAGCCCCTCTGATTCAGCCCCTCTGTTTAAGCCCCTCTGATTCAGCCCCTCTGATTCAGACCCTCTGTTTCTCGCCCTCTGTTTCAGCCCCTCTGTTTCAGCCCTTCTGTTTCAGACACTCGGTTTCAGCCCCTCTGTTTCTTGCCCTCTGTTTCAGCCCCTCTGTTTCTCGCCCTCTGTTTCAGCCCCTCTGTTTCTCGCCCTCTGTTTCAGCCCCTCTGTTTCGCACTCTCTGTTTCAGCCCCTCTGTTTCAGCCCCTCTGTTTCTCGCCCTCTGTTTCTGCTCCTCTGTTTCTCGCCCTCTGTTTCAGCCCCTCTGATTCAGCACCTCTGTTTCAGCCCCTCTGAATCAGCCCCTCTGTTTCAGCCCCTCTGTTTCTCGCCCCCTGTTTCAGCCACTCTGTTTCTCACCCTCTGTTCCAGCACCTCTGTTTCAGCCCCTCTGTTTCTCGCCCTCTGTTTCAGCCCCTCTGTTTCAGCCCCTCTGTTTCAGCCCCTCTGTTTCTCGCCCTCTGTTTCAGCCCCTCTGTTTCTCGCCCTCTGTTTCAGCCCCTCTATTTCTCGCCCTCTGTTTCAGCCCCTCTGTTTCAGCCCCACTGTTTCAGCCCCTTTGTTTCAGCCCCTCTGTTTCTCGCCCTCTGTTTCAGCCCCTCTGATTCAGCCCCACTGTTTCAGCCCCTCTGAATCAGCCCCTCTGATTCAGCCCCTCTGTTTCAGACCCTCTGTTTCAGCCCCTCTGTTTCTCGCACTCTGTTTCAGCCCCTCTGTTTCTCACCCTCTGTTTCAGCCCCACTGTTTCAGCCCCACTGTTTCTCGCCCTCTGTTTCAGCCCATCTGTTGCTCGCCCTCTGTTTCAGCTCCTCTGATTCAGCCCCTCTGTTTCTCGCCCTCTGTTTCAGCCCCTCTGTTTCTCGCCCTCTTTTTCAGCCCCTCTGATTCTCGCCCTCTGTTTCAGCCCCTCTGTTTCAGCACCTCTGTTTCAGCCCCTCTGTTTCTCGCCCTCTGTTTCAGCCCCTGTATTTCTCGCCCTGTGTTTCAGCCCCTCTATTTCTCGCCCTCTGTTTCAGCCGCTCTGTTTCAGCCCCACTGTTTCAGTTGCTCTGTTTCAGGCCCTCTGTTTCTCGCCCTCTGTTTAAGCCCCTCTGTTTCTCGCCCTCTGTTTCAGCCCCTCTGTTTCTCGCCATCTGTTTCATCCCCTCTGTTTCAGCCCCTCTGTTTCAGTCCGTCTGTTTCTCGCCCTCTGTTTCTCGCCCTCTGTTTCAGCCCCTCTGTTTCTCGCCCTCTGTTTCAGCCCCTCTGTTTCTCGCCCTCTATTTCAGCCACTCTGTTTCAGCCACTCTGTTTCAGCCCCTCTGTTTCAGCCCCTCTGTTTCTCGCCCTCTGTTTCAGCCCCTCTGTTTCTTGCCCTCTGTTTCAGCCCCTCTGTTTCTTGCCCTCTGTTTCAGCCCCTCTGTTTCTCGCCCTCTGTTTCAGCCTCTCTGTTTCTTGCCCTCGGATTCAGCCCCTCTGTTTCAGCCCCTCTGTTTCAGCCCCTCTGTTTCTCGCCCTCTGTTTCAGCCCCTCTGTTTCTCGCCCTCTGTTTCAGCCCCTCTGATTCAGCCACTCTGTTTCAGCCCCTCTGATTCAGCCACTCTGTTTCAGCCACTCTGTTTCAGTCCGTCTGTTTCTCGCCCTCTGTTTCTCGCCCTCTGTTTCAGCCCCTCTGTTTCTCGCCCTCTGTTTCAGCCCCTCTGTTTCTCGCCCTCTATTTCAGCCACTCTGTTTCAGCCACTCTGTTTCAGCCCCTCTGTTTCAGCCCCTCTGTTTCTCGCCCTCTGTTTCAGCCCCTCTGTTTCTTGCCCTCTGTTTCAGCCCCTCTGTTTCTTGCCCTCTGTTTCAGCCCCTCTGTTTCTCGCCCTCTGTTTCAGCCTCTCTGTTTCTTGCCCTCGGATTCAGCCCCTCTGTTTCAGCCCCTCTGTTTCAGCCCCTCTGTTTCTCGCCCTCTGTTTCAGCCCCTCTGTTTCTCGCCCTCTGTTTCAGCCCCTCTGATTCAGCCACTCTGTTTCAGCCCCTCTGATTCAGCCACTCTGTTTCAGCCCCTCTATTTCAGCCCCTTTGTTTCAGCCCCTCTGTTTCATCCACTCTGTTTCTCGCCCTCTGTTTCTCACCCTCTGTTTCTCGCCCTCTGTTTCAGCCCCTCTGTTTTTCGCCCTCTGTTTCAGCCCCTCTGTTTCTCGCCCTCTGTTTCAGCCCCTCTGTTTCAGCCCCTCTGTTTCTCGCCCTCTGTTTCTCGCCCGCTGTTTCAGCCCCTTTGTTTCTCGCCCTCTGTTTCAGCCCCTCTGTTTCAGTCCTTCTGATTCAGCCCCTCTGAATCAGCCCCTATGTTTCTCGCCCTCTGTTTCAGCCCCTCTGTTTCAGCCCCTCTGTTTCTGCCCCTCTGTTTCAGCCGCTCTGTTTCTCGCCCTCTGTTTCAGCCCCTCTGTTTTTCGACCTCTGTTTCAGCCCCTCTGTTTCAGGCTCTCTGTTTCAGCCCGTCTGTTTCAGCCCCTCTGATTCAGCCCCTCTGTTTCTTGCCCTCTGTTTCTCACCCGCTGTTTCAGCCCCTTTGTTTCTCTCCCTCTGTTTCAGCCCCTCTGTTTCAGCCCCTCTGATTCAGCCCCTCTGTTTCAGCCCCTCTGTTTCAGCCCCTCTGTTTCTCGCCCTCAGTTTCTGCCCCTCTGTTTCTCGCCCTCTGTTTCAGCCCCTCTGTTTCTCGCCCTCTGTTTCAGCCCCTCTGTTTCAGCTCCTCTGTTTCTCGCCCTCTGTTTCTGCCCCTCTGTTTCTCGCCCTCTGTTTCAGCCCCTCTGTTTCTCGCCTTCTGTTTCAGCCCCTCTGATTCAGCCCCTCTGTTTCAGCCCTTCTGATTCAGCCCCTCTGATTCAGCCCCTCTGTTTCTCGCCCTCTGTTTCAGCCCCTCTGTTTCAGCCCTTCTGTTTCAGCCACTCTGTTTCAGCCCCTCTGTTTCTTGCCCTCTGTTTCAGCCCCTCTGTTTCTCGACCTCTGTTTCAGTCCCTCTGTTTCTCGCCATCTGTTTCAGCCCCTCTGTTTCGCGCTCTCTGTTTCAGCCCCTCTGTTTCAGCTCCTCTGTTTCTCGCCCTCTGTTTCTGCCCCTCTGTTTCTCGCCCTCTGTTTCAGCCCCTCTGTTTCTCGCCCTCTGTTTCAGCCCCTCTGATTAAGCCCCTCTGTTTCAGCCCCTCTGAATCAGCCCCTCTGATTCAGCCCCTCTGTTTCAGCCCCTCTGTTTCAGCCCCTCTGTTTCTCGCCCTCTGTTTCAGCCCCTCTGTTTCTCACCCTCTGTTTCAGACCCTCTGTTTCAGCCCCTCTGTTTCTCGCTCTCTGTTTCAGCCCCTCTGTTTCGCGCCCTCTGTTTCAGCCCCTCTGATTCAGCCCCTCGGTTTCAGCCCCTCTGTTTCAGCCCCTCTGTTTCTCACCCTCTGTTTCAGCCCCTCTGTTTCAGCCCCTCTGTTTCTCGCCTTCTGTTTCAGCCCCTCTGTTTCTCGCCCTCTGTTTCAGCCCCTCTGTTTCTCGCCCTCCGTTTCAGCCCCTCTATTTCTCGCCCTCTGTTTCAGCCCCTCTGTTTTAGCCCCACTGTTTCAGCCCCTCTGTTTCTTGCCCTCTGTTTCAGCCCCTCTGTTTCTCGCCCTCTGTTTCAGCCCCTCTGTTTCTCGCCCTCTGTTTCAGCCCCTCTGTTTCTCGCCCTCTGTTTCAGCCCCTCTGTTTCAGCCCCTCTGTTTCTCGCCTTCTGTTTCAGCCCCTCTGTTTCTCGCCCTCTGTTTCAGCCCATCTGTTTCTCGCCCTCTGCTTCAGCCCCTCTGTTTCTCGCCCTCTGTATCAGCCCCTCTGTTTCAGCCCCACTGTTTCAGTCCCTCTGTTTCTCGCCCTCTGTTTCTGGCCCTCTGTTTCAGCCCCTCTGTTTCTCGCTCTCTGTTTCAGCCCCTCTGTTTCAGCCCCTCTGTTTCAGCCCCTCTGTTTCTCGCCCGCTGTTTCAGCCCCTCTGTTTCTTGGCCTCTGTGTCAGCCACTCTGTTTCTCGCCCTCTGTTTCAGCCTCTCTGTTTCTCGCCCTCTGTTTCAGCCCCTCTGTTTCAGCCCCTCTGTTTCAGCTCCTCTGTTTCAGGGTCTCTGTTTCAGCCCGTCTGTTTCAGCCCCTCTGTTTCAGCCCCTTTGTTTCAGCCCCTCTGATTCAGTACCTTAGTTTCTCGCCCTCTGTTTCAGCCCCTCTGTTTCAGCCCCTCTGATTCAGCCCCTCTGATTCAGCCCCTCTGTTTCTCGCCCTCTGTTTCAGCCCCTCTGTTTCAGCCCCTCTGATTCAGCCCCTCTGATTCAGCCCCTCTGTTTCTCGCCCTCTGTTTCTGCCCCTCTGTTTCAGCCCCTCTGTTTCAGCCCCTCTGTTTCTTGCCCTCTGTTTCAGCCCCTCTGTTTCAGCCCCTCTGTTTCAGCCCCTCTGATTCAGCCCCTCTGTTTCAGCCCCTCTGTTTCAGCCCCTCTGTTTCTCGCACTTTGTTTCAGCCCCTCTGTTTGTCGCCCTCTGTTTCAGCCCCTCTGTTTCTCGCCCTCTGTTTCAGCCCCTCTGTTTCAGCCCCACTGTTTCAGCCCCTCTGTTTCTCGCCCTCTTTTTCAGCCCCTCTGTTTCTTGCCCTCTGTTTCAGCCCCTCTGATTCAGCCCCTCTGTTTCTCGCCCTCTGATTCAGCCCCTCTGTTTCTCGCCCTCTGTTCAAGCCCCTCTGTTTCTCGCCATCTGTTTCAGCCCCTCTGCTTCTCGCCCTCTGTTTCAGCCCCTCTGTTTCAGCCCCTCTGTTTCAGCCCCTCTGTTTCTCGCCCTCTGCTTCAGCCCCTCTGTTTCGCACTCTCTGTTTCAGCCCCTCTGTTTCAGCCCCTCTGTTTCTCGCCCTCTGTTTCTGCTCCTCTGTTTCTCGCCCTCTGTTTCAGCCCCTCTGTTTCTCGCCCTCTGTTTCAGCCCCTCTGATTTAGCCCCTCTGTTTCAGCCCCTCTGAATCGGCCCCTCTGTTTCAGCCCCTCTGTTTCAGCCCCTCTGTTTCTCGCCCTCTGTTTCAGCCCCTCTGTTTCTCACCCTCTGTTACAGCACCTCTGTTTCAGCCCCTCTGTTTCTCGCCCTCTGTTTCAGCCCCTCTGTTTCTCGCCCTCTGTTTCATCCCCTCTGATTCAGCCCCTCTTTTTCTCGCCCTCTCTTCAAGCCCCTCTGTTTCTCGCCATCTGTTTCAGCCCCTCTGCTTCTCGCCCTTTGTTTCAGCCCCTCTGTTTCAGCCCCTCTGTTTCAGCCCCTCTGTTTCCGCCCTTTGTTTCAGCTCCTCTGTTTCTCGCCCTCTGTTTCAGCCCCTCTATTTCTCGCCCTCTGTTTCAGCCCCTCTGTTTCAGCCCCACTGTTTCAGCCCCTTTGTTTCAGCCCCTCTGTTTCTCGCCCTCTGTTTCAGCCCCTCTGATTCAGCCCCACTGTTTCAGCCCCTCTGAATCAGCCCCTCTGTTTCTCGCCCTCTGTTCAAGCCCCTCTGTTTCTCGCCATCTGTTTCAGCCCCTCTGCTTCTCGCCCTCTGTTTCTGCCCCTCTGTTTCTCACCCTCTGTTTCAGCCCCTCTATTTCAGCCCCACTGTTTCTCGCCCTCTGTTTCAGCCCCTCTGTTTCTCGCCCTCTGTTTCAGCTCCTCTGATTCAGCCCCTCTGTTTCTCGCCCTCTGTTTCAGCCCCTCTGCTTCTCGCCCTTTGTTTCAGCCCCTCTGTTTCAGCCCCTCTGTTTCAGCCCCTCTGTTTCCGCCCTCTGTTTCAGCCCCTCTGTTTCTCGCCCTCTGTTTCAGTCCCTCTATTTCTCGCCCTCTGTTTCAGCCCCTCTGTTTCAGCCCCACTGTTTCAGCCCCTTTGTGTCAGCCCCTCTGTTTCTCGCCCTCTGTTTCAGCCCCTCTGATTCAGCCCCACTGTTTCAGCCCCTCTGAATCAGCCCCTCTGTTTCTCGCCCTCTGTTCAAGCCCCTCTGTTTCTCGCCATCTGTTTCAGCCCCTCTGCTTCTCGCCCTCTGTTTCTGCCCCTCTGTTTCTCACCCTCTGTTTCAGCCCCTCTATTTCAGCCCCACCGTTTCTCGCCCTCTGTTTCAGCCCCTCTGTTTCTCGCCCTCTGTTTCAGCTCCTCTGATTCAGCCCCTCTGTTTCTCGCCCTCTGTTTCAGCCCCTCTGTTTCTCGCCCTCTGTTTCAGCCCCTCTATTTTAGCCCCACTGTTTCAGCCCCTTTGTTTCAGCCACTCTGTTTCTCGCCCTCTGTTTCAGCCGCTCTGTTTCTGGCCCTCTGTTTCAGCCCCTCTGTTTGTCACTCTCTGTTTCAGCCCCTCTGTTTCCGCCCCTCTGTTTCAGCCCCTCTGTTTCAGCCCCTCTGTTTCTCGCCCTCTGTTTCAGCCCCTCTGTTTCTTGCCCTCTGTTTCAGCCACTCTGTTTCTCGCCCTCTGTTTTAGCCACTCTGTTTCTCGCCCTCTGTTTCAGCCCCTCTGTTTCAGCCCCTCTGTTTCAGTCCCTCTGTTTCAGCCCCTCTGTTTCTCGCGCTCTGTTTCAGCCCCTCTGTTTCTCGCCCTGTGTTTCAGCCTCTCTGTTTCTCGCCCTCTGTTTCAGCCCCACTGTTTCAGCCCCTCTGTTTCAGCCCCTCTGTTTCAGCCCCTCTGTATCTCGCCCTCTGTTTCAGCCCCTCTGTTTCTCGCCCTCTGTATCAGGCGCTTTGTTTCAGCCCCTTTGTTTCAGCCCCTCTTTTTCAGCCCCTCTGTTTCTCGCCCTCTGTTTCACGCCCTCTGTTTCAGCCCCTCTCTTTCTCGCCCTCTGTTTCAGCCCCTCTGTTTCAGCCCATCTGATTCAGCCCGTCTGATTCAGCCCCTCTGTTTCTCGCCCTCTGTTTCAGCCACACTGTTTCAGCCCCTCTGTTTCTTGCCCTCTGTTTCAGCCCCTCTGTTTCTCGCCCTCTGTTTCAGCCCCTCTGTATCTCGCCCTCTGTTTCAGCCCCTCTGTTTCTCGCCCTCTGATTCAGTCCCTCTGTATCACGCTCTCTGTTTCAGCCCCTTTGTTTCAGTCCCTCTGTTTCTCACCCTCTGTTTCTGCCCGTCTGTTTCTCGCCCTCTGTTTCAGCCCCTCTGTTTCAGATCCTCTGTTTCAGTCCCTCTATATCTCGCCCTCTGTTTCTCGCCCTCTGTTTCAGCCCCTCTGTTTCTCGCCCTCTGTTTCAGCCCCTCTGTTTCAGCCCCTCTGTTTCAGCCCCTCTGTTTCAGCCCCTCTGTTTCTCGCCCTCTGTTTCAGCCCCTCTGTTTCTTGCCCTCTGTTTCAGCCCCTCTGTTTCTCGCCCTCTGTTTCAGCCTCTCTGTTTCTCGCCCTCTGTTTCAGCCCCTCTGTTTCAGCCCCTCTGATTCATTCCCTCTGTTTCAGCCCCTCTGTTTCTCGCCCTCTGTTTCAGCCCCTCTGATTCAGCCCTTCTGTTTCAACCCCTCTGATTCAGCCCCTCTGTTTCAGCCCCTCTATTTCAGCCCCTCTGTTTCAGCCCCTCTGTTTCAGGCTCTCTGTTTCAGCCCGTCTGTTTCAGCCCCTCTGTTTCAGCCCCACTGTTTCAGCCCCTCTGATTCAGTCCCTTAGTTTCTCGCCCTCTGTTTCAGCCCCTCTGTTTCAGCCCCTCTGATTCAGCCCCTCTGATTCAGCCCCTCTGTTTCTCGCCCTCTGTTTCAGCCCCTCTGTTTCAGGCCCTCTGTTTCAGCCCCTCTGTTTCTCGCCCTCTGTTTCAGCCTCTCTGTTTCTCGCCCTCTGTTTCAGCCCCTCTGTTTCAGCCCCTCTGATTCAGCCCCTCTGTTTCAGCCCCTCTGTTTCTCGCCCTCTGTTTCAGCCCCTCTGATTCAGCCCCTCTGTTTCAGCCCCTCTGATTCAGCCCCTCTGTTTCAGCCCCTCTATTTCAGCCCCTCTGTTTCAGCCCCTCTGTTTCAGGCTCTCTGTTTCAGCCCGTCTGTTTCAGCCCCTCTGTTTCAGCCCCACTGTTTCAGCCCCTCTGATTCAGTCCCTTAGTTTCTCGCCCTCTGTTTCAGCCCCTCTGTTTCAGCCCCTCTGATTCAGCCGCTCTGATTCAGCCCCTCTGTTTCTCGCCCTCTGTTTCAGCCCCTCTGTTTCAGGCCCTCTGAGTCAGCCCCTCTGATTCAGCCCCTCTGTTTCTCGCCCTCTGTTTCTGCCCCTCTGTTTCATCCCCTCTCTTTCAGCCCCTTTGTTTCTTGCCCTCTGTTTCAGCGCCTCTGTTTCAGCCCCTCTGTTTCAGCCCCTCCGATTCAGCCCCTCTGTTTCAGCCCCTCTGTTTCTGCCCCTCTGTTTCAGCCCCTCTGTTTCTCGCCCTTTGTTTCAGCCCCTCTGTTTCTCGCCCTCTGTTTCAGCCCCTCTGTTTCAGCCCCTCTGTTTCAGCCCCTCTGTTTCTCGCCCTCTGTTTCAGCCCCTCTGTTTCTTGCCCTCTGTTTCAGCCCCTCTGTTTCAGCCCCTCTGTTTCTCGCCCTCTGTTTCTGCCCCTCTGTTTCTCGCCCTCTGTTTCAGCCCCTCTGTTTCTCGCCATCTGTTTCAGACCCTCTGATTCAGCCCCTCTGTTTCAGCCCCTCTGATTCAGCCCCTCTGATTCAGCCCCTCTGTTTCTCGCCCTCTGTTTCAGCCCCTCTGTTTCAGCCTTCTGTTTCAGCCACTCGGTTTCAGCCCCTCTGTTTCTTGCCCTCTGTTTCAGCCCCTCTGTTTCTCTCCCTCTGTTTCAGCCCCTCTGTTTCTCGCCCTCTGTTTCAGCCCCTCGGTTTCGCACTCTCTGTTTCAGCCCCTCTGTTTCAGCCCCTCTGTTTCTCGCCCTCTGTTTCTCGCCCTCTGAATCTGCTCCTCTGTTTCTCGATCTCTGTTTCCGCCCCTCTGTTTCTCGCCCTCTGTTTCAGCCCCTCTGATTCAGCCCCTCTGTTTCAGCCCCTCTGAATCAGCCCCTCTGTTTCAGCCCCACTGTTTCAGCCCCTCTGTTTCTCGCCCTCTGTTTCAGCCCCTCTGTTTCTCACCCTCTGTTTCAGCACCTCTGTTTCAGCCCATCTGATTCAGCCCGTCTGATTCAGCCCCTCTGTTTCTCGCCCTCTGTATCAGGCGCTTTGTTTCAGACCCTTTGTTTCAGCCCCTCTTTTTCAGCCCCTCTGTTTCTCGCCCTCTGTTTCACGCCCTCTGTTTCAGCACCTCTCTTTCTCGCCCTCTGTTTCAGCACCTCTGTTTCAGCCCATCTGATTCAGCCCGTCTGATTCAGCCCCTCTGTTTCTCGCCCTCTGTTTCAGCCCCTCTGTTTCAGCCCCTCTGATTCAGCCCCTCTGATTCAGCCCCTCTGTTTCAGGCCCTCTGTTTCAGCCCCTCTGTTTCTTGCCCTCTGTTTCAGCCCCTCTGTTTCTCGCCCTCTGTTTCAGCCCCTCTGTTTCTCGCCCTCTGTTTCAGCCCCTCTGTTTCTCGCCCTCTGTTTCAGTCCCTCTGTATCACGCTCTCTGTTTCAGCCCCTTTGTTTCAGACCCTCTGTTTCTCACCCTCTGTTTCTGCCCGTCTGTTTCTCGCCCTCTGTTTCAGCCCCTCTTTTTCAGATCCTCTGTTTCAGTCCCTCTGTTTCTCGCCCTCTGTTTCTCGCCCTCTGTTTCAGCCCCTCTGTTTCTCGCCCTCTGTTTCAGCCCCTCTGTTTCAGCCCCTCTGTTTCAGCCCCTCTGTTTCAGCCCCTCTGTTTCTCGCCCTCTGTTTCAGCCCCTCTGTTTCTTGCCCTCTGTTTCAGCTCCTCTGTTTCTCGCCCTCTGTTTCAGCCTCTCTGTTTCTCGCCCTCTGTTTCAGCCCCTCTGTTTCAGCCCCTCTGATTCAGCCCCTATGTTTCAGCCCCTCTGTTTCTCGCCCTCTGTTTCAGCCCCTCTGATTCAGCCTCTCTGTTTCAGCCCCTCTGTTTCAGCCCCTCTGTTTCTTGCCCTCTGTTTCAGCCCCTCTGTTTCAGCCCCTCTGTTTCAGGCTCTCTGTTTCAGCCCGTCTGTTTCAGCCCCTCTGCTTCAGCCCCACTGTTTCAGCCCCTCTGATTCAGTCCCTTAGTTTCTCGACCTCTGTTTCAGCCCCTCTGATTCAGCCCCTCTGTTTCTCGCCCTCTGTTTCAGCCCCTCTGTTTCAGGCCCACTGATTCAGCCCCTCTGATTCAGCCCCTCTGTTTCTCGCCCTCTGTTTCAGCCCCTCTGTTTCAGCCCCTCTGTTTCTTGCTCTCTGTTTCAGCCCCTCTGTTTCAGCCCCTCTGTTTCAGCCCCTCCGATTCAGCCCCTCTGTTTCAGCCCCTCTGTTTCTGCCCCTCTGTTTCAGCCCCTCTGTTTCTCGCCCTCTGTTTCAGCCCCTCTGTTTCTCGCCCTCTGTTTCAGCCCCTCTGTTTCAGCCCCTCTGTTTCAGCCCCTCTGTTTCTCGCCCTCTGTTTCAGCCCCTCTGTTTCTTGCCCTCTGTTTCAGCCCCTCTGTTTCAGCCCCTCTGTTTCTCGCCCTCTGTTTCTGCCCCTCTGTTTCTCGCCCTCTGTTTCAGCCCCTCTGTTTCTCGCCATCTGTTTCAGACCCTCTGATTCAGCCCCTCTGTTTCAGCCCCTCTGATTCAGCCCCTCTGATTCAGCCCCTCTGTTTCTCGCCCTCTGTTTCAGCCCCTCTGTTTCAGCCCTTCTGTTTCAGCCACTCGGTTTCAGCCCCTCTGTTTCTTGCCCTGAGTTTCAGCCCCTCTGTTTCTCGCCCTCTGTTTCAGCCCCTCTGTTTCTCGCCCTCTGCTTCAGCCCCTCGGTTTCGCACTCTCTGTTTCAGCCCCTCTTTTTCAGCCCCTCTGTTTCTCGCCCTCTGTTTCTGCTCCTCTGTTTCTCGCCCTCTGTTTCAGCCCCTCTGTTTCTCGCCCTCTGTTTCAGCCCCTCTGATTCAGCCCCTCTGTTTCAGCCCCTCTGAATCAGCCCCTCTGTTTCAGCCCCTCTGTTTCAGCCCCTCTGTTTCTCGCCCTCTGTTTCAGCCCCTCTGTTTCTCACCCTCTGTTTCAGCACCTCTGTTTCAGCCCCTCTGTTTCTCGACCTCTGCTTCAGCCCCTCTGTTTTTCGCCCTCTGTTTCAGCCCCTCTGATTCAGCCCCTCTGTTTCTCGCCCTCTGTTTCAGCCCCTCTGTTTCTCGCCATCTGTTTCAGCCCCTCTGTTTCTCGCCCTCTGTTTCAGCCCCTCTGTTTCAGCCCCTCTGTTTCAGCCCCTCTGTTTCTCGCCCTCTGTTTCAGCCCCTCTGTTTCTCGCCCTCTGTTTCAGCCTCTCTGTTTCAGCCCCTCTGATTCAGCCCCTCTGTTTCAGCCCCTCTGTTTCTCGCCCTCTGTTTCAGCCCCTCTGATTCAGCCCCTCTGTTTCAGCCCCTCTGATTCAGCCCCTCTGTTTCAGACCGTCTATTTCAGCCCCTCTGTTTCAGCCCCTCTGTTTCAGGGTCTCTGTTTCAGCCTGTCTGTTTCAGCCCCTCTGTTTCAGCCCCTTTGTTTCAGCCCCTCTGATTCAGTACCTTAGTTTCTCGCCCTCTGCTTCAGCCCCTCTGTTTCAGCCCCTCTGATTCAGCCCCTCTGATTCAGCCCCTCTGTTTCTCACCCTCAGTTTCAGCCCCTCTGTTTCAGCCCCTCTGATTCAGCCCCTCTGATTCAGCCCCTCTGTTTCTCGCCCTCTGTTTCTGCCCCTCTGTTTCAGCCCCTCTGTTTCAGCCCCTCTGTTTCTTGCCCTCTGTTTCAGCCCCTCTGTTTCAGCCCCTCTGTTTCAGCACCTCTGATTCAGCCCCTCTGTTTCAGCCCCTCTGTTTCAGCCCCTCTGTTTCTCGCACTTTGTTTCAGCCCCTCTGTTTGTCGCCCTCTGTTTCAGCCCCTCTGTTTCTCGCCCTCTGTTTCAGCCCCTCTGTTTCAGCCCCTCTGTTTCAGCCCCTCTGTTTCTCGCCCTCTGTTTCAGCCCCTCTGTTTCTTGCCCTCTGTTTCAGCCCCTCTGTTTCAGCCCCTCTGTTTCTCGCCCTCTGTTTCTGCCCCTCTGTTTCTCGCCCTCTGTTTCAGCCCCTCTGTTTCTCGCCTTCTGTTTCAGCCCCTCTGATTCAGCCCCTCTGTTTAAGCCCCTCTGATTCAGCCCCTCTGATTCAGCCCCTCTGTTTCTCGCCCTCTGTTTCAGCCCCTCTGTTTCAGCCCTTCTGTTTCAGACACTTGGTTTCAGCCCCTCTGTTTCTTGCCCTCTGTTTCAGCCCCTCTGTTTCTCGCCCTCTGTTTCAGCCCATCTGTTTCTCTCCCTCTGTTTCAGCCCCTCTGTTTCGCACTCTCTGTTTCAGCCCCTCTGTTTCAGCCCCTCTGTTTCTCGCCCTCTGTTTCTGCTCCTCTGTTTCTCGCCCTCTGTTTCAGCCCCGCTGTTTCTCGCCCTCTGTTTCAGCCCCTCTGATTCAGCCCCTCTGTTTCAGCCCCTCTGAATCAGCCCCTCTGTTTCAGCCCCTCTGTTTCAGCCCCTCTGTTTCTCGCCCCCTGTTTCAGCCACTCTGTTTCTCACCCTCTGTTCCAGCACCTCTGTTTCAGCCCCTCTGATTCTCGCCCTCTGTTTCAGCCCCTCTGTTTCAGCCCCTCTGTTTCAGCCCCTCTGTTTCTCGCCCTCTGTTTCAGCCCCTCTGTTTCTCGCCCTCTGTTTCAGCCCCCCTATTTCTCGCCCTCTGTTTCAGCCCCTCTGTTTCAGCCCCACTGTTTCAGCCCCTTTGTTTCAGCCCCTCTGTTTCTCGCCCTCTGTTTCAGCCCCTCTGATTCAGCCCCACTGTTTCAGCCCCTCTGAATCAGCCCCTCTGATTCAGCCCCTCTGTTTCAGACCCTCTGTTTCAGACCCTCTGTTTCTCGCCCTCTGTTTCAGCCCCTCTGTTTCTCACCCTCTGTTTCAGCCCCACTGTTTCAGCCCCACTGTTTCTCGCCCTCTGTTTCAGCCCCTCTGTTGCTCGCCCTCTGTTTCAGCTCCTCTGATTCAGCCCCTCTGTTTCTCGCCCTCTGTTTCAGCCCCTCTGTTTCTCGCCCTCTTTTTCAGCCCCTCTGTTTCTCGCCCTCTGTTTCAGCCCCTCTGTTTCAGCGCCTCTGTTTCAGCCCCTCTGTTTCTCGCCCTCTGTTTCAGCCCCTGTATTTCTCGCCCTCTGTTTCAGCCCCTCTATTTTAGCCCCACTGTTTCAGCCCCTTTGTTTCAGCCACTCTGTTTCTCGCCCTCTGTTTCAGCCGCTCTGTTTCTGGCCCTCTGTTTCAGCCCCTCTGTTTGTCACTCTCTGTTTCAGCCCCTCTGTTTCCGCCCCTCTGTTTCAGCCCCTCTGTTTCAGCCCCTCTGTTTCTCGCCCTCTGTTTTAGCCCCTCTGTTTCTTGCCCTCTGTTTCAGCCACTCTGCTTCTCGCCCTCTGTTTTAGCCACTCTGTTTCTCGCCCTCTGTTTCAGCCCCTCTGTTTCAGCCCCTCTGTTTCAGTCCCTCTGTTTCAGCCCCTCTGTTTCTCGCGCTCTGTTTCAGCCCCTCTGTTTCTCGCCCTGTGTTTCAGCCTCTCTGTTTCTCGCCCTCTGTTTCAGCCCCACTGTTTCAGCCCCTCTGTTTCAGCCCCTCTGTTTCAGCCCCTCTGTATCTCGCCCTCTGTTTCAGCCCCTCTGTTTCTCGCCCTCTGTATCAGGCGCTTTGTTTCAGCCCCTTTGTTTCAGCCCCTCTTTTTCAGCCCCTCTGTTTCTCGCCCTCTGTTTCACGCCCTCTGTTTCAGCCCCTCTCTTTCTCGCCCTCTGTTTCAGCCCCTCTGTTTCAGCCCATCTGATTCAGCCCGTCTGATTCAGCCCCTCTGTTTCTCGCCCTCTGTTTCAGCCACACTGTTTCAGCCCCTCTGTTTCTTGCCCTCTGTTTCAGCCCCTCTGTATCTCGCCCTCTGTTTCAGCCCCTCTGTTTCTCGCCCTCTGATTCAGTCCCTCTGTATCACGCTCTCTGTTTCAGCCCCTTTGTTTCAGTCCCTCTGTTTCTCACCCTCTGTTTCTGCCCGTCTGTTTCTCGCCCTCTGTTTCAGCCCCTCTGTTTCAGATCCTCTGTTTCAGTCCCTCTGTTTCTCGCCCTCTGTTTCTCGCCCTCTGTTTCAGCCCCTCTGTTTCTCGCCCTCTGTTTCAGCCCCTCTGTTTCAGCCCCTCTGTTTAAGCCCCACTGTTTCAGCCCCTCTGTTTCTCGCCCTCTGTTTCAGCCCCTCTGTTTCTTGCCCTCTGTTTCAGCCCCTCTGTTTCTCGCCCTCTGTTTCAGCCTCTCTGTTTCTCGCCCTCTGTTTCAGCCCCTCTGTTTCAGCCCCTCTGATTCATTCCCTCTGTTTCAGCCCCTCTGTTTCTCGCCCTCTGTTTCAGCCCCTCTGATTCAGCCCTTCTGTTTCAACCCCTCTGATTCAGCCCCTCTGTTTCAGCCCCTCTATTTCAGCCCCTCTGTTTCAGCCCCTCTGTTTCAGGCTCTCTGTTTCAGCCCGTCTGTTTCAGCCCCTCTGTTTTAGCCCCACTGTTTCAGCCCCTCTGATTCAGTCCCTTAGTTTCTCGCCCTCTGTTTCAGCCCCTCTGTTTCAGCCCCTCTGATTCAGCCCCTCTGATTCAGCCCCTCTGTTTCTCGCCCTCTGTTTCAGCCCCTCTGTTTCAGGCCCTCTGTTTCAGCCCCTCTGTTTCTCGCCCTCTGTTTCAGCCTCTCTGTTTCTCGCCCTCTGTTTCAGCCCCTCTGTTTCAGCCCCTCTGATTCAGCCCCTCTGTTTCAGCCCCTCTGTTTCTCGCCCTCTGTTTCAGCCCCTCTGATTCAGCCCCTCTGTTTCAGCCCCTCTGATTCAGCCCCTCTGTTTCAGCCCCTCTATTTCAGCCCCTCTGTTTCAGCCCCTCTGTTTCAGGCTCTCTGTTTCAGCCCGTCTGTTTCAGCCCCTCTGTTTCAGCCCCACTGTTTCAGCCCCTCTGATTCAGTCCCTTAGTTTCTCGCCCTCTGTTTCAGCCCCTCTGTTTCAGCCCCTCTGATTCAGCCGCTCTGATTCAGCCCCTCTGTTTCTCGCCCTCTGTTTCAGCCCCTCTGTTTCAGGCCCTCTGATTCAGCCCCTCTGATTCAGCCCCTCTGTTTCTCGCCCTCTGTTTCTGCCCCTCTGTTTCAGCCCCTCTCTTTCAGCCCCTTTGTTTCTTGCCCTCTGTTTCAGCGCCTCTGTTTCAGCCCCTCTGTTTCAGCCCCTCCGATTCAGCCCCTCTGTTTCAGCCCCTCTGTTTCTGCCCCTCTGTTTCAGCCCCTCTGTTTCTCGCCCTTTGTTTCAGCCCCTCTGTTTCTCGCCCTCTGTTTCAGCCCCTCTGTTTCAGCCCCTCTGTTTCAGCCCCTCTGTTTCTCGCCCTCTGTTTCAGCCCCTCTGTTTCTTGCCCTCTGTTTCAGCCCCTCTGTTTCAGCCCGTCTGTTTCTCGCCCTCTGTTTCTGCCCCTCTGTTTCTCGCCCTCTGTTTCAGCCCCTCTGTTTCTCGCCATCTGTTTCAGACCCTCTGATTCAGCCCCTCTGTTTCAGCCCCTCTGATTCAGCCCCTCTGATTCAGCCCCTCTGTTTCTCGCCCTCTGTTTCAGCCCCTCTGTTTCAGCCTTCTGTTTCAGCCACTCGGTTTCAGCCCCTCTGTTTCTTGCCCTCTGTTTCAGCCCCTCTGTTTCTCTCCCTCTGTTTCAGCCCCTCTGTTTCTCGCCCTCTGTTTCAGCCCCTCGGTTTCAGCCCCTCTGTTTCTCGCCCTCTGTTTCTCGCCCTCTGAATCTGCTCCTCTGTTTCTCGATCTCTGTTTCCGCCCCTCTGTTTCTCGCCCTCTGTTTCAGCCCCTCTGATTCAGCCCCTCTGTTTCAGCCCCTCTGAATCAGCCCCTCTGTTTCAGCCCCACTGTTTCAGCCCCTCTGTTTCTCGCCCTCTGTTTCAGCCCCTCTGTTTCTCACCCTCTGTTTCAGCACCTCTGTTTCAGCCCATCTGATTCAGCCCGTCTGATTCAGCCCCTCTGTTTCTCGCCCTCTGTATCAGGCGCTTTGTTTCAGACCCTTTGTTTCAGCCCCTCTTTTTCAGCCCCTCTGTTTCTCGCCCTCTGTTTCACGCCCTCTGTTTCAGCACCTCTCTTTCTCGCCCTCTGTTTCAGCACCTCTGTTTCAGCCCATCTGATTCAGCCCGTCTGATTCAGCCCCTCTGTTTCTCGCCCTCTGTTTCAGCCCCTCTGTTTCAGCCCCTCTGATTCAGCCCCTCTGATTCAGCCCCTCTGTTTCAGGCCCTCTGTTTCAGCCCCTCTGTTTCTTGCCCTCTGTTTCAGCCCCTCTGTTTCTCGCCCTCTGTTTCAGCCCCTCTGTTTCTCGCCCTCTGTTTCAGCCCCTCTGTTTCTCGCCCTCTGTTTCAGTCCCTCTGTATCACGCTCTCTGTTTCAGCCCCTTTGTTTCAGACCCTCTGTTTCTCACCCTCTGTTTCTGCCCGTCTGTTTCTCGCCCTCTGTTTCAGCCCCTCTGTTTCAGATCCTCTGTTTCAGTCCCTCTGTTTCTCGCCCTCTGTTTCTCGCCCTCTGTTTCAGCCCCTCTGTTTCTCGCCCTCTGTTTCAGCCCCTCTGTTTCAGCCCCTCTGTTTCAGCCCCTCTGTTTCAGCCACTCTGTTTCTCGCCCTCTGTTTCAGCCCCTCTGTTTCTTGCCCTCTGTTTCAGCTCCTCTGTTTCTCGCCCTCTGTTTCAGCCTCTCTGTTTCTCGCCCTCTGTTTCAGCCCCTCTGTTTCAGCCCCTCTGATTCAGCCCCTATGTTTCAGCCCCTCTGTTTCTCGCCCTCTGTTTCAGCCCCTCTGATTCAGCCTCTCTGTTTCAGCCCCTCTGTTTCAGCCCCTCTGTTTCTTGCCCTCTGTTTCAGCCCCTCTGTTTCAGCCCCTCTGTTTCAGGCTCTCTGTTTCAGCCCGTCTGTTTCAGCCCCTCTGTTTCAGCCCCACTGTTTCAGCCCCTCTGATTCAGTCCCTTAGTTTCTCGACCTCTGTTTCAGCCCCTCTGATTCAGCCCCTCTGTTTCTCGCCCTCTGTTTCAGCCCCTCTGTTTCAGGCCCACTGATTCAGCCCCTCTGATTCAGCCCCTCTGTTTCTCGCCCTCTGTTACTGCCCCTCTGTTTCAGCCCCTCTGTTTCAGCCCCTCTGTTTCTTGCTCTCTGTTTCAGCCCCTCTGTTTCAGCCCCTCTGTTTCAGCCCCTCCGATTCAGCCCCTCTGTTTCAGCCCCTCTGTTTCTGCCCCTCTGTTTCAGCCCCTCTGTTTCTCGCCCTCTGTTTCAGCCCCTCTGTTTCTCGCCCTCTGTTTCAGCCCCTCTGTTTCAGCCCCTCTGTTTCAGCCCCTCTGTTTCTCGCCCTCTGTTTCAGCCCCTCTGTTTCTTGCCCTCTGTTTCAGCCCCTCTGTTTCAGCCCCTCTGTTTCTCGCCCTCTGTTTCTGCCCCTCTGTTTCTCGCCCTCTGTTTCAGCCCCTCTGTTTCTCGCCATCTGTTTCAGACCCTCTGATTCAGCCCCTCTGTTTCAGCCCCTCTGATTCAGCCCCTCTGATTCAGCCCCTCTGTTTCTCGCCCTCTGTTTCAGCCCCTCTGTTTCAGCCCTTCTGTTTCAGCAACTCGGTTTCAGCCCCTCTGTTTCTTGCCCTGAGTTTCAGCCCCTCTGTTTCTCGCCCTCTGTTTCAGCCCCTCTGTTTCTCGCCCTCTGCTTCAGCCCCTCGGTTTCGCACTCTCTGTTTCAGCCCCTCTTTTTCAGCCCCTCTGTTTCTCGCCCTCTGTTTCTGCTCCTCTGTTTCTCGCCCTCTGTTTCAGCCCCTCTGTTTCTCGCCCTCTGTTTCAGCCCCTCTGATTCAGCCCCTCTGTTTCAGCCCCTCTGAATCAGCCCCTCTGTTTCAGCCCCTCTGTTTCAGCCCCTCTGTTTCTCGCCCTCTGTTTCAGCCCCTCTGTTTCTCACCCTCTGTTTCAGCACCTCTGTTTCAGCCCCTCTGTTTCTCGACCTCTGCTTCAGCCCCTCTGTTTTTCGCCTTCTGTTTCAGCCCCTCTGATTCAGCCCCTCTGTTTCTCGCCCTCTGTTTCAGCCCCTCTGTTTCTCGCCATCTGTTTCAGCCCCTCTGTTTCTCGCCCTCTGTTTCAGCCCCTCTGTTTCAGCCCCTCTGTTTCAGCCCCTCTGTTTCTCGCCCTCTGTTTCAGCCCCTCTGTTTCTCGCCCTCTGTTTCAGCCTCTCTGTTTCAGCCCCTCTGATTCAGCCCCTCTGTTTCAGCCCCTCTGTTTCTCGCCCTCTGTTTCAGCCCCTCTGATTCAGCCCCTCTGTTTCAGCCCCTCTGATTCAGCCCCTCTGTTTCAGACCGTCTATTTCAGCCCCTCTGTTTCAGCCCCTCTGTTTCAGGGTCTCTGTTTCAGCCTGTCTGTTTCAGCCCCTCTGTTTCAGCCCCTTTGTTTCAGCCCCTCTGATTCAGTACCTTAGTTTCTCGCCCTCTGCTTCAGCCCCTCTGTTTCAGCCCCTCTGATTCAGCCCCTCTGATTCAGCCCCTCTGTTTCTCGCCCTCAGTTTCAGCCCCTCTGTTTCAGCCCCTCTGATTCAGCCCATCTGATTCAGCCCCTCTGTTTCTCGCCCTCTGTTTCTGCCCCTCTGTTTCAGCCCCTCTGTTTCAGCCCCTCTGTTTCTTGCCCTCTGTTTCAGCCCCTCTGTTTCAGCCCCTCTGTTTCAGCACCTCTGATTCAGCCCCTCTGTTTCAGCCCCTCTGTTTCAGCCCCTCTGTTTCTCGCACTTTGTTTCAGCCCCTCTGTTTGTCGCCCTCTGTTTCAGCCCCTCTGTTTCTCGCCCTCTGTTTCAGCCCCTCTGTTTCAGCCCCTCTGTTTCAGCCCCTCTGTTTCTCGCCCTCTGTTTCAGCCCCTCTGTTTCTTGCCCTCTGTTTCAGCCCCTCTGTTTCAGCCCCTCTGTTTCTCGCCCTCTGTTTCTGCCCCTCTGTTTCTCGCCCTCTGTTTCAGCCCCTCTGTTTCTCGCCTTCTGTTTCAGCCCCTCTGATTCAGCCCCTCTGTTTAAGCCCCTCTGATTCAGCCCCTCTGATTCAGCCCCTCTGTTTCTCGCCCTCTGTTTCAGCCCCTCTGTTTCAGCCCTTCTGTTTCAGACACTCGGTTTCAGCCCCTCTGTTTCTTGCCCTCTGTTTCAGCCCCTCTGTTTCTCGCCCTCTGTTTCAGCCCATCTGTTTCTCGCCCTCTGTTTCAGCCCCTCTGTTTCGCACTCTCTGTTTCAGCCCCTCTGTTTCAGCCCCTCTGTTTCTCGCCCTCTGTTTCTGCTCCTCTGTTTCTCGCCCTCTGTTTCAGCCCCGCTGTTTCTCGCCCTCTGTTTCAGCCCCTCTGATTCAGCCCCTCTGTTTCAGCCCCTCTGAATCAGCCCCTCTGTTTCAGCCCCTCTGTTTCAGCCCCTCTGTTTCTCGCCCCCTGTTTCAGCCACTCTGTTTCTCACCCTCTGTTCCAGCACCTCTGTTTCAGCCCCTCTGTTTCTCGCCCTCTGTTTCAGCCCCTCTGTTTCAGCCCCTCTGTTTCAGCCCCTCTGTTTCTCGCCCTCTGTTTCAGCCCCTCTGTTTCTCGCCCTCTGTTTCAGCCCCTCTATTTCTCGCCCTCTGTTTCAGCCCCTCTGTTTCAGCCCCACTGTTTCAGCCCCTTTGTTTCAGCCCCTCTGTTTCTCGCCCTCTGTTTCAGCCCCTCTGATTCAGCCCCACTGTTTCAGCCCCTCTGAATCAGCCCCTCTGATTCAGCCCCTCTGTTTCAGACCCTCTGTTTCAGCCCCTCTGTTTCTCGCCCTCTGTTTCAGCCCCTCTGTTTCTCACCCTCTGTTTCAGCCCCACTGTTTCAGCCCCACTGTTTCTCGCCCTCTGTTTCAGCCCCTCTGTTGCTCGCCCTCTGTTTCAGCTCCTCTGATTCAGCCCCTCTGTTTCTCGCCCTCTGTTTCAGCCCCTCTGTTTCTCGCCCTCTTTTTCAGCCCCTCTGTTTCTCGCCCTCTGTTTCAGCCCCTCTGTTTCAGCGCCTCTGTTTCTCGCCCTCTGTTTCAGCCCCTGTATTTCTCGCCCTGTGTTTCAGCCCCTCTATTTCTCGCCCTCTGTTTCAGCCGCTCTGTTTCAGCCCCACTGTTTCAGTTGCTCTGTTTCAGGCCCTCTGTTTCTCGCCCTCTGTTTAAGCCCCTCTGTTTCTCGCCCTCTGTTTCAGCCCCTCTGTTTCTCGCCATCTGTTTCATCCCCTCTGTTTCAGCCCCTCTGTTTCAGTCCGTCTGTTTCTCGCCCTCTGTTTCTCGCCCTCTGTTTCAGCCCCTCTGTTTCTCGCCCTCTGTTTTAGCCCCTCTGTTTCTCGCTCTCTATTTCAGCCACTCTGTTTCAGCCCCACTGTTTCAGCCCCTCTGTTTCAGCCCCTCTGTTTCTCGCCCTCTGTTTCAGCCCCTCTGTTTCTTGCCCTCTGTTTCAGCCCCTCTGTTTCTTGCCCTCTGTTTCAGCCCCTCTGTTTCTCGCCCTCTGTTTCAGCCTCTCTGTTTCTTGCCCTCGGATTCAGCCCCTCTGTTTCAGCCCCTCTGTTTCAGCCCCTCTGTTTCAGCCCCTCTGTTTCTCGCCCTCTGTTTCAGCCCCTCTGTTTCTCGCCCTCTGTTTCAGCCCCTCTGATTCAGCCACTCTGTTTCAGCCCCTCTGATTCAGCCCCTCTGTTTCAGCCCCTCTATTTCAGCCCCTTTGTTTCAGCCCCTCTGTTTCATCCACTCTGTTTCTCGCCCTCTGTTTCTCACCCTCTGTTTCTCGCCCTCTGTTTCAGCCCCTCTGTTTTTCGCCCTCTGTTTCAGCCCCTCTGTTTCTCGCCCTCTGTTTCAGCCCCTCTGTTTCAGCCCCTCTGTTTCTCGCCCTCTGTTTCTCGCCCGCTGTTTCAGCCCCTTTGTTTCTCGCCCTCTGTTTCAGCCCCTCTGTTTCAGTCCTTCTGATTCAGCCCCTCTGATTCAGCCCCTATGTTTCTCGCCCTCTGTTTCAGCCCCTCTGTTTCAGCCCCTCTGTTTCTGCCCCTCTGTTTCAGCCGCTCTGTTTCTCGCCCTCTGTTTCAGCCCCTCTGTTTTTCGACCTCTGTTTCAGCCCCTCTGATTCAGCCCCTCTGTTTCTTGCCCTCTGTTTCTCACCCGCTGTTTCAGCCCCTTTGTTTCTCGCCCTCTGTTTCAGCCCCTCTGTTTCAGCCCCTCTGATTCAGCCACTCTGTTTCAGCCCCTCTGTTTCAGCCCCTCTGTTTCTCGCCCTCAGTTTCTGCCCCTCTGTTTCTCGCCCTCTGTTTCAGCCCCTCTGTTTCTCGCCCTCTGTTTCAGACCCTCTGTTTCAGCCCCTCTGTTTCTCGCCCTCTGTTTCTGCCCCTCTGTTTCTCGCCCTCTGTTTCAGCCCCTCTGTTTCTCGCCTTCTGTTTCAGCCCCTCTGATTCAGCCCCTCTGTTTCAGCCCTTCTGATTCAGCCCCTCTGATTCAGCCCCTCTGTGTCTCGCCCTCTGTTTCAGCCCCTCTGTTTCAGCCCTTCTGTTTCAGACACTCGGTTTCAGCCCCTCTGTTTCTTGCCCTCTGTTTCAGCCCCTCTGTTTCTCGACCTCTGTTTCAGTCCCTCTGTTTCTCGCCATCTGTTTCAGCCCCTCTGTTTCGCGCTCTCTGTTTCAGCCCCTCTGTTTCAGCCCCTCTGATTCAGCCCCTCTGATTCAGCCCCTCTGTTTCAGGCCCTCTGTTTCAGCCCCTCTGTTTCTTGCCCTCTGTTTCAGCCCCTCTGTTTCTCGCCCTCTGTTTCAGCCCCTCTGTTTCTCGCCCTCTGTTTCAGCCCCTCTGTTTCTCGCCCTCTGTTTCAGTCCCTCTGTATCACGCTCTCTGTTTCAGCCCCTTTGTTTCAGACCCTCTGTTTCTCACCCTCTGTTTCTGCCCGTCTGTTTCTCGCCCTCTGTTTCAGCCCCTCTGTTTCAGATCCTCTGTTTCAGTCCCTCTGTTTCTCGCCCTCTGTTTCTCGCCCTCTGTTTCAGCCCCTCTGTTTCTCGCCCTCTGTTTCAGCCCCTCTGTTTCAGCCCCTCTGTTTCAGCCCCTCTGTTTCAGCCCCTCTGTTTCTCGCCCTCTGTTTCAGCCCCTCTGTTTCTTGCCCTCTGTTTCAGCTCCTCTGTTTCTCGCCCTCTGTTTCAGCCTCTCTGTTTCTCGCCCTCTGTTTCAGCCCCTCTGTTTCAGCCCCTCTGATTCAGCCCCTATGTTTCAGCCCCTCTGTTTCTCGCCCTCTGTTTCAGCCCCTCTGATTCAGCCTCTCTGTTTCAGCCCCTCTGTTTCAGCCCCTCTGTTTCTTGCCCTCTGTTTCAGCCCCTCTGTTTCAGCCCCTCTGTTTCAGGCTCTCTGTTTCAGCCCGTCTGTTTCAGCCCCTCTGTTTCAGCCCCACTGTTTCAGCCCCTCTGATTCAGTCCCTTAGTTTCTCGACCTCTGTTTCAGCCCCTCTGATTCAGCCCCTCTGTTTCTCGCCTCTGTTTCAGCCCCTCTGTTTCAGGCCCACTGATTCAGCCCCTCTGATTCAGCCCCTCTGTTTCTCGCCCTCTGTTACTGCCCCTCTGTTTCAGCCCCTCTGTTTCAGCCCCTCTGTTTCTTGCTCTCTGTTTCAGCCCCTCTGTTTCAGCCCCTCTGTTTCAGCCCCTCCGATTCAGCCCCTCTGTTTCAGCCCCTCTGTTTCTGCCCCTCTGTTTCAGCCCCCCTGTTTCTCGCCCTCTGTTTCAGCCCCTCTGTTTCTCGCCCTCTGTTTCAGCCCCTCTGTTTCAGCCCCTCTGTTTCAGCCCCTCTGTTTCTCGCCCTCTGTTTCAGCCCCTGTGTTTCTTGCCCTCTGTTTCAGCCCCTCTGTTTCAGCCCCTCTGTTTCTCGCCCTCTGTTTCTGCCCCTCTGTTTCTCGCCCTCTGTTTCAGCCCCTCTGTTTCTCGCCATCTGTTTCAGACCCTCTGATTCAGCCCCTCTGTTTCAGCCCCTCTGATTCAGCCCCTCTGATTCAGCCCCTCTGTTTCTCGCCCTCTGTTTCAGCCCCTCTGTTTCAGCCCTTCTGTTTCAGCCACTCGGTTTCAGCCCCTCTGTTTCTTGCCCTGAGTTTCAGCCCCTCTGTTTCTCGCCCTCTGTTTCAGCCCCTCTGTTTCTCGCCCTCTGCTTCAGCCCCTCGGTTTCGCACTCTCTGTTTCAGCCCCTCTTTTTCAGCCCCTCTGTTTCTCGCCCTCTGTTTCTGCTCCTCTGTTTCTCGCCCTCTGTTTCAGCCCCTCTGTTTCTCGCCCTCTGTTTCAGCCCCTCTGATTCAGCCCCTCTGTTTCAGCCCCTCTGAATCAGCCCCTCTGTTTCAGCCCCTCTGAATCAGCCCCTCTGTTTCAGCCCCTCTGTTTCAGCCCCTCTGTTTCTCGCCCTCTGTTTCAGCCCCTCTGTTTCTCACCCTCTGTTTCAGCACCTCTGTTTCAGCCCCTCTGTTTCTCGACCTCTGCTTCAGCCCCTCTGTTTTTCGCCCTCTGTTTCAGCCCCTCTGATTCAGCCCCTCTGTTTCTCGCCCTCTGTTTCAGCCCCTCTGTTTCTCGCCATCTGTTTCAGCCCCTCTGTTTCTCGCCCTCTGTTTCAGCCCCTCTGTTTCAGCCCCTCTGTTTCAGCCCCTCTGTTTCTCGCCCTCTGTTTCAGCCCCTCTGTTTCTCGCCCTCTGTTTCAGCCTCTCTGTTTCAGCCCCTCTGATTCAGCCCCTCTGTTTCAGCCCCTCTGTTTCTCGCCCTCTGTTTCAGCCCCTCTGATTCAGCCCCTCTGTTTCAGCCCCTCTGATTCAGCCCCTCTGTTTCAGACCGTCTATTTCAGCCCCTCTGTTTCAGCCCCTCTGTTTCAGGGTCTCTGTTTCAGCCTGTCTGTTTCAGCCCCTCTGTTTCAGCCCCTTTGTTTCAGCCCCTCTGATTCAGTACCTTAGTTTCTCGCCCTCTGCTTCAGCCCCTCTGTTTCAGCCCCTCTGATTCAGCCCCTCTGATTCAGCCCCTCTGTTTCTCGCCCTCAGTTTCAGCCCCTCTGTTTCAGCCCTTCTGTTTCAGACACTCGGTTTCAGCCCCTCTGTTTCTTGCCCTCTGTTTCAGCCCCTCTGTTTCTCGCCCTCTGTTTCAGCCCCTCTGTTTCTCGCCCTCTGTTTCAGCCCCTCTGTTTCGCACTCTCTGTTTCAGCCCCTCTGTTTCAGCCCCTCTGTTTCTCGCCCTCTGTTTCTGCTCCTCTGTTTCTCGCCCTCTGTTTCAGCCCCGCTGTTTCTCGCCCTCTGTTTCAGCCCCTCTGATTCAGCCCCTCTGTTTCAGCCCCTCTGAATCAGCCCCTCTGTTTCAGCCCCTCTGTTTCAGCCCCTCTGTTTCTCGCCCCCTGTTTCAGCCACTCTGTTTCTCACCCTCTGTTCCAGCACCTCTGTTTCAGCCCCTCTGTTTCTCGCCCTCTGTTTCAGCCCCTCTGTTTCAGCCCCTCTGTTTCAGCCCCTCTGTTTCTCGCCCTCTGTTTCAGCCCCTCTGTTTCTCGCCCTCTGTTTCAGCCCCTCTATTTCTCGCCCTCTGTTTCAGCCCCTCTGTTTCAGCCCCACTGTTTCAGCCCCTTTGTTTCAGCCCCTCTGTTTCTCGCCCTCTGTTTCAGCCCCTCTGATTCAGCCCCACTGTTTCAGCCCCTCTGAATCAGCCCCTCTGATTCAGCCCCACTGTTTCAGACCCTCTGTTTCAGCCCCTCTGTTTCTCGCCCTCTGTTTCAGCCCCTCTGTTTCTCACCCTCTGTTTCAGCCCCACTGTTTCAGCCCCACTGTTTCTCGCCCTCTGTTTCAGCCCCTCTGTTGCTCGCCCTCTGTTTCAGCTCCTCTGATTCAGCCCCTCTGTTTCTCGCCCTCTGTTTCAGCCCCTCTGTTTCTCGCCCTCTTTTTCAGCCCCTCTGTTTCTCGCCCTCTGTTTCAGCCCCTCTGTTTCAGCGCCTCTGTTTCAGCCCCTCTGTTTCTCGCCCTCTGTTTCAGCCCCTGTATTTCTCGCCCTGTGTTTCAGCCCCTCTATTTCTCGCCCTCTGTTTCAGCCGCTCTGTTTCAGCCCCACTGTTTCAGTTGCTCTGTTTCAGGCCCTCTGTTTCTCGCCCTCTGTTTAAGCCCCTCTGTTTCTCGCCCTCTGTTTCAGCCCCTCTGTTTCTCGCCATCTGTTTCATCCCCTCTGTTTCAGCCCCTCTGTTTCAGTCCGTCTGTTTCTCGCCCTCTGTTTCAGCCCCTCTGTTTCTCGCCCTCTGTTTCAGCCCCTCTGTTTCTCGCCCTCTATTTCAGCCACTCTGTTTCAGCCCCTCTGTTTCAGCCCCTCTGTTTCAGCCCCTCTGTTTCTCGCCCTCTGTTTCAGCCCCTCTGTTTCTTGCCCTCTGTTTCAGCCCCTCTGTTTCTTGCCCTCTGTTTCAGCCCCTCTGTTTCTCGCCCTCTGTTTCAGCCTCTCTGTTTCTTGCCCTCGGATTCAGCCCCTCTGTTTCAGCCCCTCTGTTTCAGCCCCTCTGTTTCAGCCCCTCTGTTTCTCGCCCTCTGTTTCAGCCCCTCTGATTCAGCCACTCTGTTTCAGCCCCTCTGATTCAGCCCCTCTGTTTCAGCCCCTCTATTTCAGCCCCTTTGTTTCAGCCCCTCTGTTTCATCCACTCTGTTTCTCGCCCTCTGTTTCTCACCCTCTGTTTCTCGCCCTCTGTTTCAGCCCCTCTGTTTTTCGCCCTCTGTTTCAGCCCCTCTGTTTCTCGCCCTCTGTTTCAGCCCCTCTGTTTCAGCCCCTCTGTTTCTCGCCCTCTGTTTCTCGCCCGCTGTTTCAGCCCCTTTGTTTCTCGCCCTCTGTTTCAGCCCCTCTGTTTCAGTCCTTCTGATTCAGCCCCTCTGATTCAGCCCCTATGTTTCTCGCCCTCTGTTTCAGCCCCTCTGTTTCAGCCCCTCTGTTTCTGCCCCTCTGTTTCAGCCGCTCTGTTTCTCGCCCTCTGTTTCAGCCCCTCTGTTTTTCGACCTCTGTTTCAGCCCCTCTGTTTCAGGCTCTCTGTTTCAGCCCGTCTGTTTCAGCCCCTCTGATTCAGCCCCTCTGTTTCTTGCCCTCTGTTTCTCACCCGCTGTTTCAGCCCCTTTGTTTCTCGCCCTCTGTTTCAGCCCCTCTGTTTCAGCCCCTCTGATTCAGCCACTCTGTTTCAGCCCCTCTGTTTCAGCCCCTCTGTTTCTCGCCCTCAGTTTCTGCCCCTCTGTTTCTCGCCCTCTGTTTCAGCCCCTCTGTTTCTCGCCCTCTGTTTCAGACCCTCTGTTTCAGCCCCTCTGTTTCTCGCCCTCTGTTTCTGCCCCTCTGTTTCTCGCCCTCTGTTTCAGCCCCTCTGTTTCTCGCCTTCTGTTTCAGCCCCTCTGATTCAGCCCCTCTGTTTCAGCCCTTCTGATTCAGCCCCTCTGATTCAGCCCCTCTGTTTCTCGCCCTCTGTTTCAGCCCCTCTGTTTCAGCCCTTCTGTTTCAGCCACTCTGTTTCAGCCCCTCTGTTTCTTGCCCTCTGTTTCAGCCCCTCTGTTTCTCGACCTCTGTTTCAGTCCCTCTGTTTCTCGCCATCTGTTTCAGCCCCTCTGTTTCGCGCTCTCTGTTTCAGCCCCTCTGTTTCAGCTCCTCTGTTTCTCGCCCTCTGTTTCTGCCCCTCTGTTTCTCGCCCTCTGTTTCAGCCCCTCTGTTTCTCGCCCTCTGTTTCAGCCCCTCTGATTAAGCCCCTCTGTTTCAGCCCCTCTGAATCAGCCCCTCTGATTCAGCCCCTCTGTTTCAGCCCCTCTGTTTCAGCCCCTCTGTTTCTCGCCCTTTGTTTCAGCCCCTCTGTTTCTCACCCTCTGTTTCAGACCCTCTGTTTCAGCCCCTCTGTTTCTCGCTCTCTGTTTCAGCCCCTCTGTTTCTCGCCCTCTGTTTCAGCCCCTCTGATTCAGCCCCTCGGTTTCAGCCCCTCTGTTTCAGCCCCTCTGTTTCTCGCCCTCTGTTTCAGCCCCTCTGTTTCAGCCCCTCTGTTTCTCGCCTTCTGTTTCAGCCCCTCTGTTTCTCGCCCTCTGTTTCAGCCCCTCTGTTTCTCGCCCTCCGTTTCAGCCCCTCTATTTCTCGCCCTCTGTTTCAGCCCCTCTGTTTTAGCCCCACTGTTTCAGCCCCTCTGTTTCTTGCCCTCTGTTTCAGCCCCTCTGTTTCTCGCCCTCTGTTTCAGCCCCTCTGTTTCTCGCCCTCTGTTTCAGCCCCTCTGTTTCTCGCCCTCTGTTTCAGCCCCTCTGTTTCAGCCCCTCTGTTTCTCGCCTTCTGTTTCAGCCCCTCTGTTTCTCGCCCTCTGTTTCAGCCCCTCTGTTTCTCGCCCTCTGCTTCAGCCCCTCTGTTTCTCGCCCTCTGTATCAGCCCCTCTGTTTCAGCCCCACTGTTTCAGTCCCTCTGTTTCTCGCCCTCTGTTTCTGGCCCTCTGTTTCAGCCCCTCTGTTTCTCGCTCTCTGTTTCAGCCCCTCTGTTTCAGCCCCTCTGTTTCAGCCCCTCTGTTTCTCGCCCTCTGTTTCAGCCCCTCTGTTTCTTGGCCTCTGTGTCAGCCACTCTGTTTCAGCCCCTCTGTTTCAGCCCCTCTGTTTCAGCTCCTCTGTTTCAGGGTCTCTGTTTCAGCCCGTCTGTTTCAGCCCCTCTGTTTCAGCCCCTTTGTTTCAGCCCCTCTGATTCAGTACCTTAGTTTCTCGCCCTCTGTTTCAGCCCCTCTGTTTCAGCCCCTCTGATTCAGCCCCTCTGATTCAGCCCCTCTGTTTCTCGCCCTCTGTTTCAGCCCCTCTGTTTCAGCCCCTCTGATTCAGCCCCTCTGATTAAGCCCCTCTGTTTCTCGCCCTCTGTTTCTGCCCCTCTGTTTCAGCCCCTCTGTTTCAGCCCCTCTGTTTCTTGCCCTCTGTTTCAGCCCCTCTGTTTCAGCCCCTCTGTTTCAGCCCCTCTGTTTCTCGCCCTCTTTTTCAGCCCCTCTGTTTCTTGCCCTCTGTTTCAGCCCCTCTTTTTCAGCCCCTCTGTTTCTCGCCCTCTGTTTCTGCCCCTCTGTTTCTCGCCCTCTGTTTCAGCCCCTCTGTTTCTCGCCTTCTGTTTCAGCCCCTCTGATTCAGCCCCTCTGTTTCAGCCCCTCTGATTCAGCTCCTCTGATTCAGCCCCTCTGTTTCTCGCCCTCTGTTTCAGCCCCTCTGTTTCAGCCCTTCTGTTTCAGACACTCGGTTTCAGCCCCTCTGTTTCTTGCCCTCTGTTTCAGCCCCTCTGTTTCTCGCCCTCTGTTTCAGCCCCTCTGTTTCTCGCCCTCTGTTTCAGCCCCTCTGTTTCGCACTCTCTGTTTCAGCCCCTCTGTTTCAGCCCCTCTGTTTCTCGCCCTCTGTTTCTGCTCCTCTGTTTCTCGCCCTCTGTTTCAGCCCCTCTGTTTCAGCCCTTCTGTTTCAGACACTCGGTTTCAGCCCCTCTGTTTCTTGCCCTCTGTTTCAGCCCCTCTGTTTCTCGCCCTCTGTTTCAGCCCCTCTGTTTCTCGCCCTCTGTTTCAGCCCCTCTGTTTCGCACTCTCTGTTTCAGCCCCTCTGTTTCAGCCCCTCTGTTTCTCGCCCTCTGTTTCTGCTCCTCTGTTTCTCGCCCTCTGTTTCAGCCCCGCTGTTTCTCGCCCTCTGTTTCAGCCCCTCTGATTCAGCCCCTCTGTTTCAGCCCCTCTGAATCAGCCCCTCTGTTTCAGCCCCTCAGTTTCAGCCCCTCTGTTTCTCGCCCCCTGTTTCAGCCCCTCTGTTTCTCACCCTCTGTTCCAGCACCTCTGTTTCAGCCCCTCTGTTTCTCGCACTCTGTTTCAGCCCCTCTGTTTCTCGCCCTCTGTTTCAGCCCCTCTGATTCAGCCCCTCTGTTTCTCGCCCTCTGTTCAAGCCCCTCTGTTTCTCGCCATCTGTTTCAGCCCCTCTGCTTCTCGCCCTCTGTTTCAGCCCCTCTGTTTCAGCCCCTCTGTTTCCCGCCCTCTGTTTCAGCCCCTCTGTTTCTCGCCCTCTGTTTCAGCCCCTCTATTTCTCGCCCTCTGTTTCAGCCCCTCTGTTTCAGCCCCACTGTTTCAGCCCCTCTGTTTCAGCCCCTCTGTTTCTCGCCCTCTGTATCTGCACCTCTGTTTCTCGCCCTCTGTTTCAGCCCCTCTGTTTCTCGCCTTCTGTTTCAGCCCCTCTGTTTCTCGACCTCTGTTTCAGTCCCTCTGTTTCTCGCCATCTGTTTCAGCCCCTCTGTTTCGCGCTCTCTGTTTCAGCCCCTCTGTTTCAGCTCCTCTGATTCTCGCCCTCTGTTTCTGCCCCTCTGTTTCTCGCCCTCTGTTTCAGCCCCTCTGTTTCTCGCCCTCTGTTTCAGCCCCGCTGATTAAGCCCCTCTGTTTCAGCCCCTCTGAATCAGCCCCTCTGATTCAGCCCCTCTGTTTCAGCCCCTCTGTTTCAGCCCCTCTGTTTCTCGCCCTCTGTTTCAGCCCCTCTGTTTCTCACCCTCTGTTTCAGCCCCTCTGTTTCTCGCTCTCTGTTTCAGCCCCTCTGTTTCTCGCCCTCTGTTTCAGCCCCTCTGATTCAGCCCCTCAGTTTCTCACCCTCTGTTTCAGCCCCTCTGTTTCTCGCCCTCTGTTTCAGCCCCTCTGTTTCAGCCCCTCTGTTTCTCGCCTTCTGTTTCAGCCCCTCTGTTTCTCGCCCTCTGTTTCAGCCCCTCTGTTTCTCGCCCTCTGTTTCAGCCCCTCTATTCCTCGCCCTCTGTTTCAGCCCCTCTGTTTTAGCCCCACTGTTTCAGCCCCTTTGTTTCAGCCTCTCTGTTTCTCGCCCTCTGTTTCAGCCGTTCTGTTTCTCGCCCTCTGTATCAGCCCCTCTGTTTCAGTCCCACTGTTTCAGTCCCTCTGTTTCTCGCCCTCTGTTTCTGGCCCTCTGTTTCAGCCCCTCTGTTTCTCGCTCTCTGTTTCAGCCCCTCTGTTTCAGCCCCTCTGTTTCAGCCCCTCTGTTTCTCGCCCTCTGTTTCAGCCCCTCTGTTTCTTGCCCTCTGTTTCAGCCACTCTGTTTCTCGCCCTCTGTTTCAGCCTCTCTGTTTCTCGCCCTCTGTTTCAGCCCCTCTGTTTCAGCCCCTCTGTTTCAGCCCCTCTGTTTCAGCCCCTCTGTTTCTCGCCCTCTGTTTCAGCCCCTCTGATTCAGCCCCTCTGTTTCTCGCCCTCTGTTTCAGCCCCTCTGTTTCTCGCCCTCTGTTTCAGCCCCTCTGTTTCAGCCCCTCTGTTTCAGCCCCTCTGTTTCTCGCCCTCTGTTTCAGCCCCTCTGTTTCTCGCCCTCTGTTTCAGCCCCGCTGTTTCTCGCCCTCTGTTTCAGCCCCTCTGTTTTCGCCCTCTGTTTCAGCCCCTCTGTTTCAGCCCCTCTGTTTCAGCCCCTCTGTTTCTCGCCCTCTGTTTCAGCCCCTCTGTTTCAGCCCCTCGGTTTCTCGCCCTCTGTTTCAGCCCCTCTATTTCTCGCCCTCTGTTTCAGCCCCTCTATTGTAGCCCCACTGTTACAGCCCCTTTGTTTCAGCCACTATTTTCTCGCCCTCTGTTTCAGCCCCTCTGTTTCCGCCCCTCTGTTTCAGCCCCTCTGTTTCTCGCTCTCTGTTTCAGCCCCTCTGTTTCCGCCCCTCTGTTTCAGCCCCTCTGTTTCAGCCCCTCTGTTTCTCGCCCTCTGTTTCAGCCCCTCTGTTTCTTGCCCTCTGTTTCAGCCACTCTGTTTCTCGCCCTCTGTTTCAGCCACTCTGTTTCTGGCCCTCTGTTTCAGCCCCTCTGTTTCTCGCTCTCTGTTTCAGCCCCTCTGTTTCCGCCCCTCTGTTTCAGCCCCTCTGTTTCAGCCCCTCTGTTTCTCGTCCTCTGTTTCAGCCCCTCTGTTTCTCGCCCTGTGTTTCAGCCTCTCTGTTTCTCGCCCTCTGTTTCAGCCCCACTGTTTCAGCCCCTCTGTTTCAGCCCCTCTGTTTCTCGCCCTCTGTTTCAGCCCCTCTGTTTCTCGCCCTCTGTTTCTCGCCCTCTGTTACAGCCACTCTGTTTCTCGCCCTCTGTTTCAGCCCCTCTGTTTCAGCCCATCTGATTCAGCCTGTCTGATTCAGCCCCTCTGTTTCTCGCCCTCTGTTTCAGCCACTCTGTTTCAGCCCCTCTGTTTCTTGCCCTCTGTTTCAGCCCCTCTGTTTCTCGCCCTCTGTTTCAGCCCCTCTGTTTCTTGCCCTCTGTTTCAGCCCCTCTGTTTCTCGCCCTCTGTTTCAGTCCCTCTGTTTCGCGCTCTCTGTTTCAGCCCCTTTGTTTCAGTCCCTCTGTTTCTCGCCCTCTGTTTCTGCCCGTCTGTTTCTCGCCCTCTGTTTCAGCCCCTCTGTTTCTCGCCCTCTGTTTCAGCCCCTCTGTTTCTCGCCCTCTGTTTCAGCCCCTCTGTTTCTCGCCCTCTGTTTCAGTCCCTCTGTTTCTCGCCCTCTGTTTCAGCCCCTCTGTTTCTGCCCGTCTGTTTCTCGCCCTCTGTTTCAGCCCCTCTGTTTCTCGCCCTCTGTTTCAGCCCCTCTGTTTCTCGCCCTCTGTTTCAGCCCCTCTGTTTCTCGCCCTCTGTTTCAGCCCCTCTGTTTCAGCCCCTCTGTTTCTCGCCTTCTGTTTCAGCCCCTCTGTTTCTCGCCCTCTGTTTCAGCCCCTCTGTTTCTCGCTCCTCTGTTTCAGCCCCTCTATTTCTCGCCCTCTGTTTCAGCCCCTCTGTTTTAGCCCCACTGTTTCAGCCCCTTTGTTTCAGCCCCTCTGTTTCTCGCCCTCTGTTTCAGCCCCTCTGTTTCTCGCCCTCTGTATCAGCCCCTCTGTTTCAGCCCCACTGTTTCAGTCCCTCTGTTTCTCGCCCTCTGTTTCTGGCCCTCTGTTTCAGCCCCTCTGTTTCTCGCTCTCTGTTTCAGCCCCTCTGTTTCAGCCCCTCTGTTTCAGCCACTCTGTTTCTCGCCCTCTGTTTCAGCCCCTCTGTTTCTTGGCCTCTGTGTCAGCCACTCTGTTTCTCGCCCTCTGTTTCAGCCTCTCTGTTTCTCGCCCTCTGTTTCAGCCCCTCTGTTTCAGCCCCTCTGTTTCAGCCCCTCTGTTTCAGGGTCTCTGTTTCAGGGTCTCTGTTTCAGCCCGTCTGTTTCAGCCCCTCTGTTTCAGCCCCTTTGTTTCAGCCCCTCTGATTCAGTACCTTAGTTTCTCGCCCTCTGTTTCAGCCCCTCTGTTTCAGCCCCTCTGATTCAGCCCCTCTGATTCAGCCCGTCTGTTTCTCGCCCTCTGTTTCTTCCCCTCTGTTTCAGCCCCTCTGATTCAGCCCCTCTGATTCAGCCCCTCTGTTTCTCGCCCTCTGTTTCTGCCCCTCTGTTTCAGCCCCTCTGTTTCAGCCCCTCTGTTTCTTGCCCTCTGTTTCAGCCCCTCTGTTTCAGCCCCTCTGTTTCAGCCCCTCTGATTCAGCCCCTCTGTTTCAGCCCCTCTGTTTCAGCCCCTCTGTTTCTCGCACTTTGTTTCAGCCCCTCTGTTTGTCGCCCTCTGTTTCAGCCCCTCTGTTTCTCGCTCTCTGTTTCAGCCCCTCTGTTTCAGCCCCTCTGTTTCAGCCCCTCTGTTTCTCGCCCTCTGTTTCAGCCCCTCTTTTTCAGCCCCTCTGTTTCTCGCCCTCTGTTTCTGCCCCTCTGTTTCTCGCCCTCTGTTTCAGCCCCTCTGTTTCTCGCCTTCTGTTTCAGCCACTCTGATTCAGCCCCTCTGTTTCAGCCCCTCTGATTCAGCCCCTCTGATTCAGCCCCTCTGTTTCTCGCCCTCTGTTTCAGCCCCTCTGTTTCAGCCCTTCTGTTTCAGACACTCGGTTTCAGCCCCTCTGTTTCTTGCCCTCTGTTTCAGCCCCTCTGTTTCTCGCCCTCTGTTTCAGCCCCTCTGTTTCTCGCCCTTTGTTTCAGCCCCTCTGTTTCGCACTCTCTGTTTCAGCCCCTCTGTTTCAGCCCCTCTGTTTCTCGCCCTCTGTTTCTGCTCCTCTGTTTCTCGCCCTCTGTTTCAGCCCCGCTGTTTCTCGCCCTCTGTTTCAGCCCCTCTGATTCAGCCCCTCTGTTTCAGCCCCTCTGAATCAGCCCCTCTGTTTCAGCCCCTCTGTTTCAGCCCCTCTGTTTCTCGCCCCCTGTTTCAGCCCCTCTGTTTCTCACCCTCTGTTCCAGCACCTCTGTTTCAGCCCCTCTGTTTCTCGCCCTCTGTTTCAGCCCCTCTGTTTCTCGCCCTCTGTTTCAGCCCCTCTGATTCAGCCCCTCTGTTTCTCGCCCTCTGTTCAAGCCCCTCTGTTTCTCGCCATCTGTTTCAGCCCCTCTGCTTCTCGCCCTCTGTTTCAGCCCCTCTGTTTCAGCCCCTCTGTTTTAGCCCCTCTGTTTCTCGCCCTCTGTTTCAGCCCCTCTGTTTCTCGCCCTCTGTTTCAGCCCCTCTATTTCTCGCCCTCTGTTTCAGCCCCTCTGTTTCAGCCCCACTGTTTCAGCCCCTTTGTTTCAGCCCCTCTGTTTCTCGCCCTCTGTTTCAGCCCCTCTGATTCAGCCCCACTGTTTCAGCCCCTCTGAATCAGCCCCTCTGATTCAGCCCCTCTGTTTCAGACCCTCTGTTTCAGCCCCTCTGTTTCTCGCCCTCTGTTTCAGCCCCTCTGCTTCTCGCCCTCTGTTTCAGCCCCTTTGTTTCAGCCCCTCTGTTTTAGCCCCTCTGTTTCTCGCCCTCTGTTTCAGCCCCTCTGTTTCTCGCCCTCTGTTTCAGCCCCTCTATTTCTCGCCCTCTGTTTCAGCCCCTCTGTTTCAGCCCCACTGTTTCAGCCCCTTTGTTTCAGCCCCTCTGTTTCTCGCCCTCTGTTTCAGCCCCTCTGATTCAGCCCCACTGTTTCAGCCCCTCTGAATCAGCCCCTCTGATTCAGCCCCTCTGTTTCAGACCCTCTGTTTCAGCCCCTCTGTTTCTCGCCCTCTGTTTCAGCCCCTCTGTTTCTCACCCTCTGTTTCAGCCCCACTGTTTCTCGCCCTCTGTTTCAGCCCCTCTGTTTCTCGCCCTCTGTTTCAGCTCCTCTGATTCAGCCCCTCTGTTTCTCGCCCTCTGTTTCAGCCCCTCTGTTTCTCGCCCTCTTTTTCAGCCCCTCTGTTTCTCGCCCTCTGTTTCAGCCCCTCTGTTTCAGCGCCTCTGTTTCAGCCCCTCTGTTTCTCGCCATCTGTTTCAGCCCCTGTATTTCTCGCCCTGTGTTTCAGCCCCTCTATTTCTCGCCCTCTGTTTCAGCCGCTCTGTTTCAGCCCCACTGTTTCAGTCCCTCTGTTTCAGGCCCTCTGTTTCTCGCCCTCTGTTTAAGCCCCTCTGTTTCTCGCCCTCTGTTTCAGCCCCTCTGTTTCTCGCCATCTGTTTCATCCCCTCTGTTTCAGCCCCTCTGTTTCAGTCCCTCTGTTTCTCGCCCTCTGTTTCTCGCCCTCTGTTTCAGCCCCTCTGGTTCTCGCCCTCTGTTTCAGCCCCTCTGTTTCTCGCCCTCTATTTCAGCCCCTCTGTTTCAGCCCCTCTGTTTCAGCCCCTCTGTTTCAGCCCCTCTGTTTCTCGCCCTCTGTTTCAGCCCCTCTGTTTCTTGCCCTCTGTTTCAGCCCTTCTGTTTCTCGCCCTCTGTTTCAGCCTCTCTGTTTCTTGCCCTCGGATTCAGCCCCTCTGTTTCAGCCCCTCTGTTTCAGCCCCTCTGATTCAGCCCCTCTGTTTCTCGCCCTCTGTTTCAGCCCCTCTGTTTCTCGCTCTCTGTTTCAGCCCCTCTGATTCAGCCACTCTGTTTCAGCGCCTCTGATTCAGCCCCTCTGTTTCAGCCCCTCTATTTCAGCCCCTTTCTTTCAGCCCCTCTGTTTCATCCACTTTGTTTCTCGCCCTCTGTTTCTCACCCTCTGTTTCTCGCCCTCTGTTTCAGCCCCTCTGTTTTTCGCTCTCTGTTTCAGCCCCTCTGTTTCTCGCCCTCTGTTTCAGCCCCTCTGTTTCAGCCTCTCTGTTTCTCGCCCTCTGTTTCTCGCCCGCTGTTTCAGCCCCTTTGTTTCTCGCCCTCTGTTTCAGCCCCTCTGTTTCAGTCCCTCTGATTCAGCCCCTCTGATTCAGCCCCTCTGTTTCTCGCCCTCTGTTTCTGCCCCTCTGTTTCAGCCCCTCTGTTTCTGCCCCTCTGTTTCAGCCGCTCTGTTTCTCGCCCTCTGTTTCAGCCCCTCTGTTTTTCGCCCTCTGTTTCAGCCCCTCTGTTTCAGGCTCTCTGTTTCAGCCCGTCTGTTTCAGCCCCTCTGTTTCAGCCCCTCTGTTTCTTGCCCTCTGTTTCTCACCCGCTGTTTCAGCCCCTTTGTTTCTCGCCCTCTGTTTCAGCCCCTCTGTTTCAGCCCCTCTGATTCAGCCCCTCTGTTTCAGCCCCTCTGTTTCAGCCCCTCTGTTTCTCGCCCTCAGTTTCTGCCCCTCTGTTTCTCGCCCTCTGTTTCAGCCCCTCTGTTTCTCGCCCTCTGTTTCAGCCCCTCTGTTTCAGCTCCTCTGATTCAGCCCCTCTGATTCAGCCCCTCTGTTTCTCGCCCTCTGTTTCAGCCCCTCTGTTTCAGCCCTTCTGTTTCAGCCACTCAGTTTCAGCCCCTCTGTTTCTTGCCCTCTGTTTCAGCCCCTCTGAATCAGTCCCTCTGATTCAGCCCCTCTATTTCAGCCCCTCTGTTTCTCGCCCTCTGTTTAATCCCCTCTGTTTCTCACCATCTGTTTCAGCCCCTCTGTTTCAGCCCCTCTGTTTCTCGCCCTCTGTTTCAGTCTTTCTGTTTCTCGCCCTCTGTTTCAGCCCCTCTGATTCAGCCCCTCTGTTTCTCGCACTCTTTTTCAGCCCCTCTGTTTCTCGCCCTCTGTTTCTGCCCCTCTGTTTCTCGCCCTCTGTTTCAGCCCCTCTGTTTCTCGCCTTCTGTTTCAGCCACTCTGATTCAGCCCCTCTGTTTCAGCCCCTCTGATTCAGCCCCTCTGATTCAGCCCCTCTGTTTCTCGCCCTCTGTTTCAGCCCCTCTGTTTCAGCCCTTCTGTTTCAGACACTCGGTTTCAGCCCCTCTGTTTCTTGCCCTCTGTTTCAGCCCCTCTGTTTCTCGCCCTCTGTTTCAGCCCCTCTGTTTCTCGCCCTTTGTTTCAGCCCCTCTGTTTCGCACTCTCTGTTTCAGCCCCTCTGTTTCAGCCCCTCTGTTTCTCGCCCTCTGTTTCTGCTCCTCTGTTTCTCGCCCTCTGTTTCAGCCCCGCTGTTTCTCGCCCTCTGTTTCAGCCCCTCTGATTCAGCCCCTCTGTTTCAGCCCCTCTGAATCAGCCCCTCTGTTTCAGCCCCTCTGTTTCAGCCCCTCTGTTTCTCGCCCCCTGTTTCAGCCCCTCTGTTTCTCACCCTCTGTTCCAGCACCTCTGTTTCAGCCCCTCTGTTTCTCGCCCCCTGTTTTAGCCCCTCTGTTTCTCGCCCTCTGTTTCAGCCCCTCTGATTCAGCCCCTCTGTTTCTCGCCCTCTGTTCAAGCCCCTCTGTTTCTCGCCATCTGTTTCAGCCCCTCTGCTTCTCGCCCTCTGTTTCAGCCCCTCTGTTTCAGCCCCTCTGTTTTAGCCCCTCTGTTTCTCGCCCTCTGTTTCAGCCCCTCTGTTTCTCGCCCTCTGTTTCAGCCCCTCTATTTCTCGCCCTCTGTTTCAGCCCCTCTGTTTCAGCCCCACTGTTTCAGCCCCTTTGTTTCAGCCCCTCTGTTTCTCGCCCTCTGTTTCAGCCCCTCTGATTCAGCCCCACTGTTTCAGCCCCTCTGAATCAGCCCCTCTGATTCAGCCCCTCTGTTTCAGACCCTCTGTTTCAGCCCCTCTGTTTCTCGCCCTCTGTTTCAGCCCCTCTGCTTCTCGCCCTCTGTTTCAGCCCCTTTGTTTCAGCCCCTCTGTTTTAGCCCCTCTGTTTCTCGCCCTCTGTTTCAGCCCCTCTGTTTCTCGCCCTCTGTTTCAGCCCCTCTATTTCTCGCCCTCTGTTTCAGCCCCTCTGTTTCAGCCCCACTGTTTCAGCCCCTTTGTTTCAGCCCCTCTGTTTCTCGCCCTCTGTTTCAGCCCCTCTGATTCAGCCCCACTGTTTCAGCCCCTCTGAATCAGCCCCTCTGATTCAGCCCCTCTGTTTCAGACCCTCTGTTTCAGCCCCTCTGTTTCTCGCCCTCTGTTTCAGCCCCTCTGTTTCTCACCCTCTGTTTCAGCCCCACTGTTTCTCGCCCTCTGTTTCAGCCCCTCTGTTTCTCGCCCTCTGTTTCAGCTCCTCTGATTCAGCCCCTCTGTTTCTCACCCTCTGTTTCAGCCCCTCTGTTTCTCGCCCTCTTTTTCAGCCCCTCTGTTTCTCGCCCTCTGTTTCAGCCCCTCTGTTTCAGCGCCTCTGTTTCAGCCCCTCTGTTTCTCGCCATCTGTTTCAGCCCCTGTATTTCTCGCCCTGTGTTTCAGCCCCTCTATTTCTCGCCCTCTGTTTCAGCCGCTCTGTTTCAGCCCCACTGTTTCAGTCCCTCTGTTTCAGGCCCTCTGTTTCTCGCCCTCTGTTTAAGCCCCTCTGTTTCTCGCCCTCTGTTTCAGCCCCTCTGTTTCTCGCCATCTGTTTCATCCCCTCTGTTTCAGCCCCTCTGTTTCAGTCCCTCTGTTTCTCGCCCTCTGTTTCTCGCCCTCTGTTTCAGCCCCTCTGGTTCTCGCCCTCTGTTTCAGCCCCTCTGTTTCTCGCCCTCTATTTCAGCCCCTCTGTTTCAGCCCCTCTGTTTCAGCCCCTCTGTTTCAGCCCCTCTGTTTCTCGCCCTCTGTTTCAGCCCCTCTGTTTCTTGCCCTCTGTTTCAGCCCTTCTGTTTCTCGCCCTCTGTTTCAGCCTCTCTGTTTCTTGCCCTCGGATTCAGCCCCTCTGTTTCAGCCCCTCTGTTTCAGCCCCTCTGATTCAGCCCCTCTGTTTCTCGCCCTCTGTTTCAGCCCCTCTGTTTCTCGCTCTCTGTTTCAGCCCCTCTGATTCAGCCACTCTGTTTCAGCGCCTCTGATTCAGCCCCTCTGTTTCAGCCCCTCTATTTCAGCCCCTTTCTTTCAGCCCCTCTGTTTCATCCACTTTGTTTCTCGCCCTCTGTTTCTCACCCTCTGTTTCTCGCCCTCTGTTTCAGCCCCTCTGTTTTTCGCTCTCTGTTTCAGCCCCTCTGTTTCTCGCCCTCTGTTTCAGCCCCTCTGTTTCAGCCTCTCTGTTTCTCGCCCTCTGTTTCTCGCCCGCTGTTTCAGCCCCTTTGTTTCTCGCCCTCTGTTTCAGCCCCTCTGTTTCAGTCCCTCTGATTCAGCCCCTCTGATTCAGCCCCTCTGTTTCTCGCCCTCTGTTTCTGCCCCTCTGTTTCAGCCCCTCTGTTTCTGCCCCTCTGTTTCAGCCGCTCTGTTTCTCGCCCTCTGTTTCAGCCCCTCTGTTTTTCGCCCTCTGTTTCAGCCCCTCTGTTTCAGGCTCTCTGTTTCAGCCCGTCTGTTTCAGCCCCTCTGTTTCAGCCCCTCTGTTTCTTGCCCTCTGTTTCTCACCCGCTGTTTCAGCCCCTTTGTTTCTCGCCCTCTGTTTCAGCCCCTCTGTTTCAGCCCCTCTGATTCAGCCCCTCTGTTTCAGCCCCTCTGTTTCAGCCCCTCTGTTTCTCGCCCTCAGTTTCTGCCCCTCTGTTTCTCGCCCTCTGTTTCAGCCCCTCTGTTTCTCGCCCTCTGTTTCAGCCCCTCTGTTTCAGCCCCTCTGTTTCTCGCCCTCTGTTTCTGCCCCTCTGTTTCTCGCCCTCTGTTTCAGCCCCTCTGTTTCTCGCCTTCTGTTTCAGCCCCTCTGTTTCTCGACCTCTGTTTCAGTCCCTCTGTTTCTCGCCATCTGTTTCAGCCCCTCTGTTTCGCGCTCTCTGTTTCAGCCCCTCTGTTTCAGCTCCTCTGTTTCTCGCCCTCTGTTTCTGCCCCTCCGTTTCTCGCCCTCTGTTTCAGCCCCTCTGTTTCTCGCCCTCTGTTTCAGCCCCTCTGATTAAGCCCCTCTGTTTCAGCCCCTCTGAATCAGCCCCTCTGATTCAGCCCCTCTGTTTCAGCCCCTCTGTTTCAGCCCCTCTGTTTCTCGCCCTCTGTTTCAGCCCCTCTGTTTCTCACCCTCTGTTTCAGACCCTCTGTTTCAGCCCCTCTGTTTCTCGCTCTCTGTTTCAGCCCCTCTGTTTCTCGCCCTCTGTTTCAGCCCCTCTGATTCAGCCCCTCTGTTTCTCGCCCTCTGTTTCAGCCCCTCTGTTTCTCGCCCTCTGTTTCAGCCCCTCTGTTTCAGCCCCTCTGTTTCTCGCCGTCTGTTTCAGCCCCACTGTTTCTCGCCCTCTGTTTCAGACCCTCTGTTTCTCGCCCTCTGTTTCAGCCCCTCTATTTCTCGCCCTCTGTTTCAGCCCGTCTGTTTTAGCCCCACTGTTTCAGCCCCTTTGTTTCAGCCCCTCTGTTTCTCGCCCTCTGTTTCAGCCGCTCTGTTTCTCGCCCTCTGTATCAGCCCCTCTGTTTCAGCCCCACTGTTTCAGTCCCTCTGTTTCTCACCCTCTGTTTCTGGCCCTCTGTTTCAGCCCCTCTGTTTCTCGCTCTCTGTTTCAGCCCCTCTGTTTCAGCCCCTCTGTTTCAGCCCCTCTGTTTCTCGCCCTCTGTTTCAGCCCCTCTGTTTCTTGCCCTCTGTTTCAGCCCCTCTGTTTCTCGCCCTCTGTTTCAGCCCCTCTGTTTCTCACCCTCTGTTTCAGCCCCTCTGTTTCAGCCCCTCTGTTTCTCGCTCTCTGTTTCAGCCCCTCTGTTTCTCGCCCTCTGTTTCAGCCCCTCTGATTCAGCCCCTCAGTTTCTCGCCCTCTGTTTCAGCCCCTCTGTTTCTCGCCCTCTGTTTCAGCCCCTCTGTTTCAGCCCCTCTGTTTCTCGCCTTCTGTTTCAGCCCCTCTGTTTCTCGCCCTCTGTTTCAGCCCCTCTGTTTCTCGCCCTCTGTTTCAGCCCCTCTATTCCTCGCCCTCTGTTTCAGCCCCTCTGTTTTAGCCCCACTGTTTCAGCCCCTTTGTTTCAGCCTCTCTGTTTCTCGCCCTCTGTTTCAGCCGTTCTGTTTCTCGCCCTCTGTATCAGCCCCTCTGTTTCAGTCCCACTGTTTCAGTCCCTCTGTTTCTCGCCCTCTGTTTCTGGCCCTCTGTTTCAGCCCCTCTGTTTCTCGCTCTCTGTTTCAGCCCCTCTGTTTCAGCCCCTCTGTTTCAGCCCCTCTGTTTCTCGCCCTCTGTTTCAGCCCCTCTGTTTCTTGCCCTCTGTTTCAGCCACTCTGTTTCTCGCCCTCTGTTTCAGCCTCTCTGTTTCTCGCCCTCTGTTTCAGCCCCTCTGTTTCAGCCCCTCTGTTTCAGCCCCTCTGTTTCAGCCCCTCTGTTTCTCGCCCTCTGTTTCAGCCCCTCTGATTCAGCCCCTCTGTTTCTCGCCCTCTGTTTCAGCCCCTCTGTTTCTCGCCCTCTGTTTCAGCCCCTCTGTTTCAGCCCCTCTGTTTCAGCCCCTCTGTTTCTCGCCCTCTGTTTCAGCCCCTCTGTTTCTCGCCCTCTGTTTCAGCCCCGCTGTTTCTCGCCCTCTGTTTCAGCCCCTCTGTTTTCGCCCTCTGTTTCAGCCCCTCTGTTTCAGCCCCTCTGTTTCAGCCCCTCTGTTTCTCGCCCTCTGTTTCAGCCCCTCTGTTTCAGCCCCTCGGTTTCTCGCCCTCTGTTTCAGACCCTCTATTTCTCGCCCTCTGTTTCAGCCCCTCTATTGTAGCCCCACTGTTTCAGCCCCTTTGTTTCAGCCACTATTTTCTCGCCCTCTGTTTCAGCCCCTCTGTTTCCGCCCCTCTGTTTCAGCCCCTCTGTTTCTCGCTCTCTGTTTCAGCCCCTCTGTTTCCGCCCCTCTGTTTCAGCCCCTCTGTTTCAGCCCCTCTGTTTCTCGCCCTCTGTTTCAGCCCCTCTGTTTCTTGCCCTCTGTTTCAGCCACTCTGTTTCTCGCCCTCTGTTTCAGCCACTCTGTTTCTGGCCCTCTGTTTCAGCCCCTCTGTTTCTCGCTCTCTGTTTCAGCCCCTCTGTTTCCGCCCCTCTGTTTCAGCCCCTCTGTTTCAGCCCCTCTGTTTCTCGTCCTCTGTTTCAGCCCCTCTGTTTCTCGCCCTGTGTTTCAGCCTCTCTGTTTCTCGCCCTCTGTTTCAGCCCCACTGTTTCAGCCCCTCTGTTTCAGCCCCTCTGTTTCTCGCCCTCTGTTTCAGCCCCTCTGTTTCTCGCCCTCTGTTTCTCGCCCTCTGTTTCAGCCACTCTGTTTCTCGCCCTCTGTTTCAGCCCCTCTGTTTCAGCCCATCTGATTCAGCCTGTCTGATTCAGCCCCTCTGTTTCTCGCCCTCTGTTTCAGCCACTCTGTTTCAGCCCCTCTGTTTCTTGCCCTCTGTTTCAGCCCCTCTGTTTCTCGCCCTCTGTTTCAGCCCCTCTGTTTCTTGCCCTCTGTTTCAGCCCCTCTGTTTCTCGCCCTCTGTTTCAGTCCCTCTGTTTCGCGCTCTCTGTTTCAGCCCCTTTGTTTCAGTCCCTCTGTTTCTCGCCCTCTGTTTCTGCCCGTCTGTTTCTCGCCCTCTGTTTCAGCCCCTCTGTTTCTCGCCCTCTGTTTCAGCCCCTCTGTTTCTCGCCCTCTGTTTCAGCCCCTCTGTTTCTCGCCCTCTGTTTCAGTCCCTCTGTTTCTCGCCCTCTGTTTCAGCCCCTCTGTTTCTGCCCGTCTGTTTCTCGCCCTCTGTTTCAGCCCCTCTGTTTCTCGCCCTCTGTTTCAGCCCCTCTGTTTCTCGCCCTCTGTTTCAGCCCCTCTGTTTCTCGCCCTCTGTTTCAGCCCCTCTGTTTCAGCCCCTCTGTTTCTCGCCTTCTGTTTCAGCCCCTCTGTTTCTCGCCCTCTGTTTCAGCCCCTCTGTTTCTCGCTCCTCTGTTTCAGCCCCTCTATTTCTCGCCCTCTGTTTCAGCCCCTCTGTTTTAGCCCCACTGTTTCAGCCCCTTTGTTTCAGCCCCTCTGTTTCTCGCCCTCTGTTTCAGCCCCTCTGTTTCTCGCCCTCTGTATCAGCCCCTCTGTTTCAGCCCCACTGTTTCAGTCCCTCTGTTTCTCGCCCTCTGTTTCTGGCCCTCTGTTTCAGCCCCTCTGTTTCTCGCTCTCTGTTTCAGCCCCTCTGTTTCAGCCCCTCTGTTTCAGCCACTCTGTTTCTCGCCCTCTGTTTCAGCCCCTCTGTTTCTTGGCCTCTGTGTCAGCCACTCTGTTTCTCGCCCTCTGTTTCAGCCTCTCTGTTTCTCGCCCTCTGTTTCAGCCCCTCTGTTTCAGCCCCTCTGTTTCAGCCCCTCTGTTTCAGGGTCTCTGTTTCAGCCCGTCTGTTTCAGCCCCTCTGTTTCAGCCCCTTTGTTTCAGCCCCTCTGATTCAGTACCTTAGTTTCTCGCCCTCTGTTTCAGCCCCTCTGTTTCAGCCCCTCTGATTCAGCCCCTCTGATTCAGCCCGTCTGTTTCTCGCCCTCTGTTTCTGCCCCTCTGTTTCAGCCCCTCTGATTCAGCCCCTCTGATTCAGCCCCTCTGTTTCTCGCCCTCTGTTTCTGCCCCTCTGTTTCAGCCCCTCTGTTTCAGCCCCTCTGTTTCTTGCCCTCTGTTTCAGCCCCTCTGTTTCAGCCCCTCTGTTTCAGCCCCTCTGATTCAGCCCCTCTGTTTCAGCCCCTCTGTTTCAGCCCCTCTGTTTCAGCCCCTCTGTTTCTCGCACTTTGTTTCAGCCCCTCTGTTTGTCGCCCTCTGTTTCAGCCCCTCTGTTTCTCGCTCTCGGTTTCAGCCCCTCTGTTTCAGCCCCTCTGTTTCAGCCCCTCTGTTTCTCGCCCTCTGTTTCAGCCCCTCTTTTTCAGCCCCTCTGTTTCTCGCCCTCTGTTTCTGCCCCTCTGTTTCTCGCCCTCTGTTTCAGCCCCTCTGTTTCTCGCCTTCTGTTTCAGCCACTCTGATTCAGCCCCTTTGTTTCAGCCCCTCTGATTCAGCCCCTCTGATTCAGCCCCTCTGTTTCGCGCCCTCTGTTTCAGCCCCTCTGTTTCAGCCCTTCTGTTTCAGACACTCGGTTTCAGCCCCTCTGTTTCTTGCCCTCTGTTTCAGCCCCACTGTTTCTCGCACTCTGTTTCAGCCCCTCTGTTTCTCGCCCTTTGTTTCAGCCCCTCTGTTTCGCACTCTCTGTTTCAGCCCCTCTGTTTCAGCCCCTCTGTTTCTCGCCCTCTGTTTCTGCTCCTCTGTTTCTCGCCCTCTGTTTCAGCCCCGCTGTTTCTCGCCCTCTGTTTCAGCCCCTCTGATTCAGCCCCTCTGTTTCAGCCCCTCTGAATCAGCCCCTCTGTTTCAGCCCCTCTGTTTCAGCCCCTCTGTTTCTCGCCCCCTGTTTCAGCCCCTCTGTTTCTCACCCTCTGTTCCAGCACCTCTGTTTCAGCCCCTCTGTTTCTCGCCCTCTGTTTCAGCCCCTCTGTTTCTCGCCCTCTGTTTCAGCCCCTCTGATTCAGCCCCTCTGTTTCTCGCCCTGTGTTCAAGCCCCTCTGTTTCTCGCCATCTGTTTCAGCCCCTCTGCTTCTCGCCCTCTGTTTCAGCCCCTCTGTTTCAGCCCCTCTGTTTTAGCCCCTCTGTTTCTCGCCCTCTGTTTCAGCCCCTCTGTTTCTCGCCCTCTGTTTCAGCCCCTCTATTTCTCGCCCTCTGTTTCAGCCCCTCTGTTTCAGCCCCACTGTTTCAGCCCCTTTGTTTCAGCCCCTCTGTTTCTCGCCCTCTGTTTCAGCCCCTCTGATTCAGCCCCACTGTTTCAGCCCCTCTGAATCAGCCCCTCTGATTCAGCCCCTCTGTTTCAGACCCTCTGTTTCAGCCCCTCTGTTTCTCGCCCTCTGTTTCAGCCCCTCTGTTTCTCACCCTCTGTTTCAGCCCCACTGTTTCTCGCCCTCTGTTTCAGCCCCTCTGTTTCTCGCCCTCTGTTTCAGCTCCTCTGATTCAGCCCCTCTGTTTCTCGCCCTCTGTTTCAGCCCCTCTGTTTCTCGCCCTCTTTTTCAGCCCCTCTGTTTCTCGCCCTCTGTTTCAGCCCCTCTGTTTCAGCGCCTCTGTTTCAGCCCCTCTGTTTCTCGCCATCTGTTTCAGCCCCTGTATTTCTCGCCCTGTGTTTCAGCCCCTCTATTTCTCGCCCTCTGTTTCAGCCGCTCTGTTTCAGCCCCACTGTTTCAGTCCCTCTGTTTCAGGCCCTCTGTTTCTCGCCCTCTGTTTAAGCCCCTCTGTTTCTCGCCCTCTGTTTCAGCCCCTCTGTTTCTCGCCATCTGTTTCATCCCCTCTGTTTCAGCCCCTCTGTTTCAGTCCCTCTGTTTCTCGCCCTCTGTTTCAGCCCCTCTGGTTCTCGCCCTCTGTTTCAGCCCCTCTGTTTCTCGCCCTCTATTTCAGCCCCTCTGTTTCAGCCCCTCTGTTTCAGCCCCTCTGTTTCAGCCCCTCTGTTTCTCGCCCTCTGTTTCAGCCCCTCTGTTTCTTGCCCTCTGTTTCAGCCCCTCTGTTTCTCGCCCTCTGTTTCAGCCTCTCTGTTTCTTGCCCTCGGATTCAGCCCCTCTGTTTCAGCCCCTCTGTTTCAGCCCCTCTGTTTCAGCCCCTCTGTTTCTCGCCCTCTGTTTCAGCCCCTCTGTTTCTCGCTCTCTGTTTCAGCCCCTCTGATTCAGCCACTCTGTTTCAGCCCCTCTGATTCAGCCCCTCTGTTTCAGCCCCTCTATTTCAGCCCCTTTCTTTCAGCCCCTCTGTTTCATCCACTTTGTTTCTCGCCCTCTGTTTCTCACCCTCTGTTTCTCGCCCTCTGTTTCAGCCCCTCTGTTTTTCGCTCTCTGTTTCAGCCCCTCTGTTTCTCGCCCTCTGTTTCAGCCCCTCTGTTTCAGCCCCTCTGTTTCTCGCCCTCTGTTTCTCGCCCGCTGTTTCAGCCCCTTTGTTTCTCGCCCTCTGTTTCAGCCCCTCTGTTTCAGTCCCTCTGATTCAGCCCCTCTGATTCAGCCCCTCTGTTTCTCGCCCTCTGTTTCTGCCCCTCTGTTTCAGCCCCTCTGTTTCTGCCCCTCTGTTTCAGCCGCTCTGTTTCTCGCCCTCTGTTTCAGCCCCTCTGTTTTTCGCCCTCTGTTTCAGCCCCTCTGTTTCAGGCTCTCTGTTTCAGCCCGTCTGTTTCAGCCCCTCTGTTTCAGCCCCTCTGTTTCTTGCCCTCTGTTTCTCACCCGCTGTTTCAGCCCCTTTGTTTCTCGCCCTCTGTTTCAGCCCCTCTGTTTCAGCCCCTCTGATTCAGCCCCTCTGTTTCAGCCCCTCTGTTTCAGCCCCTCTGTTTCTTGCCCTCTGTTTCAGCCCCTCTGTTTCTCGCCCTCTGTTTCAGCCCCTCTGTTTCAGCCCCTCTGTTTCTCGCCCTCTGTTTCTGCCCCTCTGTTTCTCGCCCTCTGTTTCAGCCCCTCTGTTTCTCGCCTTCTGTTTCAGCCCCTCTGTTTCTCGACCTCTGTTTCAGTCCCTCTGTTTCTCGCCATCTGTTTCAGCCCCTCTGTTTCGCGCTCTCTGTTTCAGCCCCTCTGTTTCTCGCCCTCTTTTTCAGCCCCTCTGTTTCTCGCCCTCTGTTTCAGCCCCTCTGTTTCAGCGCCTCTGTTTCAGCCCCTCTGTTTCTCGCCATCTGTTTCAGCCCCTGTATTTCTCGCCCTGTGTTTCAGCCCCTCTATTTCTCGCCCTCTGTTTCAGCCGCTCTGTTTCAGCCCCACTGTTTCAGTCCCTCTGTTTCAGGCCCTCTGTTTCTCGCCCTCTGTTTAAGCCCCTCTGTTTCTCGCCCTCTGTTTCAGCCCCTCTGTTTCTCGCCATCTGTTTCATCCCCTCTGTTTCAGCCCCTCTGTTTCAGTCCCTCTGTTTCTCGCCCTCTGTTTCTCGCCCTCTGTTTCAGCCCCTCTGGTTCTCGCCCTCTGTTTCAGCCCCTCTGTTTCTCGCCCTCTATTTCAGCCCCTCTGTTTCAGCCCCTCTGTTTCAGCCCCTCTGTTTCAGCCCCTCTGTTTCTCGCCCTCTGTTTCAGCCCCTCTGTTTCTTGCCCTCTGTTTCAGCCCCTCTGTTTCTCGCCCTCTGTTTCAGCCTCTCTGTTTCTTGCCCTCGGATTCAGCCCCTCTGTTTCAGCCCCTCTGTTTCAGCCCCTCTGTTTCAGCCCCTCTGTTTCTCGCCCTCTGTTTCAGCCCCTCTGTTTCTCGCTCTCTGTTTCAGCCCCTCTGATTCAGCCACTCTGTTTCAGCCCCTCTGATTCAGCCCCTCTGTTTCAGCCCCTCTATTTCAGCCCCTTTCTTTCAGCCCCTCTGTTTCATCCACTTTGTTTCTCGCCCTCTGTTTCTCACCCTCTGTTTCTCGCCCTCTGTTTCAGCCCCTCTGTTTTTCGCTCTCTGTTTCAGCCCCTCTGTTTCTCGCCCTCTGTTTCAGCCCCTCTGTTTCAGCCTCTCTGTTTCTCGCCCTCTGTTTCTCGCCCGCTGTTTCAGCCCCTTTGTTTCTCGCCCTCTGTTTCAGCCCCTCTGTTTCAGTCCCTCTGATTCAGCCCCTCTGATTCAGCCCCTCTGTTTCTCGCCCTCTGTTTCTGCCCCTCTGTTTCAGCCCCTCTGTTTCTGCCCCTCTGTTTCAGCCGCTCTGTTTCTCGCCCTCTGTTTCAGCCCCTCTGTTTTTCGCCCTCTGTTTCAGCTCCTCTGTTTCAGGCTCTCTGTTTCAGCCCGTCTGTTTCAGCCCCTCTGTTTCAGCCCCTCTGTTTCTTGCCCTCTGTTTCTCACCCGCTGTTTCAGCCCCTTTGTTTCTCGCCCTCTGTTTCAGCCCCTCTGTTTCAGCCCCTCTGATTCAGCCCCTCTGTTTCAGCCCCTCTGTTTCAGCCCCTCTGTTTCTTGCCCTCTGTTTCAGCCCCTCTGTTTCTCGCCCTCTGTTTCAGCCCCTCTGTTTCAGCCCCTCTGTTTCTCGCCCTCTGTTTCTGCCCCTCTGTTTCTCGCCCTCTGTTTCAGCCCCTCTGTTTCTCGCCTTCTGTTTCAGCCCCTCTGTTTCTCGACCTCTGTTTCAGTCCCTCTGTTTCTCGCCATCTGTTTCAGCCCCTCTGTTTCGCGCTCTCTGTTTCAGCCCCTCTGTTTCAGCTCCTCTGTTTCTCGCCCTCTGTTTCTGCCCCTCCGTTTCTCGCCCTATGTTTCAGCCCCTCTGTTTCTCGCCCTCTGTTTCAGCCCCTCTGATTAAGCCCCTCTGTTTCAGCCCCTCTGAATCAGCCCCTCTGATTCAGCCCCTCTGTTTCAGCCCCTCTGATTCAGCCCCTCTGTTTCTCGCCCTCTGTTTCAGCCCCTCTGTTTCTCGCCCTCTGTTTCAGCCCCTCTGTTTCAGCCCCTCTGTTTCAGCCCCTCTGTTTCTCGCCCTCTGTTTCAGCCCCTCTGTTTCTCGCCCTCTGTTTCAGCCCCGCTGTTTCTCGCCCTCTGTTTCAGCCCCTCTGTTTCTCGCCCTCTGTTTCAGCCCCTCTGTTTCAGCCCCTCTGTTTCAGCCCCTCTGTTTCTCGCGCTCTTTTTCAGCCCCTCTGTTTCAGCCCCTCGGTTTCTCGCCCTCTGTTTCAGCCCCTCTATTTCTCGCCCTCTGTTTCAGCCCCTCTATTGTAGCCCCACTGTTTCAGCCCCTTTGTTTCAGCCACTATTTTCTCGCCCTCTGTTTCAGCCCCTCTGTTTCCGCCCCTCTGTTTCAGCCCCTCTGTTTCTCGCTCTCTGTTTCAGCCCCTCTGTTTCCGCCCCTCTGTTTCAGCCCCTCTGTTTCAGCCCCTCTGTTTCTCGCCCTCTGTTTCAGCCCCTCTGTTTCTTGCCCTCTGTTTCAGCCACTCTGTTTCTCGCCCTCTGTTTCAGCCACTCTGTTTCTGGCCCTCTGTTTCAGCCCCTCTGTTTCTCGCTCTCTGTTTCAGCCCCTCTGTTTCCGCCCCTCTGTTTCAGCCCCTCTGTTTCAGCCCCTCTGTTTCTCGTCCTCTGTTTCAGCCCCTCTGTTTCTCGCCCTGTGTTTCAGCCTCTCTGTTTCTCGCCCTCTGTTTCAGCACCACTGTTTCAGCCCCTCTGTTTCAGCCCCTCTGTTTCTCGCCCTCTGTTTCAGCCCCTCTGTTTCTCGCCCTCTGTTTCTCGCCCTCTGTTTCAGCCACTCTGTTTCTCGCCCTCTGTTTCAGCCCCTCTGTTTCAGCCCATCTGATTCAGCCTGTCTGATTCAGCCCCTCTGTTTCTCGCCCTCTGTTTCAGCCACTCTGTTTCAGCCCCTCTGTTTCTTGCCCTCTGTTTCAGCCCCTCTGTTTCTCGCCCTCTGTTTCAGCCCCTCTGTTTCTTGCCCTCTGTTTCAGCCCCTCTGTTTCTCGCCCTCTGTTTCAGTCCCTCTGTTTCGCGCTCTCTGTTTCAGCCCCTTTGTTTCAGTCCCTCTGTTTCTCGCCCTCTGTTTCTGCCCGTCTGTTTCTCGCCCTCTGTTTCAGCCCCTCTGTTTCTCGCCCTCTGTTTCAGCCCCTCTGTTTCTCGCCCTCTGTTTCAGCCCCTCTGTTTCTCGCCCTCTGTTTCAGTCCCTCTGTTTCTCGCCCTCTGTTTCAGCCCCTCTGTTTCTGCCCGTCTGTTTCTCACCCTCTGTTTCAGCCCCTCTGTTTCTCGCCCTCTGTTTCAGCCCCTCTGTTTCTCGCCCTCTGTTTCAGCCCCTCTGTTTCTCGCCCTCTGTTTCAGCCCCTCTGTTTCAGCCCCTCTGTTTCTCGCCTTCTGTTTCAGCCCCTCTGTTTCTCGCCCTCTGTTTCAGCCCCTCTGTTTCTCGCTCCTCTGTTTCAGCCCCTCTATTTCTCGCCCTCTGTTTCAGCCCCTCTGTTTTAGCCCCACTGTTTCAGCCCCTTTGTTTCAGCCCCTCTGTTTCTCGCCCTCTGTTTCAGCCCCTCTGTTTCTCGCCCTCTGTATCAGCCCCTCTGTTTCAGCCCCACTGTTTCAGTCCCTCTGTTTCTCGCCCTCTGTTTCTGGCCCTCTGTTTCAGCCCCTCTGTTTCTCGCTCTCTGTTTCAGCCCCTCTGTTTCAGCCCCTCTGTTTCAGCCACTCTGTTTCTCGCCCTCTGTTTCAGCCCCTCTGTTTCTTGGCCTCTGTGTCAGCCACTCTGTTTCTCGCCCTCTGTTTCAGCCTCTCTGTTTCTCGCCCTCTGTTTCAGCCCCTCTGTTTCAGCCCCTCTGTTTCAGCCCCTCTGTTTCAGGGTCTCTGTTTCAGCCCGTCTGTTTCAGCCCCTCTGTTTCAGCCCCTTTGTTTCAGCCCCTCTGATTCAGTACCTTAGATTCTCGCCCTCTGTTTCAGCCCCTCTGTTTCAGCCCCTCTGATTCAGCCCCTCTGATTCAGCCCGTCTGTTTCTCGCCCTCTGTTTCTGCCCCTCTGTTTCAGCCCCTCTGATTCAGCCCCTCTGATTCAGCCCCTCTGTTTCTCGCCCTCTGTTTCTGCCCCTCTGTTTCAGCCCCTCTGTTTCAGCCCCTCTGTTTCTTGCCCTCTGTTTCAGCCCCTCTGTTTCAGCCCCTCTGTTTCAGCCCCTCTGATTCAGCCCCTCTGTTTCAGCACCTCTGTTTCAGCCCCTCTGTTTCAGCCCCTCTGTTTCTCGCACTTTGTTTCAGCCCCTCTGTTTGTCGCCCTCTGTTTCAGCCCCTCTGTTTCTCGCTCTCTGTTTCAGCCCCTCTGTTTCAGCCCCTCTGTTTCAGCCCCTCTGTTTCTCGCCCTCTGTTTCAGCCCCTCTTTTTCAGCCCCTCTGTTTCTCGCCCTCTGTTTCTGCCCCTCTGTTTCTCGCCCTCTGTTTCAGCCCCTCTGTTTCTCGCCTTCTGTTTCAGCCACTCTGATTCAGCCCCTCTGTTTCAGCCCCTCTGATTCAGCCCCTCTGATTCAGCCCCTCTGTTTCGCGCCCTCTGTTTCAGCCCCTCTGTTTCAGCCCTTCTGTTTCAGACACTCGGTTTCAGCCCCTCTGTTTCTTGCCCTCTGTTTCAGCCCCACTGTTTCTCGCACTCTGTTTCAGCCCCTCTGTTTCTCGCCCTTTGTTTCAGCCCCTCTGTTTCGCACTCTCTGTTTCAGCCCCTCTGTTTCAGCCCCTCTGTTTCTCGCCCTCTGTTTCTGCTCCTCTGTTTCTCGCCCTCTGTTTCAGCCCCGCTGTTTCTCGCCCTCTGTTTCAGCCCCTCTGATTCAGCCCCTCTGTTTCAGCCCCTCTGAATCAGCCCCTCTGTTTCAGCCCCTCTGTTTCAGCCCCTCTGTTTCTCGCCCCCTGTTTCAGCCCCTCTGTTTCTCACCCTCTGTTCCAGCACCTCTGTTTCAGCCCCTCTGTTTCTCGCCCTCTGTTTCAGCCCCTCTGTTTCTCGCCCTCTGTTTCAGCCCCTCTGATTCAGCCCCTCTGTTTCTCGCCCTGTGTTCAAGCCCCTCTGTTTCTCGCCATCTGTTTCAGCCCCTCTGCTTCTCGCCCTCTGTTTCAGCCCCTCTGTTTCAGCCCCTCTGTTTTAGCCCCTCTGTTTCTCGCCCTCTGTTTCAGCCCCTCTGTTTCTCGCCCTCTGTTTCAGCCCCTCTATTTCTCGCCCTCTGTTTCAGCCCCTCTGTTTCAGCCCCACTGTTTCAGCCCTTTGTTTCAGCCCCTCTGTTTCTCGCCCTCTGTTTCAGCCCCTCTGATTCAGCCCCACTGTTTCAGCCCCTCTGAATCAGCCCCTCTGATTCAGCCCCTCTGTTTCAGACCCTCTGTTTCAGCCCCTCTGTTTCTCGCCCTCTGTTTCAGCCCCTCTGTTTCTCACCCTCTGTTTCAGCCCCACTGTTTCTCGCCCTCTGTTTCAGCCCCTCTGTTTCTCGCCCTCTGTTTCAGCTCCTCTGATTCAGCCCCTCTGTTTCTCGCCCTCTGTTTCAGCCCCTCTGTTTCTCGCCCTCTTTTTCAGCCCCTCTGTTTCTCGCCCTCTGTTTCAGCCCCTCTGTTTCAGCGCCTCTGTTTCAGCCCCTCTGTTTCTCGCCATCTGTTTCAGCCCCTGTATTTCTCGCCCTGTGTTTCAGCCCCTCTATTTCTCGCCCTCTGTTTCAGCCGCTCTGTTTCAGCCCCACTGTTTCAGTCCCTCTGTTTCAGGCCCTCTGTTTCTCGCCCTCTGTTTAAGCCCCTCTGTTTCTCGCCCTCTGTTTCAGCCCCTCTGTTTCTCGCCATCTGTTTCATCCCCTCTGTTTCAGCCCCTCTGTTTCAGTCCCTCTGTTTCTCGCCCTCTGTTTCAGCCCCTCTGGTTCTCGCCCTCTGTTTCAGCCCCTCTGTTTCTCGCCCTCTATTTCAGCCCCTCTGTTTCAGCCCCTCTGTTTCAGCCCCTCTGTTTCAGCCCCTCTGTTTCTCGCCCTCTGTTTCAGCCCCTCTGTTTCTTGCCCTCTGTTTCAGCCCCTCTGTTTCTCGCCCTCTGTTTCAGCCTCTCTGTTTCTTGCCCTCGGATTCAGCCCCTCTGTTTCAGCCCCTCTGTTTCAGCCCCTCTGTTTCAGCCCCTCTGTTTCTCGCCCTCTGTTTCAGCCCCTCTGTTTCTCGCTCTCTGTTTCAGCCCCTCTGATTCAGCCACTCTGTTTCAGCCCCTCTGATTCAGCCCCTCTGTTTCAGCCCCTCTATTTCAGCCCCTTTCTTTCAGCCCCTCTGTTTCATCCACTTTGTTTCTCGCCCTCTGTTTCTCACCCTCTGTTTCTCGCCCTCTGTTTCAGCCCCTCTGTTTTTCGCTCTCTGTTTCAGCCCCTCTGTTTCTCGCCCTCTGTTTCAGCACCTCTGTTTCAGCCTCTCTGTTTCTCGCCCTCTGTTTCTCGCCCGCTGTTTCAGCCCCTTTGTTTCTCGCCCTCTGTTTCAGCCCCTCTGTTTCAGTCCCTCTGATTCAGCCCCTCTGATTCAGCCCCTCTGTTTCTCGCCCTCTGTTTCTGCCCCTCTGTTTCAGCCCCTCTGTTTCTGCCCCTCTGTTTCAGCCGCTCTGTTTCTCGCCCTCTGTTTCAGCCCCTCTGTTTTTCGCCCTCTGTTTCAGCCCCTCTGTTTCAGGCTCTCTGTTTCAGCCCGTCTGTTTCAGCCCCTCTGTTTCAGCCCCTCTGTTTCTTGCCCTCTGTTTCTCACCCGCTGTTTCAGCCCCTTTGTTTCTCGCCCTCTGTTTCAGCCCCTCTGTTTCAGCCCCTCTGATTCAGCCCCTCTGTTTCAGCCCCTCTGTTTCAGCCCCTCTGTTTCTTGCCCTCTGTTTCAGCCCCTCTGTTTCTCGCCCTCTGTTTCAGCCCCTCTGTTTCAGCCCCTCTGTTTCTCGCCCTCTGTTTCTGCCCCTCTGTTTCTCGCCCTCTGTTTCAGCCCCTCTGTTTCTCGCCTTCTGTTTCAGCCCCTCTGTTTCTCGACCTCTGTTTCAGTCCCTCTGTTTCTCGCCATCTGTTTCAGCCCCTCTGTTTCGCGCTCTCTGTTTCAGCCCCTCTGTTTCTCGCCCTCTTTTTCAGCCCCTCTGTTTCTCGCCCTCTGTTTCAGCCCCTCTGTTTCAGCGCCTCTGTTTCAGCCCCTCTGTTTCTCGCCATCTGTTTCAGCCCCTGTATTTCTCGCCCTGTGTTTCAGCCCCTCTATTTCTCGCCCTCTGTTTCAGCCGCTCTGTTTCAGCCCCACTGTTTCAGTCCCTCTGTTTCAGGCCCTCTGTTTCTCGCCCTCTGTTTAAGCCCCTCTGTTTCTCGCCCTCTGTTTCAGCCCCTCTGTTTCTCGCCATCTGTTTCATCCCCTCTGTTTCAGCCCCTCTGTTTCAGTCCCTCTGTTTCTCGCCCTCTGTTTCTCGCCCTCTGTTTCAGCCCCTCTGGTTCTCGCCCTCTGTTTCAGCCCCTCTGTTTCTCGCCCTCTATTTCAGCCCCTCTGTTTCAGCCCCTCTGTTTCAGCCCCTCTGTTTCAGCCCCTCTGTTTCTCGCCCTCTGTTTCAGCCCCTCTGTTTCTTGCCCTCTGTTTCTGCCCCTCTGTTTCTCGCCCTCTGTTTCAGCCTCTCTGTTTCTTGCCCTCGGATTCAGCCCCTCTGTTTCAGCCCCTCTGTTTCAGCCCCTCTGTTTCAGCCCCTCTGTTTCTCGCCCTCTGTTTCAGCCCCTCTGTTTCTCGCTCTCTGTTTCAGCCCCTCTGATTCAGCCACTCTGTTTCAGCCCCTCTGATTCAGCCCCTCTGTTTCAGCCCCTCTATTTCAGCCCCTTTCTTTCAGCCCCTCTGTTTCATCCACTTTGTTTCTCGCCCTCTGTTTCTCACCCTCTGTTTCTCGCCCTCTGTTTCAGCCCCTCTGTTTTTCGCTCTCTGTTTCAGCCCCTCTGTTTCTCGCCCTCTGTTTCAGCCCCTCTGTTTCAGCCTCTCTGTTTCTCGCCCTCTGTTTCTCGCCCTCTGTTTCAGCCCCTCTGTTTCAGCCTCTCTGTTTCTCGCCCTCTGTTTCTCGCCTGCTGTTTCAGCCCCTTTGTTTCTCGCCCTCTGTTTCAGCCCCTCTGTTTCAGTCCCTCTGATTCAGCCCCTCTGATTCAGCCCCTCTGTTTCTCGCCCTCTGTTTCTGCCCCTCTGTTTCAGCCCCTCTGTTTCTGCCCCTCTGTTTCAGCCGCTCTGTTTCTCGCCCTCTGTTTCAGCCCCTCTGTTTTTCGCCCTCTGTTTCAGCCCCTCTGTTTCAGGCTCTCTGTTTCAGCCCGTCTGTTTCAGCCCCTCTGTTTCAGCCCCTCTGTTTCTTGCCCTCTGTTTCTCACCCGCTGTTTCAGCCCCTTTGTTTCTCGCCCTCTGTTTCAGCCCCTCTGTTTCAGCCCCTCTGATTCAGCCCCTCTGTTTCAGCCCCTCTGATCAGCCCCTCTGTTTCTTGCCCTCTGTTTCAGCCCCTCTGTTTCTCGCCCTCTGTTTCAGCCCCTCTGTTTCAGCCCCTCTGTTTCTCGCCCTCTGTTTCTGCCCCTCTGTTTCTCGCCCTCTGTTTCAGCCCCTCTGTTTCTCGCCTTCTGTTTCAGCCCCTCTGTTTCTCGACCTCTGTTTCAGTCCCTCTGTTTCTCGCCATCTGTTTCAGCCCCTCTGTTTCGCGCTCTCTGTTTCAGCCCCTCTGTTTCTCGCCCTCTTTTTCAGCCCCTCTGTTTCTCGCCCTCTGTTTCAGCCCCTCTGTTTCAGCGCCTCTGTTTCAGCCCCTCTGTTTCTCGCCATCTGTTTCAGCCCCTGTATTTCTCGCCCTGTGTTTCAGCCCCTCTATTTCTCGCCCTCTGTTTCAGCCGCTCTGTTTCAGCCCCACTGTTTCAGTCCCTCTGTTTCAGGCCCTCTGTTTCTCGCCCTCTGTTTAAGCCCCTCTGTTTCTCGCCCTCTGTTTCAGCCCCTCTGTTTCTCGCCATCTGTTTCATCCCCTCTGTTTCAGCCCCTCTGTTTCAGTCCCTCTGTTTCTCGCCCTCTGTTTCTCGCCCTCTGTTTCAGCCCCTCTGGTTCTCGCCCTCTGTTTCAGCCCCTCTGTTTCTCGCCCTCTATTTCAGCCCCTCTGTTTCAGCCCCTCTGTTTCAGCCCCTCTGTTTCAGCCCCTCTGTTTCTCGCCCTCTGTTTCAGCCCCTCTGTTTCTTGCCCTCTGTTTCAGCCCCTCTGTTTCTCGCCCTCTGTTTCAGCCTCTCTGTTTCTTGCCCTCGGATTCAGCCCCTCTGTTTCAGCCCCTCTGTTTCAGCCCCTCTGTTTCAGCCCCTCTGTTTCTCGCCCTCTGTTTCAGCCCCTCTGTTTCTCGCTCTCTGTTTCAGCCCCTCTGATTCAGCCACTCTGTTTCAGCCCCTCTGATTCAGCCCCTCAGTTTCAGCCCCTCTATTTCAGCCCCTTTCTTTCAGCCCCTCTGTTTCATCCACTTTGTTTCTCGCCCTCTGTTTCTCACCCTCTGTTTCTCGCCCTCTGTTTCAGCCCCTCTGTTTTTCGCTCTCTGTTTCAGCCCCTCTGTTTCTCGCCCTCTGTTTCAGCCCCTCTGTTTCAGCCTCTCTGTTTCTCGCCCTCTGTTTCTCGCCCGCTGTTTCAGCCCCTTTGTTTCTCGCCCTCTGTTTCAGCCCCTCTGTTTCAGTCCCTCTGATTCAGCCCCTCTGATTCAGCCCCTCTGTTTCTCGCCCTCTGTTTCTGCCCCTCTGTTTCAGCCCCTCTGTTTCTGCCCCTCTGTTTCAGCCGCTCTGTTTCTCGCCCTCTGTTTCAGCCCCTCTGTTTTTCGCCCTCTGTTTCAGCCCCTCTGTTTCAGGCTCTCTGTTTCAGCCCGTCTGTTTCAGCCCCTCTGTTTCAGCCCCTCTGTTTCTTGCCCTCTGTTTCTCACCCGCTGTTTCAGCCCCTTTGTTTCTCGCCCTCTGTTTCAGCCCCTCTGTTTCAGCCCCTCTGATTCAGCCCCTCTGTTTCAGCCCCTCTGTTTCAGCCCCTCTGTTTCTTGCCCTCTGTTTCAGCCCCTCTGTTTCTCGCCCTCTGTTTCAGCCCCTCTGTTTCAGCCCCTCTGTTTCTCGCCCTCTGTTTCTGCCCCTCTGTTTCTCGCCCTCTGTTTCAGCCCCTCTGTTTCTCGCCTTCTGTTTCAGCCCCTCTGTTTCTCGACCTCTGTTTCAGTCCCTCTGTTTCTCGCCATCTGTTTCAGCCCCTCTGTTTCGCGCTCTCTGTTTCAGCCCCTCTGTTTCAGCTCCTCTGTTTCTCGCCCTCTGTTTCTGCCCCTCCGTTTCTCGCCCTCTGTTTCAGCCCCTCTGCTTCTCGCCCTCTGTTTCAGCCCCTCTGATTAAGCCCCTCTGTTTCAGCCCCTCTGAATCAGCCCCTCTGATTCAGCCCCTCTGTTTCAGCCCCTCTGTTTCAGCCCCTCTGTTTCTCGCCCTCTGTTTCAGCCCCTCTGTTTCTCACCCTCTGTTTCAGACCCTCTGTTTCAGCCCCTCTGTTTCTCGCTCTCTGTTTCAGCCCCTCTGTTTCTCGCCCTCTGTTTCAGCCCCTCTGATTCAGCCCCTCTGTTTCTCGCCCTCTGTTTCAGCCCCTCTGTTTCTCGCCCTCTGTTTCAGCCCCTCTGTTTCAGCCCCTCTGTTTCTCGCCGTCTGTTTCAGCCCCTCTGTTTCTCGCCCTCTGTTTCAGCCCCTCTGTTTCTCGCCCTCTGTTTCAGCCCCTCTATTTCTCGCCCTCTGTTTCAGCCCGTCTGTTTTAGCCCCACTGTTTCAGCCCCTTTGTTTCAGCCCCTCTGTTTCTCGCCCTCTGTTTCAGCCGCTCTGTTTCTCGCCCTCTGTATCAGCCCCTCTGTTTCAGCCCCACTGTTTCAGTCCCTCTGTTTCTCGCCCTCTGTTTCTGGCCCTCTGTTTCAGCCCCTCTGTTTCTCGCTCTCTGTTTCAGCCCCTCTGTTTCAGCCCCTCTGTTTCAGCCCCTCTGTTTCTCGCCCTCTGTTTCAGCCCCTCTGTTTCTTGCCCTCTGTTTCAGCCACTCTGTTTCTCGCCCTCTGTTTCAGCCTCTCTGTTTCTCGCCCTCTGTTTCAGCCCCTCTGTTGCAGCCCCTCTGTTTCAGCCCCTCTGTTTCAGCCCCTCTGTTTCTCGCCCTCTGTTTCAGCCCCTCTGATTCAGCCCCTCTGTTTCTCGCCCTCAGTTTCAGCCCCTCTGTTTCTCGCCCTCTGTTTCAGCCCCTCAGTTTCAGCCCCTCTGTTTCAGCCCCTCTGTTTCTCGCCCTCTGTTTCAGCCCCTCTGTTTCTCGCCCTCTGTTTCAGCCCCTCTGTTTCTCGCCCTCTGTTTCAGCCCCTCTGTTTCTCGCCCTCTGTTTCAGCCCCTCTGTTTCAGCCCCTCTGTTTCAGCCCCTCTGTTTCTCGCCCTCTGTTTCAGCCCCTCTGTTTCAGCCCCTCGGTTTCTCGCCCTCTGTTTCAGCCCCTCTATTTCTCGCCCTCTGTTTCAGCCCCTCTGTTTCCGCCCCTCTGTTTCAGCCCCTCTGTTTCTCGCTCTCTGTTTCAGCCCCTCTGTTTCCGCCCCTCTGTTTCAGCCCCTCTGTTTCAGCCCCTCTGTTTCTCGCCCTCTGTTTCAGCCCCTCTGTTTCTTGCCCTCTGTTTCAGCCACTCTGTTTCTCGCCCTCTGTTTCAGCCACTCTGTTTCTGGCCCTCTGTTTCAGCCCCTCTGTTTCTCGCTCTCTGTTTCAGCCCCTCTGTTTCCGCCCCTCTGTTTCAGCCCCTCTGTTTCAGCCCCTCTGTTTCTCGTCCTCTGTTTCAGCCCCTCTGTTTCTCGCCCTGTGTTTCAGCCTCTCTGTTTCTCGCCCTCTGTTTCAGCCCCACTGTTTCAGCCCCTCTGTTTCAGCCCCTCTGTTTCTCGCCCTCTGTTTCAGCCCCTCTGTTTCTCGCCCTCTGTATCAGGCGCTTTGTTTCAGCCACTTTGTTTCAGCCCCACTTTTTCAGCCCCTCTGTTTCTCGCCCTCTGTTTCTCGCCCTCTGTTTCAGCCACTCTGTTTCTCGCCCTCTGTTTCAGCCCCTCTGTTTCAGCCCAACTGATTCAGCCTGTCTGATTCAGCCCCTCTGTTTCACGCCCTCTGTTTCAGCCACTCTGTTTCAGCCCCTCAGTTTCTTGCCCTCTGTTTCAGCCCCTCTGTTTCTCGCCCTCTGTTTCAGCCCCTCTGTTTCTTGCCCTCTGTTTCAGCCCCTCTGTTTCTCGCCCTCTGTTTCAGCCCCTCTGTTTCAGCCCCTCTGTTTTAGCCCCTCTGTTTCTCGCCCTCTGTTTCAGCCCCTCTGTTTCTCGCCCTCTGTTTCAGCCCCTCTATTTCTCGCCCTCTGTTTCAGCCCCTCTGTTTCAGCCCAACTGTTTCAGCCCCTTTGTTTCAGCCCCTCTGTTTCTCGCCCTCTGTTTCAGCCCCTCTGATTCAGCCCCACTGTTTCAGCCCCTCTGAATCAGCCCCTCTGATTCAGCCCCTCTGTTTCAGACCCTCTGTTTCAGCCCCTCTGTTTCTCGCTCTCTGTTTCAGCCCCTCTGTTTCTCACCCTCTGTTTCAGCCCCACTGTTTCTCGCCCTCTGTTTCAGCCCCTCTGTTTCTCGCCCTCTGTTTCAGCTCCTCTGATTCAGCCCCTCTGTTTCTCGCCCTCTGTTTCAGCCCCTCTGTTTCTCGCCCTCTTTTTCAGCCCCTCTGTTTCTCGCCCTCTGTTTCAGCCCCTCTGTTTCAGCGCCTCTGTTTCAGCCCCTCTGTTTCTCGCCATCTGTTTCAGCCCCTGTATTTCTCGCCCTGTGTTTCAGCCCCTCTATTTCTCGCCCTCTGTTTCAGCCGCTCTGTTTCAGCCCCACTGTTTCAGTCCCTCTGTTTCAGGCCCTCTGTTTCTCGCCCTCTGTTTAAGCCCCTCTGTTTCTCGCCCTCTGTTTCAGCCCCTCTGTTTCTCGCCATCTGTTTCATCCCCTCTGTTTCAGCCCCTCTGTTTCAGTCCCTCTGTTTCTCGCCCTCTGTTTCTCGCCCTCTGTTTCAGCCCCTCTGGTTCTCGCCCTCTGTTTCAGCCCCTCTGTTTCTCGCCCTCTATTTCAGCCCCTCTGTTTCAGCCCCTCTGTTTCAGCCCCTCTGTTTCAGCCCCTCTGTTTCTCGCCCTCTGTTTCAGCCCCTCTGTTTCTTGCCCTCTGTTTCAGCCCCTCTGTTTCTCGCCCTCTGTTTCAGCCTCTCTGTTTCTTGCCCTCGGATTCAGCCCCTCTGTTTCAGCCCCTCTGTTTCAGCCCCTCTGTTTCAGCCCCTCTGTTTCTCGCCCTCTGTTTCAGCCCCTCTGTTTCTCGCTCTCTGTTTCAGCCCCTCTGATTCAGCCACTCTGTTTCAGCCCCTCTGATTCAGCCCCTCTGTTTCAGCCCCTCTATTTCAGCCCCTTTCTTTCAGCCCCTCTGTTTCATCCACTTTGTTTCTCGCCCTCTGTTTCTCACCCTCTGTTTCTCGCCCTCTGTTTCAGCCCCTCTGTTTTTCGCTCTCTGTTTCAGCCCCTCTGTTTCTCGCCCTCTGTTTCAGCCCCTCTGTTTCAGCCTCTCTGTTTCTCGCCCTCTGTTTCTCGCCCGCTGTTTCAGCCCCTTTGTTTCTCGCCCTCTGTTTCAGCCCCTCTGTTTCAGTCCCTCTGATTCAGCCCCTCTGATTCAGCCCCTCTGTTTCTCGCCCTCTGTTTCTGCCCCTCTGTTTCAGCCCCTCTGTTTCTGCCCCTCTGTTTCAGCCGCTCTGTTTCTCGCCCTCTGTTTCAGCCCCTCTGTTTTTCGCCCTCTGTTTCAGCCCCTCTGTTTCAGGCTCTCTGTTTCAGCCCGTCTGTTTCAGCCCCTCTGTTTCAGCCCCTCTGTTTCTTGCCCTCTGTTTCTCACCCGCTGTTTCAGCCCCTTTGTTTCTCGCCCTCTGTTTCAGCCCCTCTGTTTCAGCCCCTCTGATTCAGCCCCTCTGTTTCAGCCCCTCTGTTTCAGCCCCTCTGTTTCTCGCCCTCAGTTTCTGCCCCTCTGTTTCTCGCCCTCTGTTTCAGTCCCTCTGTTTCTCGCCCTCTGTTTCAGCCCCTCTGTTTCAGCCCCTCTGTTTCTCGCCCTCTGTTTCTGCCCCTCTGTTTCTCGCCCTCTGTTTCAGCCCCTCTGTTTCTCGCCTTCTGTTTCAGCCCCTCTGTTTCTCGACCTCTGTTTCAGTCCCTCTGTTTCTCGCCATCTGTTTCAGCCCCTCTGTTTCGCGCTCTCTGTTTCAGCCCCTCTGTTTCAGCTCCTCTGTTTCTCGCCCTCTGTTTCTGCCCCTCCGTTTCTCGCCCTCTGTTTCAGCCCCTCTGTTTCTCGCCCTCTGTTTCAGCCCCTCTGATTAAGCCCCTCTGTTTCAGCCCCTCTGAATCAGCCCCTCTGATTCAGCCCCTCTGTTTCAGCCCCTCTGTTTCAGCCCCTCTGTTTCAGCCCCTCTGTTTCTCGCCCTCTGTTTCTGCCCCTCTGTTTCTCGCCCTCTGTTTCAGCCCCTCTGTTTCTCGCCTTCTGTTTCAGCCCCTCTGTTTCTCACCCTCTGTTTCAAACCCTCTGTTTCAGCCCCTCTGTTTCTCGCTCTCTGTTTCAGCCCCTCTGTTTCTCGCCCTCTGTTTCAGCCCCTCTGATTCAGCCCCTCTGTTTCTCGCCCTCTGTTTCAGCCCCTCTGTTTCTCGCCCTCTGTTTCAGCCCCTCTGTTTCAGCCCCTCTGTTTCTCGCCGTCTGTTTCAGCCCCTCTGTTTCTCGCCCTCTGTTTCAGCCCCTCTGTTTCTCGCCCTCTGTTTCAGCCCCTCTATTTCTCGCCCTCTGTTTCAGCCCGTCTGTTTTAGCCCCACTGTTTCAGCCCCTTTGTTTCAGCCCCTCTGTTTCTCGCCCTCTGTTTCAGCCGCTCTGTTTCTCGCCCTCTGTATCAGCCCCTCTGTTTCAGCCCCACTGTTTCAGTCCCTCTGTTTCTCGCCCTCTGTTTCTGGCCCTCTGTTTCAGCCCCTCTGTTTCTCGCTCTCTGTTTCAGCCCCTCTGTTTCAGCCCCTCTGTTTCAGCCCCTCTGTTTCTCGCCCTCTGTTTCAGCCCCTCTGTTTCTTGCCCTCTGTTTCAGCCACTCTGTTTCTCGCCCTCTGTTTCAGCCTCTCTGTTTCTCGCCCTCTGTTTCAGCCCCTCTGTTTCAGACCCTCTGTTTCAGCCCCTCTTTTTCAGCCCCTCTGTTTCTCGCCCTCTGTTTCAGCCCCTCTGATTCAGCCCCTCTGTTTCTCGCCCTCAGTTTCAGCCCCTCTGTTTCTCGCCCTCTGTTTCAGCCCCTCAGTTTCAGCCCCTCTGTTTCTCGCCCTCTGTTTCAGCCCCTCTGTTTCTCGCCCTCTGTTTCAGCCCCTCTGTTTCTCGCCCTCTGTTTCAGCCCCTCTGTTTCTCGCCCTCTGTTTCAGCCCCTCTGTTTCAGCCCCTCTGTTTCAGCCCCTCTGTTTCTCGCCCTCTGTTTCAGCCCCTCTGTTTCAGCCCCTCGGTTTCTCGCCCTCTGTTTCAGCCCCTCTATTTCTCGCCCTCTGTTTCAGCCCCTCTGTTTCCGCCCCTCTGTTTCAGCCCCTCTGTTTCTCGCTCTCTGTTTCAGCCCCTCTGTTTCCGCCCCTCTGTTTCAGCCCCTCTGTTTCAGCCCCTCTGTTTCTCGCCCTCTGTTTCAGCCCCTCTGTTTCTTGCCCTCTGTTTCAGCCACTCTGTTTCTCGCCCTCTGTTTCAGCCACTCTGTTTCTGGCCCTCTGTTTCAGCCCCTCTGTTTCTCGCTCTCTGTTTCAGCCCCTCTGTTTCCGCCCCTCTGTTTCAGCCCCTCTGTTTCAGCCCCTCTGTTTCTCGCCCTCTGTTTCAGCCCCTCTGTTTCTTGCCCTCTGTTTCAGCCACTCTGTTTCTCGCCCTCTGTTTCAGCCACTCTGATTCTTGCCCTATGTTTCAGCCCCTCTGCTTCAGCCCCACTGTTTCAGCCCCTCTGAATCAGCCCCTCTGATTCAGCCCCTCTGTTTCAGACCCTCTGTTTCAGCCCCTCTGTTTCTCGCCCTCTGTTTCAGCCCCTCTGTTTCTCACCATCTGTTTCAGCCCCTCTGTTTCAGTCCCACTGTTTCTCGCCCTCTGTTTCTGCCCCTCTGTTTCTCGCCCTCTGTTTCAGCCCCTCTGTTTCTCGCCTTCTGTTTCAGCCCCTCTGATTCAGCCCCTCTGTTTCAGCCCTTCTGATTCAGCCCCTCTGATTCAGCCCCTCTGTTTCTCGCCCTCTGTTTCAGCCCCTCTGTTTCAGCCCTTCTGTTTCAGCCACTCTGTTTCAGCCCCTCTGTTTCTTGCCCTCTGTTTCAGCCCCTCTGTTTCTCGACCTCTGTTTCAGTCCCTCTGTTTCTCGCCATCTGTTTCAGCCCCTCTGTTTCGCGCTCTCTGTTTCAGCCCCTCTGTTTCAGCTCCTCTGTTTCTCGCCCTCTGTTTCTGCCCCTCTGTTTCTCGCCCTCTGTTTCAGCCCCTCTGTTTCTCGCCCTCTGTTTCAGCCCCTCTGATTAAGCCCCTCTGTTTCAGCCCCTCTGAATCAGCCCCTCTGATTCAGCCCCTCTGTTTCAGCCCCTCTGTTTCAGCCCCTCTGTTTCTCGCCCTCTGTTTCAGCCCCTCTGTTTCTCACCCTCTGTTTCAGACCCTCTGTTTCAGCCCCTCTGTTTCTCGCTCTCTGTTTCAGCCCCTCTGTTTCTCGCCCTCTGTTTCAGCCCCTCAGATTCAGCCCCTCTGTTTCTCGCCTTCTGTTTCAGCCCCGCTGTTTCTCGCCCTCTGTTTCAGCTCCTCTGTTTCTCGCCCTCTGTTTCAGCCCCTCTATTTCTCGCCCTCTGTTTCAGCCCCTCTGTTTTAGCCCCACTGTTTCACCCCCTTTGTTTCAGCCCCTCTGTTTCTCGCCCTCTGTTTCAGCCGCTCTGTTTCTCGCCCTCTGTATCAGCCCCTCTGTTTCAGCCCCACTGTTTCAGTCCCTCTGTTTCTCGCCCTCTGTTTCTGGCCCTCTGTTTCAGCCCCTCTGTTTCTCGTTCTCTGTTTCAGCCCCTCTGTTTCAGCCCCTCTGTTTCAGCCCCTCTGTTACTCGCCCTCTGTTTCAGCCCCTCTGTTTCTTGCCCTCTGTTTCAGCCACTCTGTTTCTCGCCCTCTGTTTCAGCCTCTCTGTTTCTCGCCCTCTGTTTCAGCCCCTCTGTTTCAGCCCCTCTGTTTCAGCCCCTCTGTTTCAGCCCCTCTGTTTCTCGCCCTCTGTTTCAGCCCCTCTGATTCAGCCCCTCTGTTTCTCGCCCTCTGTTTCAGCCCCTCTGTTTCTCGCCCTCTGTTTCAGCCCCTCTGTTTCTCGCCCTCTGTTTCAGCCCCTCTGTTTCAGCCCCTCTGTTTCAGCCCCTCTGTTTCTCGCCCTCTGTTTCAGCCCCTCGGTTTCAGCCCCTCGGTTTCTCGCCCTCTGTTTCAGCCCCTCTATTTCTCGCCCTCTGTTTCAGCCCCTCTGTTTCCGCCCCTCTGTTTCAGCCCCTCTGTTTCTCGCTCTCTGTTTCAGCCCCTCTGTTTCCGCCCCTCTGTTTCAGCCCCTCTGTTTCAGCCCCACTGTTTCTCGCCCTCTGTTTCAGCCCCTCTGTTTCTTGCCCTCTGTTTCAGCCACTCTGTTTCTCGCCCTCTGTTTCAGCCACTCTGTTTCTGGCCCTCTGTTTCAGCCCCTCTGTTTCTCGCTCTCTGTTTCAGCCCCTCTGTTTCCGCCCCTCTGTTTCAGCCCCTCTGTTTCAGCCCCTCTGTTTCTCGTCCTCTGTTTCAGCCCCTCTGTTTCTCGCCCTGTGTTTCAGCCTCTCTGTTTCTCGCCCTCTGATTCAGCCCCACTGTTTCAGCCCCTCTGTTTCAGCCCCTCTGTTTCTCGCCCTCTGTTTCAGCCCCTCTGTTTCTCGCCCTCTGTATCAGGCGCTTTGTTTCAGCCACTTTGTTTCATGCCCACTTTTTCAGCCCCTCTGTTTCTCGCCCTCTGTTTCTCGCCCTCTGTTTCAGCCACTCTGTTTCTCGCTCTCTGTTTCAGCCCCTCTGTTTCAGCCCAACTGATTCAGCCTGTCTGATTCAGCCCCTCTGTTTCACGCCCTCTGTTTCAGCCACTCTGTTTCAGCCCCTCAGTTTCTTGCCCTCTGTTTCAGCCCCTCTGTTTCTCGCCCTCTGTTTCAGCCCCTCTGTTTCTTGCCCTCTGTTTCAGCCCCTCTGTTTCTCGCCCTCTGTTTCAGTCCCTCTGTTTCGCGCTCTCTGTTTCAGCCCCTTTGTTTCAGTCCCTCTGTTTCTCGCCCTCTGTTTCTGCCCGTCTGTTTCTCGCCCTCTGTTTCAGCCCCTCTGTTTCTCGCCCTCTGTTTCAGCCCCTCTGTTTCTCGCCCTCTGTTTCAGCCCCTCTGTTTCTCGCCCTCTGTTTCAGTCCCTCTGTTTCGCGCTCTCTGTTTCAGCCCCTCTGTTTCAGTCCCTCTGTTTCTCGCTCTCTGTTTCTGCCCGTCTGTTTCTCGCCCTCTGTTTCAGCCCCTCTGTTTCTTGCCCTCTGTTTCTGCCCCTCTGTTTCTCGCCCTCTGTTTCCGCCCCTCTGATTCAGCCCCTCTGTTTCAGACCCTCTGAATCAGCCACTCTGATTCAGCCCCTCTGTTTCAGCCCCTCTGTTTCTCGCCCTCTGTTTCAGCCCCTCTGATTCTCGCCCTCTGTTTCAGCCCCTCTGTTCCAGCCCCACTGTTTCAGCCCCTTTGTTTCAGCCCCTCTGATTCTTGCCCTATGTTTCAGCCCCTCTGCTTCAGCCCCACTGTTTCAGCCCCTCTGAATCAGCCCCTCTGATTCAGCCCCTCTGTTTCAGACCCTCTGTTTCAGCCCCTCTGTTTCTCGCCCTCTGTTTCAGCCCCTCTGTTTCTCACCATCTGTTTCAGCCCCTCTGTTTCAGTCCCACTGTTTCTCGCCCTCTGTTTCTGCCCCTCTGTTTCTCGCCCTCTGTTTCAGCCCCTCTGTTTCTCGCCTTCTGTTTCAGCCCCTCTGATTCAGCCCCTCTGTTTCAGCCCTTCTGATTCAGCCCCTCTGATTCAGCCCCTTTGTTTCTCGCCCTCTGTTTCAGCCCCTCTGTTTCAGCCCTTCTGTTTCAGCCACTCTGTTTCAGCCCCTCTGTTTCTTGCCCTCTGTTTCAGCCCCTCTGTTTCTCGACCTCTGTTTCAGTCCCTCTGTTTCTCGCCATCTGTTTCAGCCCCTCTGTTTCGCGCTCTCTGTTTCAGCCCCTCTGTTTCAGCTCCTCTGTTTCTCGCCCTCTGTTTCTGCCCCTCTGTTTCTCGCCCTCTGTTTCAGCCCCTCTGTTTCTCGCCCTCTGTTTCAGCCCCTCTGATTAAGCCCCTCTGTTTCAGCCCCTCTGAATCAGCCCCTCTGATTCAGCCCCTCTGTTTCAGCCCCTCTGTTTCAGCCCCTGTGTTTCTCGCCCTCTGTTTCAGCCCCTCTGTTTCTCACCCTCTGTTTCAGACCCTCTGTTTCAGCCCCTCTGTTTCTCGCTCTCTGTTTCAGCCCCTCTGTTTCTCGCCCTCTGTTTCAGCCCCTCTGATTCAGCCCCTCTGTTTCTCGCCTTCTGTTTCAGCCCCGCTGTTTCTCGCCCTCTGTTTCAGCTCCTCTGTTTCTCGCCCTCTGTTTCAGCCCCTCTATTTCTCGCCCTCTGTTTCAGCCCCTCTGTTTTAGCCCCACTGTTTCACCCCCTTTGTTTCAGCCCCTCTGTTTCTCGCCCTCTGTTTCAGCCGCTCTGTTTCTCGCCCTCTGTATCAGCCCCTCTGTTTCAGCCCCACTGTTTCAGTCCCTCTGTTTCTCGCCCTCTGTTTCTGGCCCTCTGTTTCAGCCCCTCTGTTTCTCGTTCTCTGTTTCAGCCCCTCTGTTTCAGCCCCTCTGTTTCAGCCCCTCTGTTACTCGCCCTCTGTTTCAGCCCTCTGTTTCTTGCCCTCTGTTTCAGCCACTCTGTTTCTCGCCCTCTGTTTCAGCCTCTCTGTTTCTCGCCTTCTGTTTCAGCCCCGCTGTTTCTCGCCCTCTGTTTCAGCTCCTCTGTTTCTCGCCCTCTGTTTCAGCCCCTCTATTTCTCGCCCTCTGTTTCAGCCCCTCTGTTTTAGCCCCACTGTTTCACCCCCTTTGTTTCAGCCCCTCTGTTTGTCGCCCTCTGTTTCAGCCGCTCTGTTTCTCGCCCTCTGTATCAGCCCCTCTGTTTCAGCCCCACTGTTTCAGTCCCTCTGTTTCTCGCCCTCTGTTTCTGGCCCTCTGTTTCAGCCCCTCTGTTTCTCGTTCTCTGTTTCAGCCCCTCTGTTTCAGCCCCTCTGTTTCAGCCCCTCTGTTACTCGCCCTCTGTTTCAGCCCCTCTGTTTCTTGCCCTCTGTTTCAGCCACTCTGTTTCTCGCCCTCTGTTTCAGCCTCTCTGTTTCTCGCCCTCTGTTTCAGCCCCTCTGTTTCAGCCCCTCTGTTTCAGCCCCTCTGTTTCAGCCCCTCTGTGTCTCGCCCTCTGTTTCAGCCCCTCTGATTCAGCCCCTCTGTTTCTCGCCCTCTGTTTCAGCCCCTCTGTTTCAGCCCCTCTGTTTCAGCCCCTCTGTTTCTCGCCCTCTGTTTCAGCCCCTCTGTTTCTCGCCCTCTGTTTCAGCCCCTCTGTTTCTCGCCCTCTGTTTCAGCCCCTCTGTTTCTCGCCCTCTGTTTCAGCCCCTCTGTTTCAGCCCCTCTGTTTCAGCCCCTCTGTTTCTCACCCTCTGTTTCAGCCCCTCGGTTTCTCGCCCTCTGTTTCAGCCCCTCTATTTCTCGCCCTCTGTTTCAGCCCCTCTATTGTAGCCCCACTGTTTCAGCCCCTTTGTTTCAGCCACTATTTTCTCGCCCTCTGTTTCAGCCCCTCTGTTTCCGCCCCTCTGTTTCAGCCCCTCTGTTTCTCGCTCTCTGTTTCAGCCCCTCTGTTTCCGCCCCGCTGTTTCAGCCCCTCTGTTTCAGCCCCTCTGTTTCTCGCCCTTTGTTTCAGCCCCTCTGTTTCTTGCCCTCTGTTTCAGCCACTCTGTTTCTCGCCCTCTGTTTCAGCCACTCTGTTTCTGGCCCTCTGTTTCAGCCCCTCTGTTTCTCGCTCTCTGTTTCAGCCCCTCTGTTTCCGCCCCTCTGTTTCAGCCCCTCTGTTTCAGCCCCTTTGTTTCTCGTCCTCTGTTTCAGCCCCTCTGTTTCTCGCCCTGTGTTTCAGCCTCTCTGTTTCTCGCCCTCTGTTTCAGCCCCACTGTTTCAGCCCCTCTGTTTCAGCCCCTCTGTTTCTCGCCCTCTGTTTCAGCCCCTCTGTTTCTCGCCCTCTGTATCAGGCGCTTTGTTTCAGCCACTTTGTTTCAGCCCCACTTTTTCAGCCCCTCTGTTTCTCGCCCTCTGTTTCTCGCCCTCTGTTTCAGCCACTCTGTTTCTCGCCCTCTGTTTCAGCCCCTCTGTTTCAGCCCATCTGATTCAGCCTGTCTGATTCAGCCCCTCTGTTTCTCGCCCTCTGTTTCAGCCACTCTGTTTCAGCCCCTCTGTTTCTTGCCCTCTGTTTCAGCCCCTCTGTTTCTCGCCCTCTGTTTCAGCCCCTCTGTTTCTTGCCCTCTGTTTCAGCCCCTCTGTTTCTCGCCCTCTGTTTCAGTCCCTCTGTTTCGCGCTCTCTGTTTCAGCCCCTTTGTTTCAGTCCCTCTGTTTCTCGCCCTCTGTTTCTGCCCGTCTGTTTCTCGCCCTCTGTTTCAGCCCCTCTGTTTCTCGCCCTCTGTTTCAGCCCCTCTGTTTCTCGCCCTCTGTTTCAGCCCCTCTGTTTCTCGCCCTCTGTTTCAGTCCCTCTGTTTCGCGCTCTCTGTTTCAGCCCCTCTGTTTCAGCCCCTCTGTTTCTCGCCCTCTGTTTCAGCCCCTCTGTTTCTCGCCCTCTGTATCAGGCGCATTGTTTCAGCCACTTTGTTTCAGCCCCACTTTTTCAGCCCCTCTGTTTCTCGCCCTCTGTTTCTCGCCCTCTGTTTCAGCCACTCTGTTTCTCGCCCTCTGTTTCAGCCCCTCTGTTTCAGCCCATCTGATTCAGCCTGTCTGATTCAGCCCCTCTGTTTCTCGCCCTCTGTTTCAGCCACTCTGTTTCAGCCCCTCTGTTTCTTGCCCTCTGTTTCAGCCCCTCTGTTTCTCGCCCTCTGTTTCAGCCCCTCTGTTTCTTGCCCTCTGTTTCAGCCCCTCTGTTTCTCGCCCTCTGTTTCAGTCCCTCTGTTTCGCGCTATCTGTTTCAGCCCCTTTGTTTCAGTCCCTCTGTTTCTCGCCCTCTGTTTCTGCCCGTCTGTTTCTCGCCCTCTGTTTCAGTCCCTCTGTTTCTCGCCCTCTGTTTCAGCCCCTCTGTTTCTCGCCCTCTGTTTCAGCCCCTCTGTTTCTCGCCCTCTGTTTCAGTCCCTCTGTTTCGCGCTCTCTGTTTCAGCCCCTCTGTTTCAGTCCCTCTGTTTCTCGCTCTCTGTTTCTGCCCGTCTGTTTCTCGCCCTCTGTTTCAGCCCCTCTGTTTCTTGCCCTCTGTTTCTGCCCCTCTGTTTCTCGCCCTCTGTTTCCGCCCCTCTGATTCAGCCCCTCTGTTTCAGACCCTCTGAATCAGCCACTCTGATTCAGCCCCTCTGTTTCAGCCCCTCTGTTTCAGCCCCTCTGTTTCTCGCCCTCTGTTTCAGCCACTCTGTTTCAGCCCCTCTGTTTCTTGCCCTCTGTTTCAGCCCCTCTGTTTCTCGCCCTCTGTTTCAGCCCCTCTGTTTCTTGCCCTCTGTTTCTGCCCCTCTGTTTCTCGCCCTCTGTTTCCGCCCCTCTGATTCAGCCCCTCTGCTTCAGACCCTCTGAATCAGCCACTCTGATTCAGCCCATCTGATTCAGCCTGTCTGATTCAGCCCCTCTGTTTCTCGCCCTCTGTTTCAGCCACTCTGTTTCAGCCCCTCTGTTTCTTGCCCTCTGTTTCAGCCCCTCTGTTTCTCGCCCTCTGTTTCAGCCCCTCTGTTTCTTGCCCTCTGTTTCAGCCCCTCTGTTTCTCGCCCTCTGTTTCAGTCCCTCTGTTTCGCGCTCTCTGTTTCAGCCCCTTTGTTTCAGTCCCTCTGTTTCTCGCCCTCTGTTTCTGCCCGTCTGTTTCTCGCCCTCTGTTTCAGCCCCTCTGTTTCTCGCCCTCTGTTTCAGCCCCTCTGTTTCTCGCCCTCTGTTTCAGCCCCTCTGTTTCTCGCCCTCTGTTTCAGTCCCTCTGTTTCGCGCTCTCTGTTTCAGCCCCTCTGTTTCAGTCCCTCTGTTTCTCGCTCTCTGTTTCTGCCCGTCTGTTTCTCGCCCTCTGTTTCAGCCCCTCTGTTTCTTGCCCTCTGTTTCTGCCCCTCTGTTTCTCGCCCTCTGTTTCTGCCCCTCTGATTCAGCCCCTCTGTTTCAGACCCTCTGAATCAGCCACTCTGATTCAGCCCCTCTGTTTCAGCCCCTCTGTTTCAGCCCCTCTGTTTCTCGCCCTCTGTTTCAGCCCCTCTGTTTCTCGCCCTCTGTTTCAGCCCCTCTGTTTCAGCCCCACTGTTTCAGCCCCTTTGTTTCAGCCCCTCTGTTTCTTGCCCTATGTTTCAGCCCCTCTGCTTCAGCCCCACTGTTTCAGCCCCTCTGAATCAGCCCCTCTGATTCAGCCCCTCTGTTTCAGACCCTCAGTTTCAGCCCCTCAGTTTCTCGCCCTCTGTTTCAGCCCCTCTGTTTCTCACCCTCTGTTTCAGCCCCTCTGTTTCAGTCCCACTGTTTCTCGCCCTCTGTTTCAGCCCCTCTGTTTCTCGCCCTCTGTTTCAGCTCCTCTGATTCAGCCCCTCTGTTTCTCGCCCTCTGTTTCAGCCCCTCTGTTTCTCGCCCTCTTTTTCAGCCCCTCTGTTTCTCGCCCTCTGTTTCAGCCCCTCTGTTTCAGCGCCTCTGTTTCAGCCCCTCTGTTTCTCGCCCTCTGTTTCAGCCCCTGTATTTCTCGCCCTGTGTTTCAGCCCCTCTATTTCTCGCCCTCTGTTTCAGCCGTTCTGTTTCAGCCCCACTGTTTCAGCCCCTCTGTTTCAGCCCCTCTGTTTCTCGCCCTCTGTTTCAGCCCCTCTGTTTCTCGCCATCTGTTTCAGCCCCTCTGTTTCAGCCCCTCTTTTTCAGTCACTCTGTTTCTCGCCCTCTGTTTCAGCCCCTCTGTTTCAGCCCCTCTGTTTCTCGCCCTCTGTTTCAGCCCCTCTGTTTCTCACCCTCTGTTTCAGACCCTCTGTTTCAGCCCCTCTGTTTCTCGCTCTCTGTTTCAGCCCCTCTGTTTCTCGCCCTCTGTTTCAGCCCCTCTGATTCAGCCCCTCTGTTTCTCGCCTTCTGTTTCAGCCCCGCTGTTTCTCGCCCTCTGTTTCAGCTCCTCTGTTTCTCGCCCTCTGTTTCAGCCCCTCTATTTCTCGCCCTCTGTTTCAGCCCCTCTGTTTTAGCCCCACTGTTTCACCTCCTTTGTTTCAGCCCCTCTGTTTCTCGCCCTCTGTTTCAGCCGCTCTGTTTCTCGCCCTCTGCATCAGCCCCTCTGTTTCAGCCCCACTGTTTCAGTCCCTCTGTTTCTCGCCCTCTGTTTCTGGCCCTCTGTTTCAGCCCCTCTGTTTCTCGTTCTCTGTTTCAGCCCCTCTGTTTCAGCCCCTCTGTTTCAGCCCCTCTGTTACTCGCCCTCTGTTTCAGCCCCTCTGTTTCTTGCCGTCTGTTTCAGCCACTCTGTTTCTCGCCCTCTGTTTCAGCCTCTCTGTTTCTCGCCCTCTGTTTCAGCCCCTCTGTTTCAGCCCCTCTGTTTCAGCCCCTCTGTTTCAGCCCCTCTGTTTCTCGCCCTCTGTTTCAGCCCCTCTGATTCAGCCCCTCTGTTTCTCGCCCTCTGTTTCAGCCCCTCTGTTTCAGCCCCTCTGTTTCAGCCCCTCTGTTTCTCGCCCTCTGTTTCAGCCCCTCTGTTTCTCGCCCTCTGTTTCAGCCCCTCTGTTTCTCGCCCTCTGTTTCAGCCCCTCTGTTTCAGCCCCTCTGTTTCAGCCCCTCTGTTTCTCACCCTCTGTTTCAGCCCCTCTGTTTCAGCCCCTCGGTTTCTCGCCCTCTGTTTCAGCCCCTCTATTTCTCGCCCTCTGTTTCAGCCCCTCTATTGTAGCCCCACTGTTTCAGCCCCTTTGTTTCAGCCACTATTTTCTCGCCCTCTGTTTCAGCCCCTCTGTTTCCGCCCCTCTGTTTCAGCCCCTCTGTTTCTCGCTCTCTGTTTCAGCCCCTCTGTTTCCGCCCCACTGTTTCAGCCCCTCTGTTTCAGCCCCTCTGTTTCTCGCCCTTTGTTTCAGCCCCTCTGTTTCTTGCCCTCTGTTTCAGCCACTCTGTTTCTCGCCCTCTGTTTCAGCCACTCTGTTTCTGGCCCTCTGTTTCAGCCCCTCTGTTTCTCGCTCTCTGTTTCAGCCCCTCTGTTTCCGCCCCTCTGTTTCAGCCCCTCTGTTTCAGCCCCTCTGTTTCTCGTCCTCTGTTTCAGCCCCTCTGTTTCTCACCCTGTGTTTCAGCCTCTCTGTTTCTCGCCCTCTGTTTCAGCCCCACTGTTTCAGCCCCTCTGTTTCAGCCCCTCTGTTTCTCGCCCTCTGTTTCAGCCCCTCTGTTTCTCGCCCTCTGTATCAGGCGCTTTGTTTCAGCCACTTTGTTTCAGCCCCACTTTTTCAGCCCCTCTGTTTCTCGCCCTCTGTTTCTCGCCCTCTGTTTCAGCCACTCTGTTTCTCGACCTCTGTTTCAGCCCCTCTGTTTCAGCCCATCTGATTCAGCCTGTCTGATTCAGCCCCTCTGTTTCTCGCCCTCTGTTTCAGCCACTCTGTTTCAGCCCCTCTGTTTCTTGCCCTCTGTTTCAGCCCCTCTGTTTCTCGCCCTCTGTTTCAGCCCCTCTGTTTCTTGCCCTCTGTTTCAGCCCCTCTGTTTCAGTCCCTCTGTTTCGCGCTCTCTGTTTCAGCCCCTCTGTTTCAGTCCCTCTGTTTCTCGCTCTCTGTTTCTGCCCGTCTGTTTCTCGCCCTCTGTTTCAGCCCCTCTGTTTCTTGCCCTCTGTTTCTGCCCCTCTGTTTCTCGCCCTCTGTTTCCGCCCCTCTGATTCAGCCCCTCTGTTTCAGACCCTCTGAATCAGCCACTCTGATTCAGCCCCTCTGTTTCAGCCCCTCTGTTTCAGCCCCTCTGTTTCTCGCCCTCAGTTTCAGCCACTCTGTTTCAGCCCCTCTGTTTCTTGCCCTCTGTTTCAGCCCCTCTGTTTCTCGCCCTCTGTTTCAGCCCCTCTGTTTCTTGCCCTCTGTTTCAGCCCCTCTGTTTCTTGCCCTCTGTTTCTGCCCCTCTGTTTCTCGCCCTCTGTTTCCGCCCCTCTGATTCAGCCCCTCTGTTTCAGACCCTCTGAATCAGCCACTCTGATTCAGCCCATCTGATTCAGCCTGTCTGATTCAGCCCCTCTGTTTCTCGCCCTCTGTTTCAGCCACTCTGTTTCAGCCCCTCTGTTTCTTGCCCTCTGTTTCAGCCCCTCTGTTTCTCGCCCTCTGTTTCAGCCCCTCTGTTTCTTGCCCTCTGTTTCAGCCCCTCTGTTTCTCGCCCTCTGTTTCAGTCCCTCTGTTTCGCGCTCTCTGTTTCAGCCCCTTTGTTTCAGTCCCTCTGTTTCTCGCCCTCTGTTTCTGCCCATCTGTTTCTCGCCCTCTGTTTCAGCCCCTCTGTTTCTCGCCCTCTGTTTCAGCCCCTCTGTTTCTCGCCCTCTGTTTCAGCCCCTCTGTTTCTCGCCCTCTGTTTCAGTCCCTCTGTTTCGCGCTCTCTGTTTCAGCCCCTCTGTTTCAGTCCCTCTGTTTCTCGTTCTCTGTTTCTGCCCGTCTGTTTCTCGCCCTCTGTTTCAGCCCCTCTGTTTCTTGCCCTCTGTTTCTGCCCCTCTGTTTCTCGCCCTCTGTTTCCGCCCCTCTGATTCAGCCCCTCTGTTTCAGACCCTCTGAATCAGCCACTCTGATTCAGCCCCTCTGTTTCAGCCCCTCTGTTTCAGCCCCTCTGTTTCTCGCCCTCTGTTTCAGCCCCTCTGTTTCTCGCCCTCTGTTTCAGCCCCTCTGTTTCAGCCCCACTGTTTCTCGCCCTCTGTTTCAGCCTCTCTGATTCTTGCCCTCGGATTCAGCCCCTCTGTTTCAGCCCCTCTGTTTCAGCCCCTCTGTTTCAGCCCCTCTGTTTCCCGCCCTCTGTTTCAGCCCCTCTGTTTCTCGCCCTCTGTTTCAGCCCCTCTGATTCAGCCACTCTGTTTCAGCCCCTCTGATTCAGCCCCTCTGTTTCAGCCCCTCTATTTCAGCCCCTTTCTTTCAGCCCCTCTGTTTCATCCACTCTGTTTCTCGCCCTCTGTTTCTCACCCTCTGTTTCTCGCCCTCTGTTTCAGCCCCTCTGTTCTTCGCCCTCTGTTTCAGCCCCTCTGTTTCTCACCCTCTGTTTCAGCCCCTCTGTTTCAGCCCCTCTGTTTCTCGCCCTCTGTTTCTCGCCCGCTGTTTCAGCCCCTTTGTTTCTCGCCCTCTGTTTCAGCCCCGCTGTTTCAGTCCCTCTGATTCAGCACCTCTGATTCAGCCCCTCTGTTTCTCGCCCTCTGTTTCAGGCGCTCTGTTTCAGCCCCTCTGTTTCTGCCCCTCTGTTTCTGCCGCTCTGTTTCTCGCCCTCTGTTTCAGCCCCTCTGTATTTCGCCCTCTGTTTCAGCCCCTCTGTTTCAGGCTCTCTGTTTCAGCCCGTCTGTTTCTTGCCCTCTGTTTCAGCCCCTCTGTTTCTCGCCCTCTGTTTCAGCCCCTCTGTTTCTCGCCCTCTGTTTCAGCCCCTCTGTTTCTCGCCCTCTGTTTCAGTCCCTCTGTTTTGCGCTCTCTATTTCAGCCCCTCTGTTTCAGTCCCTCTGTTTCTCGCTCTCTGTTTCTGCCCGTCTGTTTCTCGCCCTCTGTTTCAGCCCCTCTGTTTCTTGCCCTCTGTTTCTGCCCCTCTGTTTCTCGCCCTCTGTTTCCGCCCCTCTGATTCAGCCCCTCTGTTTCAGACCCTCTGAATCAGCCACTCTGATTCAGCCCCTCTGTTTCAGCCCCTCTGTTTCTCGCCCTCTGTTTCAGCCACTCTGTTTCAGCCCCTCTGTTTCTTGCCCTCTGTTTCAGCCCCTCTGTTTCTCGCCCTCTGTTTCAGCCCCTCTGTTTCTTGCCCTCTGTTTCAGCCCCTCTGTTTCTTGCCCTCTGTTTCTGCCCCTCTGTTTCTCGCCCTCTGTTTCCGCCCCTCTGATTCAGCCCCTCTGTTTCAGACCCTCTGAATCAGCCACTCTGATTCAGCCCATCTGATTCAGCCTGTCTGATTCAGCCCCTCTGTTTCTCGCCCTCTGTTTCAGCCACTCTGTTTCAGCCCCTCTGTTTCTTGCCCTCTGTTTCAGCCCCTCTGTTTCTCGCCCTCTGTTTCAGCCCCTCTGTTTCTTGCCCTCTGTTTCTCATCCTCTGTTTCAGCCCCTCTGTTTCTCGCCCTGTGTTTCAGCCTCTCTGTTTCTCGCCCTTTGTTTCAGCCCCTCTGTTTCTCGCCCTCTGTTTCCGCCCCTCTGATTCAGCCCCTCTGTTTCAGACCCTCTGAATCAGCCACTCTGATTCAGCCCATCTGATTCAGCCTGTCTGATTCAGCCCCTCTGTTTCTCGCCCTCTGTTTCAGCCACTCTGTTTCAGCCCCTCTGTTTCTTGCCCTCTGTTTCAGCCCCTCTGTTTCTCGCCCTCTGTTTCAGCCCCTCTGTTTCTTGCCCTCTGTTTCTCGTCCTCTGTTTCAGCCCCTCTGTTTCTCGCCCTGTGTTTCAGCCTCTCTGTTTCTCGCCCTTTGTTTCAGCCCCTCTGTTTCAGCCCCTCTGTTTCTCGCCCTTTGTTTCAGCCCCTCTGTTTCTTGCCCTCTGTTTCAGCCACTCTGTTTCTCGCCCTCTGTTTCAGCCACTCTATTTCTGGCCCTCTGTTTCAGCCCCTCTGTTTCTCGCTCTCTGTTTCAGCCCCTCTGTTTCCGCCCCTCTGTTTCAGCCCCTCTGTTTCAGCCCCTCTGTTTCTCGTCCTCTGTTTCAGCCCCTCTGTTTCTCGCCCTGTGTTTCAGCCTCTCTGTTTCTCGCCCTCTGTTTCAGCCCCACTGTTTCAGCCCCTCTGTTTCAGACCCTCTGTTTCTCGCCCTCTGTTTCAGCCCCTCTGTTTCTCGCCCTCTGTATCAGGCGCTTTGTTTCAGCCACTTTGTTTCAGCCCCTCTGTTTCAGCCCATCTGATTCAGCCTGTCTGATTCAGCCCCTCTGTTTCTCGCCCTCTGTTTCAGCCTCTCTGTTTCAGCCCCTCTGTTTCTTGCCCTCTGTTTCAGCCCCTCTGTTTCTCGCCCTCTGTTTCCGCCCCTCTGATTCAGCCCCTCTGTTTCAGCCACTCTGTTTCTCGCCCTCTGTTTCAGCCCCTCTGTTTCAGCCCATCTGATTCAGCCTGTCTGATTCAGCCCCTCTGTTTCTCGCCCTCTGTTTCAGCCACTCTGTTTCAGCCCCTCTGTTTCTTGCCCTCTGTTTCTGCCCCTCTGTTTCTCGCCCTCTGTTTCCGCCCCTCTGATTCAGCCCCTCTGTTTCAGACCCTCTGAATCAGCCACTCTGATTCAGCCCATCTGATTCAGCCTGTCTGATTCAGCCCCTCTGTTTCTCGCCCTCTGTTTCAGCCACTCTGTTTCAGCCCCTCTGTTTCTTGCCCTCTGTTTCAGCCCCTCTGTTTCTCGCCCTCTGTTTCAGCCCCTCTGTTTCTTGCCCTCTGTTTCAGCCCCTCTGTTTCTCGCCCTCTGTTTCAGTCCCTCTGTTTCGCGCTCTCTGTTTCAGCCCCTTTGTTTCAGTCCCTCTGTTTCTCGCCCTCTGTTTCTGCCCGTCTGTTTCTCGCCCTCTGTTTCAGCCCCTCTGTTTCTCGCCCTCTGTTTCAGCCCCTCTGTTTCTCGCCCTCTGTTTCAGCCCCTCTGTTTCTCGCCCTCTGTTTCAGTCCCTCTGTTTCGCGCTCTCTGTTTCAGCCCCTCTGTTTCAGTCCCTCTGTTTCTCGCTCTCTGTTTCTGCCCGTCTGTTTCTCGCCCTCTGTTGCAGCCCCTCTGTTTCTTGCCCTCTGTTTCTGCCCCTCTGTTTCTCGCCCTCTGTTTCCGCCCCTCTGATTCAGCCCCTCTGTTTCAGACCCTCTGAATCAGCCACTCTGATTCAGCCCCTCTGTTTCAGCCCCTCTGTTTCAGCCCCTCTGTTTCTCGCCCTCTGTTTCAGCCCCTCTGTTTCTCGCCCTCTGTTTCAGCCCCTCTGTTTCAGCCCCACTGTTTCAGCCCCTTTGTTTCAGCCCCTCTGTTTCTTGCCCTATGTTTCAGCCCCTCTGCTTCAGCCCCACTGTTTCAGCCTCTCTGAATCAGCCCCTCTGATTCAGCCCCTCTGTTTCAGACCCTCTGTTTCAGCCCCTCAGTTTCTCGCCCTCTGTTTCAGCCCCTCTGTTTCTCACCCTCTGTTTCAGCCCCTCTGTTTCAGTCCCACTGTTTCTCGCCCTCTGTTTCAGCCCCTCTGTTTCTCGCCCTCTGTTTCAGCTCCTCTGATTCAGCCCCTCTGTTTCTCGCCCTCTGTTTCAGCCCCTCTGTTTCTCGCCCTCTTTTTCAGCCCCTCTGTTTCTCGCCCTCTGTTTCAGCCCCTCTGTTTCAGCGCCTCTGTTTCAGCCCCTCTGTTTCTCGCCCTCTGTTTCAGCCCCTGTATTTCTCGCCCTGTGTTTCAGCCCCTCTATTTCTCGCCCTCTGTTTCAGCCATTCTGTTTCAGCCCCACTGTTTCAGCCCCTCTGTTTCAGCCCCTCTGTTTCTCGCCCTCTGTTTCAGCCCCTCTGTTTCTCGCCCTCTGTTTCAGCCCCTCTGTTTCTCGCCATCTGTTTCAGCCCCTCTGTTTCAGCCCCTCTTTTTCAGTCACTCTGTTTCTCGCCCTCTGTTTCTCGCCCTCTGTTTCAGCCCCTCTGTTTCTCGCCCTCTGTTTCAGCCCCACTGTTTCTCGCCCTCTGTTTCAGCCCCTCTGTTTCAGCCCCTCTGCTTCTCGCCCTCTGTTTCAGCCTCTCTGATTCTTGCCCTCGGATTCAGCCCCTCTGTTTCAGCCCCTCTGTTTCAGCCCCTCTGTTTCAGCCCCTCTGTTTCCCGCCCTCTGTTTCAGCCCCTCTGTTTCTCGCCCTCTGTTTCAGCCCCTCTGATTCAGCCACTCTGTTTCAGCCCCTCTGATTCAGCCCCTCTGTTTCAGCCCCTCTATTTCAGCCCCTTTCTTTCAGCCCCTCTGTTTCATCCACTCTGTTTCTCGCCCTCCGTTTCTCACCCTCTGTTTCTCGCCCTCTTTTTCAGCCCCTCTGTTTCTCGCCCTCTGTTTCAGCCCCTCTGTTTCTCGCCCTCTGTTTCAGCCCCTGTGTTTCTCGCCCTCTGTTTCAGCCCCTCTGTTATTCGCCCTCTGTTTCAGCCCCTCTGTTTCAGCCCCTCTGTTTCAGCCCCTCTGTTTCTCACCCTCTGTTTCAGCCCCTCTGTTTCAGCCCCTCGGTTTCTCGCCCTCTGTTTCAGCCCCTCTATTTCTCGCCCTCTGTTTCAGACCCTCTATTGTAGCCCCACTGTTTCAGCCCCTTTGTTTCAGCCACTATTTTCTCGCCCTCTGTTTCAGCCCCTCTGTTTCCGCCCATCTGTTTCAGCCCCTCTGTTTCTCGCTCTCTGTTTCAGCCCCTCTGTTTCCGCCCCGCTGTTTCAGCCCCTCTGTTTCAGCCCCTCTGTTTCTCGCCCTTTGTTTCAGCCCCTCTGTTTCTTGCCCTCTGTTTCAGCCACTCTGTTTCTCGCCCTCTGTTTCAGCCACTCTGTTTCTGGCCCTCTGTTTCAGCCCCTCTGTTTCTCGCTCTCTGTTTCAGCCCCTCTGTTTCCGCCCCTCTGTTTCAGCCCCTCTGTTTCAGCCCCTCTGTTTCTCGTCCTCTGTTTCAGCCCCTCTGTTTCTCGCCCTGTGTTTCAGCCTCTCTGTTTCTCGCCCTCTGTTTCAGCCCCACTGTTTCAGCCCCTCTGTTTCAGCCCCTCTGTTTCTCGCCCTCTGTTTCAGCCCCTCTGTTTCTCGCCCTCTGTATCAGGCGCTTTGTTTCAGCCACTTTGTTTCAGCCCCACTTTTTCAGCCCCTCTGTTTCTCGCCCTCTGTTTCTCGCCCTCTGTTTCAGCCACTCTGTTTCTCGCCCTCTGTTTCAGCCCCTCTGTTTCAGCCCATCTGATTCAGCCTGTCTGATTCAGCCCCTCTGTTTCTCGCCCTCTGTTTCAGCCACTCTGTTTCAGCCCCTCTGTTTCTTGCCCTCTGTTTCAGCCCCTCTGTTTCTCGCCCTCTGTTTCAGCCCCTCTGTTTCTTGCCCTCTGTTTCAGCCCCTCTGTTTCTCGCCCTCTGTTTCAGTCCCTCTGTTTCGCGCTCTCTGTTTCAGCCCCTTTGTTTCAGTCCCTCTGTTTCTCGCCCTCTGTTTCTGCCCGTCTGTTTCTCGCCCTCTGTTTCAGCCCCTCTGTTTCTCGCCCTCTGTTTCAGCCCCTCTGTTTCTCGCCCTCTGTTTCGCGCTCTCTGTTTCAGCCCCTCTGTTTCAGTCCCTCTGTTTCTCGCTCTCTGTTTCTGCCCGTCTGTTTCTCGCCCTCTGTTTCAGCCCCTCTGTTTCTGGCCCTCTGTTTCTGCCCCTCTGTTTCGTGCTCTCTGTTTCAGCCCCTCTGTTTCATCCACTCTGTTTCTCGCCCTCCGTTTCTCACCCTCTGTTTCTCGCCCTCTGTTTCAGCCCCTCTGTTTCTCGCCCTCTGTTTCAGCCCCTCTGTTTCTCGCCCTCTGTTTCAGCCCCTGTGTTTCTCGCCCTCTGTTTCAGCCCCTCTGTTATTCGCCCTCTGTTTCAGCCCCTCTGTTTCAGCCCCTCTGTTTCAGCCCCTCTGTTTCTCACCCTCTGTTTCAGCCCCTCTGTTTCAGCCCCTCGGTTTCTCGCCCTCTGTTTCAGCCCCTCTATTTCTCGCCCTCTGTTTCAGCCCCTCTATTGTAGCCCCACTGTTTCAGCCCCTTTGTTTCAGCCACTATTTTCTCGCCCTCTGTTTCAGCCCCTCTGTTTCCGCCCCTCTGTTTCAGCCCCTCTGTTTCTCGCTCTCTGTTTCAGCCCCTCTGTTTCCGCCCCGCTGTTTCAGCCCCTCTGTTTCAGCCCCTCTGTTTCTCGCCCTTTGTTTCAGCCCCTCTGTTTCTTGCCCTCTGTTTCAGCCACTCTGTTTCTCGCCCTCTGTTTCAGCCACTCTGTTTCTGGCCCTCTGTTTCAGCCCCTCTGTTTCTCGCTCTCTGTTTCAGCCCCTCTGTTTCCGCCCCTCTGTTTCAGCCCCTCTGTTTCAGCCCCTCTGTTTCTCGTCCTCTGTTTCAGCCCCTCTGTTTCTCGCCCTGTGTTTCAGCCTCTCTGTTTCTCGCCCTCTGTTTCAGCCCCACTGTTTCAGCCCCTCTGTTTCAGCCCCTCTGTTTCTCGCCCTCTGTTTCAGCCCCTCTGTTTCTCGCCCTCTGTATCAGGCGCTTTGTTTCAGCCACTTTGTTTCAGCCCCACTTTTTCAGCCCCTCTGTTTCTCGCCCTCTGTTTCTCGCCCTCTGTTTCAGCCACTCTGTTTCTCGCCCTCTGTTTCAGCCCCTCTGTTTCAGCCCATCTGATTCAGCCTGTCTGATTCAGCCCCTCTGTTTCTCGCCCTCTGTTTCAGCCACTCTGTTTCAGCCCCTCTGTTTCTTGCCCTCTGTTTCAGCCCCTCTGTTTCTCGCCCTCTGTTTCAGCCCCTCTGTTTCTTGCCCTCTGTTTCAGCCCCTCTGTTTCTCGCCCTCTGTTTCAGTCCCTCTGTTTCACGCTCTCTGTTTCAGCCCCTTTGTTTCAGTCCCTCTGTTTCTCGCCCTCTGTTTCTGCCCGTCTGTTTCTCGCCCTCTGTTTCAGCCCCTCTGTTTCTCGCCCTCTGTTTCAGCCCCTCTGTTTCTCGCCCTCTGTTTCAGCCCCTCTGTTTCTCGCCCTCTGTTTCGCGCTCTCTGTTTCAGCCCCTCTGTTTCAGTCCCTCTGTTTCTCGCTCTCTGTTTCTGCCCGTCTGTTTCTCGCCCTCTGTTTCAGCCCCTCTGTTTCTGGCCCTCTGTTTCTGCCCCTCTGTTTCTCGCCCTCTGTTTCCGCCCCTCTGATTCAGCCCCTCTGTTTCAGACCCTCTGAATCAGCCACTCTGATTCAGCCCCTCTGTTTCAGCCCCTCTGTTTCAGCCCCTCTGTTTCTCGCCCTCTGTTTCAGCCACTCTGTTTCAGCCCCTCTGTTTCTTGCCCTCTGTTTCAGCCCCTCTGTTTCTCGCCCTCTGTTTCAGCCCCTCTGTTTCTTGCCCTCTGTTTCAGCCCCTCTGTTTCTTGCCCTCTGTTTCTGCCCCTCTGTTTCTCGCCCTCTGTTTCCGCCCCTCTGATTCAGCCCCTCTGTTTCAGACCCTCTGAATCAGCCACTCTGATTCAGCCCCTCTGTTTCAGCCCCTCTGTTTCAGCCCCTCTGTTTCTCGCCCTCTGTTTCAGCCACTCTGTTTCAGCCCCTCTGTTTCTTGCCCTCTGTTTCAGCCCCTCTGTTTCTCGCCCTCTGTTTCAGCCCCTCTGTTTCTTGCCCTCTGTTTCAGCCCCTCTGTTTCTTGCCCTCTGTTTCAGCCCCTCTGTTTCTCGCCCTCTGTTTCAGCCCCTCTGTTTCTTGCCCTCTGTTTCTCGCCCTCTGTTTCAGCCACTCTGTTTCTCGCCCTCTGTTTCAGCCCCTCTGTTTCAGCCCATCTGATTCAGCCTGTCTGATTCAGCCCCTCTGTTTCTCGCCCTCTGTTTCAGCCACTCTGTTTCAGCCCCTCTGTTTCTTGCCCTCTGTTTCAGCCCCTCTGTTTCTCGCCCTCTGTTTCAGCCCCTCTGTTTCTTGCCCTCTGTTTCAGCCCCTCTGTTTCTCGCCCTCTGTTTAAGTCCCTCTGTTTCTCGCTCTCTGTTTCTGCCCCTTTGTTTCAGTCCCTCTGTTTCTCGCCCTCTGTTTCTGCCCGTCTGTTTCTCGCCCTCTGTTTCAGCCCCTCTGTTTCTCGCCCTCTGTTTCAGCCCCTCTGTTTCTCGCCCTCTGTTTCAGCCCCTCTGTTTCTCGCCCTCTGTTTCAGTCCCTCTGTTTCGCGCTCTCTGTTTCAGCCCCTCTGTTTCAGTCCCTCTGTTTCTCGCTCTCTGTTTCTGCCCGTCTGTTTCTCGCCCTCTGTTTCAGCCCCTCTGTTTCTTGCCCTCTGTTTCTGCCCCTCTGTTTCTCGCCCTCTGTTTCCGCCCCTCTGATTCAGCCCCTCTGTTTCAGACCCTCTGAATCAGCCACTCTGATTCAGCCCCTCTGTTTCAGCCCCTCTGTTTCAGCCCCTCTGTTTCTCGCCCTCTGTTTCAGCCCCTCTGTTTCTCGCCCTCTGTTTCAGCCCCTCTGTTTCAGCCCCACTGTTTCAGCCCCTTTGTTTCAGCCCCTCTGTTTCTTGCCCTATGTTTCAGCCCCTCTGCTTCAGCCCCACTGTTTCAGCCCCTCTGAATCAGCCCCTCTGATTCAGCCCCTCTGTTTCAGACCCTCTGTTTCAGCCCCTCAGTTTCTCGCCCTGTGTTTCAGCCCCTCTGTTTCAGCTCCTCTGATTCAGCCCCTCTGTTTCTCGCCCTCTGTTTCAGCCCCTCTGTTTCTCGCCCTCTTTTTCAGCCCCTCTGTTTCTCGCCCTCTGTTTCAGCCCCTCTGTTTCAGCGCCTCTGTTTCAGCCCCTCTGTTTCTCGCCCTCTGTTTCAGCCCCTGTACTTCTCGCCCTGTGTTTCAGCCCCTCTATTTCTCGCCCTCTGTTTCAGCCGTTCTGTTTCAGCCCCACTGTTTCAGCCCCTCTGTTTCAGCCCCTCTGTTTCTCGCCCTCTGTTTCAGCCCCTCTGTTTCTCGCCATCTGTTTCAGCCCCTCTGTTTCAGCCCCTCTTTTTCAGTCACTCTGTTTCTCGCCCTCTGTTTCAGCCCCTCTGTTTCAGCCCCTCTGTTTCTCGCCCTCTGTTTCAGCCCCTCTGTTTCTCACCCTCTGTTTCAGACCCTCTGTTTCAGCCCCTCTGTTTCTCGCTCTCTGTTTCAGCCCCTCTGTTTCTCGCCCTCTGTTTCAGCCCCTCTGATTCAGCCCCTCTGTTTCTCGCCTTCTGTTTCAGCCCCGCTGTTTCTCGCCCTCTGTTTCAGCTCCTCTGTTTCTCGCCCTCTGTTTCAGCCCCTCTATTTCTCGCCCTCTGTTTCAGCCCCTCTGTTTTAGCCCCACTGTTTCACCCCCTTTGTTTCAGCCCCTCTGTTTCTCGCCCTCTGTTTCAGCCGCTCTGTTTCTCGCCCTCTGTATCAGCCCCTCTGTTTCAGCCCCACTGTTTCAGTCCCTCTGTTTCTCGCCCTCTGTTTCTGGCCCTCTGTTTCAGCCCCTCTGTTTCTCGTTCTCTGTTTCAGCCCCTCTGTTTCAGCCCCTCTGTTTCAGCCCCTCTGTTACTCGCCCTCTGTTTCAGCCCCTCTGTTTCTTGCCGTCTGTTTCAGCCACTCTGTTTCTCGCCCTCTGTTTCAGCCTCTCTGTTTCTCGCCCTCTGTTTCAGCCCCTCTGTTTCAGCCCCTCTGTTTCAGCCCCTCTGTTTCAGCCCCTCTGTTTCTCGCCCTCTGTTTCAGCCCCTCTGATTCAGCCCCTCTGTTTCTCGCCCTCTGTTTCAGCCCCTCTGTTTCAGCCCCTCTGTTTCAGCCCCTCTGTTTCTCGCCCTCTGTTTCAGCCCCTCTGTTTCTCGCCCTCTGTTTCAGCCCCTCTGTTTCTCGCCCTCTGTTTCAGCCCCTCTGTTTCTCGCCCTCTGTTTCAGCCCCTCTGTTTCAGCCCCTCTGTTTCAGCCCCTCTGTTTCTCACCCTCTGTTTCAGCCCCTCTGTTTCAGCCCCTCGGTTTCTCGCCCTCTGTTTCAGCCCCTCTATTTCTCGCCCTCTGTTTCAGCCCCTCTATTGTAGCCCCACTGTTTCAGCCCCTTTGTTTCAGCCACTATTTTCTCGCCCTCTGTTTCAGCCCCTCTGTTTCAGCCCCTCTGTTTCAGCCCCTCTGTTTCTCGCTCTCTGTTTCAGCCCCTCTGTTTCCGCCGCGCTGTTTCAGCCCCTCTGTTTCAGCCCCTCTGTTTCTCGCCCTTTGTTTCAGCCACTCTGTTTCTTGCCCTCTGTTTCAGCCACTCTGTTTCTCGCCCTCTGTTTCAGCCACTCTGTTTCTGGCCCTCTGTTTCAGCCCCTCTGTTTCTCGCTCTCTGTTTCAGCCCCTCTGTTTCCGCCCCTCTGTTTCAGCCCCTCTGTTTCAGCCCCTCTGTTTCTCGTCCTCTGTTTCAGCCCCTCTGTTTCTCGCCCTGTGTTTCAGCCTCTCTGTTTCTCGCCCTCTGTTTCAGCCCCACTGTTTCAGCCCCTCTGTTTCAGCCCCTCTGTTTCTCGCCCTCTGTTTCAGCCCCTCTGTTTCTCGCCCTCTGTATCAGGCGCTTTGTTTCAGCCACTTTGTTTCAGCCCCACTTTTTCAGCCCCTCTGTTTCTCGCCCTCTGTTTCTCGCCCTCTGTTTCAGCCACTCTGTTTCTCGCCCTCTGTTTCAGCCCCTCTGTTTCAGCCCATCTGATTCAGCCTGTCTGATTCAGCCCCTCTGTTTCTCGCCCTCTGTTTCAGCCACTCTGTTTCAGCCCCTCTGTTTCTTGCCCTCTGTTTCAGCCCCTCTGTTTCTCGCCCTCTGTTTCAGCCCCTCTGTTTCTTGCCCTCTGTTTCAGCCCCTCTGTTTCTCGCCCTCTGTTTCAGTCCCTCTGTTTCGCGCTCTCTGTTTCAGCCCCTCTGTTTCAGTCCCTCTGTTTCTCGCTCTCTGTTTCTGCCCGTCTGTTTCTCGCCCTCTGTTTCAGCCCCTCTGTTTCTTGCCCTCTGTTTCTGCCCCTCTGTTTCTCGCCCTCTGTTTCCGCCCCTCTGATTCAGCCCCTCTGTTTCAGACCCTCTGAATCAGCCACTCTGATTCAGCCCCTCTGTTTCAGCCCCTCTGTTTCAGCCCCTCTGTTTCTCGCCCTCAGTTTCAGCCACTCTGTTTCAGCCCCTCTGTTTCTTGCCCTCTGTTTCAGCCCCTCTGTTACTCGCCCTCTGTTTCAGCCCCTCTGTTTCTTGCCCTCTGTTTCAGCCCCTCTGTTTCTTGCCCTCTGTTTCTGCCCCTCTGTTTCTCGCCCTCTGTTTCCGCCCCTCTGATTCAGCCCCTCTGTTTCAGACCCTCTGAATCAGCCACTCTGATTCAGCCCATCTGATTCAGCCTGTCTGATTCAGCCCCTCTGTTTCTCGCCCTCTGTTTCAGCCACTCTGTTTCAGCCCCTCTGTTTCTTGCCCTCTGTTTCAGCCCCTCTGTTTCTCGCCCTCTGTTTCAGCCCCTCTGTTTCTTGCCCTCTGTTTCAGCCCCTCTGTTTCTCGCCCTCTGTTTCAGTCCCTCTGTTTCGCGCTCTCTGTTTCAGCCCCTTTGTTTCAGTCCCTCTGTTTCTCGCCCTCTGTTTCTGCCCGTCTGTTTCTCGCCCTCTGTTTCAGCCCCTCTGTTTCTCGCCCTCTGTTTCAGCCCCTCTGTTTCTCGCCCTCTGTTTCAGCCCCTCTGTTTCTCGCCCTCTGTTTCAGTCCCTCTGTTTCGCGCTCTCTGTTTCAGCCCCTCTGTTTCAGTCCCTCTGTTTCTCGCTCTCTGTTTCTGCCCGTCAGTTTCTCGCCCTCTGTTTCAGCCCCTCTGTTTCTTGCCCTCTGTTTCTGCCCCTCTGTTTCTCGCCCTCTGTTTCCGCCCCTCTGATTCAGCCCCTCTGTTTCAGACCCTCTGAATCAGCCACTCTGATTCAGCCCCTCTGTTTCAGCCCCTCTGTTTCAGCCCCTCTGTTTCTTGCCCTCTGTTTCAGCCCCTCTGTTTCTCGCCCTCTGTTTCAGCCCCTCTGTTTCTTGCCCTCTGTTTCAGCCCCTCTGTTTCTTGCCCTCTGTTTCTGCCCCTCTGTTTCTCGCCCTCTGTTTCCGCCCCTCTGATTCAGCCCCTCTGTTTCAGACCCTCTGAATCAGCCACTCTGATTCAGCCCATCTGATTCAGCCTGTCTGATTCAGCCCCTCTGTTTCTCGCCCTCTGTTTCAGCCACTCTGTTTCAGCCCCTCTGTTTCTTGCCCTCTGTTTCAGCCCCTCTGTTTCTCGCCCTCTGTTTCAGCCCCTCTGTTTCTTGCCCTCTGTTTCAGCCCCTCTGTTTCTCGCCCTCTGTTTCAGTACCTCTGTTTCTCGCTCTCTGTTTCTGCCCCTTTGTTTCAGTCCCTCTGTTTCTCGCCCTCTGTTTCTGCCCGTCTGTTTCTCGCCCTCTGTTTCAGCCCCTCTGTTTCTCGCCCTCTGTTTCAGCCCCTCTGTTTCTCGCCCTCTGTTTCAGCCCCTCTGTTTCTCGCCCTCTGTTTCAGTCCCTCTGTTTCGCGCTCTCTGTTTCAGCCCCTCTGTTTCAGTCCCTCTGTTTCTCGCTCTCTGTTTCTGCCCGTCTGTTTCTCGCCCTCTGTTTCAGCCCCTCTGTTTCTTGCACTCTGTTTCTGCCCCTCTGTTTCTCGCCCTCTGTTTCCGCCCCTCTGATTCAGCCCCTCTGTTTCAGACCCTCTGAATCAGCCACTCTGATTCAGCCCCTCTGTTTCAGCCCCTCTGTTTCAGCCCCTCTGTTTCTCGCCCTCTGTTTCAGCCCCTCTGTTTCTCGCCCTCTGTTTCAGCCCCTCTGTTTCAGCCCCACTGTTTCAGCCCCTTTGTTTCAGCCCCTCTGTTTCTTGCCCTATGTTTCAGCCCCTCTGCTTCAGCCCCACTGTTTCAGCCCCTCTGAATCAGCCCCTCTGATTCAGCCCCTCTGTTTCAGACCCTCTGTTTCAGCCCCTCAGTTTCTCGCCCTCTGTTTCAGCCCCTCTGTTTCAGCTCCTCTGATTCAGCCCCTCTGTTTCTCGCCCTCTGTTTCAGCCCCTCTGTTTCTCGCCCTCTTTTTCAGCCCCTCTGTTTCTCGCCCTCTGTTTCAGCCCCTCTGTTTCAGCGCCTCTGTTTCAGCCCCTCTGTTTCTCGCCCTCTGTTTCAGCCCCTGTATTTCTCGCCCTGTGTTTCAGCCCCTCTATTTCTCGCCCTCTGTTTCAGCCGTTCTGTTTCAGCCCCACTGTTTCAGCCCCTCTGTTTCAGCCCCTCTGTTTCTCGCCCTCTGTTTCAGCCCCTCTGTTTCTCGCCATCTGTTTCAGGCCCTCTGTTTCAGCCCCTCTTTTTCAGTCACTCTGTTTCTCGCCCTCTGTTTCAGCCCCTCTGTTTCAGCCCCTCTGTTTCTCGCCCTCTGATTCAGCCCCTCTGTTTCTCACCCTCTGTTTCAGACCCTCTGTTTCAGCCCCTCTGTTTCTCGCTCTCTGTTTCAGCCCCTCTGTTTCTCGCCCTCTGTTTCAGCCCCTCTGATTCAGCCCCTCTGTTTCTCGCCTTCTGTTTCAGCCCCGCTGTTTCTCGCCCTCTGTTTCAGCTCCTCTGTTTCTCGCCCTCTGTTTCAGCCCCTCTATTTCTCGCCCTCTGTTTCAGCCCCTCTGTTTTAGCCCCACTGTTTCACCCCCTTTGTTTCAGCCCCTCTGTTTCTCGCCCTCTGTTTCAGCCGCTCTGTTTCTCGCCCTCTGTATCAGCCCCTCTGTTTCAGCCCCACTGTTTCAGTCCCTCTGTTTCTCGCCCTCTGTTTCTGGCCCTCTGTTTCAGCCCCTCTGTTTCTCGTTCTCTGTTTCAGCCCCTCTGTTTCAGCCCCTCTGTTTCAGCCCCTCTGTTACTCGCCCTCTGTTTCAGCCCCTCTGTTTCTTGCCGTCTGTTTCAGCCACTCTGTTTCTCGCCCTCTGTTTCAGCCTCTCTGTTTCTCGCCCTCTGTTTCAGCCCCTCTGTTTCAGCCCCTCTGTTTCAGCCCCTCTGTTTCAGCCCCTCTGTTTCTCGCCCTCTGTTTCAGCCCCTCTGATTCAGCCCCTCTGTTTCTCGCCCTCTGTTTCAGCCCCTCTGTTTCAGCCCCTCTGTTTCAGCCCCTCTGTTTCTCGCCCTCTGTTTCAGCCCCTCTGTTTCTCGCCCTCTGTTTCAGCCCCTCTGTTTCTCGCCCTCTGTTTCAGCCCCTCTGTTTCAGCCCCTCTGTTTCAGCCCCTCTGTTTCTCACCCTCTGTTTCAGCCCCTCTGTTTCAGCCCCTCGGTTTCTCGCCCTCTGTTTCAGCCCCTCTATTTCTCGCCCTCTGTTTCAGCCCCTCTATTGTAGCCCCACTGTTTCAGCCCCTTTGTTTCAGCCACTATTTTCTCGCCCTCTGTTTCAGCCCCTCTGTTTCAGCCCCTCTGTTTCAGCCCCTCTGTTTCTCGCTCTCTGTTTCAGCCCCTCTGTTTCCGCCCCGCTGTTTCAGCCCCTCTGTTTCAGCCCCTCTGTTTCTCGCCCTTTGTTTCAGCCACTCTGTTTCTTGCCCTCTGTTTCAGCCACTCTGTATCTCGCCCTCTGTTTCAGCCACTCTGTTTCTGGCCCTCTGTTTCAGCCCCTCTGTTTCTCGCTCTCTGTTTCAGCCCCTCTGTTTCCGCCCCTCTGTTTCAGCCCCTCTGTTTCAGCCCCTCTGTTTCTCGTCCTCTGTTTCAGCCCCTCTGTTTCTCGCCCTGTGTTTCAGCCTCTCTGTTTCTCGCCCTCTGTTTCAGCCCCACTGTTTCAGCCCCTCTGTTTCAGCCCCTCTGTTTCTCGCCCTCTGTTTCAGCCCCTCTGTTTCTCGCCCTCTGTATCAGGCGCTTTGTTTCAGCCACTTTGTTTCAGCCCCACTTTTTCAGCCCCTCTGTTTCTCGCCCTCTGTTTCTCGCCCTCTGTTTCAGCCACTCTGTTTCTCGCCCTCTGTTTCAGCCCCTCTGTTTCAGCCCATCTGATTCAGCCTGTCTGATTCAGCCCCTCTGTTTCTCGCCCTCTGTTTCAGCCACTCTGTTTCAGCCCCTCTGTTTCTTGCCCTCTGTTTCAGCCCCTCTGTTTCTCGCCCTCTGTTTCAGCCCCTCTGTTTCTTGCCCTCTGTTTCAGCCCCTCTGTTTCTTGCCCTCTGTTTCTGCCCCTCTGTTTCTCGCCCTCTGTTTCCGCCCCTCTGATTCAGCCCCTCTGTTTCAGACCCTCTGAATCAGCCACTCTGATTCAGCCCATCTGATTCAGCCTGTCTGATTCAGCCCCTCTGTTTCTCGCACTCTGTTTCAGCCACTCTGTTTCAGCCCCTCTGTTTCTTGCCCTCTGTTTCAGCCCCTCTGTTTCGCGCTCTCTGTTTCAGCCCCTTTGTTTCAGTCCCTCTGTTTCTCGCCCTCTGTTTCTGCCCGTCTGTTTCTCGCCCTCTGTTTCAGCCCCTCTGTTTCTCGCCCTCTGTTTCAGCCCCTCTGTTTCTCGCCCTCTGTTTCAGCCCCTCTGTTTCTCGCCCTCTGTTTCAGTCCCTCTGTTTCGCGCTCTCTGTTTCAGCCCCTCTGTTTCAGTCCCTCTGTTTCTCGCTCTCTGTTTCTGCCCATCTGTTTCTCGCCCTCTGTTTCAGCCCCTCTGTTTCTTGCCCTCTGTTTCTGCCCCTCTGTTTCTCGCCCTCTGTTTCCGCCCCTCTGATTCAGCCCCTCTGTTTCAGACCCTCTGAATCAGCCACTCTGATTCAGCCCCTCTGTTTCAGCCCCTCTGTTTCAGCCCCTCTGTTTCTCGCCCTCTGTTTCAGCCCCTCTGTTTCTCGCCCTCTGTTTCAGCCCCTCTGTTTCAGCCCCACTGTTTCAGCCCCTTTGTTTCAGCCCCTCTGTTTCTTGCCCTATGTTTCAGCCCCTCTGCTTCAGCCCCACTGTTTCAGCCCCTCTGAATCAGCCCCTCTGATTCAGCCCCTCTGTTTCAGACCCTCTGTTTCAGCCCCTCAGTTTCTCGCCCTCTGTTTCAGCCCCTCTGTTTCTCACCCTCTGTTTCAGCCCCTCTGTTTCAGTCCCACTGTTTCTCGCCCTCTGTTTCAGCCCCTCTGTTTCTCGCCCTCTGTTTCAGCTCCTCTGATTCAGCCCCTCTGTTTCTCGCCCTCTGTTTCAGCCCCTCTGTTTCTCGCCCTCTTTTTCAGCCCCTCTGTTTCTCGCCCTCTGTTTCAGCCCCTCTGTTTCAGCGCCTCTGTTTCAGCCCCTCTGTTTCTCGCCCTCTGTTTCAGCCCCTGTATTTCTCGCCCTGTGTTTCAGCCCCTCTATTTCTCGCCCTCTGTTTCAGCCGTTCTGTTTCAGCCCCACTGTTTCAGCCCCTCTGTTTCAGCCCCTCTGTTTCTCGCCCTCTGTTTCAGCCCCTCTGTTTCTCGCCCTCTGTTTCAGCCCCTCTGTTTCTCGCCATCTGTTTCAGCCCCTCTGTTTCAGCCCCTCTTTTTCAGTCACTCTGTTTCTCGCCCTCTGTTTCTCGCCCTCTGTTTCAGCCCCTCTGTTTCTCGCCCTCTGTTTCAGCCCCTCTGTTTCTCGCCCTCTGTTTCAGCCCCTCTGTTTCAGCCCCTCTGTTTCTCGCCCTCTGTTTCAGCCTCTCTGATTCTTGCCCTCGGATTCAGCCCCTCTGTTTCAGCCCCTCTGTTTCAGCCCCTCTGTTTCAGCCCCTCTGTTTCCCGCCCTCTGTTTCAGCCCCTCTGTTTCTCGCCCTCTGTTTCAGCCCCTCTGATTCAGCCACTCTGTTTCAGCCCCTCTGATTCAGCCCCTCTGTTTCAGCCCCTCTATTTCAGCCCCTTTCTTTCAGCCCCTCTGTTTCATCCACTCTGTTTCTCGCCCTCTGTTTCTCACCCTCTGTTTCTCGCCCTCTGTTTCAGCCCCTCTGTTCTTCGCCCTCTGTTTCAGCCCCTCTGTTTCTCACCCTCTGTTTCAGCCCCTCTGTTTCAGCCCCTCTGTTTCTCGCCCTCTGTTTCTCGCCCGCTGTTTCAGCCCCTTTGTTTCTCGCCCTCTGTTTCAGCCCCGCTGTTTCAGTCCCTCTGATTCAGCACCTCTGATTCAGCCCCTCTGTTTCTCGCCCTCTGTTTCAGGCCCTCTGTTTCAGCCCCTCTGTTTCTGCCCCTCTGTTTCTGCCGCTCTGTTTCTCGCCCTCTGTTTCAGCCCCTCTGTATTTCGCCCTCTGTTTCAGCCCCTCTGTTTCAGGCTCTCTGTTTCAGCCCGTCTGTTTCTTGCCCTCTGTTTCAGCCCCTCTGTTTCTCGCCCTCTGTTTCAGCCCCTCTGTTTCTCGCCCTCTGTTTCAGCCCCTCTGTTTCTCGCCCTCTGTTTCAGTCCCTCTGTTTCGCGCTCTCTGTTTCAGCCCCTCTGTTTCAGTCCCTCTGTTTCTCGCTCTCTGTTTCTGCCCGTCTGTTTCTCGCCCGCTGTTTCAGCCCCTCTGTTTCTTGCCCTCTGTTTCTGCCCCTCTGTTTCTCGCCCTCTGTTTCCGCCCCTCTGATTCAGCCCCTCTGTTTCAGACCCTCTGAATCAGCCACTCTGATTCAGCCCCTCTGTTTCAGCCCCTCTGTTTCAGCCCCTCTGTTTCTCGCCCTCTGTTTCAGCCACTCTGTTTCAGCCCCTCTGTTTCTTGCCCTCTGTTTCAGCCCCTCTGTTTCTCGCCCTCTGTTTCAGCCCCTCTGTTTCTTGCCCTCTGTTTCAGCCCCTCTGTTTCTTGCCCTCTGTTTCTGCCCCTCTGTTTCTCGCCCTCTGTTTCAGCCCCTCTATTTCTCGCCCTCTGTTTCAGCCCCTCTATTGTAGCCCCACTGTTTCAGCCCCTTTGTTTCAGCCACTATTTTCTCGCCCTCTGTTTCAGCCCCTCTGTTTCAGCCCCTCTGTTTCAGCCCCTCTGTTTCTCGCTCTCTGTTTCAGCCCCTCTGTTTCCGCCCCGCTGTTTCAGCCCCTCTGTTTCAGCCCCTCTGTTTCTCGCCCTTTGTTTCAGCCACTCTGTTTCTTGCCCTCTGTTTCAGCCACTCTGTATCTCGCCCTCTGTTTCAGCCACTCTGTTTCTGGCCCTCTGTTTCAGCCCCTCTGTTTCTCGCTCTCTGTTTCAGCCCCTCTGTTTCCGCCCCTCTGTTTCAGCCCCTCTGTTTCAGCCCCTCTGTTTCTCGTCCTCTGTTTCAGCCCCTCTGTTTCTCGCCCTGTGTTTCAGCCTCTCTGTTTCTCGCCCTCTGTTTCAGCCCCACTGTTTCAGCCCCTCTGTTTCAGCCCCTCTGTTTCTCGCCCTCTGTTTCAGCCCCTCTGTTTCTCGCCCTCTGTATCAGGCGCTTTGTTTCAGCCACTTTGTTTCAGCCCCACTTTTTCAGCCCCTCTGTTTCTCGCCCTCTGTTTCTCGCCCTCTGTTTCAGCCCCTCTGTTTCAGCCCATCTGATTCAGCCTGTCTGATTCAGCCCCTCTGTTTCTCGCCCTCTGTTTCAGCCACTCTGTTTCAGCCCCTCTGTTTCTTGCCCTCTGTTTCAGCCCCTCTGTTTCTCGCCCTCTGTTTCAGCCCCTCTGTTTCTTGCCCTCTGTTTCAGCCCCTCTGTTTCTTGCCCTCTGTTTCTGCCCCTCTGTTTCTCGCCCTCTGTTTCCGCCCCTCTGATTCAGCCCCTCTGTTTCAGAACCTCTGAATCAGCCACTCTGATTCAGCCCATCTGATTCAGCCTGTCTGATTCAGCCCCTCTGTTTCTCGCACTCTGTTTCAGCCACTCTGTTTCAGCCCCTCTGTTTCTTGCCCTCTGTTTCAGCCCCTCTGTTTCGCGCTCTCTGTTTCAGCCCCTTTGTTTCAGTCCCTCTGTTTCTCGCCCTCTGTTTCTGCCCGTCTGTTTCTCGCCCTCTGTTTCAGCCCCTCTGTTTCTCGCCCTCTGTTTCAGCCCCTCTGTTTCTCGCCCTCTGTTTCAGCCCCTCTGTTTCTCGCCCTCTGTTTCAGTCCCTCTGTTTCGCGCTCTCTGTTTCAGCCCCTCTGTTTCAGTCCCTCTGTTTCTCGCTCTCTGTTTCTGCCCATCTGTTTCTCGCCCTCTGTTTCAGCCCCTCTGTTTCTTGCCCTCTGTTTCTGCCCCTCTGTTTCTCGCCCTCTGTTTCCGCCCCTCTGATTCAGCCCCTCTGTTTCAGACCCTCTGAATCAGCCACTCTGATTCAGCCCCTCTGTTTCAGCCCCTCTGTTTCAGCCCCTCTGTTTCTCGCCCTCTGTTTCAGCCCCTCTGTTTCTCGCCCTCTGTTTCAGCCCCTCTGTTTCAGCCCAACTGTTTCAGCCCCTTTGTTTCAGCCCCTCTGTTTCTTGCCCTATGTTTCAGCCCCTCTGCTTCAGCCCCACTGTTTCAGCCCCTCTGAATCAGCCCCTCTGATTCAGCCCCTCTGTTTCAGACCCTCTGTTTCAGCCCCTCAGTTTCTCGCCCTCTGTTTCAGCCCCTCTGTTTCTCACCCTCTGTTTCAGCCCCTCTGTTTCAGTCCCACTGTTTCTCGCCCTCTGTTTCAGCCCCTCTGTTTCTCGCCCTCTGTTTCAGCTCCTCTGATTCAGCCCCTCTGTTTCTCGCCCTCTGTTTCAGCCCCTCTGTTTCTCGCCCTCTTTTTCAGCCCCTCTGTTTCTCGCCCTCTGTTTCAGCCCCTCTGTTTCAGCGCCTCTGTTTCAGCCCCTCTGTTTCTCGCCCTCTGTTTCAGCCCCTGTATTTCTCGCCCTGTGTTTCAGCCCCTCTATTTCTCGCCCTCTGTTTCAGCCGTTCTGTTTCAGCCCCACTGTTTCAGCCCCTCTGTTTCAGCCCCTCTGTTTCTCGCCCTCTGTTTCAGCCCCTCTGTTTCTCGCCCTCTGTTTCAGCCCCTCTGTTTCTCGCCATCTGTTTCAGCCCCTCTGTTTCAGCCCCTCTTTTTCAGTCACTCTGTTTCTCGCCCTCTGTTTCTCGCCCTCTGTTTCAGCCCCTCTGTTTCTCGCCCTCTGTTTCAGCCCCTCTGTTTCTCGCCCTCTGTTTCAGCCCCTCTGTTTCAGCCCCTCTGTTTCTCGCCCTCTGTTTCAGCCTCTCTGATTCTTGCCCTCGGATTCAGCCCCTCTGTTTCAGCCCCTCTGTTTCAGCCCCTCTGTTTCAGCCCCTCTGTTTCCCGCCCTCTGTTTCAGCCCCTCTGTTTCTCGCCCTCTGTTTCAGCCCCTCTGATTCAGCCACTCTGTTTCAGCCCCTCTGATTCAGCCCCTCTGTTTCAGCCCCTCTATTTCAGCCCCTTTCTTTCAGCCCCTCTGTTTCATCCACTCTGTTTCTCGCCCTCTGTTTCTCACCCTCTGTTTCTCGCCCTCTGTTTCAGCCCCTCTGTTCTTCGCCCTCTGTTTCAGCCCCTCTGTTTCTCACCCTCTGTTTCAGCCCCTCTGTTTCAGCCCCTCTGTTTCTCGCCCTCTGTTTCTCGCCCGCTGTTTCAGCCCCTTTGTTTCTCGCCCTCTGTTTCAGCCCCGCTGATTCAGTCCCTCTGATTCAGCACCTCTGATTCAGCCCCTCTGTTTCTCGCCCTCTGTTTCAGGCCCTCTGTTTCAGCCCCTCTGTTTCTGCCCCTCTGTTTCTGCCGCTCTGTTTCTCGCCCTCTGTTTCAGCCCCTCTGTATTTCGCCCTCTGTTTCAGCCCCTCTGTTTCAGGCTCTCTGTTTCAGCCCGTCTGTTTCTTGCCCTCTGTTTCAGCCCCTCTGTTTCTCGCCCTCTGTTTCAGCCCCTCTGTTTCTCGCCCTCTGTTTCAGCCCCTCTGTTTCTCGCCCTCTGTTTCAGTCCCTCTGTTTCGCGCTCTCTGTTTCAGCCCCTCTGTTTCAGTCCCTCTGTTTCTCGCTCTCTGTTTCTGCCCGTCTGTTTCTCGCCCGCTGTTTCAGCCCCTCTGTTTCTTGCCCTCTGTTTCTGCCCCTCTGTTTCTCGCCCTCTGTTTCCGCCCCTCTGATTCAGCCCCTCTGTTTCAGACCCTCTGAATCAGCCACTCTGATTCAGCCCCTCTGTTTCAGCCCCTCTGTTTCAGCCCCTCTGTTTCTCGCCCTCTGTTTCAGCCACTCTGTTTCAGCCCCTCTGTTTCTTGCCCTCTGTTTCAGCCCCTCTGTTTCTCGCCCTCTGTTTCAGCCCCTCTGTTTCTTGCCCTCTGTTTCAGCCCCTCTGTTTCTTGCCCTCTGTTTCTGCCCCTCTGTTTCTCGCCCTCTGTTTCCGCCCCTCTGATTCAGCCCCTCTGTTTCAGACCCTCTGAATCCGCCACTCTGATTCAGCCCATCTGATTCAGCCTGTCTGATTCAGCCCCTCTGTTTCTCGCCCTCTGTTTCAGCCACTCTGTTTCAGCCCCTCTGTTTCTTGCCCTCTGTTTCAGCCCCTCTGTTTCTCGCCCTCTGTTTCAGCCCCTCTGTTTCTTGCCCTCTGTTTCTCGTCCTCTGTTTCAGCCCCTCTGTTTCTCGCCCTGTGTTTCAGCCTCTCTGTTTCTCGCCCTCTGTTTCAGCCCCACTGTTTCAGCCCCTCTGTTTCAGCCCCTCTGTTTCTCGCCCTCTGTTTCAGCCCCTCTGTTTCTCGCCCTCTGTATCAGGTGCTTTGTTTCAGCCACTTTGTTTCAGCCCCACTTTTTCAGCCCCTCTGTTTCTCGCCCTCTGTTTCTCGCCCTCTGTTTCAGCCACTCTGTTTCTCGCCCTCTGTTTCAGCCCCTCTGTTTCAGCCCATCTGATTCAGCCTGTCTGATTCAGCCCCTCTGTTTCTCGCCCTCTGTTTCAGCCACTCTGTTTCAGCCCCTCTGTTTCTTGCCCTCTGTTTCAGCCCCTCTGTTTCTCGCCCTCTGTTTCAGCCCCTCTGTTTCTTGCCCTCTGTTTCAGCCCCTCTGTTTCTCGCCCTCTGTTTCAGTCCCTCTGTTTCGCGCTCTCTGTTTCAGCCCCTTTGTTTCAGTCCCTCTGTTTCTCGCCCTCTGTTTCTGCCCGTCTGTTTCTCGCCCTCTGTTTCAGCCCCTCTGTTTCTCGCCCTCTGTTTCAGCCCCTCTGTTTCTCGCCCTCTGTTTCAGCCCCTCTGTTTCTCGCCCTCTGTTTCAGTCCCTCTGTTTCGCGCTCTCTGTTTCAGCCCCTCTGTTTCAGTCCCTCTGTTTCTCGCTCTCTGTTTCTGCCCGTCTGTTTCTCGCCCTCTGTTTCAGCCCCTCTGTTTCTTGCCCTCTGTTTCTGCCCCTCTGTTTCTCGCCCTCTGTTTCCGCCCCTCTGATTCAGCCCCTCTGTTTCAGACCCTCTGAATCAGCCACTCTGATTCAGCCCCTCTGTTTCAGCCCCTCTGTTTCAGCCCCTCTGTTTCTCGCCCTCTGTTTCAGCCACTCTGTTTCAGCCCCTCTGTTTCTTGCCCTCTGTTTCAGCCCCTCTGTTTCTCGCCCTCTGTTTCAGCCCCTCTGTTTCTTGCCCTCTGTTTCAGCCCCTCTGTTTCTTGCCCTCTGTTTCTGCCCCTCTGTTTCTCGCCCTCTGTTTCCGCCCCTCTGATTCAGCCCCTCTGTTTCAGACCCTCTGAATCAGCCACTCTGATTCAGCCCCTCTGTTTCAGCCCCTCTGTTTCAGCCCCTCTGTTTCTCGCCCTCTGTTTCAGCCACTCTGTTTCAGCCCCTCTGTTTCTTGCCCTCTGTTTCAGCCCCTCTGTTTCTCGCCCTCTGTTTCAGCCCCTCTGTTTCTTGCCCTCTGTTTCAGCCCCTCTGTTTCTCGCCCTCTGTTTCAGTCCCTCTGTTTCGCGCTCTCTGTTTCAGCCCCTTTGTTTCAGTCCCTCTGTTTCTCGCCCTCTGTTTCTGCCCGTCTGTTTCTCGCCCTCTGTTTCAGCCCCTCTGTTTCTCGCCCTCTGTTTCAGCCCCTCTGTTTCTCGCCCGCTGTTTCAGCCCCTCTGTTTCTCGCCCTCTGTTTCAGTCCCTCTGTTTCGCGCTCTCTGTTTCAGCCCCTCTGTTTCAGTCCCTCTGTTTCTCGCTCTCTGTTTCTGCCCGTCTGTTTCTCGCCCTCTGTTTCAGCCCCTCTGTTTCTTGCCCTCTGTTTCTGCCCCTCTGTTTCTCGCCCTCTGTTTCCGCCCCTCTGATTCAGCCCCTCTGTTTCAGACCCTCTGAATCAGCCACTCTGATTCAGCCCCTCTGTTTCAGCCCCTCTGTTTCAGCCCCTCTGTTTCTCGCCCTCTGTTTCAGCCCCTCTGTTTCTCGCCCTCTGTTTCAGCACCTCTGTTTCAGCCCCACTGTTTCAGCCCCTTTGTTTCAGCCCCTCTGTTTCTTGCCCTATGTTTCAGCCCCTCTGCTTCAGCCCCACTGTTTCAGCCCCTCTGAATCAGCCCCTCTGATTCAGCCCCTCTGTTTCAGACCCTCTGTTTCAGCCCCTCAGTTTCTCGCCCTCTGTTTCAGCCCCTCTGTTTCTCACCCTCTGTTTCAGCCCCTCTGTTTCAGTCCCACTGTTTCTCGCCCTCTGTTTCAGCCCCTCTGTTTCTCGCCCTCTTTTTCAGCCCCTCTGTTTCTCGCCCTCTGTTTCAGCCCCTCTGTTTCAGCCCCTCTGATTCAGCCCCTCTGTTTCAGACCCTCTGTTTCAGCCCCTCAGTTTCTCGCCCTCTGTTTCAGCCCCTCTGTTTCTCACCCTCTGTTTCAGCCCCTCTGTTTCAGTCCCACTGTTTCTCGCCCTCTGTTTCAGCCCCTCTGTTTCTCGCCCTCTGTTTCAGCTCCTCTGATTCAGCCCCTCTGTTTCTCGCCCTCTGTTTCAGCCCCTCTGTTTCTCGCCCTCTTTTTCAGCCCCTCTGTTTCTCGCCCTCTGTTTCAGCCCCTCTGTTTCAGCGCCTCTGTTTCAGCCCCTCTGTTTCTCGCCCTCTGTTTCAGCCCCTGTATTTCTCGCCCTGTGTTTCAGCCCCTCTATTTCTCGCCCTCTGTTTCAGCCGTTCTGTTTCAGCCCCACTGTTTCAGCCCCTCTGTTTCAGCCCCTCTGTTTCTCGCCCTCTGTTTCAGCCCCTCTGTTTCTCGCCCTCTGTTTCAGCCCCTCTGTTTCTCGCCATCTGTTTCAGCCCCTCTGTTTCAGCCCCTCTTTTTCAGTCACTCTGTTTCTCGCCCTCTGTTTCTCGCCCTCTGTTTCAGCCCCTCTGTTTCTCGCCCTCTGTTTCAGCCACTCTGTTTCTCGCCCTCTGTTTCAGCCCCTCTGTTTCAGCCCCTCTGTTTCTCGCCCTCTGTTTCAGCCTCTCTGATTCTTGCCCTCGGATTCAGCCCCTCTGTTTCAGCCCCTCTGTTTCAGCCCCTCTGTTTCAGCCCCTCTGTTTCCCGCCCTCTGTTTCAGACCCACTGTTTCTCGCCCTCTGTTTCAGCCCCTCTGATTCAGCCACTCTGTTTCAGCCCCTCTGATTCAGCCCCTCTGTTTCAGCCCCTCTATTTCAGCCCCTTTCTTTCAGCCCCTCTGTTTCATCCACTCTGTTTCTCGCCCTCTGTTTCTCACCCTCTGTTTCTCGCCCTCTGTTTCAGCCCCTCTGTTCTTCGCCCTCTGTTTCAGCCCCTCTGTTTCTCACCCTCTGTTTCAGCCCCTCTGTTTCAGCCCCTCTGTTTCTCGCCCTCTGTTTCTCGCCCGCTGTTTCAGCCCCTTTGTTTCTCGCCCTCTGTTTCAGCCCCGCTGTTTCAGTCCCTCTGATTCAGCACCTCTGATTCAGCCCCTCTGTTTCTCGCCCTCTGTTTCAGGCCCTCTGTTTCAGCCCCTCTGTTTCTGCCCCTCTGTTTCTGCCGCTCTGTTTCTCGCCCTCTGTTTCAGCCCCTCTGTATTTCGCCCTCTGTTTCAGCCCCTCTGTTTCAGGCTCTCTGTTTCAGCCCGTCTGTTTCTTGCCCTCTGTTTCAGCCCCTCTGTTTCTCGCCCTCTGTTTCAGCCCCTCTGTTTCTCGCCCTCTGTTTCAGCCCCTCTGTTTCTCGCCCTCTGTTTCAGTCCCTCTGTTTCGCGCTCTCTGTTTCAGCCCCTCTGTTTCAGTCCCTCTGTTTCTCGCTCTCTGTTTCTGCCCGTCTGTTTCTCGCCCTCTGTTTCAGCCCCTCTGTTTCTTGCCCTCTGTTTCTGCCCCTCTGTTTCTCGCCCTCTGTTTCCGCCCCTCTGATTCAGCCCCTCTGTTTCAGACCCTCTGAATCAGCCACTCTGATTCAGCCCCTCTGTTTCAGCCCCTCTGTTTCAGCCCCTCTGTTTCTCGCCCTCTGTTTCAGCCACTCTGTTTCAGCCCCTCTGTTTCTTGCCCTCTGTTTCAGCCCCTCTGTTTCTCACCCTCTGTTTCAGCCCCTCTGTTTCTTGCCCTCTGTTTCAGCCCCTCTGTTTCTTGCCCTCTGTTTCTGCCCCTCTGTTTCTCGCCCTCTGTTTCCGCCCCTCTGATTCAGCCCCTCTGTTTCAGACCCTCTGAATCAGCCACTCTGATTCAGCCCATCTGATTCAGCCTGTCTGATTCAGCCCCTCTGTTTCTCGCCCTCTGTTTCAGCCACTCTGTTTCAGCCCCTCTGTTTCTTGCCCTCTGTTTCAGCCCCTCTGTTTCTCGCCCTCTGTTTCAGCCCCTCTGTTTCTTGCCCTCTGTTTCAGCCCCTCTGTTTCTCGCCCTCTGTTTCAGTCCCTCTGTTTCGCGCTCTCTGTTTCAGCCCCTTTGTTTCAGTCCCTCTGTTTCTCGCCCTCTGTTTCTGCCCGTCTGTTTCTCGCCCTCTGTTTCAGCCCCTCTGTTTCTCGCCCTCTGTTTCAGCCCCTCTGTTTCTCGCCCTCTGTTTCAGCCCCTCTGTTTCTCGCCCTCTGTTTCAGTCCCTCTGTTTCGCGCTCTCTGTTTCAGCCCCTCTGTTTCAGTCCCTCTGTTTCTCGCTCTCTGTTTCTGCCCGTCTGTTTCTCGCCCTCTGTTTCAGCCCCTCTGTTTCTTGCCCTCTGTTTCTGCCCCTCTGTTTCTCGCCCTCTGTTTCCGCCCCTCTGATTCAGCCCCTCTGTTTCAGACCCTCTGAATCAGCCACTCTGATTCAGCCCCTCTGTTTCAGCCCCTCTGTTTCAGCCCCTCTGTTTCTCGCCCTCTGTTTCAGCCCCTCTGTTTCTCGCCCTCTGTTTCAGCCCCTCTGTTTCTTGCCCTATGTTTCAGCCCCTCTGCTTCAGCCCCACTGTTTCAGCCCCTCTGAATCAGCCCCTCTGATTCAGCCCCTCTGTTTCAGACCCTCTGTTTCAGCCCCTCAGTTTCTCGCCCTCTGTTTCAGCCCCTCTGTTTCTCACCCTCTGTTTCAGCCCCTCTGTTTCAGTCCCACTGTTTCTCGCCCTATGTTTCTCGCCCTCTGTTTCAGCTCCTCTGATTCAGCCCCTCTGTTTCTCGCCCTCTGTTTCAGCCCCTCTGTTTCTCGCCCTCTTTTTCAGCCCCTCTGTTTCTCGCCCTCTGTTTCAGCCCCTCTGTTTCAGCGCCTCTGTTTCAGCCCCTCTGTTTCTCGCCCTCTGTTTCAGTCGTTCTGTTTCAGCCCCACTGTTTCAGCCCCTCTGTTTCAGCCCCTCTGTTTCTCGCCCTCTGTTTCAGCCCCTCTGTTTCTCGCCCTGTGTTTCAGCCCCTCTATTTCTCGCCCTCTGTTTCAGTCGTTCTGTTTCAGCCCCACTGTTTCAGCCCCTCTGTTTCAGCCCCTCTGTTTCTCGCCCTCTGTTTCAGCCCCTCTGTTTCTCGCCCTCTGTTTCAGCCCCTCTGTTTCTCGCCATCTGTTTCAGCCCCTCTGTTTCAGCCCCTCTTTTTCAGTCACTCTGTTTCTCGCCCTCTGTTTCTCGCCCTCTGTTTCAGCCCCTCTGTTTCTCGCCCTCTGTTTCAGCCCCTCTGTTTCTCGCCCTCTGTTTCAGCCCCTCTGTTTCAGCCCCTCTGTTTCTCGCCCTCTGTTTCAGCCTCTCTGATTCTTGCCCTCGGATTCAGCCCCTCTGTTTCAGCCCCTCTGTTTCAGCCCCTCTGTTTCAGCCCCTCTGTTTCCCGCCCTCTGTTTCAGCCCCTCTGTTTCTCGCCCTCTGTTTCAGCCCCTCTGATTCAGCCACTCTGTTTCAGCCCCTCTGATTCAGCCCCTCTGTTTCAGCCCCTCTATTTCAGCCCCTTTCTTTCAGCCCCTCTGTTTCATCCACTCTGTTTCTCGCCCTCTGTTTCTCACCCTCTGTTTCTCGCCCTCTGTTTCAGCCCCTCTGTTCTTCGCCCTCTGTTTCAGCCCCTCTGTTTCTCACCCTTTGTTTCAGCCCCTCTGTTTCAGCCCCTCTGTTTCTCGCCCTCTGTTTCTCGCCCGCTGTTTCAGCCCCTTTGTTTCACGCCCTCTGTTTCAGCCCCGCTGTTTCAGTCCCTCTGATTCAGCACCTCTGATTCAGCCCCTCTGTTTCTCGCCCTCTGTTTCAGGCCCTCTGTTTCAGCCCCTCTGTTTCTGCCCCTCTGTTTCTGCCGCTCTGTTTCTCGCCCTCTGTTTCAGCCCCTCTGTTTCAGGCTCTCTGTTTCAGCCCGTCTGTTTCTTGCCCTCTGTTTCAGCCCCTCTGTTTCTCGCCCTCTGTTTCAGCCCCTCTGTTTCTCGCCCTCTGTTTCAGCCCCTCTGTTTCTCGCCCTCTGTTTCAGTCCCTCTGTTTCGCGCTCTCTGTTTCAGCCCCTCTGTTTCAGTCCCTCTGTTTCTCGCTCTCTGTTTCTGCCCGTCTGTTTCTCGCCCTCTGTTTCAGCCCCTCTGTTTCTTGCCCTCTGTTTCTGCCCCTCTGTTTCTCGCCCTCTGTTTCCGCCCCTCTGATTCAGCCCCTCTGTTTCAGACCCTCTGAATCAGCCACTCTGATTCAGCCCCTCTGTTTCAGCCCCTCTGTTTCAGCCCCTCTGTTACTCGCCCTCTGTTTCAGCCACTCTGTTTCAGCCCCTCTGTTTCTTGCCCTCTGTTTCAGCCCCTCTGTTTCTCGCCCTCTGTTTCAGCCCCTCTGTTTCTTGCCCTCTGTTTCAGCCCCTCTGTTTCTTGCCCTCTGTTTCTGCCCCTCTCTTTCTCGCCCTCTGTTTCCGCCCCTCTGATTCAGCCCCTCTGTTTCAGACCCTCTGAATCAGCCACTCTGATCCAGCCCATCTGATTCAGCCTGTCTGATTCAGCCCCTCTGTTTCTCGCCCTCTGTTTCAGCCACTCTGTTTCAGCCCCTCTGTTTCTTGCCCTCTGTTTCAGCCCCTCTGTTTCTCGCCCTCTGTTTCAGCCCCTCTGTTTCTTGCCCTCTGTTTCTCGTCCTCTGTTTCAGCCCCTCTGTTTCTCGCCCTGTGTTTCAGCCTCTCTGTTTCTCGCCCTCTGTTTCAGCCCCACTGTTTCAGCCCCTCTGTTTCAGCCCCTCTGTTTCTCGCCCTCTGTTTCAGCCCCTCTGTTTCTCGCCCTCTGTATCAGGCGCTTTGTTTCAGCCACTTCGTTTCAGCCCCAATTTTTCAGCCCCTCTGTTTCTCGCCCTCTGTTTCTCGCCCTCTGTTTCAGCCACTCTGTTTCTCGCCCTCTGTTTCAGCCCCTCTGTTTCAGCCCATCTGATTCAGCCTGTCTGATTCAGCCCCTCTGTTTCTCGCCCTCTGTTTCAGCCACTCTGTTTCAGCCCCTCTGTTTCTTGCCCTCTGTTTCAGCCCCTCTGTTTCTCGCCCTCTGTTTCAGCCCCTCTGTTTCTTGCCCTCTGTTTCAGCCCCTCTGTTTCTCGCCCTCTGTTTCAGTCCCTCTGTTTCGCGCTCTCTGTTTCAGCCCCTTTGTTTCAGCCCCTCTGTTTCTTGCCCTCTGTTTCTCGTCCTCTGTTTCAGCCCCTCTGTTTCTCGCCCTGTGTTTCAGCCTCTCTGTTTCTCGCCCTCTGTTTCAGCCCCACTGTTTCAGCCCCTCTGTTTCAGCCCCTCTGTTTCTCGCCCTCTGTTTCAGCCCCTCTGTTTCAGCCCCTCTGTTTCTCGCCCACTGTTTCAGTCCCTCTGTTTCGCGCTCTCTGTTTCAGCCCCTTGGTTTCAGTCCCTCTGTTTCTCGCCCTCTGTTTCAGCCCCTCTGTTTCTCGCCCTCTGTTTCAGCCCCTCTGTTTCTCGCCCTCTGTATCAGGCGCTTTGTTTCAGCCACTTTGTTTCAGCCCCAATTTTTCAGCCCCTCTGTTTCTCGCCCTCTGTTTCTCGCCCTCTGTTTCTGCCCGTCTGTTTCTCGCCCTCTGTTTCAGCCCCTCTGTTTCTCGCCCTCTGTTTCAGCCCCTCTGTTTCTCGCCCTCTGTTTCAGCCCCTCTGTTTCTCGCCCTCTGTTTCAGTCCCTCTGTTTCGCGCTCTCTGTTTCAGCCCCTCTGTTTCAGTCCCTCTGTTTCTCGCTCTCTGTTTCTGCCCGTCTGTTTCTCGCCCTCTGTTTCAGCCCCTCTGTTTCTTGCCCTCTGTTTCTGCCCCTCTGTTTCTCGCCCTCTGTTTCCGCCCCTCTGATTCAGCCCCTCTGTTTCAGACCCTCTGAATCAGCCACTCTGATTCAGCCCCTCTGTTTCAGCCCCTCTGTTTCAGCCCCTCTGTTTCTCGCCCTCTGTTTCAGCCACTCTGTTTCAGCCCCTCTGTTTCTTGCCCTCTGTTTCAGCCCCTCTGTTTCTCGCCCTCTGTTTCAGCCCCTCTGTTTCTTGCCCTCTGTTTCAGCCCCTCTGTTTCTTGCCCTCTGTTTCTGCCCCTCTGTTTCTCGCCCTCTGTTTCCGCCCCTCTGATTCAGCCCCTCTGTTTCAGACCCTCTGAATCAGCCACTCTGATTCAGCCCATCTGATTCAGCCTGTCTGATTCAGCCCCTCTGTTTCTCGCCCTCTGTTTCAGCCACTCTGTTTCAGCCCCTCTGTTTCTTGCCCTCTGTTTCAGCCCCTCTGTTTCTCGCCCTCTGTTTCAGCCCCTCTGTTTCTTGCCCTCTGTTTCAGCCCCTCTGTTTCTCGCCCTCTGTTTCAGTCCCTCTGTTTCGCGCTCTCTGTTTCAGCCCCTTTGTTTCAGTCCCTCTGTTTCTCGCCCTCTGTTTCTGCCCGTCTGTTTCTCGCCCTCTGTTTCAGCCCCTCTGTTTCTCGCCCTCTGTTTCAGCCCCTCTGTTTCTCGCCCTCTGTTTCAGCCCCTCTGTTTCTCGCCCTCTGTTTCAGTCCCTCTGTTTCGCGCTCTCTGTTTCAGCCCCTCTGTTTCAGTCCCTCTGTTTCTCGCTCTCTGTTTCTGCCCGTCTGTTTCTCGCCCTCTGTTTCAGCCCCTCTGTTTCTTGCCCTCTGTTTCTGCCCCTCTGTTTCAGCCCCTCTGTTTCAGACCCTCTGAATCAGCCACTCTGATTCAGCCCCTCTGTTTCAGCCCCTCTGTTTCAGCCCCTCTGTTTCTCGCCCTCTGTTTCAGCACCTCTGTTTCTCGCCCTCTGTTTCAGCCCCTCTGTTTCAGCCCCACTGTTTCAGCCCCTTTGTTTCAGCCCCTCTGTTTCTTGCCCTATGTTTCAGCCCCTCTGCTTCAGCCCCACTGTTTCAGCCCCTCTGAATCAGCCCCTCTGATTCAGCCCCTCTGTTTCAGACCCTCTGTTTCAGCCCCTCAGTTTCTCGCCCTCTGTTTCAGCCCCTCTGTTTCTCACCCTCTGTTTCAGCCCCTCTGTTTCAGTCCCACTGTTTCTCGCCCTCTGTTTCAGCCCCTCTGTTTCTCGCCCTCTGTTTCAGCTCCTCTGATTCAGCCCCTCTGTTTCTCGCCCTCTGTTTCAGCCCCTCTGTTTCTCGCCCTCTTTTTCAGCCCCTCTGTTTCTCGCCCTCTGTTTCAGCCCCTCTGTTTCAGCGCCTGTTTCAGCCCCTCTGTTTCTCGCCCTCTGTTTCAGCCCCTGTATTTCTCGCCCTGTGTTTCAGCCCCTCTATTTCTCGCCCTCTGTTTCAGCCGTTCTGTTTCAGCCCCACTGTTTCAGCCCCTTTGTTTCAGCCCCTCTGTTTCTCGCCCTCTGTTTCAGCCCCTCTGTTTCTCGCCCTCTGTTTCAGCCCCTCTGTTTCTCGCCATCTGTTTCAGACCCTCTGTTTCAGCCCCTCTTTTTCAGTCACTCTGTTTCTCGCCCTCTGTTTCTCGCCCTCTGTTTCAGCCCCTCTGTTTCTCGCCCTCTGTTTCAGCCCCTCTGTTTCTCGCCCTCTGTTTCAGCCCCTCTGTTTCAGCCCCTCTGTTTCTCGCCCTCTGTTTCAGCCTCTCTGATTCTTGCCCTCGGATTCAGCCCCTCTGTTTCAGCCCCTCTGTTTCAGCCCCTCTGTTTCAGCCCCTCTGTTTCCCGCCCTCTGTTTCAGCCCCTCTGTTTCTCGCCCTCTGTTTCAGCCTCTCTGATTCAGCCACTCTGTTTCAGCCCCTCTGATTCAGCCCCTCTGTTTCAGCCCCTCTATTTCAGCCCCTTTCTTTCAGCCCCTCTGTTTCATCCACTCTGTTTCTCGCCCTCTGTTTCTCACCCTCTGTTTCTCGCCCTCTGTTTCAGCCCCTCTGTTCTTCGCCCTCTGTTTCAGCCCCTCTGTTTCTCACCCTCTGTTTCAGCCCCTCTGTTTCAGCCCCTCTGTTTCTCGCCCTCTGTTTCTCGCCCGCTGTTTCAGCCCCTTTGTTTCTCGCCCTCTGTTTCAGCCCCGCTGTTTCAGTCCCTCTGATTCAGCACCTCTGATTCAGCCCCTCTGTTTCTCGCCCTCTGTTTCAGGCCCTCTGTTTCAGCCCCTCTGTTTCTGCCCCTCTGTTTCTGCCGCTCTGTTTCTCGCCCTCTGTTTCAGCCCCTCTGTATTTCGCCCTCTGTTTCAGCCCCTCTGTTTCAGGCTCTCTGTTTCAGCCCGTCTGTTTCAGCCCCTCTGTTTCAGCCCCTCTGTTTCTTGCCCTCTGTTTCTCGCCCGCTGTTTCAGCCCCTTTGTTTCTCGCCCTCTGTTTCAGCCCCTCTGTTTCAGCCCCTCTGATTCAGCCCCTCTGTTTCAGCCCCTCTGTTTCAGCCCCTCTGTTTCTCGCCCTCAGTTTCTGCCCCTCTGTTTCTCGCCCTCTGTTTCAGCCCCTCTGTTTCTCGCCCTCTGTTTCAGCCCCTCTGTTTCAGCCCCTCTGTTTCTCGCACTCTGTTTCTGCCCCTCAGTTTCTCGCCCTCTGTTTCAGCCCCTCTGTTTCTCGCCTTCTGTTTCAGCCCCTCTGATTCAGCCCCTCTGTTTCAGCCCTTCTGATTCAGCCCCTCTGATTCAGCCCCTCTGTTTCTCGCCCTCTGTTTCAGCCCCTCTGTTTCAGCCCTTCTGTTTCAGCCACTCTGTTTCAGACCCTCTGTTTCTTGCCCTCTGTTTCAGCCCCTCTGTTTCTCAACCTCTGTTTCAGTCCCTCTGTTTCTCGCCATCTATTTCAGCCCCTCTGTTTCGCGCTCTCTGTTTCAGCCCCTCTGTTTCAGCTCCTCTGTTTCTCGCCCTCTGTTTCTGCCCCTCTGTTTCTCGCCCTCTGTTTCAGCCCCTCTGTTTCTCGCCCTCTGTTTCAGCCCCTCTGATTAAGCCCTCTGTTTCAGCCCCTCTGAATCAGCCCCTCTGATTCAGCCCCTCTGTTTCAGCCCCTCTGTTTCAGCCCCTCTGTTTCTCGCCCTCTGTTTCAGCCCCTCTGTTTCTCACCCTCTGTTTCAGACCCTCTGTTTCAGCCCCTCTGTTTCTCAACCTCTGTTTCAGTCCCTCTGTTTCTCGCCATCTGTTTCAGCCCCTCTGTTTCGCGCTCTCTGTTTCAGCCCCTCTGTTTTAGCCCCACTGTTTCAGCCCCTTTGTTTCAGCCCCTCTGTTTCTCGCCCTCTGTTTCAGCCCCTCTGTTTCAGCCCCTCTGTTTCTCGCCCTCTGTTTCAGCCCCTCTGTTTCTCACCCTCTGTTTCAGACCCTCTGTTTCAGCCCCTCTGTTTCTCAACCTCTGTTTCAGTCCCTCTGTTTCTCGCCATCTGTTTCAGCCCCTCTGTTTCGCGCTCTCTGTTTCAGCCCCTCTGTTTCAGCTCCTCTGTTTCTCGCCCTCTGTTTCTGCCCCTCTGTTTCTCGCCCTCTGTTTCAGCCCCTCTGTTTCTCGCCCTCTGTTTCAGCCCCTCTGATTAAGCCCTCTGTTTCAGCCCCTCTGAATCAGCCCCTCTGATTCAGCCCCTCTGTTTCAGCCCCTCTGTTTCAGCCCCTCTGTTTCTCGCCCTCTGTTTCAGCCCCTCTGTTTCTCACCCTCTGTTTCAGACCCTCTGTTTCAGCCCCTCTGTTTCTCGCCCTCTGTTTCAGCCCCTCTGTTTCTCGACCTCTGTTTCAGCCCGTCTGTTTCTCGCCCTCTGTTTCAGCCCCTCTGTTTCTCGCCCTCTGTTTCAGCCCCTCTGTTTCTCGCCCTCTGTTTCAGCCCCTCTGATTAAGCCCTCTGTTTCAGCCCCTCTGAATCAGCCCCTCTGATTCAGCCCCTCTGTTTCAGCCCCTCTGTTTCAGCCCCTCTGTTTCTCGCCCTCTGTTTCAGCCCCTCTGTTTCTCACCCTCTGTTTCAGACCCTCTGTTTCAGCCCCTCTGTTTCTCGCCCTCTGTTTCAGCCCCTCTGTTTCTCGACCTCTGTTTCAGCCCGTCTGTTTCTCGCCCTCTGTTTCAGCCCCTCTGTTTCAGCCCCTCTGTTTCTCGCCTTCTGTTTCAGCCCCTCTGTTTCTCGCCCTCTGTTTCAGCCCCTCTGTTTCTCGCCCTCTGTTTCAGCCCCTCTATTTCTCGCCCTCTGTTTCAGCCCCTCTGTTTTAGCCCCACTGTTTCAGCCCCTTTGTTTCAGCCCCTCTGCTTCTCGCCCTCTGTTTCAGCCGCTCTGTTTCTCGCCCTCTGTATCAGCCCCTCTGTTTCAGCCCCACTGTTTCAGTCCCTCTGTTTCTCGCCCTCTGTTTCTGGCCCTCTGTTTCAGCCCCTCTGTTTCTCGCTCTCTGTTTCAGCCCCTCTGTTTCAGCCCCTCTGTTTCAGCCCCTCTGTTTCTTGCCCTCTGTTTCAGCCACTCTGTTTCTCGCCCTCTGTTTCAGCCTCTCTGTTTCTCGCCCTCTGTTTCAGCCCCTCTGTTTCAGCCCCTCTGTTTCAGCCCCTGTGTTTCTCGCCCTCTGTTTCAGCCCCTCTGATTCAGCCCCTCGGTTTCTCGCCCTCTGTTTCAGCCCCTCTGTTTCTCGCCCTCTGTTTCAGCCCCTCTGTTTCAGCCCCTCTGTTACAGCCCCTCTGTTTCTCGCCCTCTGTTTCAGCCCCTCTGTTTCTCGCCCTCTGTTTCAGCCCCTCTGATTCTCGCCCTCTGTTTCAGCCCCTCTGTTTCTCGCCCTCTGTTTCAGCCCCTCTGTTTCAGCCCCTCTGTTTCTCGCCCTCTGTTTCAGCCCCTCTGTTTCAGCCCCTCGGTTTCTCGCCCTGTGTTTCAGCCCCTCTATTTCTCGCCCTCTGTTTCAGCCCCTCTATTGTAGCCCCACTGTTTCAGCCCCTTTGTTTCAGCCACTATGTTTCTCGCCCTCTGTTTCAGCCCCTCTGTTTCCGCCCCTCTGTTTCAGCCCCTCTGTTTCTCGCTCTCTGTTTCAGCCCCTCTGTTTCCGCCCCTCTGTTTCAGCCCCTCTGTTTCAGCCCCCCTGTTTCTGCCCTCTGTTTCAGCCCCTCTGTTTCTCGCTCTTTGTTTCAGCCCCTCTGTTTCCGCCCCTCTGTTTCAGCCCCTCTGTTTCAGCCCCTCTGTTTCTCGCCCTCTGTTTCAGCCCCTCTTTTCTTGCCCTCTGTTTCAGCCACTCTGTTTCTCGCCCTCTGTTTCAGCCACTCTGTTTCTCGCCCTCTGTTTCAGCCCCTCTGTTTCAGCCCCTCTGTTTCAGTCCCTCTGTTTCAGCCCCTCTGTTTCTCGCCCTCTGTTTCAGCCCCTCTGTTTCTCGCCCTGTGTTTCAGCCTCTCTGTTTCTCGCCCTCTGTTTCAGCCCCACTGTTTCAGCTCCTCTGTTTCAGCCCCTCTGTTTCTCGACCTCTGTTTCAGCCCCTCTGTTTGTCGCCCTCTGTATATTGCGCTTTGTTTCAGCCCCTTTGTTTCAGCCCCACTTTTTCAGCCCCTCTGTTTCTCGCCCTCTGTTTCTCGCCCTCTGTTTCAGCCACTCTGTTTCTCGCCCTCTGTTTCAGCCCCTCTGTTTCAGCCCATCTGATTCAGCCTGTCTGATTCAGCCCCTCTGTTTCTCGCCCTCTATTTCAGCCCCTCTGTTTCAGCCCCTCTGTTTCAGCCCCTCTGTTTCTCGCCCTCTGTTTCAGCCCCTCTGTTTCTTGCCCTCTGTTTCAGCCCCTCTGTATCTCGCCCTCTGTTTCAGCCTCTCTGTTTCTTGCCCTCGGATTCAGCCCCTCTGTTTCAGCCCCTCTGTTTCAGCCCCTCTGTTTCAGCCCCTCTGTTTCTCGCCCTCTGTTTCAGCCCCTCTGTTTCTCGCTCTCTGTTTCAGCCCCTCTGATTCAGCCACTCTGTTTCAGCCCCTCTGATTCAGCCCCTCTGTTTCAGCCCCTCTATTTCAGCCCCTTTCTTTCAGCCCCTCTGTTTCATCCACTTTGTTTCTCGCCCTCTGTTTCTCACCCTCTGTTTCTCGCCCTCTGTTTCAGCCCCTCTGTTTTTCGCCCTCTGTTTCAGCCCCTCTGTTTCTCGCCCTCTGTTTCAGCCCCTCTGTTTCAGCCCCTCTGTTTCTCGCCCTCTGTTTCTCGCCCGCTGTTTCAGCCCCTTTGTTTCTCGCCCTCTGTTTCAGCCCCTCTGTTTCAGTCCCTCTGATTCAGCCCCTCTGATTCAGCCCCTCTGTTTCTCGCCCTCTGTTTCTGCCCCTCTGTTTCAGCCCCTCTGTTTCTGCCCCTCTGTTTCAGCCGCTCTGTTTCTCGCCCTCTGTTTCAGCCCCTCTGTTTTTCGCCCTCTGTTTCAGCCCCTCTGTTTCAGGCTCTCTGTTTCAGCCCGTCTGTTTCAGCCCCTCTGTTTCAGCCCCTCTGTTTCTTGCCCTCTGTTTCTCACCCGCTGTTTCAGCCCCTTTGTTTCTCGCCCTCTGTTTCAGCCCCTCTGTTTCAGCCCCTCTGATTCAGCCCCTCTGTTTCAGCCCCTCTGTTTCAGCCCCTCTGTTTCTCGCCCTCAGTTTCTGCCCCTCTGTTTCTCGCCCTCTGTTTCAGCCCCTCTGTTTCAGCCCCTCTGTTTCTCGCTCTCTGTTTCAGCCCCTCTGATTCAGCCACTCTGTTTCAGCCCCTCTGATTCAGCCCCTCTGTTTCAGCCCCTCTATTTCAGCCCCTTTCTTTCAGCCCCTCTGTTTCATCCACTTTGTTTCTCGCCCTCTGTTTCTCACCCTCTGTTTCTCGCCCTCTGTTTCAGCCCCTCTGTTTCAGCCCCTCTGTTTCTCGCCCTCTGTTTCTGCCCCTCTGTTTCTCGCCCTCTGTTTCAGCCCCTCTGTTTCTCGCCTTCTGTTTCAGCCCCTCTGTTTCTCGACCTCTGTTTCAGTCCCTCTGTTTCTCGCCATCTGTTTCAGCCCCTCTGTTTCGCGCTCTCTGTTTCAGCCCCTCTGTTTCAGCTCCTCTGTTTCTCGCCCTCTGTTTCTGCCCCTCTGTTTCTCGCCCTCTGTTTCAGCCCCTCTGTTTCTCGCCCTCTGTTTCAGCCCCTCTGATTAAGCCCCTCTGTTTCAGCCCCTCTGAATCAGCCCCTCTGATTCAGCCCCTCTGTTTCAGCCCCTCTGTTTCAGCCCGTCTGTTTCTCGCCCTCTGTTTCAGCCCCTCTGTTTCTCACCCTCTGTTTCAGACCCTCTGTTTCAGCCCCTCTGTTTCTCGCTCTCTGTTTCAGCCCCTCTTTTTGTCGCCCTCTGTTTCAGCCCCTCTGATTCAGACCCTCTGTTTCTCGCCCTCTGTTTCAGCCCCTCTGTTTCTCGCCCTCTGTTTCAGCCCCTCTGTTTCAGCCCCTCTGTTTCTCGCCTTCTGTTTCAGCCCCTCTGTTTCTCGCCCTCTGTTTCAGCCCCTCTGTTTCTCGCCCTCATTTTCAGCCCCTCCATTTCTCGCCCTCTGTTTCAGCCCCTCTGTTTTAGCCCCACTGTTTCAGCCCCTTTGTTTCAGCCCCTCTGTTTCTCGCCCTCTGTTTCAGCCGCTCTGTTTCTCGCCCTCTGTATCAGCCCCTCTGTTTCAGCCCCACTGTTTCAGTCCCTCTGTTTCTCGCCCTCTGTTTCTGGCCCTCTGTTTCAGCCCCTCTGTTTCTCGCTCTCTGTTTCAGCCCCTCTGTTTCAGCCCCTCTGTTTCAGCCCCTCTGTTTCTCGCCCTCTGTTTCAGCCCCTCTGTTTCTTGCCCTCTGTTTCAGCCACTCTGTTTCTCGCCCTCTGTTTCAGCCTCTCTGTTTCTCGCCCTCTGTTTCAGCCCCTCTGTTTCAGCCCCTCTGTTTCAGCCCCTCTGTTTCAGCCCCTCTGTTTCTCGCCCTCTGTTTCAGCCCCTCTGATTCAGCCCCTCTGTTTCTCGCCCTCAGTTTCAGCCCCTCTGTTTCTCGCCCTCTGTTTCAGCCCCTCAGTTTCAGCCCCTCTGTTTCAGCCCCTCTGTTTCTCGCCCTCTGTTTCAGCCCCTCTGTTTCTCGCCCTCTGTTTCAGCCCCTCTGTTTCTCGCCCTCTGTTTCAGCCCCTCTGTTTCTCGCCCTCTGTTTCAGCCCCTCTGTTTCAGCCCCTCTGTTTCAGCCCCTCTGTTTCTCGCCCTCTGTTTCAGCCCCTCTGTTTCAGCCCCTCGGTTTCTCGCCCTCTGTTTCAGCCCCTCTATTTCTCGCCCTCTGTTTCAGCCCCTCTGTTTCCGCCCCTCTGTTTCAGCCCCTCTGTTTCTCGCTCTCTGTTTCAGCCCCTCTGTTTCCGCCCCTCTGTTTCAGCCCCTCTGTTTCAGCCCCTCTGTTTCTCGCCCTCTGTTTCAGCCCCTCTGTTTCTTGCCCTCTGTTTCAGCCACTCTGTTTCTCGCCCTCTGTTTCAGCCACTCTGTTTCTGGCCCTCTGTTTCAGCCCCTCTGTTTCTCGCTCTCTGTTTCAGCCCCTCTGTTTCCGCCCCTCTGTTTCAGCCCCTCTGTTTCAGCCCCTCTGTTTCTCGTCCTCTGTTTCAGCCCCTCTGTTTCTCCCCCTGTGTTTCAGCCTCTCTGTTTCTCGCCCTTTGTTTCAGCCCCACTGTTTCAGCCCCTCTGTTTCAGCCCCTCTGTTTCTCGCCCTCTGTTTCAGCCCCTCTGTTTCTCGCCCTCAGTATCAGGCGCATTGTTTCAGCCACTTTGTTTCAGCCCCACTTTTTCAGCCCCTCTGTTTCTCGCCCTCTGTTTCTCGCCCTCTGTTTCACCCACTCTGTTTCTCGCCCTCTGTTTCAGCCCCTCTGTTTCAGCCCAACTGATTCAGCCTGTCTGATTCAGCCCCTCTGTTTCTCGCCCTCTGTTTCAGCCACTCTGTTTCAGCCCCTCAGTTTCTTGCCCTCTGTTTCAGCCCCTCTGTTTCTCGCCCTCTGTTTCAGCCCCTCTGTTTCTTGCCCTCTGTTTCAGCCCCTCTGTTTCTCGCCCTCTGTTTCAGTCCCTCTGTTTCGCGCTCTCTGTTTCAGCCCCTTTGTTTCAGTCCCTCTGTTTCTCGCCCTCTGTTTCTGCCCGTCTGTTTCTCGCCCTCTGTTTCAGCCCCTCTGTTTCTCGCCCTCTGTTTCAGCCCCTCTGTTTCTCGCCCTCTGTTTCAGCCCCTCTGTTTCTCGCCCTCTGTTTCAGTCCCTCTGTTTCGCGCTCTCTGTTTCAGCCCCTCTGTTTCAGTCCCTCTGTTTCTCGCTCTCTGTTTCGGCCCGTCTGTTTCTCGCCCTCTGTTTCAGCCCCTCTGTTTCTTGCCCTCTGTTTCTGACCCTCTGTTTCTCGCCCTCTGTTTCCGCCCCTCTGATTCAGCCCCTCTGTTTCAGACCCTCTGAATCAGCCACTCTGATTCAGCCCCTCTGTTTCAGCCCCTCTGTTTCAGCCCCTCTGTTTCTCGCCCTCTGTTTCAGCCCCTCTGTTTCTCGCCCTCTGTTTCAGCCCCTCTGTTTCAGCCCCACTGTTTCAGCCCCTTTGTTTCAGCCCCTCTGTTTCTTGCCCTATGTTTCAGCCCCTCTGCTTCAGCCCCACTGTTTCAGCCCCTCTGAATCAGCCCCTCTGATTCAGCCCCTCTGTTTCAGACCCTCTGTTTCAGCCCCTCAGTTTCTCGCCCTCTGTTTCAGCCCCTCTGTTTCTCACCATCTGTTTCAGCCCCTCTGTTTCAGTCCCACTATTTCTCGCCCTCTGTTTCTGCCCCTCTGTTTCTCGCCCTCTGTTTCAGCCCCTCTGTTTCTCGCCTTCTGTTTCAGCCCCTCTGATTCAGCCCCTCTGTTTCAGCCCTTCTGATTCAGCCCCTCTGATTCAGCCCCTCTGTTTCTCGCCCTCATTTTCAGCCCCTCTGTTTCAGCCCTTCTGTTTCAGCCACTCTGTTTCAGCCCCTCTGTTTCTTGCCCTCTGTTTCAGCCCCTCTGTTTCTCGACCTCTGTTTCAGTCCCTCTGTTTCTCGCCATCTGTTTCAGCCCCTCTGTTTCGCGCTCTCTGTTTCAGCCCCTCTGTTTCAGCTCCTCTGTTTCTCGCCCTCTGTTTCTGCCCCTCTGTTTCTCGCCCTCTGTTTCAGCCCCTCTGTTTCTCGCCCTCTGTTTCAGCCCCTCTGATTAAGCCCCTCTGTTTCAGCCCCTCTGAATCAGCCCCTCTGATTCAGCCCCTCTGTTTCAGCCCCTCTGTTTCAGCCCCTCTGTTTCTCGCCCTCTGTTTCAGCCCCTCTGTTTATCACCCTCTGTTTCAGACCCTCTGTTTCAGCCCCTCTGTTTCTCGCTCTCTGTTTCAGCCCCTCTGTTTCTCGCCCTCTGTTTCAGCCCCTCTGATTCAGCCCCTCTGTTTCTCGCCTTCTGTTTCAGCCCCTCTGTTTCTCGCCCTCTGTTTCAGCTCCTCTGTTTCTCGCCCTCTGTTTCAGCCCCTCTATTTCTCGCCCTCTGTTTCAGCCCCTCTGTTTTAGCCCCACTGTTTCACCCCCTTTGTTTCAGCCCCTCTGTTTCTCGCCCTCTGTTTCAGCCGCTCTGTTTCTCGCCCTCTGTATCAGCCCCTCTGTTTCAGCCCCACTGTTTCACTCCCTCTGTTTCTCGCCCTCTGTTTCTGGCCCTCTGTTTCAGCCCCTCTGTTTCTCGTTCTCTGTTTCAGCCCCTCTGTTTCAGCCCCTCTGTTTCAGCCCCTCTGTTTCTCGCCCTCTGTTTCAGCCCCTCTGTTTCTCGCCCTCTGTTTCAGCCCCTCTGTTTCTCGCCCTCTGTTTCAGCCCCTCTGTTTCAGCCCCTCTGTTTCAGCCCCTCTGTTTCTCGCCCTCTGTTTCAGCCCCTCTGTTTCAGCCCCTCGGTTTCTCGCCCTCTGTTTCAGCCCCTCTATTTCTCGCCCTCTGTTTCAGCCCCTCTGTTTCCGCCCCTCTGTTTCAGCCCCTCTGTTTCTCGCTCTCTGTTTCAGCCCCTCTGTTTCCGCCCCTCTGTTTCAGCCCCTCTGTTTCAGCCCCTCTGTTTCTCGCCCTCTGTTTCAGCCCCTCTGTTTCTTGCCCTCTGTTTCAGCCACTCTGTTTCTCGCCCTCTGTTTCAGCCACTCTGTTTCTCGCTCTCTGTTTCAGCCCCTCTGTTTCCGCCCCTCAGTTTCAGCCCCTCTGTTTCAGCCCCTCTGTTTCTCGTCCTCTGTTTCAGCCCCTCTGTTTCTCGCCCTGTGTTTCAGCCTCTCTGTTTCTCGCCCTTTGTTTCAGCCCCACTGTTTCAGCCCCTCTGTTTCAGCCCCTCTGTTTCTCGCCCTCTGTTTCAGCCCTCTGTTTCTCGCCCTCAGTATCAGGCGCTTTGTTTCAGCCACTTTGTTTCAGCCCCACTTTTTCAGCCCCTCTGTTTCTCGCCCTCTGTTTCTCGCCCTCTGTTTCAGCCACTCTGTTTCTCGCCCTCTGTTTCAGCCCCTCTGTTTCAGCCCAACTGATTCAGCCTGTCTGATTCAGCCCCTCTGTTTCTCGCCCTCTGTTTCAGCCACTCTGTTTCAGCCCCTCAGTTTCTTGCCCTCTGTTTCAGCCCCTCTGTTTCTCGCCCTCTGTTTCAGCCCCTCTGTTTCTTGCCCTCTGTTTCAGCCCCTCTGTTTCTCGCCCTCTGTTTCAGTCCCTCTGTTTCGCGCTCTCTGTTTCAGCCCCTTTGTTTCAGTCCCTCTGTTTCTCGCCCTCTGTTTCTGCCCGTCTGTTTCTCGCCCTCTGTTTCAGCCCCTCTGTTTCTCGCCCTCTGTTTCAGCCCCTCTGTTTCTCGCCCTCTGTTTCAGCCCCTCTGTTTCTCGCCCTCTGTTTCAGTCCCTCTGTTTCGCGCTCTCTGTTTCAGCCCCTCTGTTTCAGTCCCTCTGTTTCTCGCTCTCTGTTTCGGCCCGTCTGTTTCTCGCCCTCTGTTTCAGCCCCTCTGTTTCTTGCCCTCTGTTTCTGACCCTCTGTTTCTCGCCCTCTGTTTCCGCCCCTCTGATTCAGCCCCTCTGTTTCAGACCCTCTGAATCAGCCACTCTGATTCAGCCCCTCTGTTTCAGCCCCTCTGTTTCAGCCCCTCTGTTTCTCGCCCTCTGTTTCAGCCCCTCTGTTTCTCGCCCTCTGTTTCAGCCCCTCTGTTTCAGCCCCACTGTTTCAGCCCCTTTGTTTCAGCCCCTCTGTTTCTTGCCCTATGTTTCAGCCCCTCTGCTTCAGCCCCACTGTTTCAGCCCCTCTGAATCAGCCCCTCTGATTCAGCCCCTCTGTTTCAGACCCTCTGTTTCAGCCCCTCAGTTTCTCGCCCTCTGTTTCAGCCCCTCTGTTTCTCACCATCTGTTTCAGCCCCTCTGTTTCAGTCCCACTGTTTCTCGCCCTCTGTTTCTGCCCTTCTGTTTCTCGCCCTCTGTTTCAGCCCCTCTGTTTCTCGCCTTCTGTTTCAGCCCCTCTGATTCAGCCCCTCTGTTTCAGCCCTTCTGATTCAGCCCCTCTGATTCAGCCCCTCTGTTTCTCGCCCTCTGTTTCAGCCCCTCTGTTTCAGCCCTTCTGTTTCAGCCACTCTGTTTCAGCCCCTCTGTTTCTTGCCCTCTGTTTCAGCCCCTCTGTTTCTCGACCTCTGTTTCAGTCCCTCTGTTTCTCGCCATCTGTTTCAGCCCCTCTGTTTCGCGCTCTCTGTTTCAGCCCCTCTGTTTCAGCTCCTCTGTTTCTCGCCCTCTGTTTCTGCCCCTCTGTTTCTCGCCCTCTGTTTCAGCCCCTCTGTTTCTCGCCCTCTGTTTCAGCCCCTCTGATTAAGCCCCTCTGTTTCAGCCCCTCTGAATCAGCCCCTCTGATTCAGCCCCTCTGTTTCAGCCCCTCTGTTTCAGCCCCTCTGTTTCTCGCCCTCTGTTTCAGCCCCTCTGTTTATCACCCTCTGTTTCAGACCCTCTGTTTCAGCCCCTCTGTTTCTCGCTCTCTGTTTCAGCCCCTCTGTTTCTCGCCCTCTGTTTCAGCCCCTCTGATTCAGCCCCTCTGTTTCTCGCCTTCTGTTTCAGCCCCTCTGTTTCTCGCCCTCTGTTTCAGCTCCTCTGTTTCTCGCCCTCTGTTTCAGCCCCTCTATTTCTCGCCCTCTGTTTCAGCCCCTCTGTTTTAGCCCCACTGTTTCACCCCCTTTGTTTCAGCCCCTCTGTTTCTCGCCCTCTGTTTCAGCCGCTCTGTTTCTCGCCCTCTGTATCAGCCCCTCTGTTTCAGCCCCACTGTTTCACTCCCTCTGTTTCTCGCCCTCTGTTTCTGGCCCTCTGTTTCAGCCCCTCTGTTTCTCGTTCTCTGTTTCAGCCCCTCTGTTTCAGCCCCTCTGTTTCAGCCCCTCTGTTTCTCGCCCTCTGTTTCAGCCCCTCTGTTTCTCGCCCTCTGTTTCAGCCCCTCTGTTTCTCGCCCTCTGTTTCAGCCCCTCTTTTTCAGCCCCTCTGTTTCAGCCCCTCTGTTTCTCGCCCTCTGTTTCAGCCCCTCTGTTTCAGCCCCTCGGTTTCTCGCCCTCTGTTTCAGCCCCTCTATTTCTCGCCCTCTGTTTCAGCCCCTCTGTTTCCGCCCCTCTGTTTCAGCCCCTCTGTTTCTCGCTCTCTGTTTCAGCCCCTCTGTTTCCGCCCCTCTGTTTCAGCCCCTCTGTTTCAGCCCCTCTGTTTCTCGCCCTCTGTTTCAGCCCCTTTGTTTCTTGCCCTCTGTTTCAGCCACTCTGTTTCTCGCCCTCTGTTTCAGCCACTCTGTTTCTCGCTCTCTGTTTCAGCCCCTCTGTTTCCGCCCCTCAGTTTCAGCCCCTCTGTTTCAGCCCCTCTGTTTCTCGTCCTCTGTTTCAGCCCCTCTGTTTCTCGCCCTGTGTTTCAGCCTCTCTGTTTCTCGCCCTTTGTTTCAGCCCCACTGTTTCAGCCCCTCTGTTTCAGCCCCTCTGTTTCTCGCCCTCTGTTTCAGCCCCTCTGTTTCTCGCCCTCAGTATCAGGCGCTTTGTTTCAGCCACTTTGTTTCAGCCCCACTTTTTCAGCCCCTCTGTTTCTCGCCCTCTGTTTCTCGCCCTCTGTTTCAGCCACTCTGTTTCTCGCCCTCTGTTTCAGCCCCTCTGTTTCAGCCCAACTGATTCAGCCTGTCTGATTCAGCCCCTCTGTTTCTCGCCCTCTGTTTCAGCCACTCTGTTTCAGCCCCTCAGTTTCTTGCCCTCTGTTTCAGCCCCTCTGTTTCTCGCCCTCTGTTTCAGCCCCTCTGTTTCTTGCCCTCTGTTTCAGCCCCTCTGTTTCTCGCCCTCTGTTTCAGTCCCTCTGTTTCGCGCTCTCTGTTTCAGCCCCTTTGTTTCAGTCCCTCTGTTTCTCGCCCTCTGTTTCTGCCCGTCTGTTTCTCGCCCTCTGTTTCAGCCCCTCTGTTTCTCGCCCTCTGTTTCAGCCCCTCTGTTTCTCGCCCTCTGTTTCAGCCCCTCTGTTTCTCGCCCTCTGTTTCAGTCCCTCTGTTTCGCGCTCTCTGTTTCAGCCCCTCTGTTTCAGTCCCTCTGTTTCTCGCTCTCTGTGTCGGCCCGTCTGTTTCTCGCCCTCTGTTTCAGCCCCTCTGTTTCTTGCCCTCTGTTTCTGACCCTCTGTTTCTCGCCCTCTGTTTCCGCCCCTCTGATTCAGCCCCTCTGTTTCAGACCCTCTGAATCAGCCACTCTGATTCAGCCCCTCTGTTTCAGCCCCTCTGTTTCAGCCCCTCTGTTTCTCGCCCTCTGTTTCAGCCCCTCTGTTTCTCGCCCTCTGTTTCAGCCCCTCTGTTTCAGCCCCACTGTTTCAGCCCCTTTGTTTCAGCCCCTCTGTTTCTTGCCCTATGTTTCAGCCCCTCTGCTTCAGCCCCACTGTTTCAGCCCCTCTGAATCAGCCCCTCTGATTCAGCCCCTCTGTTTCAGACCCTCTGTTTCAGCCCCTCTGTTTCTCGCCCTCTGTTTCAGCCCCTCTGTTTCTCACCATCTGTTTCAGCCCCTCTGTTTCAGTCCCACTGTTTCTCGCCCTCTGTTTCTGCCCCTCTGTTTCTCGCCCTCTGTTTCAGATCCTCTGTTTCTCGCCTTCTGTTTCAGCCCCTCTGATTCAGCCCCTCTGTTTCAGCCCTTCTGATTCAGCCCCTCTGATTCAGCCCCTCTGTTTCTCGCCCTCTGTTTCAGCCCCTCTGTTTCAGCCCTTCTGTTTCAGCCACTCTGTTTCTGCCCCTCTGTTTCTTGCCCTCTGTTTCAGCCCCTCTGTTTCTCGACCTCTGTTTCAGTCCCTCTGTTTCTCGCCATCTGTTTCAGCCCCTCTGTTTCGCGCTCTCTGTTTCAGCCCCTCTGTTTCAGCTCCTCTGTTTCTCGCCCTCTGTTTCTGCCCCTCTGTTTCTCGCCCTCTGTTTCAGCCCCTCTGTTTCTCGCCCTCTGTTTCAGCCCCTCTGATTAAGCCCCTCTGTTTCAGCCCCTCTGAATCAGCCCCTCTGATTCAGCCCCTCTGTTTCAGCCCCTCTGTTTCAGCCCCTCTGTTTCTCGCCCTCTGTTTCAGCCCCTCTGTTTATCACCCTCTGTTTCAGACCCTCTGTTTCAGCCCCTCTGTTTCTCGCTCTCTGTTTCAGCCCCTCTGTTTCTCGCCCTCTGTTTCAGCCCCTCTGATTCAGCCCCTCTGTTTCTCGCCTTCTGTTTCAGCCCCTCTGTTTCTCGCCCTCTGTTTCAGCTCCTCTGTTTCTCGCCCTCTGTTTCAGCCCCTCTATTTCTCGCCCTCTGTTTCAGCCCCTCTGTTTTAGCCCCACTGTTTCACCCCCTTTGTTTCAGCCCCTCTGTTTCTCGCCCTCTGTTTCAGCCGCTCTGTTTCTCGCCCTCTGTATCAGCCCCTCTGTTTCAGCCCCACTGTTTCACTCCCTCTGTTTCTCGCCCTCTGTTTCTGGCCCTCTGTTTCAGCCCCTCTGTTTCTCGCCCTCTGTTTCAGCCCCTCTGTTTCTTGCCCTCTGTTTCAGCCACTCTGTTTCTCGCCCTCTGTTTCAGCCTCTCTGTTTCTCGCCCTCTGTTTCAGCCCCTCTGTTTCAGCCGCTCTGTTTCAGCCCCTCTGTTTCAGCCCCTCTGTTTCAGCCCCTCTGTTTCTCGCCCTCTGTTTCAGCCCCTCTGATTCAGCCCCTCTGTTTCTCGCCCTCTGTTTCAGCCCCTCTGTTTCTCGCCCTCTGTTTCAGCCCCTCTGTTTCAGCCCCTCTGTTTCAGCCCCTCTGTTTCTCGCCCTCTGTTTCAGCCCCTCTGTTTCTCGCCCTCTGTTTCAGCCCCTCTGTTTCTCGCCCTCTGTTTCAGCCCCTCTGTTTCTCGCCCTCTGTTTCAGTCCCTCTGTTTCAGCCCCTCTGTTTCAGCCCCTCTGTTTCTCACCCTCTGTTTCAGCCCCTCTGTTTCAGCCCCTCGGTTTCTCGCCCTCTGTTTCAGCCCCTCTATTTCTCGCCCTCTGTTTCAGCCCCTCTATTGTAGCCCCACGTTTTCAGCCCCTTTGTTTCAGCCACTATTTTCTCGCCCTCTGTTTCAGCCCCTCAGTTTCCGCCCCTCTGTTTCAGCCCCTCTGTTTCTCGCTCTCTGTTTCAGCCCCTCTGTTTCCGCCCCTCTGTTTCAGCCCCTCTGTTTCTGCCCCTCTGTTTCTCGCCCTCTGTTTCAGCCCCTCTGTTTCTCGCCCTCTGTTTCAGCCACTCTGTTTCTCGCCCTCTGTTTCAGCCACTCTGTTTCTGGCCCTCTGTTTCAGCCCCTCTGTTTCTCGCTCTCTGTTTCAGCCCCTCTGTTTCCGCCCCTCTGTTTCAGCCCCTCTGTTTCAGCCCCTCTGTTTCTCGTCCTCTGTTTCAGCCCCTCTGTTTCTCGCCCTGTGTTTCAGCCTCTCTGTTTCTCGCCCTCTGTTTCAGCCCCACTGTTTCAGCCCCTCTGTTTCAGCCCCTCTGTTTCTCGCCCTCTGTTTCAGCCCCTCTGTTTCTCGCCCTCTGTATCAGGCGCTTTGTTTCAGCCACTTTGTTTCAGCCCCACTTTTTCAGCCCCTCTGTTTCTCGCCCTCTGTTTCTCGCCCTCTGTTTCAGCCACTCTGTTTCTCGCCCTCTGTTTCAGCCCCTCTGTTTCAGCCCATCTGATTCAGCCTGTCTGATTCAGCCCCTCTGTTTCTCGCCCTCTGTTTCAGCCACTCAGTTTCAGCCCCTCTGTTTCTTGCCCTCTGTTTCAGCCCCTCTGTTTCTCGCACTCTGTTTCAGCCCCTCTGTTTCTTGCCCTCTGTTTCAGCCCCTCTGTTTCTCGCCCTCTGTTTCAGCCCCTCTATTGTAGCCCCACTGTTTCAGCCCCTTTGTTTCAGCCACTATTTTCTCGCCCTCTGTTTCAGCCCCTCTGTTTCTGCCCCTCTGTTTCAGCCCCTCTGTTTCTCGCTCTCTGTTTCAGCCCGTCTATTTCTCGCCCTCTGTTTCAGCCCCTCTGTTTTAGCCCCACTGTTTCACCCCCTTTGTTTCAGCCCCTCTGTTTCTCGCCCTCTGTTTCAGCCGCTCTGTTTCTCGCCCTCTGTATCAGCCCCTCTGTTTCAGCCCCACTGTTTCACTCCCTCTGTTTCTCGCCCTCTGTTTCTGGCCCTCTGTTTCAGCCCCTCTGTTTCTCGCCCTCTGTTTCAGCCCCTCTGTTTCTTGCCCTCTGTTTCAGCCACTCTGTTTCTCGCCCTCTGTTTCAGCCTCTCTGTTTCTCGCCCTCTGTTTCAGCCCCTCTGTTTCAGCCGCTCTGTTTCAGCCCCTCTGTTTCAGCCCCTCTGTTTCAGCCCCTCTGTTTCTCGCCCTCTGTTTCAGCCCCTCTGATTCAGCCCCTCTGTTTCTCGCCCTCTGTTTCAGCCCCTCTGTTTCTCGCCCTGTTTCAGCCCCTCTGTTTCAGCCCCTCTGTTTCAGCCCCTCTGTTTCTCGCCCTCTGTTTCAGCCCCTCTGTTTCTCGCCCTCTGTTTCAGCCCCTCTGTTTCTCGCCCTCTGTTTCAGCCCCTCTGTTTCTCGCCCTCTGTTTCAGCCCCTCTGTTTCAGCCCCTCTGTTTCAGCCCCTCTGTTTCTCACCCTCTGTTTCAGCCCCTCTGTTTCAGCCCCTCGGTTTCTCGCCCTCTGTTTCAGCCCCTCTATTACTCGCCCTCTGTTTCAGCCCCTCTATTGTAGCCCCACGTTTTCAGCCGCTTTGTTTCAGCCACTATTTTCTCGCCCTCTGTTTCAGCCCCTCAGTTTCCGCCCCTCTGTTTCAGCCCCTCTGTTTCTCGCTCTCTGTTTCAGCCCCTCTGTTTCCGCCCCTCTGTTTCAGCCCCTCTGTTTCTGCCCCTCTGTTTCTCGCCCTCTGTTTCAGCCCCTCTGTTTCTCGCCCTCTGTTTCAGCCACTCTGTTTCTCGCCCTCTGTTTCAGCCACTCTGTTTCTGGCCTTCTGTTTCAGCCCCTCTGTTTCTCGCTCTCTGTTTCAGCCCCTCTGTTTCCGCCCCTCTGTTTCAGCCCCTCTGTTTCAGCCCCTCTGTTTCTCGTCCTCTGTTTCAGCCCCTCGGTTTCTCGCCCTCTGTTTCAGCCCCTCTATTTCTCGCCCTCTGTTTCAGCCCCTCTATTGTAGCCCCACGTTTTCAGCCCCTTTGTTTCAGCCACTATTTTCTCGCCCTCTGTTTCAGCCCCTCAGTTTCCGCCCCTCTGTTTCAGCCCCTCTGTTTCTCGCTCTCTGTTTCAGCCCCTCTGTTTCCGCCCCTCTGTTTCAGCCCCTCTGTTTCTGCCCCTCTGTTTCTCGCCCTCTGTTTCAGCCCCTCTGTTTCTCGCCCTCTGTTTCAGCCACTCTGTTTCTCGCCCTCTGTTTCAGCCACTCTGTTTCTGGCCCTCTGTTTCAGCCCCTCTGTTTCTCGCTCTCTGTTTCAGCCCCTCTGTTTCCGCCCCTCTGTTTCAGCCCCTCTGTTTCAGCCCCTCTGTTTCTCGTCCTCTGTTTCAGCCCCTCTGTTTCTCGCCCTCTGTTTCAGCCCCTCTGTTTCTCGCCCTCTGTATCAGGCGCTTTGTTTCAGCCACTTTGTTTCAGCCCCACTTTTTCAGCCCCTCTGTTTCTCGCCCTCTGTTTCTCGCCCTCTGTTTCAGCCACTCTGTTTCTCGCCCTCTGTTTCAGCCCCTCTATTTCAGCCCATCTGATTCAGCCTGTCTGATTCAGCCCCTCTGTTTCTCGCCCTCTGTTTCAGCCACTCAGTTTCAGCCCCTCTGTTTCTTGCCCTCTGTTTCAGCCCCTCTGTTTCTCGCCCTCTGTTTCAGCCCCTCTGTTTCTTGCCCTCTGTTTCAGCCCCTCTGTTTCTCGCCCTCTGTTTCAGCCCCTCTATTGTAGCCCCACTGTTTCAGCCCCTTTGTTTCAGCCACTATTTTCTCGCCCTCTGTTTCAGCCCCTCTGTTTCTGCCCCTCTGTTTCAGCCCCTCTGTTTCTCGCTCTCTGTTTCAGCCCCTCTGTTTCCGCCCCTCTGTTTCAGCCCCTCTGTTTCAGCCCCTCTGTTTCTCGCCCTCTGTTTCAGCCCCTCTGTTTCTTGCCCTCTGTTTCAGCCACTCTGTTTCTCGCCCAATGTTTCAGCCACTCTGTTTCTGGCCCTCTGTTTCAGCCCCTCTGTTTCTCGCTCTCTGTTTCAGCCCCTCTGTTTCCGCCCCTCTGTTTCAGCCCCTCTGTTTCAGCCCCTCTGTTTCTCGTCCTCTGTTTCAGCCCCTCTGTTTCTCGCCCTGTGTTTCAGCCATTCTGTTTCTCGCCCTCTGTTTCAGCCCCACTGTTTCAGCCCCTCTGTTTCAGCCCCTCTGTTTCTCGCCCTCTGTTTCAGCCCCTCTGTTTCTCGCCCTCTGTATCAGGCGCTTTGTTTCAGCCACTTTGTTTCAGCCCCACTTTTTCAGCCCCTCTGTTTCTCGCCCTCTGTTTCTCGCCCTCTGTTTCAGCCACTCTGTTTCTCGCCCTCTGTTTCAGCCCCTCTGTTTCAGCCCATCTGATTCAGCCTGTCTGATTCAGCCCCTCTGTTTCTCGCCCTCTGTTTCAGCCACTCTGTTTCAGCCCCTCTGTTTCTTGCCCTCTGTTTCAGCCCCTCTGTTTCTCGCCCTCTGTTTCAGCCCCTCTGTTTCTTGCCCTCTGTTTCAGCCCCTCTGTTTCTCGCCCTATGTTTCAGTCCCTCTGTTTCGCGCTCTCTGTTTCAGCCCCTTTGTTTCAGTCCCTCTGTTTCTCGCCCTCTGTTTCTGCCCGTCTGTTTCTCGCCCTCTGTTTCAGCCCCTCTGTTTCTCGCCCTCTGTTTCAGCCCCTCTGTTTCTCGCCCTCTGTTTCAGCCCCTCTGTTTCTCGCCCTCTGTTTCAGTCCCTCTGTTTCTCGCCCTCTGTTTCAGCCCCTCTGTTTCTGCCCGTCTGTTTCTCGCCCTCTGTTTCAGCCCCTCTGTTTCTCGCTCTCTGTATCAGCCCCTCTGTTTCTCGCCCTCTGTTTCAGCCCCTCTGTTTCTCGCCCTCTGTTTCAGCCCCTCTGTTTCTCGCCCTCTGTTTCAGCCCCTCTGTTTCAGCCCCTCTGTTTCTCGCCTTCTGTTTCAGCCCCTCTGTTTCTCGCCCTCTGTTTCAGCCCCTCTGTTTCAGCCCCTCTATTTCTCGCCCTCTGTTTCAGCCCCTCTGTTTTAGCCCCACTGTTTCAGCCCCTTTGTTTCAGCCCCTCTGTTTTTCGCCCTCTGTTTCAGCCCCTCTGTTTCTCGCCCTCTGTATCAGCCCCTCTGTTTCAGCCCCACTGTTTCAGTCCCTCTGTTTCTCGCCCTCTGTTTCTGGCCCTCTGTTTCAGCCCCTCTGTTTCTTGCTCTCTGTTTCAGCCCCTCTGTTTCAGCCCCTCTGTTTCAGCCCCTCTGTTTCTCGCCCTCTGTTTCAGCCCCTCTGTTTCTTGGCCTCTGTGTCAGCCACTCTGTTTCTCGCCCTCTGTTTCAGCCTCTCAGTCTCTCGCCCTCTGTTTCAGCCCCTCTGTTTCAGCCCCTCTGTTTCAGCCCCTCTGTTTCAGGGTCTCTGTTTCAGCCCGTCTCTTTCAGCCCCTCTGTTTCAGCCCCTTTGTTTCAGCCCCTCTGATTCAGTACCTTAGTTTCTCGCCCTCTGTTTCAGCCCCTCTGTTTCAGCCCCTCTGATTCAGCCCCTCTGATTCAGCCCCTCTGTTTCTCGCCCTCTGTTTCAGCCCCTCTGTTTCGCACTCTCTGTTTCAGCCCCTCTGTTTCAGCCCCTCTGTTTCTCGCCCTCTGTTTCTGCCCCTCTGTTTCAGCCCCTCTGTTTCAGCCCCTCTGTTTCTTGCCCTCTGTTTCAGCCCCTCTGTTTCAGCCCCTCTGTTTCAGCCCCTCTGATTCAGCCCCTCTGTTTCAGCCCCTCTGTTTCAGCCCCTCTGTTTCTCGCACTTTGTTTCAGCCCCTCTGTTTGTCGCCCTCTGTTTCAGCCCCTCTGTTTCTCGCCCTCTGTTTCAGCCCCTCTGTTTCAGCCCCTCTGTTTCAGCCCCTCTGTTTCTCGCCCTCTGTTTCAGCCCCGCTGTTTCTTGCCCTCTGTTTCAGCCCCTCTTTTTCAGCCCCTCTGTTTCTCGCCCTATGCTTCTGCCCCTCTGTTTCTCGCCCTCTGTTTCAGCCCCTCTGTTTCTCGCCTTCTGTTTCAGCCCCTCTGATTCAGCCCCTCTGTTTCAGCCCCTCTGATTCAGCCCCTCTGATTCAGCCCCTCTGTTTCTCGCCCTCTGTTTCAGCCCCTCTGTTTCAGCCCTTCTGTTTCAGACACTCGGTTTCAGCCCCTCTGTTTCTTGCCCTCTGTTTCAGCCCCTCTGTTTCTCGCCCTCTGTTTCAGCCCCTCTGTTTCTCGACCTCTGTTTCAGCCCCACTGTTTCGCACTCTCTGTTTCAGCCCCTCTGTTTCAGCCCCTCTGTTTCTCGCCCTCTGTTTCTGCTCCTCTGTTTCTCGCCCTCTGTTTCAGCCCCGCTGTTTCTCGCCCTCTGTTTCAGCCCCTCTGATTCAGCCCCTCTGTTTCAGCCCCTCTGAATCAGCCCCTCTGTTTCAGCCCCTCTGTTTCAGCCCCTCTGTTTCTCGCCCCCTGTATCAGCCCCTCTGTTTCTCACCCTCTGTTCCAGCACCTCTGTTTCAGCCCCTCAGTTTCTCGCCCTGTGTTTCAGCCCCTCTGTTTCTCGCCCTCTGTTTCAGCCCCTCTGATTCAGCCCGACTGTTTCTCGCCCTCTGTTCAAGCCCCTCTGTTTCTCGCCATCTGTTTCAGCCCCTCTGCTTCTCGCCCTCTGTTTCAGCCCCTCTGTTTCAGCCCCTCTGTTTCAGCCCCTCTGTTTCTCGCCCTCTGTTTCAGCCCCTCTGTTTCTCGCCCTCTGTTTCAGCCCCCCTATTTCTCGCCCTCTGTTTCAGCCCCTCTGTTTCAGCCCCACTGTTTCAGCCCCTTTGTTTCAGCCCCTCTGTTTCTCGCCCTCTGTTTCAGCCCCTCTGATTCAGCCCCACTGTTTCAGCCCCTCTGAATCAGCCCCTCTGATTCAGCCCCTCTGTTTCAGACCCTCTGTTTCAGCCCCTCTGTTTCTCGCCCTCTGTTTCAGCCCCTCTGTTTCTCACCATCTGTTTCAGCCCCACTGTTTCAGCCCCACTGTTTCTCGCCCTCTGTTTCAGCCCCTCTGTTTCTCGCCCTCTGTTTCAGCTCCTCTGATTCAGCCCCTCTGTTTCTCGCCCTCTGTTTCAGCCCCTCTGTTTCTCGCCCTCTTTTTCAGCCCCTCTGTTTCTCGCCCTCTGTTTCAGCCCCTCTGTTTCAGCGCCTCTGTTTCAGCCCCTCTGTTTCTCGCCCTCTGTTTCAGCCCCTGTATTTCTCGCCCTGTGTTTCAGCCCCTCTATTTCTCGCCCTCTGTTTCAGCCGCTCTGTTTCAGCCCCACTGTTTCAGTCCCTCTGTTTCAGGCCCTCTGTTTCTCGTCCTCTGTTTAAGCCCCTCTGTTTCTCGCCCTCTGTTTCAGCCCCTCTGTTTCTCGCCATCTGTTTCATCCCCTCTGTTTCAGCCCCTCTGTTTCAGTCCCTCTGTTTCTCGCCCTCTGTTTCTCGCCCTCTGTTTCAGCCCCTCTGTTTCTCGCCCTCTATTTCAGCCCCTCTGTTTCAGCCCCTCTGTTTCAGCCCCTCTGTTTCAGCCCCTCTGTTTCTCGCCCTCTGTTTCAGCCCCTCTGTTTCTTGCCCTCTGTTTCAGCCCCTCTGTTTCTCGCCCTCTGTTTCAGCCTCTCTGTTTCTTGCCCTCAGATTCAGCCCCTCTGTTTCAGCCCCTCTGTTTCAGCCCCTCTGTTTCAGCCCCTCTGTTTCTCGCCCTCTGTTTCAGCCCCTCTGTTTCTCGCTCTCTGTTTCAGCCCCTCTGATTCAGCCACTCTGTTTCAGCCCCTCTGATTCAGCCCCTCTGTTTCAGCCCCTCTATTTCAGCCCCTTTCTTTCAGCCCCTCTGTTTCATCCACTTTGTTTCTCGCCCTCTGTTTCTCACCCTCTGTTTCTCGCCCTCTGTTTCAGCCCCTCTGTTTTTCGCCCTCTGTTTCAGCCCCTCTGTTTCTCGCCCTCTGTTTCAGCCCCTCTGTTTCAGCCCCTCTGTTTCTCGCCCTCTGTTTCTCGCCCGCTGTTTCAGCCCCTTTGTTTCTCGCCCTCTGTTTCAGCCCCTCTGTTTCAGTCCCTCTGATTAAGCCCCTCTGATTCAGCCCCTCTGTTTCTCGCCCTCTGTTTCTGCCCCTCTGTTTCAGCCCCTCTGTTTCTGCCCCTCTGTTTCAGCCGCTCTGTTTCTCGCCCTCTGTTTCAGCCCCTCTGTTTTTCGCCCTCTGTTTCAGCCCCTCTGTTTCAGGCTCTCTGTTTCAGCCCGTCTGTTTCAGCCCCTCTGTTTCAGCCCCTCTGTTTCTTGCCCTCTGTTTCTCACCCGCTGTTTCAGCCCCTTTGTTTCTCGCCCTCTGTTTCAGCCCCTCTGTTTCAGCCCCTCTGATTCAGCCCCTCTGTTTCAGCCCCTCTGTTTCAGCCCCTCTGTTTCTCGCCCTCTGTTTCAGCCCCTGTATTTCTCGCCCTGTGTTTCAGCCCCTCTATTTCTCGCCCTCTGTTTCAGCCGCTCTGTTTCAGCCCCACTGTTTCAGTCCCTCTGTTTCAGGCCCTCTGTTTCTCGTCCTCTGTTTAAGCCCCTCTGTTTCTCGCCCTCTGTTTCAGCCCCTCTGTTTCTCGCCATCTGTTTCATCCCCTCTGTTTCAGCCCCTCTGTTTCAGTCCCTCTGTTTCTCGCCCTCTGTTTCTCGCCCTCTGTTTCAGCCCCTCTGTTTCTCGCCCTCTATTTCAGCCCCTCTGTTTCAGCCCCTCTGTTTCAGCCCCTCTGTTTCAGCCCCTCTGTTTCTCGCCCTCTGTTTCAGCCCCTCTGTTTCTTGCCCTCTGTTTCAGCCCCGCTGTTTCTCGCCCTCTGTTTCAGCCTCTCCGTTTCTTGCCCTCAGATTCAGCCCCTCTGTTTCAGCCCCTCTGTTTCAGCCCCTCTGTTTCAGCCCCTCTGTTTCTCGCCCTCTGTTTCAGCCCCTCTGTTTCTCGCTCTCTGTTTCAGCCCCTCTGATTCAGCCACTCTGTTTCAGCCCCTCTGATTCAGCCCCTCTGTTTCAGCCCCTCTATTTCAGCCCCTTTCTTTCAGCCCCTCTGTTTCATCCACTTTGTTTCTCGCCCTCTGTTTCTCACCCTGTTTCTCGCCCTCTGTTTCAGCCCCTCTGTTTTTCGCCCTCTGTTTCAGCCGCTCTGTTTCTCGCCCTCTGTTTCAGCCCCTCTGTTTCAGCCCCTCTGTTTCTCGCCCTCTGTTTCTCGCCCGCTGTTTCAGCCCCTTTGTTTCTCGCCCTCTGTTTCAGCCCCTCTGTTTCAGTCCCTCTGATTAAGCCCCTCTGATTCAGCCCCTCTGTTTCTCGCCCTCTGTTTCTGCCCCTCTGTTTCAGCCCCTCTGTTTCTGCCCCTCTGTTTCAGCCGCTCTGTTTCTCGCCCTCTGTTTCAGCCCCTCTGTTTTTCGCCCTCTGTTTCAGCCCCTCTGTTTCAGGCTCTCTGTTTCAGCCCGTCTGTTTCAGCCCCTCTGTTTCAGCCCCTCTGTTTCTTGCCCTCTGTTTCTCACCCGCTGTTTCAGCCCCTTTGTTTCTCGCCCTCTGTTTCAGCCCCTCTGTTTCAGCCCCTCTGATTCAGCCCCTCTGTTTCAGCCCCTCTGTTTCAGCCCCTCTGTTTCTCGCCCTCAGTTTCTGCCCCTCTGTTTCTCGCCCTCTGTTTCAGCCCCTCTGTTTCTCGCCCTCTGTTTCAGCCCCTCTGTTTCAGCCCCTCTGTTTCTCGCCCTCTGTTTCTGCCCCTCTGTTTCTCGCCCTCTGTTTCAGCCCCTCTGTTTCTCGCCTTCTGTTTCAGCCCCTCTGTTTCTCGACCTCTGTTTCAGTCCCTCTGTTTCTCGCCATCTGTTTCAGCCCCTCTGTTTCGCGCTCTCTGTTTCAGCCCCTCTGTTTCAGCTCCTCTGTTTCTCGCCCTCTGTTTCTGCCCCTCTGTTTCTCGCCCTCTGTTTCAGCCCCTCTGTTTCTCGCCCTCTGTTTCAGCCCCTCTGATTAAGCCCCTCTGTTTCAGCCCCTCTGAATCAGCCCCTCTGATTCAGCACCTCTGTTTCAGCCCCTCTGTTTCAGCCCCTCTGTTTCTCGCCCTCTGTTTCAGCCCCTCTGTTTCTCACCCTCTGTTTCAGACCCTCTGTTTCAGCCCCTCTGTTTCTCGCTCTCTGTTTCAGCCCCTCTTTTTCTCGCCCTCTGTTTCAGCCCCTCTGATTCAGCCCCTCTGTTTCTCGCCCTCTGTTTCAGCCCCTCTGTTTCTCGCCCTCTGTTTCAGCCCCTCTGTTTCAGCCCCTCTGTTTCTCGCCTTCTGTTTCAGCCCCTCTGTTTCTCGCCCTCTGTTTCAGCCCCTCTGTTTCTCGCCCTCATTTTCAGCCCCTCTATTTCTCGCCCTCTGTTTCAGCCCCTCTGTTTTAGCCCCACTGTTTCAGCCCCTTTGTTTCAGCCCCTCTGTTTCTCGCCCTCTGTTTCAGCCGCTCTGTTTCTCGCCCTCTGTATCAGCCCCTCTGTTTCAGCCCCACTGTTTCAGTCCCTCTGTTTCTCGCCCTCTGTTTCTGGCCCTCTGTTTCAGCCCCTCTGTTTCTCGCTCTCTGTTTCAGCCCCTCTGTTTCAGCCCCTCTGTTTCAGCCCCTCTGTTTCTCGCCCTCTGTTTCAGCCCCTCTGTTTCTTGCCCTCTGTTTCAGCCACTCTGTTTCTCGCCCTCTGTTTCAGCCTCTCTGGATCTCGCCCTCTGTTTCAGCCCCTCTGTTTCTCGCCCTCTGTGTCAGCCCCTCTGTTTCTCGCCCTCTGTATCAGCCCCTCTGTTTCAGCCCCACTGTTTCAGTCCCTCTGTTTCTCGCCCTCTGTTTCTGGCCCTCTGTTTCAGCCCCTCTGTTTCTCGCTCTCTGTTTCAGCCCCTCTGTTTCAGCCCCTCTGTTTCAGCCCCTCTGTTTCAGCCCCTCTGTTTCTCGCCCTCTGTTTCAGCCCCTCTGATTCAGCCCCTCTGTTTCTCGCCCTCAGTTTCAGCCCCTCTGTTTCTCGCCCTCTGTTTCAGCCCCTCTGTTTCAGCCCCTCTGTTTCAGCCCCTCTGTTTCTCGCCCTCTGTTTCAGCCCCTCTGTTTCTCGCCCTCTGTTTCAGCCCCTCTGTTTCTCGCCCTCTGTTTCAGCCCCTCTGTTTCTCGCCCTCTGTTTCAGCCCCTCTGTTTCAGCCCCTCTGTTTCAGCCCCTCTGTTTCTCGCCCTCTGTTTCAGCCCCTCTGTTTCAGCCCCTCGGTTTCTCGCCCTCTGTTTCAGCCCCTCTATTTCTCGCCCTCTGTTTCAGCCCCTCTGTTTCCGCCCCTCTGTTTCAGCCCCTCTGTTTCTCGCTCTCTGTTTCAGCCCCTCTGTTTCCGCCCCTCTTTTGTCAGCCCCTCTGTTTCAGCCCCTCTGTTTCTCGCCCTCTGTTTCAGCCCCTCTGTTTCTTGCCCTCTGTTTCAGCCACTCTGTTTCTCGCCCTCTGTTTCAGCCACTCTGTTTCTGGCCCTCTGTTTCAGCCCCTCTGTTTCTCGCTCTCTGTTTCAGCCCCTCTGTTTCCGCCCCTCTGTTTCAGCCCCTCTGTTTCAGCCCCTCTGTTTCTCGTCCTCTGTTTCAGCCCCTCTGTTTCTCGCCCTGTGTTTCAGCCTCTCTGTTTCTCGCCCTTTGTTTCAGCCCCACTGTTTCAGCCCCTCTGTTTCAGCCCCTCTGTTTCTCGCCCTCTGTTTCAGCCCCTCTGTTTCTCGCCCTCTGTATCAGGCGCTTTGTTTCAGCCACTTTGTTTCAGCCCCACTTTTTCAGCCCCTCTGTTTCTCGCCCTCTGTTTCTCGCCCTCTGTTTCAGCCACTCTGTTTCTCGCCCTCTGTTTCAGCCCCTCTGTTTCAGCCCAACTGATTCAGCCTGTCTGATTCAGCCCCTCTGTTTCTCGCCCTCTGTTTCAGCCACTCTGTTTCAGCCCCTCAGTTTCTTGCCCTCTGTTTCAGCCCCTCTGTTTCTCGCCCTCTGTTTCAGCCCCTCTGTTTCTTGCCCTCTGTTTCAGCCCCTCTGTTTCTCGCCCTCTGTTTCAGTCCCTCTGTTTCGCGCTCTCTGTTTCAGCCCCTTTGTTTCAGTCCCTCTGTTTCTCGCCCTCTGTTTCAGCCCGTCTGTTTCTCGCCCTCTGTTTCAGCCCCTCTGTTTCTCGCCCTCTGTTTCAGCCCCTCTGTTTCTCGCCCTCTGTTTCAGCCCCTCTGTTTCTCGCCCTCTGTTTCAGTCCCTCTGTTTCGCGCTCTCTGTTTCAGCCCCTCTGTTTCAGTCCCTCTGTTTCTCGCTCTCTGTTTCGGACCGTCTGTTTCTCGCCCTCTGTTTCAGCCCCTCTGTTTCTTGCCCTCTGTTTCTGACCCTCTGTTTCTCGCCCTCTGTTTCCGCCCCTCTGATTCAGCCCCTCTGTTTCAGACCCTCTGAATCAGCCACTCTGATTCAGCCCCTCTGTTTCAGCCCCTCTGTTTCAGCCCCTCTGTTTCTCGCCCTCTGTTTCAGCCCCTCTGTTTCTCGCCCTCTGTTTCAGCCCCTCTGTTTCAGCCCCACTGTTTCAGCCCCTTTGTTTCAGCCCCTCTGTTTCTTGCCCTATGTTTCAGCCCCTCTGCTTCAGCCCCACTGTTTCAGCCCCTCTGAATCAGCCCCTCTGATTCAGCCCCTCTGTTTCAGACCCTCTGTTTCAGCCCCTCTGTTTCTCGCCCTCTGTTTCAGCCCCTCTGTTTCTCACCGTCTGTTTCAGCCCCTCTGTTTCAGTCCCACTGTTTCTCGCCCTCTGTTTCTGCCCCTCTGTTTCTCGCCCTCTGTTTCAGCCCCTCTGTTTCTCGCCTTCTGTTTCAGCCCCTCTGATTCAGCCCCTCTGTTTCAGCCCTTCTGATTCAGCCCCTCTGATTCAGCCCCTCTGTTTCTCGCCCTCTGTTTCAGCCCCTCTGTTTCAGCCCTTCTGTTTCAGCCACTCTGTTTCAGCCCCTCTGTTTCTTGCCCTCTGTTTCAGCCCCTCTGTTTCTCGACCTCTGTTTCAGTCCCTCTGTTTCTCGCCATCTGTTTCAGCCCCTCTGTTTCGCGCTCTCTGTTTCAGCCCCTATGTTTCAGCTCCTCTGTTTCTCGCCCTCTGTTTCTGCCCCTCTGTTTCTCGCCCTCTGTTTCAGCCCCTCTGTTTCTCGCCCTCTGTTTCAGCCCCTCTGATTAAGCCCCTCTGTTTCAGCCCCTCTGAATCAGCCCCTCTGATTCAGCCCCTCTGTTTCAGCCCCTCTGTTTCAGCCCCTCTGTTTCTCGCCCTCTGTTTCAGCCCCTCTGATTATCACCCTCTGTTTTAGACCCTCTGTTTCAGCCCCTCTGTTTCTCGCTCTCTGTTTCAGCCCCTCTGTTTCTCGCCCTCTGTTTCAGCCCCTCTGATTCAGCCCCTCTGTTTCTCGCCTTCTGTTTCAGCCCCTCTGTTTCTCGCCCTCTGTTTCAGCTCCTCTGTTTCTCGCCCTCTGTTTCAGCCCCTCTATTTCTCGCCCTCTGTTTCAGCCCCTCTGTTTTAGCCCCACTGTTTCACCCCCTTTGTTTCAGCCCCTCTGTTTCTCGCCCTCTGTTTCAGCCGCTCTGTTTCTCGCCCTCTGTATCAGCCCCTCTGTTTCAGCCCCACTGTTTCACTCCCTCTGTTTCTCGCCCTCTGTTTCTGGCCCTCTGTTTCAGCCCCTCTGTTTCTCGTTCTCTGTTTCAGCCCCTCTGTTTCAGCCCCTCTGTTTCAGCCCCTCTGTTTCTCGCCCTCTGTTTCAGCCCCTCTGTTTCTTGCCCTCTGTTTCAGCCACTCTGTTTCTCGCCCTCTGTTTCAGCCTCTCTGTTTCTCGCCCTCTGATTCAGCCCCTCTGTTTCAGCCGCTCTGTTTCAGCCCCTCTGTTTCAGCCCCTCTGTTTCAGCCCCTCTGTTTCTCGCCCTCTGTTTCAGCCCCTCTGATTCAGCCCCTCTGTTTCTCGCCCTCTGTTTCAGCCCCTCTGTTTCTCGCTCTCTGTTTCAGCCCCTCTGTTTCAGCCCCTCTGTTTCAGCCCCTCTGTTTCTCGCCCTCTGTTTCAGCCCCTCTGTTTCTCGCCCTCTGTTTCAGCCCCTCTGTTTCTCGCCCTCTGTTTCATCCCCTCTGTTTCTCGCCCTCTGTTTCAGCCCCTCTGTTTCAGCCCCTCTGTTTCAGCCCCTCTGTTTCTCACCCTCTGTTTCAGCCCCTCAGTTTCAGCCCCTCGGTTTCTCGCCCTCTGTTTCAGCCCCTCTATTTCTCGCCCTCTGTTTCAGCCCCTCTGTTTCCGCCCCTCTGTTTCAGCCCCTCTGTTTCTCGCTCTCTGTTTCAGCCCCTCTGTTTCCGCCCCTCTGTTTCAGCCCCTCTGTTTCTGCCCCTCTGTTTCTCGCCCTCTGTTTCAGCCCCTCTGTTTCTCGCCCTCTGTTTCAGCCACTCTGTTTCTCGCCCTCTGTTTCAGCCACTCTGTTTCTGGCCCTCTGTTTCAGCCCCTCTGTTTCTCGCTCTCTGTTTCAGCCCCTCTGTTTCCGCCCCTCTGTTTCAGCCCCTCTGTTTCAGCCCCTCTGTTTCTCGTCCTCTGTTTCAGCCCCTCTGTTTCTCGCCCTGTGTTTCAGCCTCTCTGTTTCTCGCCCTCTGTTTCAGCCCCACTGTTTCAGCCCCTCTGTTTCAGCCCCTCTGTTTCTCGCCCTCTGTTTCAGCCCCTCTGTTTCTCGCCCTCTGTATCAGGCGCTTTGTTTCAGCCACTTTGTTTCAGCCCCACTTTTTCAGCCCCTCTGTTTCTCGCCCTCTGTTTCTCGCCCTCTGTTTCAGCCACTCTGTTTCTCGCCCTCTGTTTCAGCCCCTCTGTTTCAGCCCATCTGATTCAGCCTGTCTGATTCAGCCCCTCTGTTTCTCGCCCTCTGTTTCAGCCACTCAGTTTCAGCCCCTCTGTTTCTTGCCCTCTGTTTCAGCCCCTCTGTTTCTCACCCTCTGTTTCAGCCCCTCTGTTTCTTGCCCTCTGTTTCAGCCCCTCTGTTTCTCGCCCTCTGTTTCAGTCCCTCTGTTTCGCGCTCTCTGTTTCAGCCCCTTTGTTTCAGTCCCTCTGTTTCTCGCCCTCTGTTTCAGCCCGTCTGTTTCTCGCCCTCTGTTTCAGCCCCTCTGTTTCTCGCCCTCTGTTTCAGCCCCTCTGTTTCTCGCCCTCTGTTTCAGCCCCTCTGTTTCTCGCCCTCTGTTTCAATCCCTCTGTTTCGCGCTCTCTGTTTCAGCCCCTCTGTTTCAGTCCCTCTGTTTCTCGCTCTCTGTTTCTGCCCGTCTGTTTCTCGCCCTCTGTTTCAGCCCCTCTGTTTCTTGCCCTCTGTTTCTGCCCCTCTGTTTCTCGCCCTCTGTTTCCGCCCCTCTGATTCAGCCCCTCTGTTTCAGAACCTCTGAATCAGCCACTCTGATTCAGCCCCTCTGTTTCAGCCCCTCTGTTTCAGCCCCTCTGTTTCTCGCCCTCTGTTTCAGCCACTCTGTTTCAGCCCCTCTGTTTCTTGCCCTCTGTTTCAGCCCCTCTGTTTCTCGCCCTCTGTTTCAGCCCCTCTGTTTCTTGCCCTCTGTTTCAGCCCCTCTGTTTCTTGCCCTCTGTTTCTGCCCCTCTGTTTCTCGCCCTCTGTTTCCGCCCCTCTGATTCAGCCCCTCTGTTTCAGACCCTCTGAATCAGCCACTCTGATTCAGCCCATCTGATTCAGCCTGTCTGATTCAGCCCCTCTGTTTCTCGCCCTCTGTTTCAGCCACTCTGTTTCAGCCCCTCTGTTTCATGCCCTCTGTTTCAGCCCCTCTGTTTATCGCCCTCTGTTTCAGCCACTCTGTTTCTTGCCCTCTGTTTCAGCCCCTCTGTTTCTCGCCCTCTGTTTCAGTCCCTCTGTTTCGCGCTCTCTGTTTCAGCCCCTTTGTTTCAGTCCCTCTGTTTCTCGCCCTCTGTTTCTGCCCGTCTGTTTCTCGCCCTCTGTTTCAGAACCTCTGTTTCTCGCCCTCTGTTTCAGCCCCTCTGTTTCTCGCCCTCTGTTTCAGCCCCTCTGTTTCTCGCCCTCTGTTTCAGTCCCTCTGTTTCGCGCTCTCTGTTTCAGCCCCTCTGTTTCAGTCCCTCTGTTTCTCGCTCTCTGTTTCTGCCCATCTGTTTCTCGCCCTCTGTTTCAGCCCCTCTGTTTCTTGCCCTCTGTTTCTGCCCCTCTGTTTCTCGCCCTCTGTTTCCGCCCCTCTGATTCAGCCCCTCTGTTTCAGACCCTCTGAATCAGCCACTCTGATTCAGCCCCTCTGTTTCAGCCCCTCTGTTTCAGCCCCTCTGTTTCTCGCCCTCTGTTTCAGCCCCTCTATTTCTCGCCCTCTGTTTCAGCCCCTCTGTTTCAGCCCCACTGTTTCAGCCCCTTTGTTTCAGCCCCTCTGTTTCTTGCCCTATGTTTCAGCCCCTCTGCTTCAGCCCCACTGTTTCAGCCCCTCTGAATCAGCCCCTCTGATTCAGCCCCTCTGTTTCAGACCCTCTGTTTCAGCCCCTCAGTTTCTCACCCTCTGTTTCAGCCCCTCTGTTTCTCACCCTCTGTTTCAGCCCCTCTGTTTCAGTCCCACTGTTTCTCGCCCTCTGTTTCAGCCCCTCTGTTTCTCGCCCTCTGTTTCAGCTCCTCTGATTCAGCCCCTCTGTTTCTCGCCCTCTGTTTCAGCCCCTCTGTTTCTCGCCCTCTTTTTCAGCCCCTCTGTTTCTCGCCCTCTGTTTCAGCCCCTCTGTTTCAGCGCCTCTGTTTCAGCCCCTCTGTTTCTCGCCCTCTGTTTCAGCCCCTGTATTTCTCGCCCTGTGTTTCAGCCCCTCTATTTCTCGCCCTCTGTTTCAGCCGTTCTGTTTCAGCCCCACTGTTTCAGCCCCTCTGTTTCAGCCCCTCTGTTTCTCGCCCTCTGTTTAAGCCCCTCTGTTTCTCGCCCTCTGTTTCAGCCCCTCTGTTTCTCGCCATCTGTTTCAGCCCCTCTGTTTCAGCCCCTCTTTTTCAGTCCCTCTGTTTCTCGCCCTCTGTTTCTCGCCCTCTGTTTCAGCCCCTCTGTTTCTCGCCCTCTGTTTCAGCCCCTCTGTTTCTCGCCCTCTGTTTCAGCCCCTCTGTTTCAGCCCCTCTGTTTCAGCCCCTCTGTTTCTCGCCCTCTGTTTCAGCCCCTCTGTTTCTCGCCCTCTGTTTCAGCCCCTCTGATTCAGCCACTCTGTTTCAGCCCCTCTGATTAAGCCCCTCTGTTTCAGCCCCTCTATTTCAGCCCCTTTCTTTCAGCCCATCTGTTTCATCCACTCTGTTTCTCGCCCTCTGTTTCTCACCCTCTGTTTCTCGCCCTCTGTTTCAGCCCCTCTGTTCTTCGCCCTCTGTTTCAGCCCGTCTGTTTCTCGCCCTCTGTTTCAGCCCCTCTGTTTCAGCCCCTCTGTTTCTCGCCCTCTGTTTCTCGCCCGCTGTTTCAGCGCCTTTGTTTCTCGCCCTCTGTTTCAGCCCCTCTGTTTCAGTCCCTCTGATTCAGCACCTCTGATTCAGCCCCTCTGTTTCTCGCCCTCTGTTTCAGCCCCTCTGTTTCAGCCCCTCTGTTTCTGCCCCTCTGTTTCAGCCGCTCTGTTTCTCGCCCTCTGTTTCAGCCCCTCTGTTTTTCGCCCTCTGTTTCAGCCCCTCTGTTTCAGGCTCTCTGTTTCAGCCCGTCTGTTTCAGCCCCTCTGTTTCAGCCCCTCTGTTTCTTGCCCTCTGTTTCTCGCCCGCTGTTCAGCCCCTTTGTTTCTCGCCCTCTGTTTCAGCCCCTCTGTTTCAGCCCCTCTGATTCAGCCACTCTGTTTCAGCCCCTCTGTTTCAGCCCCTCTGTTTCTCGCCCTCAGTTTCTGCCCCTCTGTTTCTCGCCCTCTGTTTCAGCCCCTCTGTTTCTCGCCCTCTGTTTCAGCCCCTCTGTTTCAGCCCCTCTGTTTCTCGCACTCTGTTTCAGCCCCTCTGTTTCTCGCCTTCTGTTTCAGCCCCTCTGATTCAGCCCCTCTGTTTCAGCCCTTCTGATTCAGCCCCACTGATTCAGCCCCTCTGTTTCTCGCACTCTGTTTCAGCCCCTCTGTTTCAGCCCTTCTGTTTCAGCCACTTTGTTTCAGCCCCTCTGTTTCTTGCCCTCTGTTTCAGCCCCTCTGTTTCTCGACCTCTGTTTCAGTCCCTCTGTTTCTCGCCATCTGTTTCAGTCCCTCTGTTTCGCGCTCTCTGTTTCAGCCCCTCTGTTTCAGCTCCTCTGTTTCTCGCCCTCTGTTTCAGCCCCTCTGTTTCTCACCCTCTGTTTCAGACCCTCTGTTTCAGACCCTCTGTTTCTCGCCCTCTGTTTCAGCCCCTCTGATTCAGCCCCTCTGTTTCTCGCCCTCTGTTTCAGCCCCTCTGTTTCTCGCCCTCTGTTTCAGCCCCTCTGTTTCTCGCCCTCTGTTTCAGCCCCTCTGTTTCAGCCCCTCTGTTTCTCGCCTTCTGTTTCAGCCCCTCTGTTTCTCGCCCTCTGTTTCAGCCCCTCTGTTTCTCGCCCTCTGTTTCAGCCCCTCTATTTCTCGCCCTCTGTTTCAGCCCCTCTGTTTTAGCCCCACTGTTTCAGCCCCTTTGTTTCTGCCCCTCTGCTTCTCGCCCTCTGTTTCAGCCGCTCTGTTTCTCGCCCTCTGTATCAGCCCCTCTGTTTCAGCCCCACTGTTTCAGTCCCTCTGTTTCTCGCCCTCTGTTTCTGGCCCTCTGTTTCAGCCCCTCTGTTTCTCGCTCTCTGTTTCAGCCCCTCTGTTTCAGCCCCTCTGTTTCAGCCCCTCTGTTTCTCGCCCTCTGTTTCAGCCCCTCTGTTTCTTGCCCTCTGTTTCAGCCACTCTGTTTCTCACCCTCTGTTTCAGCCTCTCTGTTTCTCGCCCTCTGTTTCAGCCCCTCTGTTTCAGCCCCTCTGTTTCAGCCCCTCTGTTTCAGCCCCTCTGTTTCTCGCCCTCTGTTTCAGCCCCTCTGTTTCAGCCCCTCTGTTTCTCGCCCTCTGTTTCAGCCCCTCTGTTTCTCGCCCTCTGTTTCAGCCCCTCTGTTTCAGCCCCTCTGTTTCAGCCCCTCTGTTTCTCGCCCTCTGTTTCAGCCCCTCTGTTTCTCGCCCTCTGTTTCAGCCCCTCTGTTTCTCGCCCTCTGTTTCAGCCCCTCTGTTTCAGCCCCTCTGTTTCAGCCCCTCTGTTTCTCACCCTCTGTTTCAGCCCCTCTGTTTCAGCCCCTCGGTTTCTCGCCCTCTGTTTCAGCCCCTCTATTTCTCGCCCTCTGTTTCAGCCCCTCGATTGTAGCCCCACTGTTTCAGCCCCTTTGTTTCAGCCACTATTTTCTCGCCCTCTGTTTCAGCCCCTCTGTTTCCGCCCCTCTGTTTCAGCCCCTCTGTTTCTCGCTCTCTGTTTCAGCCCCTCTGTTTCCGCCCCTCTGTTTCAGCCCCTCTGTTTCAGCCCCTCTGTTTCAGCCCCTCTGTTTCAGCCCCTCTGTTTCTTGCCCTCTGTTTCAGCCACTCTGTTTCTCGCCCTCTGTTTCAGCCACTCTGTTTCTGGCCCTCTGTTTCAGCCCCTCTGTTTTCGCTCTCTGTTTCAGCCCCTCTGTTTCCGCCCCTCTGTTTCAGCCCCTCTGTTTCAGCCCCTCTGTTTCTCGTCCATGTTTCAGCCCCTCTGTTTCTCGCCCTGTGTTTCAGACCCACTGTTTCAGCCCCTCTGTTTCAGCCCCTCTGTTTCTCGCCCTCTGTTTCAGCCCCTCTGTTTCTCGCCCTCTGTATCAGGCGCTTTGTTTCAGCCACTTTGTTTCAGCCCCACTTTTTCAGCCCCTCTGTTTCTCGCCCTCTGTTTCTCGCCCTCTGTTTCAGCCACTCTTTTTCTCGCCCTCCGTTTCAGCCCCTCTGTTTCAGCCCATCTGATTCAGCCTGTCTGATTCAGCCCCTCTGTTTCTCGCCCTCTGTTTCAGCCACTCAGTTTCAGCCCCTCTGTTTCTTGCCCTCTGTTTCAGCCCCTCTGTTTCTCGCCCTCTGTTTCAGCCCCTCTGTTTCTTGCCCTCTGTTTCAGCCACTCTGTTTCTCGCCCTCTGTTTCAGCCCCTCTGTTTCAGCCCATCTGATTTAGCCTGTCTGATTCAGCCCCTCTGTTTCTCGCCCTCTGTTTCAGCCACTCTGTTTCAGCCCCTCTGTTTCTTGCCCTCTGTTTCAGCCCCTCTGTTTCTCGCCCTCTGTTTCAGCCCCTCTGTTTCTTGCCCTCTGTTTCAGCCCCTCTGTTTCTTGCCCTCTGTTTCTGCCCCTCTGTTTCTCGCCCTCTGTTTCCGCCCCTCTGATTCAGCCCCTCTGTTTCAGACCCTCTGAATCAGCCACTCTGATTCAGCCCATCTGATTCAGCCTGTCTGATTCAGCCCCTCTGTTTCTCGCCCTCTGTTTCAGCCACTCTGTTTCAGCCCCTCTGTTTCTTGCCCTCTGTTTCAGCCCCTCTGTTTCTCGCCCTCTGTTTCAGCCCCTCTGTTTCTTGCCCTCTGTTTCAGCCCCTCTGTTTCTCGCCCTCTGTTTCAGTCACTCTGTTTCGCGCTCTCTGTTTCAGCCCCTTTGTTTCAGTCCCTCTGTTTCTCGCCCTCTGTTTCTGCCCGTCTGTTTCTCGCCCTCTGTTTCAGAACCTCTGTTTCTCGCCCTCTGTTTCAGCCCCTCTGTTTCTCGCCCTCTGTTTCAGCCCCTCTGTTTCTCGCCCTCTGTTTCAGTCCCTCTGTTTCGCGCTCTCTGTTTCAGCCCCTCTGTTTCAGTCCCTCTGTTTCTCGCTCTCTGTTTCTGCCCGTCTGTTTCTCGCCCTCTGTTTCAGCCCCTCTGTTTCTTGCCCTCTGTTTCTGCCCCTCTGTTTCTCGCCCTCTGTTTCCGCCCCTCTGATTCAGCCCCTCTGTTTCAGACCCTCTGAATCAGCCACTCTGATTCAGCCCCTCTGTTTCAGCCCCTCTGTTTCAGCCCCTCTGTTTCTCGCCCTCTGTTTCAGCCCCTCTGTTTCTCGCCCTCTGTTTCAGCCCCTCTGTTTCAGCCCCACTGTTTCAGCCCCTTTGTTTCAGCCCCTCTGTTTCTTGCCCTATGTTTCAGCCCCTCTGCTTCAGCCCCACTGTTCCAGCCCCTCTGAATCAGCCCCTCTGATTCAGCCCCTCTGTTTCAGACCCTCTGTTTCAGCCCCTCAGTTTCTCACCCTCTGTTTCAGCCCCTCTGTTTCTCACCCTCTGTTTCAGCCCCTCTGTTTCAGTCCCACTGTTTCTCGCCCTCTGTTTCAGCCCCTCTGTTTCTCGCCCTCTGTTTCAGCTCCTCTGATTCAGCCCCTCTGTTTCTCGCCCTCTGTTTCAGCCCCTCTGTTTCTCGCCCTCTTTTTCAGCCCCTCTGTTTCTCGCCCTCTGTTTCAGCCCCTCTGTTTCAGCGCCTCTGTTTCAGCCCCTCTGTTTCTCGCCCTCTGTTTCAGCCCCTCTGTTTCTCGCCCTCTTTTTCAGCCCCTCTGTTTCTCGCCCTCTGTTTCAGCCCCTCTGTTTCAGCCCCTCTTTTTCAGTCCCTCTGTTTCTCGCCCTCTGTTTCTCGCCCTCTGTTTCAGCCCCTCTGTTTCTCGCCCTCTGTTTCAGCCCCTCTGTTTCTCGCCCTCTGTTTCAGCCCCTCTGTTTCAGCCCCTCTGTTTCAGCCCCTCTGTTTCTCGCCCTCTGTTTCAGCCCCTCTGTTTCTCGCCCTCTGTTTCAGCCCCTCTGATTCAGCCACTCTGTTTCAGCCCCTCTGATTCAGCGCCTCTGTTTCAGCCCCTCTATTTCAGCCCCTTTCTTTCAGCCCATCTGTTTCATCCACTCTGTTTCTCGCCCTCTGTTTCTCACCCTCTGTTTCTCGCCCTCTGTTTCAGCCCCTCTGTTCTTCGCCCTCTGTTTCAGCCCGTCTGTTTCTCGCCCTCTGTTTCAGCCCCTCTGTTTCAGCCCCTCTGTTTCTCGCCCTCTGTTTCTCGCCCGCTGTTTCAGCGCCTTTGTTTCTCGCCCTCTGTTTCAGCCCCTCTGTTTCAGTCCCTCTGATTCAGCACCTCTGATTCAGCCCCTCTGTTTCTCGCCCTCTGTTTCAGCCCCTCTGTTTCAGCCCCTCTGTTTCTGCCCCTCTGTTTCAGCCGCTCTGTTTCTCGCCCTCTGTTTCAGCCCCTCTGTTTTTCGCCCTCTGTTTCAGCCCCTCTGTTTCAGGCTCTCTGTTTCAGCCCGTCTGTTTCAGCCCCTCTGTTTCAGCCCCTCTGTTTCTTGCCCTCTGTTTCTCGCCCGCTGTTTCAGCCCCTTTGTTTCTCGCCCTCTGTTTCAGCCCCTCTGTTTCAGCCCCTCTGATTCAGCCACTCTGTTTCAGTCCCTCTGTTTCAGCCCCTCTGTTTCTCGCCCTCAGTTTCTGCCCCTCTGTTTCTCGCCCTCTGTTTCAGCCCCTCTGTTTCTCGCCCTCTGTTTCAGCCCCTCTGTTTCAGCCCCTCTGTTTCTCGCACTCTGTTTCAGCCCCTCTGTTTCTCGCCTTCTGTTTCAGCCCCTCTGATTCAGCCCCTCTGTTTCAGCCCTTCTGATTCAGCCCCACTGATTCAGCCCCTCTGTTTCTCGCCCTCTGTTTCAGCCCCTCTGTTTCAGCCCTTCTGTTTCAGCCACTTTGTTTCAGCCCCTCTGTTTCTTGCCCTCTGTTTCAGCCCCTCTGTTTCTCGACCTCTGTTTCAGTCCCTCTGTTTCTCGCCATCTGTTTCAGTCCCTCTGTTTCGCGCTCTCTGTTTCAGCCCCTCTGTTTCAGCTCCTCTGTTTCTCGCCCTCTGTTTCTGCCCCTCTGTTTCTCGCCCTCTGTTTCAGCCCCTCTGTTTCTCGCCCTCTGTTTCAGCTGCTCTTGATTAAGCCCTCTGTTTCAGCCCCTCTGAATCAGCCCCTCTGATTCAGCCCCTCTGTTTCAGCCCCTCTGTTTCAGCCCCTCTGTTTCTCGCCCTCTGTTTCAGCCCCTCTGTTTCTCACCCTCTGTTTCAGACCCTCTGTTTCAGACCCTCTGTTTCTCGCTCTCTGTTTCAGCCCCTCTGTTTCTCGCCCTCTGTTTCAGCCCCTCTGATTCAGCCCCTCTGTTTCTCGCCCTCTGTTTCAGCCCCTCTGTTTCTCGCCCTCTGTTTCAGCCCCTCTGTTTCTCGCCCTCTGGTTCAGCCCCTCTGTTTCAGCCCCTCTGTGTCTCGCCTTCTGTTTCAGCCCCTCTGTTTCTCGCCCTCTGTTTCAGCCCCTCTGTTTCTCGCCCTCTGTTTCAGCCCCTCTATTTCTCGCCCTCTGTTTCAGCCCCTCTGTTTTAGCCCCACTGTTTCAGCCCCTTTGTTTCTGCCCCTCTGTTTCTGGCCCTCTGTTTCAGCCCCTCTGTTTCTCGCTCTCTGTTTCAGCCCCTCTGTTTCAGCCCCTCTGTTTCAGCCCCTCTGTTTCTCGCCCTCTGTTTCAGCCCCTCTGTTTCTTGCCCTCTGTTTCAGCCACTCTGTTTCTCGCCCTCTGTTTCAGCCTCTCTGTTTCTCGCCCTCTGTTTCAGCCCCTCTGTTTCAGCCCCTCTGTTTCAGCCCCTCTGTTTCAGCCCCTCTGTTTCTCGCCCTCTGTTTCAGCCCCTCTGATTCAGCCCATCTGTTTCTCGCCCTCTGTTTCAGCCCCTCTGTTTCTCGCCCTCTGTTTCAGCCCCTCTGTTTCAGCCCCTCTGTTTCAGCCCCTCTGTTTCTCGCCCTCTGTTTCAGCCCCTCTGTTTCTCGCCCTCTGTTTCAGCCCCTCTGTTTCTCGCCCTCTGTTTCAGCCCCTCTGTTTCTCGCCCTCTGTTTCAGCCCCTCTGTTTCAGCCCCTCTGTTTCAGCCCCTCTGTTTCTCACCCTCTGTTTCAGCCCCTCTGTTTCAGCCACTCGGTTTCTCGCCCTCTGTTTCAGCCCCTCTATTTCTCGCCCTCTGTTTCAGCCCCTCTATTGTAGCCCCACTGTTTCAGCCCCTTTGTTTCAGCCACTATTTTCTCGCCCTCTGTTTCAGCCCCTCTGTTTCCGCCCCTCTGTTTCAGCCCCTCTGTTTCTCGCTCTCTGTTTCAGCCCCTCTGTTTCCGCCCCTCTGTTTCAGCCCCTCTGTTTCAGCCCCTCTGTTTTTCGCCCTCTGTTTCAGCCCCTCTGTTTCTTGCCCTCTGTTTCAGCCACTCTGTTTCTCGCCCTCTGTTTCAGCCACTCTGTTTCTGGCCCTCTGTTTCAGCCCCTCTGTTTCTCGCTCTCTGTTTCAGCCCCTCTGTTTCCGCCCCTCTGTTTCAGCCCCTCTGTTTCAGCCCCTCTGTTTCTCGTCCATGTTTCAGCCCCTCTGTTTCTCGCCCTGTGTTTCAGCCTCTCTGTTTCTCGCCCTCTGTTTCAGCCCCACTGTTTCAGCCCCTCTGTTTCAGCCCCTCTGTTTCTCGCCCTCTGTTTCAGCCCCTCTGTTTCTCGCCCTCTGTATCAGGCGCTTTGTTTCAGCCACTTTGTTTCAGCCCCACTTTTTCAGCCCCTCTGTTTCTCGCCCTCTGTTTCTCGCCCTCTGTTTCAGCCACTCTTTTTCTCGCCCTCCGTTTCAGCCCCTCTGTTTCAGCCCATCTGATTCAGCCTGTCTGATTCAGCCCCTCTGTTTCTCGCCCTCTGTTTCAGCCACTCTGTTTCAGCCCCTCTGTTTCTTGCCCTCTGTTTCAGCCCCTCTGTTTCTCGCCCTCTGTTTCAGCCCCTCTGTTTCTTGCCCTCTGTTTCAGCCACTCTGTTTCTCGCCCTCTGTTTCAGCCCCTCTGTTTCAGCCCATCTGATTCAGCCTGTCTGATTCAGCCCCTCTGTTTCTCGCCCTCTGTTTCAGCCACTCTGTTTCAGCCCCTCTGTTTCTTGCCCTCTGTTTCAGCCACTCTGTTTCTCGCCCTCTGTTTCAGCCCCTCTGTTTCAGCCCATCTGATTCAGCCTGTCTGATTCAGCCCCTCTGTTTCTCGCCCTCTGTTTCAGCCACTCTGTTTCAGCCCCTCTGTTTCTTGCCCTCTGTTTCAGCCCCTCTGTTTCTCGCCCTCTGTTTCAGCCCCTCTGTTTCTCGCCCTCTGTTTCAGCCACTCTGTTTCTCGCCCTCTGTTTCAGCCCCTCTGTTTCAGCCCATCTGATTCAGCCTGTCTGATTCAGCCCCTCTGTTTCTCGCCCTCTGTTTCAGCCACTCTGTTTCAGCCCCTCTGTTTCTTGCCCTCTGTTTCAGCCCCTCTGTTTCTCGCCCTCTGTTTCAGCCCCTCTGTTTCTTGCCCTCTGTTTCAGCCCCTCTGTTTCTCGCCCTCTGTTTCAGTCCCTCTGTTTCGCGCTCTCTGTTTCAGCCCCTTTGTTTCAGTCCCTCTGTTTCTCGCCCTCTGTTTCTGCCCGTCTGTTTCTCGCCCTCTGTTTCAGCCCCTCTGTTTCTCGCCCTCTGTTTCAGCCCCTCTGTTTCTCGCCCTCTGTTTCAGCCCCTCTGTTTCTCGCCCTCTGTTTCAGTCCCTCTGTTTCGCGCTCTCTGTTTCAGCCCCTCTGTTTCAGTCCCTCTGTTTCTCGCTCTCTGTTTCTGCCCGTCTGTTTCTCGCCCTCTGTTTCAGCCCCTCTGTTTCTTGCCCTCTGTTTCTGCCCCTCTGTTTCTCGCCCTCTGTTTCCGCCCCTCTGATTCAGCCCCTCTGTTTCAGACCCTCTGAATCAGCCACTCTGATTCAACCCCTCTGTTTCAGCCCCTCTGTTTCAGCCCCTCTGTTTCTCGCCCTCTGTTTCAGCCCCTCTGTTTCTCGCCCTCTGTTTCAGCCCCTCTGTTTCAGCCCCACTGTTTCAGCCCCTTTGTTTCAGCCCCTCTGTTTCTTGCCCTATGTTTCAGCCCCTCTGCTTCAGCCCCACTGTTTCAGCCCCTCTGAATCAGCCCCTCTGATTCAGCCCCTCTGTTTCAGACCCTCTGTTTCAGCACCTCAGTTTCTCGCCCTCTGTTTCAGCCCCTCTGTTTCTCACCCTCTGTTTCAGCCCCTCTGTTTCAGTCCCACTGTTTCTCGCCCTCTGTTTCAGCCCCTCTGTTTCTCGCCCTCTGTTTCAGCTCCTCTGATTCAGCCCCTCTGTTTCTCGCCCTCTGTTTCAGCCCCTCTGTTTCTCGCCCTCTTTTTCAGCCCCTCTGTTTCTCGCCCTCTGTTTCAGCCCCTCTGTTTCAGCGCCTCTGTTTCAGCCCCTCTGTTTCTCGCCCTCTGTTTCAGCCCCTGTATTTCTCGCCCTGTGTTTCAGCCCCTCTATTCCTCGCCCTCTGTTTCAGCCGTTCTGTTTCAGCCCCACTGTTTCAGCCCCTCTGTTTCAGCCCCTCTGTTTCTCGCCCTCTGTTTCAGCCCCTCTGTTTCTCGCCCTCTGATTCAGCCCCTCTGTTTCTCGCCATCTGTTTCAGCCCCTCTGTTTCAGCCCCTCTTTTTCAGTCCCTCTGTTTCTCGCCCTCTGTTTCTCGCCCTCTGTTTCAGCCCCTCTGTTTCTCGCCCTCTGTTTCAGCCCCTCTGTTTCTCGCCCTCTGTTTCAGCCCCTCTGTTTCAGCCCCTCTGTTTCTCGCCCTCTGTTTCAGCCTCTCTGATTCTTGCCCTCGGATTCAGCCCCTCTGTTTCAGCCCCTCTGTTTCAGCCCCTCTGTTTCAGCCCCTCTGTTTCCCGCCCTCTGTTTCAGCCCCTCTGTTTCTCGCCCTCTGTTTCAGCCCCTCTGTTTCTCGCCCTCTGTTTCCGCCCCTCTGATTCAGCCCCTCTGTTTCAGACCCTCTGAATCAGCCACTCTGATTCAGCCCCTCTGTTTCAGCCCCTCTGTTTCAGCCCCTCTGTTTCTCGCCCTCTGTTTCAGCCCCTCTGTTTCTCGCCCTCTGTTTCAGCCCCTCTGATTCAGCCACTCTGTTTCAGCCCCTCTGATTCAGCCCCTCTGTTTCAGCCCCTCTATTTCAGCCCCTTTCTTTCAGCCCCTCTGTTTCATCCACTCTGTTTCTCGCCCTCTGTTTCTCACCCTCTGTTTCTCGCCCTCTGTTTCAGCCCCTCTGTTCTTCGCCCTCTGTTTCAGCCCCTCTGTTTCTCACCCTCTGTTTCAGCCCCTCTGTTTCAGCCCCTCTGTTTCTCGCCCTCTGTTTCTCGCCCGCTGTTTCAGCCCCTTTGTTTCTCGCCCTCTGTTTCAGCCCCGCTGTTTCAGTCCCTCTGATTCAGCACCTCTGATTCAGCCCCTCTGTTTCTCGCCCTCTGTTTCAGGCCCTCTGTTTCAGCCCCTCTGTTTCTGCCCCTCTGTTTCTGCCGCTCTGTTTCTCGCCCTCTGTTTCAGCCCGTCTGTATTTCGCCCTCTGTTTCAGCCCCTCTGTTTCAGGCTCTCTGTTTCAGCCCGTCTGTTTCAGCCCCTCTGTTTCAGCCCCTCTGTTTCTTGCCCTCTGTTTCTCGCCCGCTGTTTCAGCCCCTTTGTTTCTCGCCCTCTGTTTCAGCCCCTCTGTTTCAGCCCCTCTGATTCAGCCCCTCTGTTTCAGCCCCTCTGTTTCAGCCCCTCTGTTTCTCGCCCTCAGTTTCTGCCCCTCTGTTTCTCGCCCTCTGTTTCATCCCCTCTGTTTCTCGCCCTATGTTTCAGCCCCTCTGTTTCAGCCCCTCTGTTTCTCGCACTCTGTTTCTGCCCCTCAGTTTCTCGCCCTCTGTTTCAGCCCCTCTGTTTCTCGCCTTCTGTTTCAGCCCCTCTGATTCAGCCCCTCTGTTTCAGCCCTTCTGATTCAGCCCCTCTGATTCAGCCCCTCTGTTTCTCGCCCTCTGTTTCAGCCCCTCTGTTTCAGCCCTTCTGTTTCAGCCACTCTGTTTCAGCCCCTCTGTTTCTTGCCCTCTGTTTCAGCCCCTCTGTTTCTCGACCTCTGTTTCAGTCCCTCTGTTTCTCGCCATCTGTTTCAGCCCCTCTGTTTCGCGCTCTCTGTTTCAGCCCCTCTGTTTCAGCTCCTCTGTTTCTCGCACTCTGTTTCTGCCCCTCTGTTTCTCGCCCTCTGTTTCAGCCCCTCTGTTTCTCGCCCTCTGTTTCAGCCCCTCTGATTAAGCCCTCTGTTTCAGCCCCTCTGAATCAGCCCCTCTGATTCAGCCCCTCTGTTTCAGCCCCTCTGTTTCAGCCCCTCTGTTTCTCGCCCTCTGTTCAGCCCCTCTGTTTCTCACCCTCTGTTTCAGACCCTCTGTTTCAGCCCCTCTGTTTCTCGCTCTCTGTTTCAGCCCCTCTGTTTCTCGCCCTCTGTTTCAGCCCCTCTGATACAGCCCCTCTGTTTCTCGCCCTCTGTTTCAGCCCCTCTGTTTCTCGACCTCTGTTTCAGCCCGTCTGTTTCTCGCCCTCTGTTTCAGCCCCTCTGTTTCAGCCCCTCTGTTTCTCGCCTTCTGTTTCAGCCCCTCTGTTTCTCGCCCTCTGTTTCAGCCCCTCTGTTTCTCGCCCTCTGTTTCAGCCCCTCTGTTTCAGCCCCTCTGTTACAGCCCCTCTGTTTCTCGCCCTCTGTTTCAGCCCCTCTGTTTCTCGCCCTCTGTTTCAGCCCCTCTATTTCTCGCCCTCTGTTTCAGCCCCTCTGTTTTAGCCCCACTGTTTCAGCCCCTTTGTTTCAGCCCCTCTGCTTCTCGCCCTCTGTTTCAGCCGCTCTGTTTCTCGCCCTCTGTATCAGCCCCTCTGTTTCAGCCCCACTGTTTCAGTCCCTCTGTTTCTCGCCCTCTGTTTCTGGCCCTCTGTTTCAGCCCCTCTGTTTCTCGCTCTCTGTTTCCGCCCCTCTGTTTCAGCCCCTCTGTTTCAGCCCCTCTGTTTCTCGCCCTCTGTTTCAGCCCCTCTGTTTCTTGCCCTCTGTTTCAGCCACTCTGTTTCTCGCCCTCTGTTTCAGCCTCTCTGTTTCTCGCCCTCTGTTTCAGCCCCTCTGTTTCAGCCCCTCTGTTTCAGCCCCTCTGTTTCTCGCCCTCTGTTTCAGCCCCTCTGATTCAGCCCCTCTGTTTCTCGCCCTCTGTTTCAGCCCCTCTGTTTCTCGCCCTCTGTTTCAGCCCCTCTGTTTCAGCCCCTCTGTTACAGCCCCTCTGTTTCTCGCACTCTGTTTCAGCCCCTCTGTTTCTCGCCCTCTGTTTCAGCCCCTCTGATTCTCGCCCTCTGTTTCAGCCCCTCTGTTTCTCGCCCTCTGTTTCAGCCCCTCTGTTTCAGCCCCTCTGTTTCTCGCCCTCTGTTTCAGCCCCTCTGTTTCAGCCCCTCGGTTTCTCGCCCTCTGTTTCAGCCCCTCTATTTCTCGCCCTCTGTTTCAGCCCCTCTATTGTAGCCCCACTGTTTCAGCCCCTTTGTTTCAGCCACTATGTTTCTCGCCCTCTGTTTCAGCCCCTCTGTTTCCGCCCCTCTGTTTCAGCCCCTCTGTTTCTCGCTCTCTGTTTCAGCCCCTGTGTTTCCGCCCCTCTGTTTCAGCCCCTCTGTTTCAGCCCCTCTGTTTCTCGCCCTCTGTTTCAGCCCCTCTGTTTCTTGCCCTCTGTTTCAGCCCCTCTGTTTCTCGCCCTCTGTTTCAGCCACTCTGTTTCTGGCCCTCTGTTTCAGCCCCTCTGTTTCTCGCTCTTTGTTTCAGCCCCTCTGTTTCCGCCCCTCTGTTTCAGACCCTCTGTTTCTCGCTCTTTGTTTCAGCCCCTCTGTTTCCGCCCCTCTGTTTCAGCCCCTTTGATTCAGCCCCTCTGTTTCAGCCCCTCTGTTTCTCGCCCTCTGTTTCAGCCCCTCTTTTCTTGCCCTCTGTTTCAGCCACTCTGTTTCTCGCCCTCTGTTTCAGCCACTCTGTTTCTCGCCCTCTGTTTCAGCCCCTCTGTTTCAGCCCCTCTGTTTCAGTCCCTCTGTTTCAGCCCCTCTGTTTCTCGCCCTCTGTTTCAGCCCCTCTGTTTCTCGCCCTGTGTTTCAGCCTCTCCTTTTCTCGCCCTCTGTTTCAGCCCCACTGTTTCAGCTCCTCTGTTTCAGCCCCTCTGTTTCTCGCCCTCTGTTTCAGCCCCTCTGTTTGTCGCCCTCTGTATCAGGCGCTTTGTTTCAGCCCCTTTGTTTCAGCCCCACTTTTTCAGCCCCTCTGTTTCTCGCCCTCTGTTTCTCGCCCTCTGTTTCAGCCACTCTGTTTCTCGCCCTCTGTTTCAGCCCCTCTGTTTCAGCCCATCTGATTCAGCCTGTCTGATTCAGCCCCTCTGTTTCTCGCTCTCTGTTTCAGCCACTCTGTTTCAGCCCCTCTGTTTCTTGCCCTCTGTTTCAGCCCCTCTGTTTCTCGCCCTCTGTTTCAGCCCCTCTGTTTCTTGCCCGCTGTTTCAGCCCCTCTGTTTCTCGCCCTCTGTTTCAGTCCCTCTGTTTCGCGCTCTCTGTTTCAGCCCCTTTGTTTCAGTCCCTCTGTTTCTCGCCCTCTGTTTCTGCCCGTCTGTTTCTCGCCCTCTGTTTCAGCCCCTCTGTTTCTCGCCCTCTGTTTCAGCCCCTCTGTTTCTCGCCCTCTGTTTCAGCCCCTCTGTTTCTCGCCCTCTGTTTCAGCCCCTCTGTTTCTCGCCCTCTGTTTCAGCCCCTCTGTTTCAGCCCCTCTGTTTCTTGCACTCTGTTTCTGGCCCTCAGTTTCTCGCCCTCTGTTTCAGCCCCTCTGTTTCTCGCCTTCTGTTTCAGCCCCTCTGATTCAGCCCCTCTGTTTCAGCCCTTCTGATTCAGCCCCTCTGATTCAGCCCCTCTGTTTCTCGCCCTCTGTTTCAGCCCCTCTGATTCAGCCCCTCTGTTTCAGCCCCTCTGAATCAGCCCCTCTGTTTCAGCCCCTCTGTTTCAGCCCCTCTGTTTCTCGCCCCCTGTATCAGCCCCTCTGTTTCTCACCCTCTGTTCCAGCACCTCTGTTTCAGCCCCTCTGTTTCTCGCCCTGTGTTTCAGCCCCTCTGTTTCTCGCCCTCTGTTTCAGCCCCTCTCATTCAGCCCGACTGTTTCTCGCCCTCTGTTCAAGCCCCTCTGTTTCTCGCCATCTGTTTCAGCCCCTCTGCTTCTCGCCCTCTGTTTCAGCCCCTCTGTTTCAGCCCCTCTGTTTCTCGCCCTCTGTTTCAGCCCCTCTGTTTCTCGCCCTCTGTTTCAGCCCCTCTATTTCTCGCCCTCTGTTTCAGCCCCTCTGTTTCAGCCCCACTGTTTCAGCCCCTTTGTTTCAGCCCCTGTTTCTCGCCCTCTGTTTCAGCCCCTCTGATTCAGCCCCACTGTTTCAGCCCCTCTGAATCAGCCCCTCTGATTCAGCCCCTCTGTTTCAGACCCTCTGTTTCAGCCCCTCTGTTTCTCGCCCTCTGTTTCAGCCCCTCTGTTTCTCACCCTCTGTTTCAGCCCCACTGTTTCAGCCCCACTGTTTCTCGCCCTCTGTTTCAGCCCCTCTGTTTCTCGCCCTCTGTTTCAGCTCCTCTGATTCAGCCCCTCTGTTTCTCGCCCTCTGTTTCAGCCCCTCTGTTTCTCGCCCTCTTTTTCAGCCCCTCTGTTTCTCGCCCTCTGTTTCAGCCCCTCTGTTTCAGCGCCTCTGTTTCAGCCCCTCTGTTTCTCGCCCTCTGTTTCAGCCCCTGTATTTCTCGCCCTGTGTTTCAGCCCCTCTATTTCTCGCCCTCTGTTTCAGCCGCTCTGTTTCAGCCCCACTGTTTCAGTCCCTCTGTTTCAGGCCCTCTGTTTCTCGTCCTCTGTTTAAGCCCCTCTGTTTCTCGCCCTCTGTTTCAGCCCCTCTGTTTCTCGCCATCTGTTTCATCCCCTCTGTTTCAGACCCTCTGTTTCAGTCCCTCTGTTTCTCGCCCTCTGTTTCTCGCCCTCTGTTTCAGCCCCTCTGTTTCTCGCCCTCTATTTCAGCCCCTCTGTTTCAGCCCCTCTGTTTCAGCCCCTCTGTTTCAGCCCCTCTGTTTCTCGCCCTCTGTTTCAGCCCCTCTGTTTCTTGCCCTCTGTTTCAGCCCCTCTGTTTCTCGCCCTCTGTTTCAGCCTCTCTGTTTCTTGCCCTCAGATTCAGCCCCTCTGTTTCAGCCCCTCTGTTTCAGCCCCTCTGTTTCAGCCCCTCTGTTTCTCGCCCTCTGTTTCAGCCCCTCTGTTTCTCGCTCTCTGTTTCAGCCCCTCTGATTCAGCCACTCTGTTTCAGCCCCTCTGATTCAGCCCCTCTGTTTCAGCCCCTCTATTTCAGCCCCTTTCTTTCAGCCCCTCTGTTTCATCCACTTTGTTTCTCGCCCTCTGTTTCTCACCCTCTGTTTCTCGCCCTCTGTTTCAGCCCCTCTGTTTTTCGCCCTCTGTTTCAGCCCCTCTGTTTCTCGCCCTCTGTTTCAGCCCCTCTGTTTCAGCCCCTCTGTTTCTCGCCCTCTGTTTCTCGCCCGCTGTTTCAGCCCCTTTGTTTCTCGCCCTCTGTTTCAGCCCCTCTGTTTCAGTCCCTCTGATTAAGCCCCTCTGATTCAGCCCCTCTGTTTCTCGCCCTCTGTTTCTGCCCCTCTGTTTCAGCCCCTCTGTTTCTGCCCCTCTGTTTCAGCCGCTCTGTTTCTCGCCCTCTGTTTCAGCCCCTCTGTTTTTCGCCCTCTGTTTCAGCCCCTCTGTTTCAGGCTCTCTGTTTCAGCCCGTCTGTTTCAGCCCCTCTGTTTCAGCCCCTCTGTTTCTTGCCCTCTGTTTCTCACCCGCTGTTTCAACCCCTTTGTTTCTCGCCCTCTGTTTCAGCCCCTCTGTTTCAGCCCCTCTGATTCAGCCCCTCTGTTTCAGCCCCTCTGTTTCAGCCCCTCTGTTTCTCGCCCTCTGTTTCAGCCCCTGTATTTCTCGCCCTGTGTTTCAGCCCCTCTATTTCTCGCCCTCTGTTTCAGCCGCTCTGTTTCAGCCCCACTGTTTCAGTCCCTCTGTTTCAGGCCCTCTGTTTCTCGTCCTCTGTTTAAGCCCCTCTGTTTCTCGCCCTCTGTTTCAGCCCCTCTGTTTCTCGCCATCTGTTTCATCCCCTCTGTTTCAGCCCCTCTGTTTCAGTCCCTCTGTTTCTCGCCCTCTGATTCTCGCCCTCTGTTTCAGCCCCTCTGTTTCTCGCCCTCTATTTCAGCCCCTCTGTTTCAGCCCCTCTGTTTCAGCCCCTCTGTTTCAGCCCCTCTGTTTCTCGCCCTCTGTTTCAGCCCCTCTGTTTCTTGCCCTCTGTTTCAGCCCCTCTGTTTCTCGCCCTCTGTTTCAGCCTCTCTGTTTCTTGCCCTCAGATTCAGCCCCTCTGTTTCAGCCCCTCTGTTTCAGCCCCTCTGTTTCAGCCCCTCTGTTTCTCGCCCTCTGTTTCAGCCCCTCTGTTTCTCGCTCTCTGTTTCAGCCCCTCTGATTCAGCCACTCTGTTTCAGCCCCTCTGATTCAGCCCCTCTGTTTCAGCCCCTCTATTTCAGCCCCTTTCTTTCAGCCCCTCTGTTTCATCCACTTTGTTTCTCGCCCTCTGTTTCTCACCCTGTTTCTCGCCCTCTGTTTCAGCCCCTCTGTTTTTCGCCCTCTGTTTCAGCCCCTCTGTTTCTCGCCCTCTGTTTCAGCCCCTCTGTTTCAGCCCCTCTGTTTCTCGCCCTCTGTTTCTCGCCCGCTGTTTCAGCCCCTTTGTTTCTCGCCCTCTGTTTCAGCCCCTCTGTTTCAGTCCCTCTGATTAAGCCCCTCTGATTCAGCCCCTCTGTTTCTCGCCCTCTGTTTCTGCCCCTCTGTTTCAGCCCCTCTGTTTCTGCCCCTCTGTTTCAGCCGCTCTGTTTCTCGCCCTCTGTTTCAGCCCCTCTGTTTTTCGCCCTCTGTTTCAGCCCCTCTGTTTCAGGCTCTCTGTTTCAGCCCGTCTGTTTCAGCCCCTCTGTTTCAGCCCCTCTGTTTCTTGCCCTCTGTTTCTCACCCGCTGTTTCAGCCCCTTTGTTTCTCGCCCTCTGTTTCAGCCCCTCTGTTTCAGCCCCTCTGATTCAGCCGTTCTGTTTCAGCCCCTCTGTTTCAGCCCCTCTGTTTCTCGCCCTCAGTTTCTGCCCCTCTGTTTCTCGCCCTCTGTTTCAGCCCCTCTGTTTCTCGCCCTCTGTTTCAGCCCCTCTGTTTCAGCCCCTCTGTTTCTCGCCCTCTGTTTCTGCCCCTCTGTTTCTCGCCCTCTGTTTCAGCCCCTCTGTTTCTCGCCTTCTGTTTCAGCCCCTCTGTTTCTCGACCTCTGTTTCAGTCCCTCTGTTTCTCGCCATCTGTTTCAGCCCCTCTGTTTCGCGCTCTCTGTTTCAGCCCCTCTGTTTCAGCTCCTCTGTTTCTCGCCCTCTGTTTCTGCCCCTCTGTTTCTCGCCCTCTGTTTCAGCCCCTCTGTTTCTCGCCCTCTGTTTCAGCCCCTCTGATTAAGCCCCTCTGTTTCAGCCCCTCTGAATCAGCCCCTCTGATTCAGCACCTCTGTTTCAGCCCCTCTGTTTCAGCCCCTCTGTTTCTCGCCCTCTGTTTCAGCCCCTCTGTTTCTCACCCTCTGTTTCAGACCCTCTGTTTCAGCCCCTCTGTTTCTCGCTCTCTGTTTCAGCCCCTCTTTTTCTCGCCCTCTGTTTCAGCCCCTCTGATTCAGCCCCTCTGTTTCTCGCCCTCTGTTTCAGCCCCTCTGTTTCTCGCCCTCTGTTTCAGCCCCTCTGTTTCAGCCCCTCTGTTTCTCGCCTTCTGTTTCAGCCCCTCTGTTTCTCGCCCTCTGTTTCAGCCCCTCTGTTTCTCGCCCTCATTTTCAGCCCCTCTATTTCTCGCCCTCTGTTTCAGCCCCTCTGTTTTAGCCCCACTGTTTCAGCCCCTTTGTTTCAGGCCCTCTGTTTCTCGCCCTCTGTTTCAGCCGCTCTGTTTCTCGCCCTCTGTATCAGCCCCTCTGTTTCAGCCCCACTGTTTCAGTCCCTCTGTTTCTCGCCCTCTGTTTCTGGCCCTCTGTTTCAGCCCCTCTGTTTCTCGCTCTCTGTTTCAGCCCCTCTGTTTCAGCCCCTCTGTTTCAGCCCCTCTGTTTCTCGCCCTCTGTTTCAGCCCCTCTGTTTCTTGCCCTCTGTTTCAGCCACTCTGTTTCTCGCCCTCTGTTTCAGCCTCTCTGGATCTCGCCCTCTGTTTCAGCCCCTCTGTTTCTCGCCCTCTGTTTCAGCCGCTCTGTTTCTCGCCCTCTGTATCAGCCCCTCTGTTTCAGCCCCACTGTTTCAGTCCCTCTGTTTCTCGCCCTCTGTTTCTGGCCCTCTGTTTCAGCCCCTCTGTTTCTCGCTCTCTGTTTCAGCCCCTCTGTTTCAGCCCCTCTGTTTCAGCCCCTCTGTTTCAGCCCCTCTGTTTCTCGCCCTCTGTTTCAGCCCCTCTGATTCAGCCCCTCTGTTTCTCGCCCTCAGTTTCAGCCCCTCTGTTTCTCGCCCTCTGTTTCAGCCCCTCTGTTTCAGCCCCTCTGTTTCAGCCCCTCTGTTTCTCGCCCTCTGTTTCAGCCCCTCTGTTTCTCGCCCTCTGTTTCAGCCCCTCTGTTTCTCGCCCTCTGTTTCAGCCCCTCTGTTTCTCGCCCTCTGTTTCAGCCCCTCTGTTTCAGCCCCTCTGTTTCAGCCCCTCTGTTTCTCGCCCTCTGTTTCAGCCCCTCTGTTTCAGCCCCTCGGTTTCTCGCCCTCTGTTTCAGCCCCTCTATTTCTCGCCCTCTGTTTCAGCCCCTCTGTTTCCGCCCCTCTGTTTCAGCCCCTCTGTTTCTCGCTCTCTGTTTCAGCCCCTCTGTTTCCGCCCCTCTGTTTCAGCCCCTCTGTTTCAGCCCCTCTGTTTCTCGCCCTCTGTTTCAGCCCCTCTGTTTCTTGCCCTCTGTTTCAGCCACTCTGTTTCTCGCCCTCTGTTTCAGCCACTCTGTTTCTGGCCCTCTGTTTCAGCCCCTCTGTTTCTCGCTCTCTGTTTCAGCCCCTCTGTTTCCGCCCCTCTGTTTCAGCCCCTCTGTTTCAGCCCCTCTGTTTCTCGTCCTCTGTTTCAGCCCCTCTGTTTCTCGCCCTGTGTTTCAGCCTCTCTGTTTCTCGCCCTTTGTTTCAGCCCCACTGTTTCAGCCCCTCTGTTTCAGCCCCTCTGTTTCTCGCCCTCTGTTTCAGCCCCTCTGTTTCTCGCCCTCTGTATCAGGCGCTTTGTTTCAGCCACTTTGTTTCAGCCCCACTTTTTCAGCCCCTCTGTTTCTCGCCCTCTGTTTCTCGCCCTCTGTTTCAGCCACTCTGTTTCTCGCCCTCTGTTTCAGCCCCTCTGTTTCAGCCCAACTGATTCAGCCTGTCTGATTCAGCCCCTCTGTTTCTCGCCCTCTGTTTCAGCCACTCTGTTTCAGCCCCTCAGTTTCTTGCCCTCTGTTTCAGCCCCTCTGTTTCTCGCCCTCTGTTTCAGCCCCTCTGTTTCTTGCCCTCTGTTTCAGCCCCTCTGTTTCTCGCCCTCTGTTTCAGTCCCTCTGTTTCGCGCTCTCTGTTTCAGCCCCTTTGTTTCAGTCCCTCTGTTTCTCGCCCTCTGTTTCAGCCCGTCTGTTTCTCGCCCTCTGTTTCAGCCCCTCTGTTTCTCGCCCTCTGTTTCAGCCCCTCTGTTTCTCGCCCTCTGTTTCAGCCCCTCTGTTTCGCGCTCTCTGTTTCAGCCCCTCTGTTTCAGTCCCTCTGTTTCTCGCTCTCTGTTTCGGCCCGTCTGTTTCTCGCCCTCTGTTTCAGCCCCTCTGTTTCTTGCCCTCTGTTTCTGACCCTCTGTTTCTCGCCCTCTGTTTCCGCCCCTCTGATTCAGCCCCTCTGTTTCAGACCCTCTGAATCAGCCACTCTGATTCAGCCCCTCTGTTTCAGCCCCTCTGTTTCAGCCCCTCTGTTTCTCGCCCTCTGTTTCAGCCCCTCTGTTTCTCGCCCTCTGTTTCAGCCCCTCTGTTTCAGCCCCACTGTTTCAGCCCCTTTGTTTCAGCCCCTCTGTTTCTTGCCCTAAGTTTCAGCCCCTCTGCTTCAGCCCCACTGTTTCAGCCCCTCTGAATCAGCCCCTCTGATTCAGCCCCTCTGTTTCAGACCCTCTGTTTCAGCCCCTCTGTTTCTCGCCCTCTGTTTCGGCCCCTCTGTTTCTCACCATCTGTTTCAGCCCCTCTGTTTCAGTCCCACTGTTTCTCGCCCTCTGTTTCTGCCCCTCTGTTTCTCGCCCTCTGTTTCAGCCCCTCTGTTTCTCGCCTTCTGTTTCAGCCCCTCTGATTCAGCCCCTCTGTTTCAGCCCTTCTGATTCAGCCCCTCTGATTCAGCCCCTCTGTTTCTCGCCCTCTGTTTCAGCCCCTCTGTTTCAGCCCTTCTGTTTCAGCCACTCTGTTTCAGCCCCTCTGTTTCTTGCCCTCTGTTTCAGCCCCTCTGTTTCTCGACCTCTGTTTCAGTCCCTCTGTTTCTCGCCATCTGTTTCAGCCCCTCTGTTTCGCGCTCTCTGTTTCAGCCCCTATGTTTCAGCTCCTCTGTTTCTCGCCCTCTGTTTCTGCCCCTCTGTTTCTCGCCCTCTGTTTCAGCCCCTCTGTTTCTCGCCCTCTGTTTCAGCCCCTCTGATTAAGCCCCTCTGTTTCAGCCCCTCTGAATCAGCCCCTCTGATTCAGCCCCTCTGTTTCAGCCCCTCTGTTTCAGCCCCTCTGTTTCTCGCCCTCTGTTTCAGCCCCTCTGATTATCACCCTCTGTTTTAGACCCTCTGTCTCAGCCCCTCTGTTTCTCGCTCTCTGTTTCAGCCCCTCTGTTTCTCGCCCTCTGTTTCAGCCCCTCTGATTCAGCCCCTCTGTTTCTCGCCTTCTGTTTCAGCCCCTCTGTTTCTCGCCCTCTGTTTCAGCTCCTCTGTTTCTCGCCCTCTGTTTCAGCCCCTCTATTTCTCGCCCTCTGTTTCAGCCCCTCTGTTTTAGCCCCACTGTTTCACCCCCTTTGTTTCAGCCCCTCTGTTTCTCGCCCTCTGTTTCAGCCGCTCTGTTTCTCGCCCTCTGTATCAGCCCCTCTGTTTCAGCCCCACTGTTTCACTCCCTCTGTTTCTCGCCCTCTGTTTCTGGCCCTCTGTTTCAGCCCCTCTGTTTCTCGTTCTCTGTTTCAGCCCCTCTGATTCAGCCCCTCTGTTTCAGCCCCTCTGTTTCAGCCCCTCTGTTTCTCGCCCTCTGTTTCAGCCCCTGTATTTCTCGCCCTGTGTTTCAGCCCCTCTATTTCTCGCCCTCTGTTTCAGCCGCTCTGTTTCAGCCCCACTGTTTCAGTCCCTCTGTTTCAGGCCCTCTGTTTCTCGTCCTCTGTTTAAGCCCCTCTGTTTCTCGGCCTCTGTTTCAGCCCCTCTGTTTCTCGCCATCTGTTTCATCCCCTCTGTTTCAGCCCCTCTGTTTCAGTCCCTCTGTTTCTCGCCCTCTGTTTCTCGCCCTCTGTTTCAGCCCCTCTGTTTCTCGCCCTCTATTTCAGCCCCTCTGTTTCAGCCCCTCTGTTTCAGCCCCTCTGTTTCAGCCCCTCTGTTTCTCGCCCTCTGTTTCAGCCCCTCTGTTTCTTGCCCTCTGTTTCAGCCCCTCTGTTTCTCGCCCTCTGTTTCAGCCTCTCTGTTTCTTGCCCTCAGATTCAGCCCCTCTGTTTCAGCCCCTCTGTTTCAGCCCCTCTGTTTCAGCCCCTCTGTTTCTCGCCCTCTGTTTCAGCCCCTCTGTTTCTCGCTCTCTGTTTCAGCCCCTCTGATTCAGCCACTCTGTTTCAGCCCCTCTGATTCAGCCCCTCTGTTTCAGCCCCTCTATTTCAGCCCCTTTCTTTCAGCCCCTCTGTTTCATCCACTTTGTTTCTCGCCCTCTGTTTCTCACCCTGTTTCTCGCCCTCTGTTTCAGCCCCTCTGTTTTTCGCCCTCTGTTTCAGCCCCTCTGTTTCTCGCCCTCTGTTTCAGCCCCTCTGTTTCAGCCCCTCTGTTTCTCGCCCTCTGTTTCTCGCCCGCTGTTTCAGCCCCTTTGTTTCTCGCCCTCTGTTTCAGCCCCTCTGTTTCAGTCCCTCTGATTAAGCCCCTCTGATTCAGCCCCTCTGTTTCTCGCCCTCTGTTTCTGCCCCTCTGTTTCAGCCCCTCTGTTTCTGCCCCTCTGTTTCAGCCGCTCTGTTTCTCGCCCTCTGTTTCAGCCCCTCTGTTTTTCGCCCTCTGTTTCAGCCCCTCTGTTTCAGGCTCTCTGTTTCAGCCCGTCTGTTTCAGCCCCTCTGTTTCAGCCCCTCTGTTTCTTGCCCTCTGTTTCTCACCCGCTGTTTCAGCCCCTTTGTTTCTCGCCCTCTGTTTCAGCCCCTCTGTTTCAGCCCCTCTGATTCAGCCCCTCTGTTTCAGCCCCTCTGTTTCAGCCCCTCTGTTTCTCGCCCTCAGTTTCTGCCCCTCTGTTTCTCGCCCTCTGTTTCAGCCCCTCTGTTTCTTGCCCTCTGTTTCAGCCCCTCTGTTTCAGCCCCTCTGTTTCTCGCCCTCTGTTTCTGCCCCTCTGTTTCTCGCCCTCTGTTTCATCCCCTCTGTTTCTCGCCTTCTGTTTCAGCCCCTCTGTTTCTCGACCTCTGTTTCAGTCCCTCTGTTTCTCGCCATCTGTTTCAGCCCCTCTGTTTCGCGCTCTCTGTTTCAGCCCCTCTGTTTCAGCTCCTCTGTTTCTCGCCCTCTGTTTCTGCCCCTCTGTTTCTCGCCCTCTGTTTCAGCCCCTCTGTTTCTCGCCCTCTGTTTCAGCCCCTCTGATTAAGCCCCTCTTGTCAGCCCCTCTGAATCAGCCCCTCTGATTCAGCACCTCTGTTTCAGCCCCTCTGTTTCAGCCCCTCTGTTTCTCGCCCTCTGTTTCAGCCCCTCTGTTTCTCACCCTCTGTTTCAGACCCTCTGTTTCAGCCCCTCTGTTTCTCGCTCTCTGTTTCAGCCCCTCTTTTTCTCGCCCTCTGTTTCAGCCCCTCTGATTCAGCCCCTCTGTTTCTCGCCCTCTGTTTCAGCCCCTCTGTTTCTCGCCCTCTGTTTCAGCCCCTCTGTTTCAGCCCCTCTGTTTCTCGCCTTCTGTTTCAGCCCCTCTGTTTCTCGCCCTCTGTTTCAGCCCCTCTGTTTCTCGCCCTCATTTTCAGCCCCTCTATTTCTCGCCCTCTGTTTCAGCCCCTCTGTTTTAGCCCCACTGTTTCAGCCCCTTTGTTTCAGGCCCTCTGTTTCTCGCCCTCTGTTTCAGCCGCTCTGTTTCTCGCCCTCTGTATCAGCCCCTCTGTTTCAGCCCCACTGTTTCAGTCCCTCTGTTTCTCGCCCTCTGTTTCTGGCCCTTTGTTTCAGCCCCTCTGTTTCTCGCTCTCTGTTTCAGCCCCTCTGTTTCAGCCCCTCTGTTTCAGCCCCTCTGTTTCTCGCCCTCTGTTTCAGCCCCTCTGTTTCTTGCCCTCTGTTTCAGCCACTCTGTTTCTCGCCCTCTGTTTCAGCCTCTCTGGATCTCGCCCTCTGTTTCAGCCCCTCTGTTTCTCGCCCTCTGTTTCAGCCGCTCTGTTTCTCGCCCTCTGTATCAGCACCTCTGTTTCAGCCCCACTGTTTCAGTCCCTCTGTTTCTCGCCCTCTGTTTCTGGCCCTCTGTTTCAGCCCCTCTGTTTCTCGCTCTCTGTTTCAGCCCCTCTGTTTCAGCCCCTCTGTTTCAGCCCCTCTGTTTCAGCCCCTCTGTTTCTCGCCCTCTGTTTCAGCCCCTCTGATTCAGCCCCTCTGTTTCTCGCCCTCAGTTTCAGCCCCTCTGTTTCTCGCCCTCTGTTTCAGCCCCTCTGTTTCAGCCCCTCTGTTTCAGCCCCTCTGTTTCTCGCCCTCTGTTTCAGCCCCTCTGTTTCTCGCCCTCTGTTTCAGCCCCTCTGTTTCTCGCCCTCTGTTTCAGCCCCTCTGTTTCTCGCCCTCTGTTTCAGCCCCTCTGTTTCAGCCCCTCTGTTTCAGCCCCTCTGTTTCTCGCCCTCTGTTTCAGCCCCTCTGTTTCAGCCCCTCGGTTTCTCGCCCTCTGTTTCAGCCCCTCTATTTCTCGCCCTCTGTTTCAGCCCCTCTGTTTCCGCCCCTCTGTTTCAGCCCCTCTGTTTCTCGCTCTCTGTTTCAGCCCCTCTGTTTCCGCCCCTCTGTTTCAGCCCCTCTGTTTCAGCCCCTCTGTTTCTCGCCCTCTGTTTCAGCCCCTCTGTTTCTTGCCCTCTGTTTCAGCCACTCTGTTTCTCGCCCTCTGTTTCAGCCACTCTGTTTCTGGCCCTCTGTTTCAGCCCCTCTGTTTCTCGCTCTCTGTTTCAGCCCCTCTGTTTCCGCCCCTCTGTTTCAGCCCCTCTGTTTCAGCCCCTCTGTTTCTCGTCCTCTGTTTCAGCCCCTCTGTTTCTCGCCCTGTGTTTCAGCCTCTCTGTTTCTCGCCCTTTGTTTCAGCCCCACTGTTTCAGCCCCTCTGTTTCAGCCCCTCTGTTTCTCGCCCTCTGTTTCAGCCCCTCTGTTTCTCGCCCTCTGTATCAGGCGCTTTGTTTCAGCCACTTTGTTTCAGCCCCACTTTTTCAGCCCCTCTGTTTCTCGCCCTCTGTTTCTCGCCCTCTGTTTCAGCCACTCTGTTTCTCGCCCTCTGTTTCAGCCCCTCTGATTCAGCCCAACTGATTCAGCCTGTCTGATTCAGCCCCTCTGTTTCTCGCCCTCTGTTTCAGCCACTCTGTTTCAGCCCCTCAGTTTCTTGCCCTCTGTTTCAGCCCCTCTGTTTCTCGCCCTCTGTTTCAGCCCCTCTGTTTCTTGCCCTCTGTTTCAGCCCCTCTGTTTCTCGCCCTCTGTTTCAGTCCCTCTGTTTCGCGCTCTCTGTTTCAGCCCCTTTGTTTCAGTCCCTCTGTTTCTCGCCCTCTGTTTCAGCCCGTCTGTTTCTCGCCCTCTGTTTCAGCCCCTCTGTTTCTCGCCCTCTGTTTCAGCCCCTCTGTTTCTCGCCCTCTGTTTCAGCCCCTCTGTTTCTCGCCCTCTGTTTCAGTCCCTCTGTTTCGCGCTCTCTGTTTCAGCCCCTCTGTTTCAGTCCCTCTGTTTCTCGCTCTCTGTTTCGGCCCGTCTGTTTCTCGCCCTCTGTTTCAGCCCCTCTGTTTCTTGCCCTCTGTTTCTGACCCTCTGTTTCTCGCCCTCTGTTTCCGCCCCTCTGATTCAGCCCCTCTGTTTCAGACCCTCTGAATCAGCCACTCTGATTCAGCCCCTCTGTTTCAGCCCCTCTGTTTCAGCCCCTCTGTTTCTCGCCCTCTGTTTCAGCCCCTCTGTTTCTCGCCCTCTGTTTCAGCCCCTCTGTTTCAGCCCCACTGTTTCAGCCCCTTTGTTTCAGCCCCTCTGTTTCTTGCCCTATGTTTCAGCCCCTCTGCTTCAGCCCCACTGTTTCAGCCCCTCTGAATCAGCCCCTCTGATTCAGCCCCTCTGTTTCAGACCCTCTGTTTCAGCCCCTCTGTTTCTCGCCCTCTGTTTCGGCCCCTCTGTTTCTCACCATCTGTTTCAGCCCCTCTGTTTCAGTCCCACTGTTTCTCGCCCTCTGTTTCTGCCCCTCTGTTTCTCGCCCTCTGTTTCAGCCCCTCTGTTTCTCGCCTTCTGTTTCAGCCCCTCTGATTCAGCCCCTCTGTTTCAGCCCTTCTGATTCAGCCCCTCTGATTCAGCCCCTCTGTTTCTCGCCCTCTGTTTCAGCCCCTCTGTTTCAGCCCTTCTGTTTCAGCCACTCTGTTTCAGCCCCTCTGTTTCTTGCCCTCTGTTTCAGCCCCTCTGTTTCTCGACCTCTGTTTCAGTCCCTCTGTTTCTCGCCATCTGTTTCAGCCCCTCTGTTTCGCGCTCTCTGTTTCAGCCCCTATGTTTCAGCTCCTCTGTTTCTCGCCCTCTGTTTCTGCCCCTCTGTTTCTCGCCCTCTGTTTCAGCCCCTCTGTTTCTCGCCCTCTGTTTCAGCCCCTCTGATTAAGCCCCTCTGTTTCAGCCCCTCTGAATCAGCCCCTCTGATTCAGCCCCTCTGTTTCAGCCCCTCTGTTTCAGCCCCTCTGTTTCTCGCCCTCTGTTTCAGCCCCTCTGATTATCACCCTCTGTTTTAGACCCTCTGTTTCAGCCCCTCTGTTTCTCGCTCTCTGTTTCAGCCCCTCTGTTTCTCGCCCTCTGTTTCAGCCCCTCTGATTCAGCCCCTCTGTTTCTCGCCTTCTGTTTCAGCCCCTCTGTTTCTCGCCCTCTGTTTCAGCTCCTCTGTTTCTCGCCCTCTGTTTCAGCCCCTCTATTTCTCGCCCTCTGTTTCAGCCCCTCTGTTTTAGCCCCACTGTTTCACCCCCTTTGTTTCAGCCCCTCTGTTTCTCGCCCTCTGTTTCAGCCGCTCTGTTTCTCGCCCTCTGTATCAGCCCCTCTGTTTCAGCCCCACTGTTTCACTCCCTCTGTTTCTCGCCCTCTGTTTCTGGCCCTCTGTTTCAGCCCCTCTGTTTCTCGTTCTCTGTTTCAGCCCCTCTGTTTCAGCCCATCTGTTTCAGCCCCTCTGTTTCTCGCCCTCTCTTTCAGCCCCTCTGTTTCTTGCCCTCTGTTTCAGCCACTCTGTTTCTCGCCCTCTGTTTCAGCCTCTCTGTTTCTCGCCCTCTGATTCAGCCCCTCTGTTTCAGCCGCTCTGTTTCAGCCCCTCTGTTTCAGCCCCTCTGTTTCAGCCCCTCTGTTTCTCGCCCTCTGTTTCAGCCCCTCTGATTCAGCCCCTCTGTTTCTCGCCCTCTGTTTCAGCCCCTCTGTTTCTCGCTCTCTGTTTCAGCCCCTCTGTTTCAGCCCCTCTGTTTCAGCCCCTCTGTTTCTCGCCCTCTGTTTCAGCCCCTCTGTTTCTCGCCCTCTGTTTCAGCCCCTCTGTTTCTCGCCCTCTGTTTCATCCCCTCTGTTTCTCGCCCTCTGTTTCAGCCCCTCTGTTTCAGCCCCTCTGTTTCAGCCCCTCTGTTTCTCACCCTCTGTTTCAGCCCCTCTGTTTCAGCCCCTCGGTTTCTCGCCCTCTGTTTCAGCCCCTCTATTTCTCGCCCTCTGTTTCAGCCCCTCTGTTTCCGCCCCTCTGTTTCAGCCCCTCTGTTTCTCGCTCTCTGTTTCAGCCCCTCTGTTTCCGCCCCTCTGTTTCAGCCCCTCTGTTTCTGCCCCTCTGTTTCTCGCCCTCTGTTTCAGCCCCTCTGTTTCTCGCCCTCTGTTTCAGCCACTCTGTTTCTCGCCCTCTGTTTCAGCCACTCTGTTTCTCGCCCTCTGTTTCAGCCCCTCTGTTTCTCGCTCTCTGTTTCAGCCCCTCTGTTTCCGCCCCTCTGTTTCAGCCCCTCTGTTTCAGCCCCTCTGTTTCTCGTCCTCTTTTTCAGCCCCTCTGTTTCTCGCCCTGTGTTTCAGCCTCTCTGTTTCTCGCCCTCTGTTTCAGCCCCACTGTTTCAGCCCCTCTGTTTCAGCCCCTCTGTTTCTCGCCCTCTGTTTCAGCCCCTCTGTTTCTCGCCCTCTGTATCAGGCGCTTTGTTTCAGCCACTTTGTTTCAGCCCCACTTTTTCAGCCCCTCTGTTTCTCGCCCTCTGTTTCTCGCCCTCTGTTTCAGCCACTCTGTTTCTCGCCCTCTGTTTCAGCCCCTCTGTTTCAGCCCATCTGATTCAGCCTGTCTGATTCAGCCCCTCTGTTTCTCGCCCTCTGTTTCAGCCACTCAGTTTCAGCCCCTCTGTTTCTTGCCCTCTGTTTCAGCCCCTCTGTTTCTCACCCTCTGTTTCAGCCCCTCTGTTTCTTGCCCTCTGTTTCAGCCCCTCTGTTTCTCGCCCTCTGTTTCAGTCCCTCTGTTTCGCGCTCTCTGTTTCAGCCCCTTTGTTTCAGTCCCTCTGTTTCTCGCCCTCTGTTTCTGCCCGTCTGTTTCTCGCCCTCTGTTTCAGCCCCTCTGTTTCTCGCCCTCTGTTTCAGCCCCTCTGTTTCTCGCCCTCTGTTTCAGCCCCTCTGTTTCTCGCCCTCTGTTTCAGTCCCTCTGTTTCGCGCTCTCTGTTTCAGCCCCTCTGTTTCAGTCCCTCTGTTTCTCGCTCTCTGTTTCTGCCCGTCTGTTTCTCGCCCTCTGTTTCAGCCCCTCTGTTTCTTGCCCTCTGTTTCTGCCCCTCTGTTTCTCGCCCTCTGTTTCCGCCCCTCTGATTCAGCCCCTCTGTTTCAGAACCTCTGAATCAGCCACTCTGATTCAGCCCCTCTGTTTCAGCCCCTCTGTTTCAGCCCCTCTGTTTCTCGCCCTCTGTTTCAGCCACTCTGTTTCAGCCCCTCTGTTTCTTGCCCTCTGTTTCAGCCCCTCTGTTTCTCGCCCTCTGTTTCAGCCCCTCTGTTTCTTGCCCTCTGTTTCAGCCCCTCTGTTTCTTGCCCTCTGTTTCTGCCCCTCTGTTTCTCGCCCTCTGTTTCCGCCCCTCTGATTCAGCCCCTCTGTTTCAGACCCTCTGAATCAGCCACTCTGATTCAGCCCATCTGATTCAGCCTGTCTGATTCAGCCCCTCTGTTTCTCGCCCTCTGTTTCAGCCACTCTGTTTCAGCCCCTCTGTTTCTTGCCCTCTGTTTCAGCCCCTCTGTTTATCGCCCTCTGTTTCAGCCACTCTGTTTCTTGCCCTCTGTTTCAGCCCCTCTGTTTCTCGCCCTCTGTTTCAGTCCCTCTGTTTCGCGCTCTCTGTTTCAGCCCCTTTGTTTCAGTCCCTCTGTTTCTCGCCCTCTGTTTCTGCCCGTCTGTTTCTCGCCCTCTGTTTCAGAACCTCTGTTTCTCGCCCTCTGTTTCAGCCCCTCTGTTTCTCGCCCTCTGTTTCAGCCCCTCTGTTTCTCGCCCTCTGTTTCAGTCCCTCTGTTTCGCGCTCTCTGTTTCAGCCCCTCTGTTTCAGTCCCTCTGTTTCTCGCTCTCTGTTTCTGCCCATCTGTTTCTCGCCCTCTGTTTCAGCCCCTCTGTTTCTTGCCCTCTGTTTCTGCCCCTCTGTTTCTCGCCCTCTGTTTCCGCCCCTCTGATTCAGCCCCTCTGTTTCAGACCCTCTGAATCAGCCACTCTGATTCAGCCCCTCTGTTTCAGCCCCTCTGTTTCAGCCCCTCTGTTTCTCGCCCTCTGTTTCAGCCCCTCTATTTCTCGCCCTCTGTTTCAGCCCCTCTGTTTCAGCCCCACTGTTTCAGCCCCTTTGTTTCAGCCCCTCTGTTTCTTGCCCTATGTTTCAGCCCCTCTGCTTCAGCCCCACTGTTTCAGCCCCTCTGAATCAGCCCCTCTGATTCAGCCCCTCTGTTTCAGACCCTCTGTTTCAGCCCCTCAGTTTCTCACCCTCTGTTTCAGCCCCTCTGTTTCTCACCCTCTGTTTCAGCCCCTCTGTTTCAGTCCCACTGTTTCTCGCCCTCTGTTTCAGCCCCTCTGTTTCTCGCCCTCTGTTTCAGCTCCTCTGATTCAGCCCCTCTGTTTCTCGCCCTCTGTTTCAGCCCCTCTGTTTCTCGCCCTCTTTTTCAGCCCCTCTGTTTCTCGCCCTCTGTTTCAGCCCCTCTGTTTCAGCGCCTCTGTTTCAGCCCCTCTGTTTCTCGCCCTCTGTTTCAGCCCCTGTATTTCTCGCCCTGTGTTTCAGCCCCTCTATTTCTCGCCCTCTGTTTCAGCCGTTCTGTTTCAGCCCCACTGTTTCAGCCCCTCTGTTTCAGCCCCTCTGTTTCTCGCCCTCTGTTTAAGCCCCTCTGTTTCTCGCCCTCTGTTTCAGCCCCTCTGTTTCTCGCCATCTGTTTCAGCCCCTCTGTTTCAGCCCCTCTTTTTCAGTCCCTCTGTTTCTCGCCCTCTGTTTCTCGCCCTCTGTTTCAGCCCCTCTGTTTCTCGCCCTCTGTTTCAGCCCCTCTGTTTCTCGCCCTCTGTTTCAGCCCCTCTGTTTCAGCCCCTCTGTTTCAGCCCCTCTGTTTCAGCCCCTCTGTTTCTCGCCCTCTGTTTCAGCCCCTCTGTTTCTCGCCCTCTGTTTCAGCCCCTCTGATTCAGCCACTCTGTTTCAGCCCCTCTGATTCAGCCCCTCTGTTTCAGCCCCTCTATTTCAGCCCCTTTCTTTCAGCCCATCTGTTTCATCCACTCTGTTTCTCGCCCTCTGTTTCTCACCCTCTGTTTCTCGCCCTCTGTTTCAGCCCCTCTGTTCTTCGCCCTCTGTTTCAGCCCGTCTGTTTCTCGCCCTCTGTTTCAGCCCCTCTGTTTCAGCCCCTCTGTTTCTCGCCCTCTGTTTCTCGCCCGCTGTTTCAGCGCCTTTGTTTCTCGCCCTCTGTTTCAGCCCCTCTGTTTCAGTCCCTCTGATTCAGCACCTCTGATTCAGCCCCTCTGTTTCTCGCCCTCTGTTTCAGCCCCTCTGTTTCAGCCCCTCTGTTTCTGCCCCTCTGTTTCAGCCGCTCTGTTTCTCGCCCTCTGTTTCAGCCCCTCTGTTTTTCGCCCTCTGTTTCAGCCCCTCTGTTTCAGGCTCTCTGTTTCAGCCCGTCTGTTTCAGCCCCTCTGTTTCAGCCCCTCTGTTTCTTGCCCTCTGTTTCTCGCCCGCTGTTCAGCCCCTTTGTTTCTCGCCCTCTGTTTCAGCCCCTCTGTTTCAGCCCCTCTGATTCAGCCACTCTGTTTCAGCCCCTCTGTTTCAGCCCCTCTGTTTCTCGCCCTCAGTTTCTGCCCCTCTGTTTCTCGCCCTCTGTTTCAGCCCCTCTGTTTCTCGCCCTCTGTTTCAGCCCCTCTGTTTCAGCCCCTCTGTTTCTCGCACTCTGTTTCAGCCCCTCTGTTTCTCGCCTTCTGTTTCAGCCCCTCTGATTCAGCCCCTCTGTTTCAGCCCTTCTGATTCAGCCCCACTGATTCAGCCCCTCTGTTTCTCGCGCTCTGTTTCAGCCCCTCTGTTTCAGCCCTTCTGTTTCAGCCACTTTGTTTCAGCCCCTCTGTTTCTTGCCCTCTGTTTCAGCCCCTCTGTTTCTCGACCTCTGTTTCAGTCCCTCTGTTTCTCGCCATCTGTTTCAGTCCCTCTGTTTCGCGCTCTCTGTTTCAGCCCCTCTGTTTCAGCTCCTCTGTTTCTCGCCCTCTGTTTCAGCCCCTCTGTTTCTCACCCTCTGTTTCAGACCCTCTGTTTCAGACCCTCTGTTTCTCGCCCTCTGTTTCAGCCCCTCTGATTCAGCCCCTCTGTTTCTCGCCCTCTGTTTCAGCCCCTCTGTTTCTCGCCCTCTGTTTCAGCCCCTCTGTTTCTCGCCCTCTGTTTCAGCCCCTCTGTTTCAGCCCCTCTGTTTCTCGCCTTCTGTTTCAGCCCCTCTGTTTCTCGCCCTCTGTTTCAGCCCCTCTGTTTCTCGCCCTCTGTTTCAGCCCCTCTATTTCTCGCCCTCTGTTTCAGCCCCTCTGTTTTAGCCCCACTGTTTCAGCCCCTTTGTTTCTGCCCCTCTGCTTCTCGCCCTCTGTTTCAGCCGCTCTGTTTCTCGCCCTCTGTATCAGCCCCTCTGTTTCAGCCCCACTGTTTCAGTCCCTCTGTTTCTCGCCCTCTGTTTCTGGCCCTCTGTTTCAGCCCCTCTGTTTCTCGCTCTCTGTTTCAGCCCCTCTGTTTCAGCCCCTCTGTTTCAGCCCCTCTGTTTCTCGCCCTCTGTTTCAGCCCCTCTGTTTCTTGCCCTCTGTTTCAGCCACTCTGTTTCTCACCCTCTGTTTCAGCCTCTCTGTTTCTCGCCCTCTGTTTCAGCCCCTCTGTTTCAGCCCCTCTGTTTCAGCCCCTCTGTTTCAGCCCCTCTGTTTCTCGCCCTCTGTTTCAGCCCCTCTGTTTCAGCCCCTCTGTTTCTCGCCCTCTGTTTCAGCCCCTCTGTTTCTCGCCCTCTGTTTCAGCCCCTCTGTTTCAGCCCCTCTGTTTCAGCCCCTCTGTTTCTCGCCCTCTGTTTCAGCCCCTCTGTTTCTCGCCCTCTGTTTCAGCCCCTCTGTTTCTCGCCCTCTGTTTCAGCCCCTCTGTTTCTCGCCCTCTGTTTCAGCCCCTCTGTTTCAGCCCCTCTGTTTCAGCCCCTCTGTTTCTCACCCTCTGTTTCAGCCCCTCTGTTTCAGCCCCTCGGTTTCTCGCCCTCTGTTTCAGCCCCTCTATTTCTCGCCCTCTGTTTCAGCCCCTCGATTGTAGCCCCACTGTTTCAGCCCCTTTGTTTCAGCCACTATTTTCTCGCCCTCTGTTTCAGCCCCTCTGTTTCCGCCCCTCTGTTTCAGCCCCTCTGTTTCTCGCTCTCTGTTTCAGCCCCTCTGTTTCCGCCCCTCTGTTTCAGCCCCTCTGTTTCAGCCCCTCTGTTTCAGCCCCTCTGTTTCAGCCCCTCTGTTTCTTGCCCTCTGTTTCAGCCACTCTGTTTCTCGCCCTCTGTTTCAGCCACTCTGTTTCTGGCCCTCTGTTTCAGCCCCTCTGTTTTCGCTCTCTGTTTCAGCCCCTCTGTTTCCGCCCCTCTGTTTCAGCCCCTCTGTTTCAGCCCCTCTGTTTCTCGTCCATGTTTCAGCCCCTCTGTTTCTCGCCCTGTGTTTCAGACCCACTGTTTCAGCCCCTCTGTTTCAGCCCCTCTGTTTCTCGCCCTCTGTTTCAGCCCCTCTGTTTCTCGCCCTCTGTATCAGGCGCTTTGTTTCAGCCACTTTGTTTCAGCCCCACTTTTTCAGCCCCTCTGTTTCTCGCCCTCTGTTTCTCGCCCTCTGTTTCAGCCACTCTTTTTCTCGCCCTCCGTTTCAGCCCCTCTGTTTCAGCCCATCTGATTCAGCCTGTCTGATTCAGCCCCTCTGTTTCTCGCCCTCTGTTTCAGCCACTCAGTTTCAGCCTCTCTGTTTCTTGCCCTCTGTTTCAGCCCCTCTGTTTCTCGCCCTCTGTTTCAGCCCCTCTGTTTCTTGCCCTCTGTTTCAGCCACTCTGTTTCTCGCCCTCTGTTTCAGCCCCTCTGTTTCAGCCCCTCTGATTTAGCCTGTCTGATTCAGCCCCTCTGTTTCTCGCCCTCTGTTTCAGCCACTCTGTTTCAGCCCCTCTGTTTCTTGCCCTCTGTTTCAGCCCCTCTGTTTCTCGCCCTCTGTTTCAGCCCCTCTGTTTCTTGCCCTCTGTTTCAGCCCCTCTGTTTCTTGCCCTCTGTTTCTGCCCCTCTGTTTCTCGCCCTCTGTTTCCGCCCCTCTGATTCAGCCCCTCTGTTTCAGACCCTCTGAATCAGCCACTCTGATTCAGCCCATCTGATTCAGCCTGTCTGATTCAGCCCCTCTGTTTCTCGCCCTCTGTTTCAGCCACTCTGTTTCAGCCCCTCTGTTTCTTGCCCTCTGTTTCAGCCCCTCTGTTTCTCGCCCTCTGTTTCAGCCCCTCTGTTTCTTGCCCTCTGTTTCAGCCCCTCTGTTTCTCGCCCTCTGTTTCAGTCACTCTGTTTCGCGCTCTCTGTTTCAGCCCCTTTGTTTCAGTCCCTCTGTTTCTCGCCCTCTGTTTCTGCCCGTCTGTTTCTCGCCCTCTGTTTCAGAACCTCTGTTTCTCGCCCTCTGTTTCAGCCCCTCTGTTTCTCGCCCTCTGTTTCAGCCCCTCTGTTTCTCGCCCTCTGTTTCAGTCCCTCTGTTTCGCGCTCTCTGTTTCAGCCCCTCTGTTTCAGTCCCTCTGTTTCTCGCTCTCTGTTTCTGCCCGTCTGTTTCTCGCCCTCTGTTTCAGCCCCTCTGTTTCTTGCCCTCTGTTTCTGCCCCTCTGTTTCTCGCCCTCTGTTTCCGCCCCTCTGATTCAGCCCCTCTGTTTCAGACCCTCTGAATCAGCCACTCTGATTCAGCCCCTCTGTTTCAGCCCCTCTGTTTCAGCCCCTCTGTTTCTCGCCCTCTGTTTCAGCCCCTCTGTTTCTCGCCCTCTGTTTCAGCCCCTCTGTTTCAGCCCCACTGTTTCAGCCCCTTTGTTTCAGCCCCTCTGTTTCTTGCCCTATATTTCAGCCCCTCTGCTTCAGCCCCACTGTTCCAGCCCCTCTGAATCAGCCCCTCTGATTCAGCCCCTCTGTTTCAGACCCTCTGTTTCAGCCCCTCAGTTTCTCACCCTCTGTTTCAGCCCCTCTGTTTCTCACCCTCTGTTTCAGCCCCTCTGTTTCAGTCCCACTGTTTCTCGCCCTCTGTTTCAGCCCCTCTGTTTCTCGCCCTCTGTTTCAGCTCCTCTGATTCAGCCCCTCTGTTTCTCGCCCTCTGTTTCAGCCCCTCTGTTTCTCGCCCTCTTTTTCAGCCCCTCTGTTTCTCGCCCTCTGTTTCAGCCCCTCTGTTTCAGCGCCTCTGTTTCAGCCCCTCTGTTTCTCGCCCTCTGTTTCAGCCCCTCTGTTTCTCGCCCTCTGTTTCAGCCCCTCTGTTTCTCGCCCTCTTTTTCAGCCCCTCTGTTTCTCGCCCTCTGTTTCAGCCCCTCTGTTTCAGCCCCTCTTTTTCAGTCCCTCTGTTTCTCGCCCTCTGTTTCTCGCCCTCTGTTTCAGCCCCTCTGTTTCTCGCCCTCTGTTTCAGCCCCTCTGTTTCTCGCCCTCTGTTTCAGCCCCTCTGTTTCAGCCCCTCTGTTTCAGCCCCTCTGTTTCTCGCCCTCTGTTTCAGCCCCTCTGTTTCTCGCCCTCTGTTTCAGCCCCTCTGATTCAGCCACTCTGTTTCAGCCCCTCTGATTCAGCGCCTCTGTTTCAGCCCCTCTATTTCAGCCCCTTTCTTTCAGCCCATCTGTTTCATCCACTCTGTTTCTCGCCCTCTGTTTCTCACCCTCTGTTTCTCGCCCTCTGTTTCAGCCCCTCTGTTCTTCGCCCTCTGTTTCAGCCCGTCTGTTTCTCGCCCTCTGTTTCAGCCCCTCTGTTTCAGCCCCTCTGTTTCTCGCCCTCTGTTTCTCGCCCGCTGTTTCAGCGCCTTTGTTTCTCGCCCTCTGTTTCAGCCCCTCTGTTTCAGTCCCTCTGATTCAGCACCTCTGATTCAGCCCCTCTGTTTCTCGCCCTCTGTTTCAGCCCCTCTGTTTCAGCCCCTCTGTTTCTGCCCCTCTGTTTCAGCCGCTCTGTTTCTCGCCCTCTGTTTCAGCCCCTCTGTTTTTCGCCCTCTGTTTCAGCCCCTCTGTTTCAGGCTCTCTGTTTCAGCCCGTCTGTTTCAGCCCCTCTGTTTCAGCCCCTCTGTTTCTTGCCCTCTGTTTCTCGCCCGCTGTTTCAGCCCCTTTGTTTCTCGCCCTCTGTTTCAGCCCCTCTGTTTCAGCCCCTCTGATTCAGCCACTCTGTTTCAGTCCCTCTGTTTCAGCCCCTCTGTTTCTCGCCCTCAGTTTCTGCCCCTCTGTTTCTCGCCCTCTGTTTCAGCCCCTCTGTTTCTCGCCCTCTGTTTCAGCCCCTCTGTTTCAGCCCCTCTGTTTCTCGCACTCTGTTTCAGCCCCTCTGTTTCTCGCCTTCTGTTTCAGCCCCTCTGATTCAGCCCCTCTGTTTCAGCCCTTCTGATTCAGCCCCACTGATTCAGCCCCTCTGTTTCTCGCCCTCTGTTTCAGCCCCTCTGTTTCAGCCCTTCTGTTTCAGCCACTTTGTTTCAGCCCCTCTGTTTCTTGCCCTCTGTTTCAGCCCCTCTGTTTCTCGACCTCTGTTTCAGTCCCTCTGTTTCTCGCCATCTGTTTCAGTCCCTCTGTTTCGCGCTCTCTGTTTCAGCCCCTCTGTTTCAGCTCCTCTGTTTCTCGCCCTCTGTTTCTGCCCCTCTGTTTCTCGCCCTCTGTTTCAGCCCCTCTGTTTCTCGCCCTCTGTTTCAGCTGCTCTGATTAAGCCCTCTGTTTCAGCCCCTCTGAATCAGCCCCTCTGATTCAGCCCCTCTGTTTCAGCCCCTCTGTTTCAGCCCCTCTGTTTCTCGCCCTCTGTTTCAGCCCCTCTGTTTCTCACCCTCTGTTTCAGACCCTCTGTTTCAGACCCTCTGTTTCTCGCTCTCTGTTTCAGCCCCTCTGTTTCTCGCCCTCTGTTTCAGCCCCTCTGATTCAGCCCCTCTGTTTCTCGCCCTCTGTTTCAGCCCCTCTGTTTCTCGCCCTCTGTTTCAGCCCCTCTGTTTCTCGCCCTCTGGTTCAGCCCCTCTGTTTCAGCCCCTCTGTGTCTCGCCTTCTGTTTCAGCCCCTCTGTTTCTCGCCCTCTGTTTCAGCCCCTCTGTTTCTCGCCCTCTGTTTCAGCCCCTCTATTTCTCGCCCTCTGTTTCAGCCCCTCTGTTTTAGCCCCACTGTTTCAGCCCCTTTGTTTCTGCCCCTCTGTTTCTGGCCCTCTGTTTCAGCCCCTCTGTTTCTCGCTCTCTGTTTCAGCCCCTCTGTTTCAGCCCCTCTGTTTCAGCCCCTCTGTTTCTCGCCCTCTGTTTCAGCCCCTCTGTTTCTTGCCCTCTGTTTCAGCCACTCTGTTTCTCGCCCTCTGTTTCAGCCTCTCTGTTTCTCGCCCTCTGTTTCAGCTCCTCTGTTTCAGCCCCTCTGTTTCAGCCCCTCTGTTTCAGCCCCTCTGTTTCTCGCCCTCTGTTTCAGCCCCTCTGATTCAGCCCATCTGTTTCTCGCCCTCTGTTTCAGCCCCTCTGTTTCTCGCCCTCTGTTTCAGCCCCTCTGTTTCAGCCCCTCTGTTTCAGCCCCTCTGTTTCTCGCCCTCTGTTTCAGCCCCTCTGTTTCTCGCCCTCTGTTTCAGCCCCTCTGTTTCTCGCCCTCTGTTTCAGCCCCTCTGTTTCTCGCCCTCTGTTTCAGCCCCTCTGTTTCAGCCCCTCTGTTTCAGCCCCTCTGTTTCTCACCCTCTGTTTCAGCCCCTCTGTTTCAGCCCCTCGGTTTCTCGCCCTCTGTTTCAGCCCCTCTATTTCTCGCCCTCTGTTTCAGCCCCTCTATTGTAGCCCCACTGTTTCAGCCCCTTTGTTTCAGCCACTATTTTCTCGCCCTCTGTTTCAGCCCCTCTGTTTCCGCCCCTCTGTTTCAGCCCCTCTGTTTCTCGCTCTCTGTTTCAGCCCCTCTGTTTCCGCCCCTCTGTTTCAGCCCCTCTGTTTCAGCCCCTCTGTTTTTCGCCCTCTGTTTCAGCCCCTCTGTTTCTTGCCCTCTGTTTCAGCCACTCTGTTTCTCGCCCTCTGTTTCAGCCCCTCTGTTTCAGCCCCTCTGATTCAGCCCCTCTGTTTCAGCCCCTCTGATTCAGCCCCTCTGTTTCAGCCCCTCTGATTCAGCCCCTCTGTTTCAGCCCCTCTGATTCAGCCCCTCTGTTTCTCGCTCTCTGTTTCAGCCCCTCTGTTTCCGCCCCTCTGTTTCAGCCCCTCTGTTTCAGCCCCTCTGTTTCTCGTCCATGTTTCAGCCCCTCTGTTTCTCGCCCTGTGTTTCAGCCTCTCTGTTTCTCGCCCTCTGTTTCAGCCCCACTGTTTCAGCCCCTCTGTTTCAGCCCCTCTGTTTCTCGCCCTCTGTTTCAGCCCCTCTGTTTCTCGCCCTCTGTATCAGGCGCTTTGTTTCAGCCACTTTGTTTCAGCCCCACTTTTTCAGCCCCTCTGTTTCTCGCCCTCTGTTTCTCGCCCTCTGTTTCAGCCACTCTTTTTCTCGCCCTCCGTTTCAGCCCCTCTGTTTCAGCCCATCTGATTCAGCCTGTCTGATTCAGCCCCTCTGTTTCTCGCCCTCTGTTTCAGCCACTCTGTTTCAGCCACTCTGTTTCTTGCCCTCTGTTTCAGCCCCTCTGTTTCTCGCCCTCTGTTTCAGCCCCTCTGTTTCTTGCCCTCTGTTTCAGCCACTCTGTTTCTCGCCCTCTGTTTCAGCCCCTCTGTTTCAGCCCATCTGATTCAGCCTGTCTGATTCAGCCCCTCTGTTTCTCGCCCTCTGTTTCAGCCACTCTGTTTCAGCCCCTCTGTTTCTTGCCCTCTGTTTCAGCCACTCTGTTTCTCGCCCTCTGTTTCAGCCCCTCTGTTTCAGCCCATCTGATTCAGCCTGTCTGATTCAGCCCCTCTGTTTCTCGCCCTCTGTTTCAGCCACTCTGTTTCAGCCCCTCTGTTTCTTGCCCTCTGTTTCAGCCCCTCTGTTTCTCGCCCTCTGTTTCAGCCCCTCTGTTTCTCGCCCTCTGTTTCAGCCACTCTGTTTCTCGCCCTCTGTTTCAGCCCCTCTGTTTCAGCCCATCTGATTCAGCCTGTCTGATTCAGCCCCTCTGTTTCTCGCCCTCTGTTTCAGCCACTCTGTTTCAGCCCCTCTGTTTCTTGCCCTCTGTTTCAGCCCCTCTGTTTCTCGCCCTCTGTTTCAGCCCCTCTGTTTCTTGCCCTCTGTTTCAGCCCCTCTGTTTCTCGCCCTCTGTTTCAGTCCCTCTGTTTCGCGCTCTCTGTTTCAGCCCCTTTGTTTCAGTCCCTCTGTTTCTCGCCCTCTGTTTCTGCCCGTCTGTTTCTCGCCCTCTGTTTCAGCCCCTCTGTTTCTCGCCCTCTGTTTCAGCCCCTCTGTTTCTCGCCCTCTGTTTCAGCCCCTCTGTTTCTCGCCCTCTGTTTCAGTCCCTCTGTTTCGCGCTCTCTGTTTCAGCCCCTCTGTTTCAGTCCCTCTGTTTCTCGCTCTCTGTTTCTGCCCGTCTGTTTCTCGCCCTCTGTTTCAGGCCCTCTGTTTCTTGCCCTCTGTTTCTGCCCCTCTGTTTCTCGCCCTCTGTTTCCGCCCCTCTGATTCAGCCCCTCTGTTTCAGACCCTCTGAATCAGCCACTCTGATTCAACCCCTCTGTTTCAGCCCCTCTGTTTCAGCCCCTCTGTTTCTCGCCCTCTGTTTCAGCCCCTCTGTTTCTCGCCCTCTGTTTCAGCCCCTCTGTTTCAGCCCCACTGTTTCAGCCCCTTTGTTTCAGCCCCTCTGTTTCTTGCCCTATGTTTCAGCCCCTCTGCTTCAGCCCCACTGTTTCAGCCCCTCTGAATCAGCCCCTCTGATTCAGCCCCTCTGTTTCAGACCCTCTGTTTCAGCCCCTCAGTTTCTCGCCCTCTGTTTCAGCCCCTCTGTTTCTCACCCTCTGTTTCAGCCCCTCTGTTTCAGTCCCACTGTTTCTCGCCCTCTGTTTCAGCCCCTCTGTTTCTCGCCCTCTGTTTCAGCTCCTCTGATTCAGCCCCTCTGTTTCTCGCCCTCTGTTTCAGCCCCTCTGTTTCTCGCCCTCTTTTTCAGCCCCTCTGTTTCTCGCCCTCTGTTTCAGCCCCTCTGTTTCAGCGCCTCTGTTTCAGCCCCTCTGTTTCTCGCCCTCTGTTTCAGCCCCTGTATTTCTCGCCCTGTGTTTCAGCCCCTCTATTCCTCGCCCTCTGTTTCAGCCGTTCTGTTTCAGCCCCACTGTTTCAGCCCCTCTGTTTCAGCCCCTCTGTTTCTCGCCCTCTGTTTCAGCCCCTCTGTTTCTCGCCCTCTGATTCAGCCCCTCTGTTTCTCGCCATCTGTTTCAGCCCCTCTGTTTCAGCCCCTCTTTTTCAGTCCCTCTGTTTCTCGCCCTCTGTTTCTCGCCCTCTGTTTCAGCCCCTCTGTTTCTCGCCCTCTGTTTCAGCCCCTCTGTTTCTCGCCCTCTGTTTCAGCCCCTCTGTTTCAGCCCCTCTGTTTCTCGCCCTCTGTTTCAGCCTCTCTGATTCTTGCCCTCGGATTCAGCCCCTCTGTTTCAGCCCCTCTGTTTCAGCCCCTCTGTTTCAGCCCCTCTGTTTCCCGCCCTCTGTTTCAGCCCCTCTGTTTCTCGCCCTCTGTTTCAGCCCCTCTGTTTCTCGCCCTCTGTTTCCGCCCCTCTGATTCAGCCCCTCTGTTTCAGACCCTCTGAATCAGCCACTCTGATTCAGCCCCTCTGTTTCAGCCCCTCTGTTTCAGCCCCTCTGTTTCTCGCCCTCTGTTTCAGCCCCTCTGTTTCTCGCCCTCTGTTTCAGCCCCTCTGATTCAGCCACTCTGTTTCAGCCCCTCTGATTCAGCCCCTCTGTTTCAGCCCCTCTATTTCAGCCCCTTTCTTTCAGCCCCTCTGTTTCATCCACTCTGTTTCTCGCCCTCTGTTTCTCACCCTCTGTTTCTCGCCCTCTGTTTCAGCCCCTCTGTTCTTCGCCCCCTGTTTCAGCCCCTCTGTTTCTCACCCTCTGTTTCAGCCCCTCTGTTTCAGCCCCTCTGTTTCTCGCCCTCTGTTTCTCGCCCGCTGTTTCAGCCCCTTTGTTTCTCGCCCTCTGTTTCAGCCCCGCTGTTTCAGTCCCTCTGATTCAGCACCTCTGATTCAGCCCCTCTGTTTCTCGCCCTCTGTTTCAGGCCCTCTGTTTCAGCCCCTCTGTTTCTGCCCCTCTGTTTCTGCCGCTCTGTTTCAGTCCCTCTGTTTCAGCCCCTCTGTTTCTCGCCCTCAGTTTCTGCCCCTCTGTTTCTCGCCCTCTGTTTCAGCCCCTCTGTTTCTCGCCCTCTGTTTCAGCCCCTCTGTTTCAGCCCCTCTGTTTCTCGCACTCTGTTTCAGCCCCTCTGTTTCTCGCCTTCTGTTTCAGCCCCTCTGATTCAGCCCCTCTGTTTCAGCCCTTCTGATTCAGCCCCACTGATTCAGCCCCTCTGTTTCTCGCCCTCTGTTTCAGCCCCTCTGTTTCAGCCCTTCTGTTTCAGCCACTTTGTTTCAGCCCCTCTGTTTCTTGCCCTCTGTTTCAGCCCCTCTGTTTCTCGACCTCTGTTTCAGTCCCTCTGTTTCTCGCCATCTGTTTCAGTCCCTCTGTTTCGCGCTCTCTGTTTCAGCCCCTCTGTTTCAGCTCCTCTGTTTCTCGCCCTCTGTTTCTGCCCCTCTGTTTCTCGCCCTCTGTTTCAGCCCCTCTGTTTCTCGCCCTCTGTTTCAGCTGCTCTGATTAAGCCCTCTGTTTCAGCCCCTCTGAATCAGCCCCTCTGATTCAGCCCCTCTGTTTCAGCCCCTCTGTTTCAGCCCCTCTGTTTCTCGCCCTCTGTTTCAGCCCCTCTGTTTCTCACCCTCTGTTTCAGACCCTCTGTTTCAGACCCTCTGTTTCTCGCTCTCTGTTTCAGCCCCTCTGTTTCTCGCCCTCTGTTTCAGCCCCTCTGATTCAGCCCCTCTGTTTCTCGCCCTCTGTTTCAGCCCCTCTGTTTCTCGCCCTCTGTTTCAGCCCCTCTGTTTCTCGCCCTCTGGTTCAGCCCCTCTGTTTCAGCCCCTCTGTGTCTCGCCTTCTGTTTCAGCCCCTCTGTTTCTCGCCCTCTGTTTCAGCCCCTCTGTTTCTCGCCCTCTGTTTCAGCCCCTCTATTTCTCGCCCTCTGTTTCAGCCCCTCTGTTTTAGCCCCACTGTTTCAGCCCCTTTGTTTCTGCCCCTCTGTTTCTGGCCCTCTGTTTCAGCCCCTCTGTTTCTCGCTCTCTGTTTCAGCCCCTCTGTTTCAGCCCCTCTGTTTCAGCCCCTCTGTTTCTCGCCCTCTGTTTCAGCCCCTCTGTTTCTTGCCCTCTGTTTCAGCCACTCTGTTTCTCGCCCTCTGTTTCAGCCTCTCTGTTTCTCGCCCTCTGTTTCAGCTCCTCTGTTTCAGCCCCTCTGTTTCAGCCCCTCTGTTTCAGCCCCTCTGTTTCTCGCCCTCTGTTTCAGCCCCTCTGATTCAGCCCATCTGTTTCTCGCCCTCTGTTTCAGCCCCTCTGTTTCTCGCCCTCTGTTTCAGCCCCTCTGTTTCAGCCCCTCTGTTTCAGCCCCTCTGTTTCTCGCCCTCTGTTTCAGCCCCTCTGTTTCTCGCCCTCTGTTTCAGCCCCTCTGTTTCTCGCCCTCTGTTTCAGCCCCTCTGTTTCTCGCCCTCTGTTTCAGCCCCTCTGTTTCAGCCCCTCTGTTTCAGCCCCTCTGTTTCTCACCCTCTGTTTCAGCCCCTCTGTTTCAGCCCCTCGGTTTCTCGCCCTCTGTTTCAGCCCCTCTATTTCTCGCCCTCTGTTTCAGCCCCTCTATTGTAGCCCCACTGTTTCAGCCCCTTTGTTTCAGCCACTATTTTCTCGCCCTCTGTTTCAGCCCCTCTGTTTCCGCCCCTCTGTTTCAGCCCCTCTGTTTCTCGCTCTCTGTTTCAGCCCCTCTGTTTCCGCCCCTCTGTTTCAGCCCCTCTGTTTCAGCCCCTCTGTTTTTCGCCCTCTGTTTCAGCCCCTCTGTTTCTTGCCCTCTGTTTCAGCCACTCTGTTTCTCGCCCTCTGTTTCAGCCCCTCTGTTTCAGCCCCTCTGATTCAGCCCCTCTGTTTCAGCCCCTCTGATTCAGCCCCTCTGTTTCAGCCCCTCTGATTCAGCCCCTCTGTTTCAGCCCCTCTGATTCAGCCCCTCTGTTTCTCGCTCTCTGTTTCAGCCCCTCTGTTTCCGCCCCTCTGTTTCAGCCCCTCTGTTTCAGCCCCTCTGTTTCTCGTCCATGTTTCAGCCCCTCTGTTTCTCGCCCTGTGTTTCAGCCTCTCTGTTTCTCGCCCTCTGTTTCAGCCCCACTGTTTCAGCCCCTCTGTTTCAGCCCCTCTGTTTCTCGCCCTCTGTTTCAGCCCCTCTGTTTCTCGCCCTCTGTATCAGGCGCTTTGTTTCAGCCACTTTGTTTCAGCCCCACTTTTTCAGCCCCTCTGTTTCTCGCCCTCTGTTTCTCGCCCTCTGTTTCAGCCACTCTTTTTCTCGCCCTCCGTTTCAGCCCCTCTGTTTCAGCCCATCTGATTCAGCCTGTCTGATTCAGCCCCTCTGTTTCTCGCCCTCTGTTTCAGCCACTCTGTTTCAGCCACTCTGTTTCTTGCCCTCTGTTTCAGCCCCTCTGTTTCTCGCCCTCTGTTTCAGCCCCTCTGTTTCTTGCCCTCTGTTTCAGCCACTCTGTTTCTCGCCCTCTGTTTCAGCCCCTCTGTTTCAGCCCATCTGATTCAGCCTGTCTGATTCAGCCCCTCTGTTTCTCGCCCTCTGTTTCAGCCACTCTGTTTCAGCCCCTCTGTTTCTTGCCCTCTGTTTCAGCCACTCTGTTTCTCGCCCTCTGTTTCAGCCCCTCTGTTTCAGCCCATCTGATTCAGCCTGTCTGATTCAGCCCCTCTGTTTCTCGCCCTCTGTTTCAGCCACTCTGTTTCAGCCCCTCTGTTTCTTGCCCTCTGTTTCAGCCCCTCTGTTTCTCGCCCTCTGTTTCAGCCCCTCTGTTTCTCGCCCTCTGTTTCAGCCACTCTGTTTCTCGCCCTCTGTTTCAGCCCCTCTGTTTCAGCCCATCTGATTCAGCCTGTCTGATTCAGCCCCTCTGTTTCTCGCCCTCTGTTTCAGCCACTCTGTTTCAGCCCCTCTGTTTCTTGCCCTCTGTTTCAGCCCCTCTGTTTCTCGCCCTCTGTTTCAGCCCCTCTGTTTCTTGCCCTCTGTTTCAGCCCCTCTGTTTCTCGCCCTCTGTTTCAGTCCCTCTGTTTCGCGCTCTCTGTTTCAGCCCCTTTGTTTCAGTCCCTCTGTTTCTCGCCCTCTGTTTCTGCCCGTCTGTTTCTCGCCCTCTGTTTCAGCCCCTCTGTTTCTCGCCCTCTGTTTCAGCCCCTCTGTTTCTCGCCCTCTGTTTCAGCCCCTCTGTTTCTCGCCCTCTGTTTCAGTCCCTCTGTTTCGCGCTCTCTGTTTCAGCCCCTCTGTTTCAGTCCCTCTGTTTCTCGCTCTCTGTTTCTGCCCGTCTGTTTCTCGCCCTCTGTTTCAGGCCCTCTGTTTCTTGCCCTCTGTTTCTGCCCCTCTGTTTCTCGCCCTCTGTTTCCGCCCCTCTGATTCAGCCCCTCTGTTTCAGACCCTCTGAATCAGCCACTCTGATTCAACCCCTCTGTTTCAGCCCCTCTGTTTCAGCCCCTCTGTTTCTCGCCCTCTGTTTCAGCCCCTCTGTTTCTCGCCCTCTGTTTCAGCCCCTCTGTTTCAGCCCCACTGTTTCAGCCCCTTTGTTTCAGCCCCTCTGTTTCTTGCCCTATGTTTCAGCCCCTCTGCTTCAGCCCCACTGTTTCAGCCCCTCTGAATCAGCCCCTCTGATTCAGCCCCTCTGTTTCAGACCCTCTGTTTCAGCCCCTCAGTTTCTCGCCCTCTGTTTCAGCCCCTCTGTTTCTCACCCTCTGTTTCAGCCCCTCTGTTTCAGTCCCACTGTTTCTCGCCCTCTGTTTCAGCCCCTCTGTTTCTCGCCCTCTGTTTCAGCTCCTCTGATTCAGCCCCTCTGTTTCTCGCCCTCTGTTTCAGCCCCTCTGTTTCTCGCCCTCTTTTTCAGCCCCTCTGTTTCTCGCCCTCTGTTTCAGCCCCTCTGTTTCAGCGCCTCTGTTTCAGCCCCTCTGTTTCTCGCCCTCTGTTTCAGCCCCTGTATTTCTCGCCCTGTGTTTCAGCCCCTCTATTCCTCGCCCTCTGTTTCAGCCGTTCTGTTTCAGCCCCACTGTTTCAGCCCCTCTGTTTCAGCCCCTCTGTTTCTCGCCCTCTGTTTCAGCCCCTCTGTTTCTCGCCCTCTGATTCAGCCCCTCTGTTTCTCGCCATCTGTTTCAGCCCCTCTGTTTCAGCCCCTCTTTTTCAGTCCCTCTGTTTCTCGCCCTCTGTTTCTCGCCCTCTGTTTCAGCCCCTCTGTTTCTCGCCCTCTGTTTCAGCCCCTCTGTTTCTCGCCCTCTGTTTCAGCCCCTCTGTTTCAGCCCCTCTGTTTCTCGCCCTCTGTTTCAGCCTCTCTGATTCTTGCCCTCGGATTCAGCCCCTCTGTTTCAGCCCCTCTGTTTCAGCCCCTCTGTTTCAGCCCCTCTGTTTCCCGCCCTCTGTTTCAGCCCCTCTGTTTCTCGCCCTCTGTTTCAGCCCCTCTGTTTCTCGCCCTCTGTTTCCGCCCCTCTGATTCAGCCCCTCTGTTTCAGACCCTCTGAATCAGCCACTCTGATTCAGCCCCTCTGTTTCAGCCCCTCTGTTTCAGCCCCTCTGTTTCTCGCCCTCTGTTTCAGCCCCTCTGTTTCTCGCCCTCTGTTTCAGCCCCTCTGATTCAGCCACTCTGTTTCAGCCCCTCTGATTCAGCCCCTCTGTTTCAGCCCCTCTATTTCAGCCCCTTTCTTTCAGCCCCTCTGTTTCATCCACTCTGTTTCTCGCCCTCTGTTTCTCACCCTCTGTTTCTCGCCCTCTGTTTCAGCCCCTCTGTTCTTCGCCCCCTGTTTCAGCCCCTCTGTTTCTCACCCTCTGTTTCAGCCCCTCTGTTTCAGCCCCTCTGTTTCTCGCCCTCTGTTTCTCGCCCGCTGTTTCAGCCCCTTTGTTTCTCGCCCTCTGTTTCAGCCCCGCTGTTTCAGTCCCTCTGATTCAGCACCTCTGATTCAGCCCCTCTGTTTCTCGCCCTCTGTTTCAGGCCCTCTGTTTCAGCCCCTCTGTTTCTGCCCCTCTGTTTCTGCCGCTCTGTTTCTCGCCCTCTGTTTCAGCCCCTCTGTATTTCGCCCTCTGTTTCAGCCCCTCTGTTTCAGGCTCTCAGTTTCAGCCCGTCTGTTTCAGCCCCTCTGTTTCAGCCCCTCTGTTTCGCGCTCTCTGTTTCTCGCCCGCTGTTTCAGCCCCTTTGTTTCTCGCCCTCTGTTTCAGCCCCTCTGTTTCAGCCCCTCTGATTCAGCCCCTCTGTTTCAGCCCCTCTGTTTCAGCCCCTCTGTTTCTCGCCCTCAGTTTCTGCCCCTCTGTTTCTCGCCCTCTGTTTCATCCCCTCTGTTTCTCGCCCTATGTTTCAGCCCCTCTGTTTCAGCCCCTCTGTTTCTCGCCCTCTGTTTCAGCCCCTCTGTTTCTCGCCCTCTGTTTCAGCCCCTCTGTTTCTCGCCCTCTGTTTCAGCCCCTCTGTTTCTCGCCCTCTGTTTCAGCCCCTCTGTTTCTCGCCCTCTGTTTCAGCCCCTCTGTTTCAGCCCCTCTGTTTCAGCCCCTCTGTTTCTCACCCTCTGTTTCAGCCCCTCTGTTTCAGCCCCTCGGTTTCTCGCCCTCTGTTTCAGCCCCTCTATTTCTCGCCCTCTGTTTCAGCCCCTCTATTGTAGCCCCACTGTTTCAGCCCCTTTGTTTCAGCCACTATTTTCTCGCCCTCTGTTTCAGCCCCTCTGTTTCCGCCCCTCTGTTTCAGCCCCTCTGTTTCTCGCTCTCTGTTTCAGCCCCTCTGTTTCCGCCCCTCTGTTTCAGCCCCTCTGTTTCAGCCCCTCTGTTTTTCGCCCTCTGTTTCAGCCCCTCTGTTTCTTGCCCTCTGTTTCAGCCACTCTGTTTCTCGCCCTCTGTTTCAGCCCCTCTGTTTCAGCCCCTCTGATTCAGCCCCTCTGTTTCAGCCCCTCTGATTCAGCCCCTCTGTTTCAGCCCCTCTGATTCAGCCCCTCTGTTTCAGCCCCTCTGATTCAGCCCCTCTGTTTCTCGCTCTCTGTTTCAGCCCCTCTGTTTCCGCCCCTCTGTTTCAGCCCCTCTGTTTCAGCCCCTCTGTTTCTCGTCCATGTTTCAGCCCCTCTGTTTCTCGCCCTGTGTTTCAGCCTCTCTGTTTCTCGCCCTCTGTTTCAGCCCCACTGTTTCAGCCCCTCTGTTTCAGCCCCTCTGTTTCTCGCCCTCTGTTTCAGCCCCTCTGTTTCTCGCCCTCTGTATCAGGCGCTTTGTTTCAGCCACTTTGTTTCAGCCCCACTTTTTCAGCCCCTCTGTTTCTCGCCCTCTGTTTCTCGCCCTCTGTTTCAGCCACTCTTTTTCTCGCCCTCCGTTTCAGCCCCTCTGTTTCAGCCCATCTGATTCAGCCTGTCTGATTCAGCCCCTCTGTTTCTCGCCCTCTGTTTCAGCCACTCTGTTTCAGCCACTCTGTTTCTTGCCCTCTGTTTCAGCCCCTCTGTTTCTCGCCCTCTGTTTCAGCCCCTCTGTTTCTTGCCCTCTGTTTCAGCCACTCTGTTTCTCGCCCTCTGTTTCAGCCCCTCTGTTTCAGCCCATCTGATTCAGCCTGTCTGATTCAGCCCCTCTGTTTCTCGCCCTCTGTTTCAGCCACTCTGTTTCAGCCCCTCTGTTTCTTGCCCTCTGTTTCAGCCACTCTGTTTCTCGCCCTCTGTTTCAGCCCCTCTGTTTCAGCCCATCTGATTCAGCCTGTCTGATTCAGCCCCTCTGTTTCTCGCCCTCTGTTTCAGCCACTCTGTTTCAGCCCCTCTGTTTCTTGCCCTCTGTTTCAGCCCCTCTGTTTCTCGCCCTCTGTTTCAGCCCCTCTGTTTCTCGCCCTCTGTTTCAGCCACTCTGTTTCTCGCCCTCTGTTTCAGCCCCTCTGTTTCAGCCCATCTGATTCAGCCTGTCTGATTCAGCCCCTCTGTTTCTCGCCCTCTGTTTCAGCCACTCTGTTTCAGCCCCTCTGTTTCTTGCCCTCTGTTTCAGCCCCTCTGTTTCTCGCCCTCTGTTTCAGCCCCTCTGTTTCTTGCCCTCTGTTTCAGCCCCTCTGTTTCTCGCCCTCTGTTTCAGTCCCTCTGTTTCGCGCTCTCTGTTTCAGCCCCTTTGTTTCAGTCCCTCTGTTTCTCGCCCTCTGTTTCTGCCCGTCTGTTTCTCGCCCTCTGTTTCAGCCCCTCTGTTTCTCGCCCTCTGTTTCAGCCCCTCTGTTTCTCGCCCTCTGTTTCAGCCCCTCTGTTTCTCGCCCTCTGTTTCAGTCCCTCTGTTTCGCGCTCTCTGTTTCAGCCCCTCTGTTTCAGTCCCTCTGTTTCTCGCTCTCTGTTTCTGCCCGTCTGTTTCTCGCCCTCTGTTTCAGGCCCTCTGTTTCTTGCCCTCTGTTTCTGCCCCTCTGTTTCTCGCCCTCTGTTTCCGCCCCTCTGATTCAGCCCCTCTGTTTCAGACCCTCTGAATCAGCCACTCTGATTCAACCCCTCTGTTTCAGCCCCTCTGTTTCAGCCCCTCTGTTTCTCGCCCTCTGTTTCAGCCCCTCTGTTTCTCGCCCTCTGTTTCAGCCCCTCTGTTTCAGCCCCACTGTTTCAGCCCCTTTGTTTCAGCCCCTCTGTTTCTTGCCCTATGTTTCAGCCCCTCTGCTTCAGCCCCACTGTTTCAGCCCCTCTGAATCAGCCCCTCTGATTCAGCCCCTCTGTTTCAGACCCTCTGTTTCAGCCCCTCAGTTTCTCGCCCTCTGTTTCAGCCCCTCTGTTTCTCACCCTCTGTTTCAGCCCCTCTGTTTCAGTCCCACTGTTTCTCGCCCTCTGTTTCAGCCCCTCTGTTTCTCGCCCTCTGTTTCAGCTCCTCTGATTCAGCCCCTCTGTTTCTCGCCCTCTGTTTCAGCCCCTCTGTTTCTCGCCCTCTTTTTCAGCCCCTCTGTTTCTCGCCCTCTGTTTCAGCCCCTCTGTTTCAGCGCCTCTGTTTCAGCCCCTCTGTTTCTCGCCCTCTGTTTCAGCCCCTGTATTTCTCGCCCTGTGTTTCAGCCCCTCTATTCCTCGCCCTCTGTTTCAGCCGTTCTGTTTCAGCCCCACTGTTTCAGCCCCTCTGTTTCAGCCCCTCTGTTTCTCGCCCTCTGTTTCAGCCCCTCTGTTTCTCGCCCTCTGATTCAGCCCCTCTGTTTCTCGCCATCTGTTTCAGCCCCTCTGTTTCAGCCCCTCTTTTTCAGTCCCTCTGTTTCTCGCCCTCTGTTTCTCGCCCTCTGTTTCAGCCCCTCTGTTTCTCGCCCTCTGTTTCAGCCCCTCTGTTTCTCGCCCTCTGTTTCAGCCCCTCTGTTTCAGCCCCTCTGTTTCTCGCCCTCTGTTTCAGCCTCTCTGATTCTTGCCCTCGGATTCAGCCCCTCTGTTTCAGCCCCTCTGTTTCAGCCCCTCTGTTTCAGCCCCTCTGTTTCCCGCCCTCTGTTTCAGCCCCTCTGTTTCTCGCCCTCTGTTTCAGCCCCTCTGTTTCTCGCCCTCTGTTTCCGCCCCTCTGATTCAGCCCCTCTGTTTCAGACCCTCTGAATCAGCCACTCTGATTCAGCCCCTCTGTTTCAGCCCCTCTGTTTCAGCCCCTCTGTTTCTCGCCCTCTGTTTCAGCCCCTCTGTTTCTCGCCCTCTGTTTCAGCCCCTCTGATTCAGCCACTCTGTTTCAGCCCCTCTGATTCAGCCCCTCTGTTTCAGCCCCTCTATTTCAGCCCCTTTCTTTCAGCCCCTCTGTTTCATCCACTCTGTTTCTCGCCCTCTGTTTCTCACCCTCTGTTTCTCGCCCTCTGTTTCAGCCCCTCTGTTCTTCGCCCCCTGTTTCAGCCCCTCTGTTTCTCACCCTCTGTTTCAGCCCCTCTGTTTCAGCCCCTCTGTTTCTCGCCCTCTGTTTCTCGCCCGCTGTTTCAGCCCCTTTGTTTCTCGCCCTCTGTTTCAGCCCCGCTGTTTCAGTCCCTCTGATTCAGCACCTCTGATTCAGCCCCTCTGTTTCTCGCCCTCTGTTTCAGGCCCTCTGTTTCAGCCCCTCTGTTTCTGCCCCTCTGTTTCTGCCGCTCTGTTTCTCGCCCTCTGTTTCAGCCCCTCTGTATTTCGCCCTCTGTTTCAGCCCCTCTGTTTCAGGCTCTCAGTTTCAGCCCGTCTGTTTCAGCCCCTCTGTTTCAGCCCCTCTGTTTCGCGCTCTCTGTTTCTCGCCCGCTGTTTCAGCCCCTTTGTTTCTCGCCCTCTGTTTCAGCCCCTCTGTTTCAGCCCCTCTGATTCAGCCCCTCTGTTTCAGCCCCTCTGTTTCAGCCCCTCTGTTTCTCGCCCTCAGTTTCTGCCCCTCTGTTTCTCGCCCTCTGTTTCATCCCCTCTGTTTCTCGCCCTATGTTTCAGCCCCTCTGTTTCAGCCCCTCTGTTTCTCGCACTCTGTTTCTGCCCCTCAGTTTCTCGCCCTCTGTTTCAGCCCCTCTGTTTCTCGCCTTCTGTTTCAGCCCCTCTGATTCAGCCCCTCTGTTTCAGCCCTTCTGATTCAGCCCCTCTGATTCAGCCCCTCTGTTTCTCGCCCTCTGTTTCAGCCCCTCTGTTTCAGCCCTTCTGTTTCAGCCACTCTGTTTCAGCCCCTCTGTTTCTTGCCCTCTGTTTCAGCCCCTCTGTTTCTCGACCTCTGTTTCAGTCCCTCTGTTTCTCGCCATCTGTTTCAGCCCCTCTGTTTCGCGCTCTCTGTTTCAGCCCCTCTGTTTCAGCTCCTCTGTTTCTCGCACTCTGTTTCTGCCCCTCTGTTTCTCGCCCTCTGTTTCAGCCCCTCTGTTTCTCGCCCTCTGTTTCAGCCCCTCTGATTAAGCCCTCTGTTTCAGCCCCTCTGAATCAGCCCCTCTGATTCAGCCCCTCTGTTTCAGCCCCTCTGTTTCAGCCCCTCTGTTTCTCGCCCTCTGTTCAGCCCCTCTGTTTCTCACCCTCTGTTTCAGACCCTCTGTTTCAGCCCCTCTGTTTCTCGCTCTCTGTTTCAGCCCCTCTGTTTCTCGCCCTCTGTTTCAGCCCCTCTGATACAGCCCCTCTGTTTCTCGCCCTCTGTTTCAGCCCCTCTGTTTCTCGACCTCTGTTTCAGCCCGTCTGTTTCTCGCCCTCTGTTTCAGCCCCTCTGTTTCAGCCCCTCTGTTTCTCGCCTTCTGTTTCAGCCCCTCTGTTTCTCGCCCTCTGTTTCAGCCCCTCTGTTTCTCGCCCTCTGTTTCAGCCCCTCTGTTTCAGCCCCTCTGTTACAGCCCCTCTGTTTCTCGCCCTCTGTTTCAGCCCCTCTGTTTCTCGCCCTCTGTTTCAGCCCCTCTATTTCTCGCCCTCTGTTTCAGCCCCTCTGTTTTAGCCCCACTGTTTCAGCCCCTTTGTTTCAGCCCCTCTGCTTCTCGCCCTCTGTTTCAGCCGCTCTGTTTCTCGCCCTCTGTATCAGCCCCTCTGTTTCAGCCCCACTGTTTCAGTCCCTCTGTTTCTCGCCCTCTGTTTCAGCCCCTCTGCTTCTCGCCCTCTGTTTCAGCCGCTCTGTTTCTCGCCCTCTGTATCAGCCCCTCTGTTTCAGCCCCACTGTTTCAGCCCCTCTATTTCTCGCCCTCTGTTTCAGCCTCTCTGTTTCTCGCCCTCTGTTTCAGCCCCTCTGTTTCAGCCCCTCTGTTTCAGCCCCTCTGTTTCTCGCCCTCTGTTTCAGCCCCTCTGATTCAGCCCCTCTGTTTCTCGCCCTCTGTTTCAGCCCCTCTGTTTCTCGCCCTCTGTTTCAGCCCCTCTGTTACAGCCCCTCTGTTTCTCGCACTCTGTTTCAGCCCCTCTGTTTCTCGCCCTCTGTTTCAGCCCCTCTGATTCTCGCCCTCTGTTTCAGCCCCTCTGTTTGTCGCCCTCTGTTTCAGCCCCTCTGTTTCAGCCCCTCTGTTTCTCGCCCTCTGTTTCAGCCCCTCTGTTTCAGCCCCTCGGTTTCTCGCCCTCTGTTTCAGCCCCTCTATTTCTCGCCCTCTGTTTCAGCCCCTCTATTGTAGCCCCACTGTTTCAGCCCCTTTGTTTCAGCCACTATGTTTCTCGCCCTCTGTTTCAGCCCCTCTGTTTCCGCCCCTCTGTTTCAGCCCCTCTGTTTCTCGCTCTCTGTTTCAGCCCCTGTGTTTCCGCCCCTCTGTTTCAGCCCCTCTGTTTCAGCCCCTCTGTTTCTCGCCCTCTGTTTCAGCCCCTTTGTTTCTTGCCCTCTGTTTCAGCCCCTCTGTTTCTCGCCCTCTGTTTCAGCCACTCTGTTTCTGGCCCTCTGTTTCAGCCCCTCTGTTTCTCGCTCTTTGTTTCAGCCCCTCTGTTTCCGCCCCTCTGTTTCAGACCCTCTGTTTCTCGCTCTTTGTTTCAGCCCCTCTGTTTCCGCCCCTCTGTTTCAGCCCCTTTGATTCAGCCCCTCTGTTTCAGCCCCTCTGTTTCTCGCCCTCTGTTTCAGCCCCTCTTTTCTTGCCCTCTGTTTCAGCCACTCTGTTTCTCGCCCTCTGTTTCAGCCACTCTGTTTCTCGCCCTCTGTTTCAGCCCCTCTGTTTCAGCCCCTCTGTTTCAGTCCCTCTGTTTCAGCCCCTCTGTTTCTCGCCCTCTGTTTCAGCCCCTCTGTTTCTCGCCCTGTGTTTCAGCCTCTCCTTTTCTCGCCCTCTGTTTCAGCCCCACTGTTTCAGCTCCTCTGTTTCAGCCCCTCTGTTTCTCGCCCTCTGTTTCAGCCCCTCTGTTTGTCGCCCTCTGTATCAGGCGCTTTGTTTCAGCCCCTTTGTTTCAGCCCCACTTTTTCAGCCCCTCTGTTTCTCGCCCTCTGTTTCTCGCCCTCTGTTTCAGCCACTCTGTTTCTCGCCCTCTGTTTCAGCCCCTCTGTTTCAGCCCATCTGATTCAGCCTGTCTGATTCAGCCCCTCTGTTTCTCGCTCTCTGTTTCAGCCACTCTGTTTCAGCCCCTCTGTTTCTTGCCCTCTGTTTCAGCCCCTCTGTTTCTCGCCCTCTGTTTCAGCCCCTCTGTTTCTTGCCCGCTGTTTCAGCCCCTCTGTTTCTCGCCCTCTGTTTCAGTCCCTCTGTTTCGCGCTCTCTGTTTCAGCCCCTTTGTTTCAGTCCCTCTGTTTCTCGCCCTCTGTTTCTGCCCGTCTGTTTCTCGCCCTCTGTTTCAGCCCCTCTGTTTCTCGCCCTCTGTTTCAGCCCCTCTGTTTCTCGCCCTCTGTTTCAGCCCCTCTGTTTCTCGCCCTCTGTTTCAGCCCCTCTGTTTCTCGCCCTCTGTTTCAGCCCCTCTGTTTCAGCCCCTCTGTTTCTCGCACTCTGTTTCTGGCCCTCAGTTTCTCGCCCTCTGTTTCAGCCCCTCTGTTTCTCGCCTTCTGTTTCAGCCCCTCTGATTCAGCCCCTCAGTTTCAGCCCTTCTGATTCAGCCCCTCTGATTCAGCCCCTCTGTTTCTCGCCCTCTGTTTCAGCCCCTCTGTTTCAGCCCTTCTGTTTCAGCCAATCTGTTTCAGCCCCTCTGTTTCTTGCCCTCTGTTTCAGCCCCTCTGTTTCTCGACCTCTGTTTCAGTACCTCTGTTTCTCGCCATCTGTTTCAGCCCCTCTGTTTCGCGCTCTCTGTTTCAGCCCCTCTGTTTCAGCTCCTCTGTTTCTCGCCCTCTGTTTCTGCCCCTCTGTTTCTCGCCCTCTGTTTCAGCCCCTCTGATTAAGCCCACTGTTTCAGCCCCTCTGAATCAGCCCCTCTGATTCAGCCCCTCTGTTTCAGCCCCTCTGTTTCAGCCCCTCTGTTTCTCGCCCTCTGTTCAGCCCCTCTGTTTCTCACCCTCTGTTTCAGACCCTCTGTTTCTCGCTCTCTGTTTCAGCCCCTCTGTTTCTCGCCCTCTGTTTCAGCCCCTCTGATACAGCCCCTCTGTTTCTCACCCTCTGTTTCAGCCCCTCTGTTTCTCGACCTCCGTTTCAGCCCGTCTGTTTCTCGCCCTCTGTTTCAGCCCCTCTGTTTCAAACCCTCTGTTTCTCGCCTTCTGTTTCAGCCCCTCTGTTTCTCGCCCTCTGTTTCAGCCCCTCTGTTTCTCGCCCTCTCTTTCAGCCCCTCTGTTTCAGCCCCTCTGTTACAGCCCCTCTGTTTCTCGCCCTCTGTTTCAGCCCCTCTGTTTCTCGCCCTCTGTTTCAGCCCCTCTATTTCTCGCCCTCTGTTTCAGCCCCTCTGTTTTAGCCCCACTGTTTCAGCCCCTTTGTTTCAGCCCCTCTGCTTCTCGCCCTCTGTTTCAGCCGCTCTGTTTCTCGCCCTCTGTATCAGCCCCTCTGTTTCAGCCCCACTGTTTCAGTCCCTCTGTTTCTCGCCCTCTGTTTCTGGCCCTCTGTTTCAGCCCCTCTGTTTCTCGCTCTCTGTTTCCGCCCCTCTGTTTCAGCCCCTCTGTTTCAGCCCCTCTGTTTCTCGCCCTCTGTTTCAGCCCCTCTGTTTCTTGCCCTCTGTTTCAGCCACTCTGTTTCTCGCCCTCTGTTTCAGCCTCTCTGTTTCTCGCCCTCTATTTCAGCCCCTCTGTTTCAGCCCCTCTGTTTCAGCCCCTCTGTTTCTCGCCCTCTGTTTCAGCCCCTCTGATTCAGCCCCTCTGTTTCTCGCCCTCTGTTTCAGCCCCTCTGTTTCTCGCCCTCTGTTTCAGCCCCTCTGTTTCAGCCCCTCTGTTACAGCCCCTCTGTTTCTCGCACTCTGTTTCAGCCCCTCTGTTTCTCGCCCTCTGTTTCAGCCCCTCTGATTCTCGCCCTCTGTTTCAGCCCCTCTGTTTCTCGCCCTCTGTTTCAGCCCCTCTGTTTCAGCCCCTCTGTTTCTCGCCCTCTGTTTCAGCCCCTCTGTTTCAGCCCCTCGGTTTCTCGCCCTCTGTTTCAGCCCCTCTATTTCTCGCCCTCTGTTTCAGCCCCTCTATTGTAGCCCCACTGTTTCAGCCCCTTTGTTTCAGCCACTATGTTTCTCGCCCTCTGTTTCAGCCCCTCTGTTTCCGCCCCTCTGTTTCAGCCCCTCTGTTTCTCGCTCTCTGTTTCAGCCCCTGTGTTTCCGCCCCTCTGTTTCAGCCCCTCTGTTTCAGCCCCTCTGTTTCTCGCCCTCTGTTTCAGCCCCTCTGTTTCTTGCCCTCTGTTTCAGCCCCTCTGTTTCTCGCCCTCTGTTTCAGCCACTCTGTTTCTGGCCCTCTGTTTCAGCCCCTCTGTTTCTCGCTCTTTGTTTCAGCCCCTCTGTTTCCGCCCCTCTGTTTCAGACCCTCTGTTTCTCGCTCTTTGTTTCAGCCCCTCTGTTTCCGCCCCTCTGTTTCAGCCCCTTTGATTCAGCCCCTCTGTTTCAGCCCCTCTGTTTCTCGCCCTCTGTTTCAGTCCCTCTTTTCTTGCCCTCTGTTTCAGCCACTCTGTTTCTCGCCCTCTGTTTCAGCCACTCTGTTTCTCGCCCTCTGTTTCAGCCCCTCTGTTTCAGCCCCTCTGTTTCAGTCCCTCTGTTTCAGCCCCTCTGTTTCTCGCCCTCTGTTTCAGCCCCTCTGTTTCTCGCCCTGTGTTTCAGCCTCTCCGTTTCTCGCCCTCTGTTTCAGCCCCACTGTTTCAGCTCCTCTGTTTCAGCCCCTCTGTTTCTCGCCCTCTGTTTCAGCCCCTCTGTTTGTCGCCCTCTGTATCAGGCGCTTTGTTTCAGCCCCTTTGTTTCAGCCCCACTTTTTCAGCCCCTCTGTTTCTCGCCCTCTGTTTCTCGCCCTCTGTTTCAGCCACTCTGTTTCTCGCCCTCTGTTTCAGCCCCTCTGTTTCAGCCCATCTGATTCAGCCTGTCTGATACAGCCCCTCTGTTTCTCGCTCTCTGTTTCAGCCACTCTGTTTCAGCCCCTCTGTTTCTTGCCCTCTGTTTCAGCCCCTCTGTTTCTCGCCCTCTGTTTCAGCCCCTCTGTTTCTTGCCCGCTGTTTCAGCCCCTCTGTTTCTCGCCCTCTGTTTCAGTCCCTCTGTTTCGCGCTCTCTGTTTCAGCCCCTTTGTTTCAGTCCCTCTGTTTCTCGCCCTCTGTTTCTGCCCGTCTGTTTCTCGCCCTCTGTTTCAGCCCCTCTGTTTCTCGCCCTCTGTTTCAGCCCCTCTGTTTCTCGCCCTCTGTTTCAGCCCCTCTGTTTCTCGCCCTCTGTTTCAGCCTCTCTGTTTTTTGCCCTCGGATTCAGCCCCTCTGTTTCAGCCCCTCTGTTTCAGCCCCTCTGTTTCAGCCCCTCTGTTTCTCGCCCTCTGTTTCAGCCCCTCTGTTTCTCGCCCTCTGTTTCAGCCCCTCTGATTCAGCCACTCTGTTTCAGCCCCTCTGATTCAGCCCCTCTGTTTCAGCCCCTCTATTTCAGACCCTTTGTTTCAGCCCCTCTGTTTCATCCACTCTGTTTCTCGCCCTCTGTTTCTCACCCTCTGTTTCTCGCCCTCTGTTTCAGCCCCTCTGTTTTTCGCCCTCTGTTTCAGCCCCTCTGTTTCTCGCCCTCTGTTTCAGCCCCTCTGTTTCAGCCCCTCTGTTTCTCGCCCTCTGTTTCTCACCCGCTGTTTCAGCCCCTTTGTTTCTCGCCCTCTGTTTCAGCCCCTCTGTTTCAGTCCCTCTGATTCAGCCCCTCTGATTCAGCCCCTCTGTTTCTCGCCCTCTGTTTCAGCCCCTCTGTTTCAGCCCCTCTGTTTCTGCCCCTCTGCTTCAGCCGCTCTGTTTCTCGCCCTCTGTTTCAGGCCCTCTGTTTTTCTCACTCTGTTTCAGCCCCTCTGTTTCAGGCTCTCTGTTTCAGCCCGTCTGTTTCAGCCCCTCTGTTTCAGCCCCTCTGTTTCTTGCCCTCTGTTTCTCACCCGCTGTTTCAGCCCCTTTGTTTCTCGCCCTCTGTTTCAGCCCCTCTGTTTCAGCCCCTCTGATTCAGCCCCTCTGTTTCAGCCCCTCTGTTTCAGCCCCTCTGTTTCTCGCCCTCAGTTTCTGCCATTCTGTTTCTCGCCCTCTGTTTCAGCCCCTCTGTTTCTCGCCCTCTGTTTCAGCCCCTCTGTTTCTGCCCCTCAGTTTCTCGCCTTCTGTTTCAGCCCCTCTGTTTCTCACCTTCTGTTTCAGCCCCTCTGATTCAGCCCCTCTGTTTCAGCCCTTCTGATTCAGCCCCTCTGATTCAGCCCCTCTGTTTCTCGCCCTCTGTTTCAGCCCCTCTGTTTCAGCCCTTCTGTTTCAGCCACTCTGTTTCAGCCCCTCTGTTTCTTGCCCTCTGTTTCAGCCCCTCTGTTTCTCGCCCTCTGTTTCAGTCCCTCTGTTTCTCGCCATCAGTTTCAGCCGCTCTGTTTCGCGCTCTCTGTTTCAGCCCCTCTGTTTCAGCTCCTCTGTTTCTCGCCCTCTGTTTCTGCCCGTCTGTTTCTCGCCCTCTGTTTCAGCCCCTCTGTTTCTCGCCCTCTGTTTCAGCACCTCTGATTAAGCCCCTCTGTTTCAGCCCCTCTGAATCAGCCCCTCTGATTCAGCCCCTCTGTTTCAGCCCCTCTGTTTCAGCCCCTCTGTTTCAGCCCCTTTGTTTCAGCCCCTCTGTTTCTCGCCCTCTGTTTCAGCCGCTCTGTTTCTCGCCCTCTGTATCAGCCCCTCGGTTTTAGCCCCACTGTTTCAGCCCCTTTGTTTCAGCCCCTCTGTTTCTCGCCCTCTGTTTCAGCCGCTCTGTTTCTCGCCCTCTGTATCAGCCCCTCTTTTTCAGCCCCACTGTTTCAGTCCCTCTGTTTCTCGCCCTCTGTTTCTGGCCCTCTGTTTCAGCCCCTCTGTTTCTCGCTCTCTGTTTCAGCCCCTCTGTTTCAGCCCCTCTGTTTCAGCCCCTCTGTTTCTCGCCCTCTGTTTCAGCCCCTCTGTTTCTTGCCCTCTGTTTCAGCCACTCTGTTTCTCGCCCTCTGTTTCAGCCTCTCTGTTTCTCGCCCTCTGTTTCAGCCCCTCTGTTTCAGCCCCTCTGTTTCAGCCCCTCTGTTTCAGCCCCTCTGTTTCTCGCCTTCTGTTTCAGCCCCTCTGATTCAGCCCCTCTGTTTCTCGCCCTCTGTTTCAGCCCCTCTGTTTCTCGCCCTCTGTTTCAGCCCCTCTGTTTCAGTCCCTCTGTTTCTCGCCCTCTGTTTCAGCCTCTCTGTTTCTCGCCCTCTGTTTCAGCCCCTCTGTTTCTCGCCCTCTGTTTCAGCCCCTCTGTTTCTCGCCCTCTGTTTCAGCCCCTCTGTTTCAGCCCCTCTGTTTCAGCCCCTCTCTTTCTCGCCCTCTGTTTCAGCCCGTCTGTTTCAGCCCCTCGGTTTCTCGCCCTCTCTTTCAGCCCCTCTATTTCTCGCCCTCTGTTTCAGCCCCTCTATTGTAGCCCCACTGTTTCAGCCCCTTTGTTTCAGCCACTATTTTCTCGCCCTCTGTTTCAGCCCCTCTGTTTCCGCCCCTCTGTTTCAGCCCCTCTGTTTCTCGCTCTCTGTTTCAGCCACTCTGTTTCCGCCCCTCTGTTTCAGCCCCTCTGTTTCAGCCCCTCTGTTTCTCGCCCTCTGTTTCAGCCCCTCTGTTTCTTGCCCTCTGTTTCAGCCACTCTGTTTCTCGCCCCCTGTTTCAGCCCCTCTGATTCAGCCCCTCTGTTTCAGCCCCTCTGATTCAGCCCCTCTGTTTCAGCCCCTCTGATTCAGCCCCTCTGTTTCTCGCTCTCTGTTTCAGCCCCTCTGTTTCCGCCCCTCTGTTTCAGCCCCTCTGTTTCAGCCCCTCTGTTTCTCGTCCATGTTTCAGCCCCTCTGTTTCTCGCCCTGTGTTTCAGCCTCTCTGTTTCTCGCCCTCTGTTTCAGCCCCACTGTTTCAGCCCCTCTGTTTCAGCCCCTCTGTTTCTCGCCCTCTGTTTCAGCCCCTCTGTTTCTCGCCCTCTGTATCAGGCGCTTTGTTTCAGCCACTTTGTTTCAGCCCCACTTTTTCAGCCCCTCTGTTTCTCGCCCTCTGTTTCTCGCCCTCTGTTTCAGCCACTCTTTTTCTCGCCCTCCGTTTCAGCCCCTCTGTTTCAGCCCATCTGATTCAGCCTGTCTGATTCAGCCCCTCTGTTTCTCGCCCTCTGTTTCAGCCACTCTGTTTCAGCCACTCTGTTTCTTGCCCTCTGTTTCAGCCCCTCTGTTTCTCGCCCTCTGTTTCAGCCCCTCTGTTTCTTGCCCTCTGTTTCAGCCACTCTGTTTCTCGCCCTCTGTTTCAGCCCCTCTGTTTCAGCCCATCTGATTCAGCCTGTCTGATTCAGCCCCTCTGTTTCTCGCCCTCTGTTTCAGCCACTCTGTTTCAGCCCCTCTGTTTCTTGCCCTCTGTTTCAGCCACTCTGTTTCTCGCCCTCTGTTTCAGCCCCTCTGTTTCAGCCCATCTGATTCAGCCTGTCTGATTCAGCCCCTCTGTTTCTCGCCCTCTGTTTCAGCCACTCTGTTTCAGCCCCTCTGTTTCTTGCCCTCTGTTTCAGCCCCTCTGTTTCTCGCCCTCTGTTTCAGCCCCTCTGTTTCTCGCCCTCTGTTTCAGCCACTCTGTTTCTCGCCCTCTGTTTCAGCCCCTCTGTTTCAGCCCATCTGATTCAGCCTGTCTGATTCAGCCCCTCTGTTTCTCGCCCTCTGTTTCAGCCACTCTGTTTCAGCCCCTCTGTTTCTTGCCCTCTGTTTCAGCCCCTCTGTTTCTCGCCCTCTGTTTCAGCCCCTCTGTTTCTTGCCCTCTGTTTCAGCCCCTCTGTTTCTCGCCCTCTGTTTCAGTCCCTCTGTTTCGCGCTCTCTGTTTCAGCCCCTTTGTTTCAGTCCCTCTGTTTCTCGCCCTCTGTTTCTGCCCGTCTGTTTCTCGCCCTCTGTTTCAGCCCCTCTGTTTCTCGCCCTCTGTTTCAGCCCCTCTGTTTCTCGCCCTCTGTTTCAGCCCCTCTGTTTCTCGCCCTCTGTTTCAGTCCCTCTGTTTCGCGCTCTCTGTTTCAGCCCCTCTGTTTCAGTCCCTCTGTTTCTCGCTCTCTGTTTCTGCCCGTCTGTTTCTCGCCCTCTGTTTCAGGCCCTCTGTTTCTTGCCCTCTGTTTCTGCCCCTCTGTTTCTCGCCCTCTGTTTCCGCCCCTCTGATTCAGCCCCTCTGTTTCAGACCCTCTGAATCAGCCACTCTGATTCAACCCCTCTGTTTCAGCCCCTCTGTTTCAGCCCCTCTGTTTCTCGCCCTCTGTTTCAGCCCCTCTGTTTCTCGCCCTCTGTTTCAGCCCCTCTGTTTCAGCCCCACTGTTTCAGCCCCTTTGTTTCAGCCCCTCTGTTTCTTGCCCTATGTTTCAGCCCCTCTGCTTCAGCCCCACTGTTTCAGCCCCTCTGAATCAGCCCCTCTGATTCAGCCCCTCTGTTTCAGACCCTCTGTTTCAGCCCCTCAGTTTCTCGCCCTCTGTTTCAGCCCCTCTGTTTCTCACCCTCTGTTTCAGCCCCTCTGTTTCAGTCCCACTGTTTCTCGCCCTCTGTTTCAGCCCCTCTGTTTCTCGCCCTCTGTTTCAGCTCCTCTGATTCAGCCCCTCTGTTTCTCGCCCTCTGTTTCAGCCCCTCTGTTTCTCGCCCTCTTTTTCAGCCCCTCTGTTTCTCGCCCTCTGTTTCAGCCCCTCTGTTTCAGCGCCTCTGTTTCAGCCCCTCTGTTTCTCGCCCTCTGTTTCAGCCCCTGTATTTCTCGCCCTGTGTTTCAGCCCCTCTATTCCTCGCCCTCTGTTTCAGCCGTTCTGTTTCAGCCCCACTGTTTCAGCCCCTCTGTTTCAGCCCCTCTGTTTCTCGCCCTCTGTTTCAGCCCCTCTGTTTCTCGCCCTCTGATTCAGCCCCTCTGTTTCTCGCCATCTGTTTCAGCCCCTCTGTTTCAGCCCCTCTTTTTCAGTCCCTCTGTTTCTCGCCCTCTGTTTCTCGCCCTCTGTTTCAGCCCCTCTGTTTCTCGCCCTCTGTTTCAGCCCCTCTGTTTCTCGCCCTCTGTTTCAGCCCCTCTGTTTCAGCCCCTCTGTTTCTCGCCCTCTGTTTCAGCCTCTCTGATTCTTGCCCTCGGATTCAGCCCCTCTGTTTCAGCCCCTCTGTTTCAGCCCCTCTGTTTCAGCCCCTCTGTTTCCCGCCCTCTGTTTCAGCCCCTCTGTTTCTCGCCCTCTGTTTCAGCCCCTCTGTTTCTCGCCCTCTGTTTCCGCCCCTCTGATTCAGCCCCTCTGTTTCAGACCCTCTGAATCAGCCACTCTGATTCAGCCCCTCTGTTTCAGCCCCTCTGTTTCAGCCCCTCTGTTTCTCGCCCTCTGTTTCAGCCCCTCTGTTTCTCGCCCTCTGTTTCAGCCCCTCTGATTCAGCCACTCTGTTTCAGCCCCTCTGATTCAGCCCCTCTGTTTCAGCCCCTCTATTTCAGCCCCTTTCTTTCAGCCCCTCTGTTTCATCCACTCTGTTTCTCGCCCTCTGTTTCTCACCCTCTGTTTCTCGCCCTCTGTTTCAGCCCCTCTGTTCTTCGCCCCCTGTTTCAGCCCCTCTGTTTCTCACCCTCTGTTTCAGCCCCTCTGTTTCAGCCCCTCTGTTTCTCGCCCTCTGTTTCTCGCCCGCTGTTTCAGCCCCTTTGTTTCTCGCCCTCTGTTTCAGCCCCGCTGTTTCAGTCCCTCTGATTCAGCACCTCTGATTCAGCCCCTCTGTTTCTCGCCCTCTGTTTCAGGCCCTCTGTTTCAGCCCCTCTGTTTCTGCCCCTCTGTTTCTGCCGCTCTGTTTCTCGCCCTCTGTTTCAGCCCCTCTGTATTTCGCCCTCTGTTTCAGCCCCTCTGTTTCAGGCTCTCAGTTTCAGCCCGTCTGTTTCAGCCCCTCTGTTTCAGCCCCTCTGTTTCGCGCTCTCTGTTTCTCGCCCGCTGTTTCAGCCCCTTTGTTTCTCGCCCTCTGTTTCAGCCCCTCTGTTTCAGCCCCTCTGATTCAGCCCCTCTGTTTCAGCCCCTCTGTTTCAGCCCCTCTGTTTCTCGCCCTCAGTTTCTGCCCCTCTGTTTCTCGCCCTCTGTTTCATCCCCTCTGTTTCTCGCCCTATGTTTCAGCCCCTCTGTTTCAGCCCCTCTGTTTCTCGCACTCTGTTTCTGCCCCTCAGTTTCTCGCCCTCTGTTTCAGCCCCTCTGTTTCTCGCCTTCTGTTTCAGCCCCTCTGATTCAGCCCCTCTGTTTCAGCCCTTCTGATTCAGCCCCTCTGATTCAGCCCCTCTGTTTCTCGCCCTCTGTTTCAGCCCCTCTGTTTCAGCCCTTCTGTTTCAGCCACTCTGTTTCAGCCCCTCTGTTTCTTGCCCTCTGTTTCAGCCCCTCTGTTTCTCGACCTCTGTTTCAGTCCCTCTGTTTCTCGCCATCTGTTTCAGCCCCTCTGTTTCGCGCTCTCTGTTTCAGCCCCTCTGTTTCAGCTCCTCTGTTTCTCGCACTCTGTTTCTGCCCCTCTGTTTCTCGCCCTCTGTTTCAGCCCCTCTGTTTCTCGCCCTCTGTTTCAGCCCCTCTGATTAAGCCCTCTGTTTCAGCCCCTCTGAATCAGCCCCTCTGATTCAGCCCCTCTGTTTCAGCCCCTCTGTTTCAGCCCCTCTGTTTCTCGCCCTCTGTTCAGCCCCTCTGTTTCTCACCCTCTGTTTCAGACCCTCTGTTTCAGCCCCTCTGTTTCTCGCTCTCTGTTTCAGCCCCTCTGTTTCTCGCCCTCTGTTTCAGCCCCTCTGATACAGCCCCTCTGTTTCTCGCCCTCTGTTTCAGCCCCTCTGTTTCTCGACCTCTGTTTCAGCCCGTCTGTTTCTCGCCCTCTGTTTCAGCCCCTCTGTTTCAGCCCCTCTGTTTCTCGCCTTCTGTTTCAGCCCCTCTGTTTCTCGCCCTCTGTTTCAGCCCCTCTGTTTCTCGCCCTCTGTTTCAGCCCCTCTGTTTCAGCCCCTCTGTTACAGCCCCTCTGTTTCTCGCCCTCTGTTTCAGCCCCTCTGTTTCTCGCCCTCTGTTTCAGCCCCTCTATTTCTCGCCCTCTGTTTCAGCCCCTCTGTTTTAGCCCCACTGTTTCAGCCCCTTTGTTTCAGCCCCTCTGCTTCTCGCCCTCTGTTTCAGCCGCTCTGTTTCTCGCCCTCTGTATCAGCCCCTCTGTTTCAGCCCCACTGTTTCAGTCCCTCTGTTTCTCGCCCTCTGTTTCAGCCCCTCTGCTTCTCGCCCTCTGTTTCAGCCGCTCTGTTTCTCGCCCTCTGTATCAGCCCCTCTGTTTCAGCCCCACTGTTTCAGCCCCTCTATTTCTCGCCCTCTGTTTCAGCCTCTCTGTTTCTCGCCCTCTGTTTCAGCCCCTCTGTTTCAGCCCCTCTGTTTCAGCCCCTCTGTTTCTCGCCCTCTGTTTCAGCCCCTCTGATTCAGCCCCTCTGTTTCTCGCCCTCTGTTTCAGCCCCTCTGTTTCTCGCCCTCTGTTTCAGCCCCTCTGTTACAGCCCCTCTGTTTCTCGCACTCTGTTTCAGCCCCTCTGTTTCTCGCCCTCTGTTTCAGCCCCTCTGATTCTCGCCCTCTGTTTCAGCCCCTCTGTTTGTCGCCCTCTGTTTCAGCCCCTCTGTTTCAGCCCCTCTGTTTCTCGCCCTCTGTTTCAGCCCCTCTGTTTCAGCCCCTCGGTTTCTCGCCCTCTGTTTCAGCCCCTCTATTTCTCGCCCTCTGTTTCAGCCCCTCTATTGTAGCCCCACTGTTTCAGCCCCTTTGTTTCAGCCACTATGTTTCTCGCCCTCTGTTTCAGCCCCTCTGTTTCCGCCCCTCTGTTTCAGCCCCTCTGTTTCTCGCTCTCTGTTTCAGCCCCTGTGTTTCCGCCCCTCTGTTTCAGCCCCTCTGTTTCAGCCCCTCTGTTTCTCGCCCTCTGTTTCAGCCCCTTTGTTTCTTGCCCTCTGTTTCAGCCCCTCTGTTTCTCGCCCTCTGTTTCAGCCACTCTGTTTCTGGCCCTCTGTTTCAGCCCCTCTGTTTCTCGCTCTTTGTTTCAGCCCCTCTGTTTCCGCCCCTCTGTTTCAGACCCTCTGTTTCTCGCTCTTTGTTTCAGCCCCTCTGTTTCCGCCCCTCTGTTTCAGCCCCTTTGATTCAGCCCCTCTGTTTCAGCCCCTCTGTTTCTCGCCCTCTGTTTCAGCCCCTCTTTTCTTGCCCTCTGTTTCAGCCACTCTGTTTCTCGCCCTCTGTTTCAGCCACTCTGTTTCTCGCCCTCTGTTTCAGCCCCTCTGTTTCAGCCCCTCTGTTTCAGTCCCTCTGTTTCAGCCCCTCTGTTTCTCGCCCTCTGTTTCAGCCCCTCTGTTTCTCGCCCTGTGTTTCAGCCTCTCCTTTTCTCGCCCTCTGTTTCAGCCCCACTGTTTCAGCTCCTCTGTTTCAGCCCCTCTGTTTCTCGCCCTCTGTTTCAGCCCCTCTGTTTGTCGCCCTCTGTATCAGGCGCTTTGTTTCAGCCCCTTTGTTTCAGCCCCACTTTTTCAGCCCCTCTGTTTCTCGCCCTCTGTTTCTCGCCCTCTGTTTCAGCCACTCTGTTTCTCGCCCTCTGTTTCAGCCCCTCTGTTTCAGCCCATCTGATTCAGCCTGTCTGATTCAGCCCCTCTGTTTCTCGCTCTCTGTTTCAGCCACTCTGTTTCAGCCCCTCTGTTTCTTGCCCTCTGTTTCAGCCCCTCTGTTTCTCGCCCTCTGTTTCAGCCCCTCTGTTTCTTGCCCGCTGTTTCAGCCCCTCTGTTTCTCGCCCTCTGTTTCAGTCCCTCTGTTTCGCGCTCTCTGTTTCAGCCCCTTTGTTTCAGTCCCTCTGTTTCTCGCCCTCTGTTTCTGCCCGTCTGTTTCTCGCCCTCTGTTTCAGCCCCTCTGTTTCTCGCCCTCTGTTTCAGCCCCTCTGTTTCTCGCCCTCTGTTTCAGCCCCTCTGTTTCTCGCCCTCTGTTTCAGCCCCTCTGTTTCTCGCCCTCTGTTTCAGCCCCTCTGTTTCAGCCCCTCTGTTTCTCGCACTCTGTTTCTGGCCCTCAGTTTCTCGCCCTCTGTTTCAGCCCCTCTGTTTCTCGCCTTCTGTTTCAGCCCCTCTGATTCAGCCCCTCAGTTTCAGCCCTTCTGATTCAGCCCCTCTGATTCAGCCCCTCTGTTTCTCGCCCTCTGTTTCAGCCCCTCTGTTTCAGCCCTTCTGTTTCAGCCAATCTGTTTCAGCCCCTCTGTTTCTTGCCCTCTGTTTCAGCCCCTCTGTTTCTCGACCTCTGTTTCAGTACCTCTGTTTCTCGCCATCTGTTTCAGCCCCTCTGTTTCGCGCTCTCTGTTTCAGCCCCTCTGTTTCAGCTCCTCTGTTTCTCGCCCTCTGTTTCTGCCCCTCTGTTTCTCGCCCTCTGTTTCAGCCCCTCTGATTAAGCCCACTGTTTCAGCCCCTCTGAATCAGCCCCTCTGATTCAGCCCCTCTGTTTCAGCCCCTCTGTTTCAGCCCCTCTGTTTCTCGCCCTCTGTTCAGCCCCTCTGTTTCTCACCCTCTGTTTCAGACCCTCTGTTTCTCGCTCTCTGTTTCAGCCCCTCTGTTTCTCGCCCTCTGTTTCAGCCCCTCTGATACAGCCCCTCTGTTTCTCACCCTCTGTTTCAGCCCCTCTGTTTCTCGACCTCCGTTTCAGCCCGTCTGTTTCTCGCCCTCTGTTTCAGCCCCTCTGTTTAAAACCCTCTGTTTCTCGCCTTCTGTTTCAGCCCCTCTGTTTCTCGCCCTCTGTTTCAGCCCCTCTGTTTCTCGCCCTCTCTTTCAGCCCCTCTGTTTCAGCCCCTCTGTTACAGCCCCTCTGTTTCTCGCCCTCTGTTTCAGCCCCTCTGTTTCTCGCCCTCTGTTTCAGCCCCTCTATTTCTCGCCCTCTGTTTCAGCCCCTCTGTTTTAGCCCCACTGTTTCAGCCCCTTTGTTTCAGCCCCTCTGCTTCTCGCCCTCTGTTTCAGCCGCTCTGTTTCTCGCCCTCTGTATCAGCCCCTCTGTTTCAGCCCCACTGTTTCAGTCCCTCTGTTTCTCGCCCTCTGTTTCTGGCCCTCTGTTTCAGCCCCTCTGTTTCTCGCTCTCTGTTTCCGCCCCTCTGTTTCAGCCCCTCTGTTTCAGCCCCTCTGTTTCTCGCCCTCTGTTTCAGCCCCTCTGTTTCTTGCCCTCTGTTTCAGCCACTCTGTTTCTCGCCCTCTGTTTCAGCCTCTCTGTTTCTCGCCCTCTATTTCAGCCCCTCTGTTTCAGCCCCTCTGTTTCAGCCCCTCTGTTTCTCGCCCTCTGTTTCAGCCCCTCTGATTCAGCCCCTCTGTTTCTCGCCCTCTGTTTCAGCCCCTCTGTTTCTCGCCCTCTGTTTCAGCCCCTCTGTTTCAGCCCCTCTGTTACAGCCCCTCTGTTTCTCGCACTCTGTTTCAGCCCCTCTGTTTCTCGCCCTCTGTTTCAGCCCCTCTGATTCTCGCCCTCTGTTTCAGCCCCTCTGTTTCTCGCCCTCTGTTTCAGCCCCTCTGTTTCAGCCCCTCTGTTTCTCGCCCTCTGTTTCAGCCCCTCTGTTTCAGCCCCTCGGTTTCTCGCCCTCTGTTTCAGCCCCTCTATTTCTCGCCCTCTGTTTCAGCCCCTCTATTGTAGCCCCACTGTTTCAGCCCCTTTGTTTCAGCCACTATGTTTCTCGCCCTCTGTTTCAGCCCCTCTGTTTCCGCCCCTCTGTTTCAGCCCCTCTGTTTCTCGCTCTCTGTTTCAGCCCCTGTGTTTCCGCCCCTCTGTTTCAGCCCCTCTGTTTCAGCCCCTCTGTTTCTCGCCCTCTGTTTCAGCCCCTCTGTTTCTTGCCCTCTGTTTCAGCCCCTCTGTTTCTCGCCCTCTGTTTCAGCCACTCTGTTTCTGGCCCTCTGTTTCAGCCCCTCTGTTTCTCGCTCTTTGTTTCAGCCCCTCTGTTTCCGCCCCTCTGTTTCAGACCCTCTGTTTCTCGCTCTTTGTTTCAGCCCCTCTGTTTCCGCCCCTCTGTTTCAGCCCCTTTGATTCAGCCCCTCTGTTTCAGCCCCTCTGTTTCTCGCCCTCTGTTTCAGTCCCTCTTTTCTTGCCCTCTGTTTCAGCCACTCTGTTTCTCGCCCTCTGTTTCAGCCACTCTGTTTCTCGCCCTCTGTTTCAGCCCCTCTGTTTCAGCCCCTCTGTTTCAGTCCCTCTGTTTCAGCCCCTCTGTTTCTCGCCCTCTGTTTCAGCCCCTCTGTTTCTCGCCCTGTGTTTCAGCCTCTCCGTTTCTCGCCCTCTGTTTCAGCCCCACTGTTTCAGCTCCTCTGTTTCAGCCCCTCTGTTTCTCGCCCTCTGTTTCAGCCCCTCTGTTTGTCGCCCTCTGTATCAGGCGCTTTGTTTCAGCCCCTTTGTTTCAGCCCCACTTTTTCAGCCCCTCTGTTTCTCGCCCTCTGTTTCTCGCCCTCTGTTTCAGCCACTCTGTTTCTCGCCCTCTGTTTCAGCCCCTCTGTTTCAGCCCATCTGATTCAGCCTGTCTGATACAGCCCCTCTGTTTCTCGCTCTCTGTTTCAGCCACTCTGTTTCAGCCCCTCTGTTTCTTGCCCTCTGTTTCAGCCCCTCTGTTTCTCGCCCTCTGTTTCAGCCCCTCTGTTTCTTGCCCGCTGTTTCAGCCCCTCTGTTTCTCGCCCTCTGTTTCAGTCCCTCTGTTTCGCGCTCTCTGTTTCAGCCCCTTTGTTTCAGTCCCTCTGTTTCTCGCCCTCTGTTTCTGCCCGTCTGTTTCTCGCCCTCTGTTTCAGCCCCTCTGTTTCTCGCCCTCTGTTTCAGCCCCTCTGTTTCTCGCCCTCTGTTTCAGCCCCTCTGTTTCTCGCCCTCTGTTTCAGCCTCTCTGTTTTTTGCCCTCGGATTCAGCCCCTCTGTTTCAGCCCCTCTGTTTCAGCCCCTCTGTTTCAGCCCCTCTGTTTCTCGCCCTCTGTTTCAGCCCCTCTGTTTCTCGCCCTCTGTTTCAGCCCCTCTGATTCAGCCACTCTGTTTCAGCCCCTCTGATTCAGCCCCTCTGTTTCAGCCCCTCTATTTCAGACCCTTTGTTTCAGCCCCTCTGTTTCATCCACTCTGTTTCTCGCCCTCTGTTTCTCACCCTCTGTTTCTCGCCCTCTGTTTCAGCCCCTCTGTTTTTCGCCCTCTGTTTCAGCCCCTCTGTTTCTCGCCCTCTGTTTCAGCCCCTCTGTTTCAGCCCCTCTGTTTCTCGCCCTCTGTTTCTCACCCGCTGTTTCAGCCCCTTTGTTTCTCGCCCTCTGTTTCAGCCCCTCTGTTTCAGTCCCTCTGATTCAGCCCCTCTGATTCAGCCCCTCTGTTTCTCGCCCTCTGTTTCAGCCCCTCTGTTTCAGCCCCTCTGTTTCTGCCCCTCTGCTTCAGCCGCTCTGTTTCTCGCCCTCTGTTTCAGGCCCTCTGTTTTTCTCACTCTGTTTCAGCCCCTCTGTTTCAGGCTCTCTGTTTCAGCCCGTCTGTTTCAGCCCCTCTGTTTCAGCCCCTCTGTTTCTTGCCCTCTGTTTCTCACCCGCTGTTTCAGCCCCTTTGTTTCTCGCCCTCTGTTTCAGCCCCTCTGTTTCAGCCCCTCTGATTCAGCCCCTCTGTTTCAGCCCCTCTGTTTCAGCCCCTCTGTTTCTCGCCCTCAGTTTCTGCCATTCTGTTTCTCGCCCTCTGTTTCAGCCCCTCTGTTTCTCGCCCTCTGTTTCAGCCCCTCTGTTTCTGCCCCTCAGTTTCTCGCCTTCTGTTTCAGCCCCTCTGTTTCTCACCTTCTGTTTCAGCCCCTCTGATTCAGCCCCTCTGTTTCAGCCCTTCTGATTCAGCCCCTCTGATTCAGCCCCTCTGTTTCTCGCCCTCTGTTTCAGCCCCTCTGTTTCAGCCCTTCTGTTTCAGCCACTCTGTTTCAGCCCCTCTGTTTCTTGCCCTCTGTTTCAGCCCCTCTGTTTCTCGCCCTCTGTTTCAGTCCCTCTGTTTCTCGCCATCAGTTTCAGCCGCTCTGTTTCGCGCTCTCTGTTTCAGCCCCTCTGTTTCAGCTCCTCTGTTTCTCGCCCTCTGTTTCTGCCCGTCTGTTTCTCGCCCTCTGTTTCAGCCCCTCTGTTTCTCGCCCTCTGTTTCAGCACCTCTGATTAAGCCCCTCTGTTTCAGCCCCTCTGAATCAGCCCCTCTGATTCAGCCCCTCTGTTTCAGCCCCTCTGTTTCAGCCCCTCTGTTTCAGCCCCTTTGTTTCAGCCCCTCTGTTTCTCGCCCTCTGTTTCAGCCGCTCTGTTTCTCGCCCTCTGTATCAGCCCCTCGGTTTTAGCCCCACTGTTTCAGCCCCTTTGTTTCAGCCCCTCTGTTTCTCGCCCTCTGTTTCAGCCGCTCTGTTTCTCGCCCTCTGTATCAGCCCCTCTTTTTCAGCCCCACTGTTTCAGTCCCTCTGTTTCTCGCCCTCTGTTTCTGGCCCTCTGTTTCAGCCCCTCTGTTTCTCGCTCTCTGTTTCAGCCCCTCTGTTTCAGCCCCTCTGTTTCAGCCCCTCTGTTTCTCGCCCTCTGTTTCAGCCCCTCTGTTTCTTGCCCTCTGTTTCAGCCACTCTGTTTCTCGCCCTCTGTTTCAGCCTCTCTGTTTCTCGCCCTCTGTTTCAGCCCCTCTGTTTCAGCCCCTCTGTTTCAGCCCCTCTGTTTCAGCCCCTCTGTTTCTCGCCTTCTGTTTCAGCCCCTCTGATTCAGCCCCTCTGTTTCTCGCCCTCTGTTTCAGCCCCTCTGTTTCTCGCCCTCTGTTTCAGCCCCTCTGTTTCAGTCCCTCTGTTTCTCGCCCTCTGTTTCAGCCTCTCTGTTTCTCGCCCTCTGTTTCAGCCCCTCTGTTTCTCGCCCTCTGTTTCAGCCCCTCTGTTTCTCGCCCTCTGTTTCAGCCCCTCTGTTTCAGCCCCTCTGTTTCAGCCCCTCTCTTTCTCGCCCTCTGTTTCAGCCCGTCTGTTTCAGCCCCTCGGTTTCTCGCCCTCTCTTTCAGCCCCTCTATTTCTCGCCCTCTGTTTCAGCCCCTCTATTGTAGCCCCACTGTTTCAGCCCCTTTGTTTCAGCCACTATTTTCTCGCCCTCTGTTTCAGCCCCTCTGTTTCCGCCCCTCTGTTTCAGCCCCTCTGTTTCTCGCTCTCTGTTTCAGCCACTCTGTTTCCGCCCCTCTGTTTCAGCCCCTCTGTTTCAGCCCCTCTGTTTCTCGCCCTCTGTTTCAGCCCCTCTGTTTCTTGCCCTCTGTTTCAGCCACTCTGTTTCTCGCCCTCTGTTTCAGCCACTCTGTTTCTGGCCCTCTGTTTCAGCCCCTCTGTTTCTCGCTCTCTGTTTCAGCCCCTCTGTTTCCGCCCCTCTGTTTCAGCCCCTCTGTTTCAGCCCCTCTGTTTCTCGTCCTCTGTTTCAGCCCCTCTGTTTCTCGCCCTGTGTTTCAGCCTCTCTGTTTCTCGCCCTCTGTTTCAGCCCCACTGTTTCAGCCCCTCTGTTTCAGCCCCTCTGTTTCTCGCCCTCTGTTTCAGCCCCTCTGTTCCTCGCCCTCTGTATCAGGTGCTTTGTTTCAGCCCCTTTGTTTCAGCCCCACTTTTTCAGCCCCTCTGTTTCTCGCCCTCTGTTTCTCGCCCTCTGTTTCAGCCACTCTTTTTCTCGCCCTCCGTTTCAGCCCCTCTGTTTCAGCCCATCTGATTCAGCCTGTCTGATTCAGCCCCTCTGTTTCTCGCCCTCTGTTTCAGCCACTCTGTTTCAGCCCCTCTGTTTCTTGCCCTCTGTTTCAGCCCCTCTGTTTCTCACCCTCTGTTTCAGCCCCTCTGTTTCTTGCCCTCTGTTTCAGCCCCTCTGTTTCTCGCCCTCTGTTTCAGTCCCTCTGTTTCGCGCTCTCTGTTTCAGCCCCTTTGTTTCAGTCCCTCTGTTTCTCGCCCTCTGTTTCTGCCCGTCTGTTTCTCGCCCTCTGTTTCAGCCCCTCTGTTTCTCGCCCTCTGTTTCAGCCCCTCTGATTAAGCCCTCTGTTTCAGACCCTCTGAATCAGCCCCTCTGATTCAGCTTTCTGTTTCAGCCCCTCTGTTTCAGCCCCTCTGTTTCTCGCCCTCTGTTTCAGCCCCTATGTTTCTCACCCTCTGTTTCAGACCCTCTGTTTCAGCCCCTCTGTTTCTCGCTCTCTGTTTCAGCCCCTCTGTTTCTCGCCCTCTGTTTCAGCCCCTCTGATACAGCCCCTCTGTTTCTCGCCCTCTGTTTCAGCCCCTCTGTTTCTCGACCTCTGTTTCAGCCCATCTGTTTCTCGCCCTCCGTTTCAGCCCCTCTGTTTCAGCCCCTCTGTTTCTCGCCTTCTGTTTCAGCCCCTCTGTTTCTCGCCCTCTGTTTCAGCCCCTCTGTTTCTCGCCCTCTGTTTCAGCCCCTCTATTTCTCGCCCTCTGTTTCAGCCCCTCTGTTTTAGCCCCACTGTTTCAGCCCCTTTGTTTCAGCCCCTCTGCTTCTCGCCCTCTGTTTCAGCCGCTCTGTTTCTCGCCCTCTGTATCAGCCCCTCTGTTTCAGCCCCACTGTTTCAGTCCCTCTGTTTCTCGCCCTCTGTTTCTGGCCCTCTGTTTCAGCCCCTCTGTTTCTCGCTCTCTGTTTCCGCCCCTCTGTTTCAGCCCCTCTGTTTCAGCCCCTCTGTTTCTCGCCCTCTGTTTCAGCCCCTCTGTTTCTTGCCCTCTGTTTCAGCCACTCTGTTTCTCGCTCTCTGTTTCAGCCTCTCTGTTTCTCGCCCTCTGTTTCAGCCCCTCTGTTTCAGCCCCACTGTTTCAGCCCCTCTGTTTCTCGCCCTCTGTTTCAGCCCCTCTGATTCTGCCCCTCTGTTTCTCGCCCTCTGTTTCAGCCCCTCTGTTTCTCGCCCTCTGTTTCAGCCCCTCTGTTTCAGCCCCTCTGTTACAGCCCCTCTGTTTCTCGCCCTCTGTTTCAGCCCCTCTGTTTCTCGCCCTCTGTTTCAGCCCCTCTGATTCTCGCCCTCTGTTTCAGCCGCTCTGTTTCTCGCCCTCTGTTTCAGCCCCTCTGTTTCAGCCCCTCTGTTTCTCGCCCTCTGTTTCAGCCCCTCTGTTTCAGCCCCTCGGTTTCTCGCGCTCTGTTTCAGCCCCTCTATTTCTCGCCCTCTGTTTCAGCCCCTCTATTGTAGCCCCACTGTTTCAGCCCCTTTGTTTCAGCCACTATGTTTCTCGCCCTCTGTTTCAGCCCCTCTGTTTCCGCCCCTCTGTTTCAGCCCCTCTGTTTCTCGCTCTCTGTTTCAGCCCCTGTGTTTCCGCCCCTCTGTTTCAGCCCCTCTGTTTCTTGCCCTCTGTTTCAGCCCCTCTGTTTCTCGCCCTCTGTTTCAGCCACTCTGTTTCTGGCCCTCTGTTTCAGCCCCTCTGTTTCTCGCTCTTTGTTTCAGCCCCTCTGTTTCCGCCCCTCTGTTTCAGCCCCTCTGTTTCAGCCCCTCTGTTTCTCGCCCTCTGTTTCAGCCCCTCTTTTCTTGCCCTCTGTTTCAGCCACTCTGTTTCTCGCCCTCTGTTTCAGCCACTCTGTTTCTCGCCCTCTGTTTCAGCCCCTCTGTTTCAGCCCCTCTGTTTCAGTCCCTCTGTTTCAGCCCCTCTGTTTCTCGCCCTCTGTTTCAGCCCCTCTGTTTCTCGCCCTGTGTTTCAGCCTCTCTGTTTCTCGCCCTCTGTTTCAGCCCCACTGTTTCAGCTCCTCTGTTTCAGCCCCTCTGTTTCTCGCCCTCTGTTTCAGCCCCTCTGTTTGTCGCCCTCTGTATCAGGCGCTTTGTTTCAGCCCCTTTGTTTCAGCCCCACTTTTTCAGCCCCTCTGTTTCTCGCCCTCTGTTTCTCGCCCTCTGTTTCAGCCACTCTGTTTCTCGCCTCTGTTTCAGCCACTCTGTTTCAGCCCCTCTGTTTCTTGCTCTCTGTTTCAGCCCCTCTGTTTCTCGCCCTCTGTTTCAGCCCCTCTGTTTCTTGCCCGCTGTTTCAGTCCCTCTGTTTCGCGCTCTCTGTTTCAGCCCCTTTGTTTCAGTCCCTCTGTTTCTCGCCCTCTGTTTCTGCCCGTCTGTTTCTCGCCCTCTGTTTCAGCCCCTCTGTTTCAGCCCCTCTGTTTCAGCCCCTCTGTTTCTCGCCCTCTGTTTCAGCCCCTCTGTTTCTCACCCTCTGTTTCAGACCCTCTGTTTCAGCCCCTCTGTTTCTCGCTCTCTGTTTCAGCCCCTCTGTTTCTCGCCCTCTGTTTCAGCCCCTCTGATACAGCCCCTCTGTTTCTCGCCCTCTGTTTCAGCCCCTCTGTTTCTCGACCTCTGTTTCAGCCCATCTGTTTCTCGCCCTCTGTTTCAGCCCCTCTGTTTCAGCCACTCTTTTTCTCGCCCTCCGTTTCAGCCCCTCTGTTTCAGCCCATCTGATTCAGCCTGTCTGATTCAGCCCCTCTGTTTCTCGCCCTCTGTTTCAGCCACTCTGTTTCAGCCCCTCTGTTTCTTGCCCTCTGTTTCAGCCCCTCTGTTTCTCACCCTCTGTTTCAGCCCCTCTGTTTCTTGCCCTCTGTTTCAGCCCCTCTGTTTCTCGCCCTCTGTTTCAGTCCCTCTGTTTCGCGCTCTCTGTTTCAGCCCCTTTGTTTCAGTCCCTCTGTTTCTCGCCCTCTGTTTCTGCCCGTCTGTTTCTCGCCCTCTGTTTCAGCCCCTCTGTTTCTCGCCCTCTGTTTCAGCCCCTCTGATTAAGCCCTCTGTTTCAGCCCCTCTGAATCAGCCCCTCTGATTCAGCTTTCTGTTTCAGCCCCTCTGTTTCAGCCCCTCTGTTTCTCGCCCTCTGTTTCAGCCCCTCTGTTTCTCACCCTCTGTTTCAGACCCTCTGTTTCAGCCCCTCTGTTTCTCGCTCTCTGTTTCAGCCCCTCTGTTTCTCGCCCTCTGTTTCAGCCCCTCTGATACAGCCCCTCTGTTTCTCGCCCTCTGTTTCAGCCCCTATGTTTCTCGACCTCTGTTTCAGCCCATCTGTTTCTCGCCCTCTGTTTCAGCCCCTCTGTTTCAGCCCCTCTGTTTCTCGCCTTCTGTTTCAGCCCCTCTGTTTCTCGCCCTGTGTTTCAGCCCCTCTGTTTCTCGCCCTCTGTTTCAGCCCCTCTATTTCTCGCCCTCTGTTTCAGCCCCTCTGTTTTAGCCCCACTGTTTCAGCCCCTTTGTTTCAGCCCCTCTGCTTCTCGCCCTCTGTTTCAGCCGCTCTGTTTCTCGCCCTCTGTATCAGCCCCTCTGTTTCAGCCCCACTGTTTCAGTCCCTCTGTTTCTCGCCCTCTGTTTCTGGCCCTCTGTTTCAGCCCCTCTGTTTCTCGCTCTCTGTTTCCGCCCCTCTGTTTCAGCCCCTCTGTTTCAGCCCCTCTGTTTCTCGCCCTCTGTTTCAGCCCCTCTGTTTCTTGCCCTCTGTTTCAGCCACTCTGTTTCTCGCTCTCTGTTTCAGCCTCTCTGTTTCTCGCCCTCTGTTTCAGCCCCTCTGTTTCAGCCCCACTGTTTCAGCCCCTCTGTTTCTCGCCCTCTGTTTCAGCCCCTCTGATTCTGCCCCTCTGTTTCTCGCCCTCTGTTTCAGCCCCTCTGTTTCTCGCCCTCTGTTTCAGCCCCTCTGTTTCAGCCCCTCTGTTACAGCCCCTCTGTTTCTCGCCCTCTGTTTCAGCCCCTCTGTTTCTCGCCCTCTGTTTCAGCCCCTCTGATTCTCGCCCTCTGTTTCAGCCCCTCTGTTTCTCGCCCTCTGTTTCAGCCCCTCTGTTTCAGCCCCTCGGTTTCTCGCGCTCTGTTTCAGCCACTCTGTTTCTCGCCTCTGTTTCAGCCACTCTGTTTCAGCCCCTCTGTTTCTTGCTCTCTGTTTCAGCCCCTCTGTTTCTCGCCCTCTGTTTCAGCCCCTCTGTTTCTTGCCCGCTGTTTCAGTCCCTCTGTTTCGCGCTCTCTGTTTCAGCCCCTTTGTTTCAGTCCCTCTGTTTCTCGCCCTCTGTTTCTGCCCGTCTGTTTCTCGCCCTCTGTTTCAGCCCCTCTGTTTCAGCCCCTCTGTTTCAGCCCCTCTGTTTCTCGCCCTCTGTTTCAGCCCCTCTGTTTCTCACCCTCTGTTTCAGACCCTCTGTTTCAGCCCCTCTGTTTCTCGCTCTCTGTTTCAGCCCCTCTGTTTCTCGCCCTCTGTTTCAGACCCTCTGATACAGCCCCTCTGTTTCTCGCCCTCTGTTTCAGCCCCTCTGTTTCTCGACCTCTGTTTCAGCCCATCTGTTTCTCGCCCTCTGTTTCAGCCCCTCTGTTTCAGCCACTCTTTTTCTCGCCCTCCGTTTCAGCCCCTCTGTTTCAGCCCATCTGATTCAGCCTGTCTGATTCAGCCCCTCTGTTTCTCGCTCTCTGTTTCAGCCACTCTGTTTCAGCCCCTCTGTTTCTTGCCCTCTGTTTCAGCCCCTCTGTTTCTCACCCTCTGTTTCAGCCCCTCTGTTTCTTGCCCTCTGTTTCAGCCCCTCTGTTTATCGCCCTCTGTTTCAGTCCCTCTGTTTCGCGCTCTCTGTTTCAGCCCCTTTGTTTCAGTCCCTCTGTTTCTCGCCCTCTGTTTCTGCCCGTCTGTTTCTCGCCCTCTGTTTCAGCCCCTCTGTTTCTCGCCCTCTGTTTCAGCCCCTCTGATTAAGCCCTCTGTTTCAGCCCCTCTGAATCAGCCCCTCTGATTCAGCTTTCTGTTTCAGCCCCTCTGTTTCAGCCCCTCTGTTTCTCGCCCTCTGTTTCAGCCCCTCTGTTTCTCACCCTCTGTTTCAGACCCTCTGTTTCAGCCCCTCTGTTTCTCGCTCTCTGTTTCAGCCCCTCTGTTTCTCGCCCTCTGTTTCAGCCCCTCTGATACAGCCCCTCTGTTTCTCGCCCTCTGTTTCAGCCCCTATGTTTCTCGACCTCTGTTTCAGCCCATCTGTTTCTCGCCCTCTGTTTCAGCCCCTCTGTTTCAGCCCCTCTGTTTCTCGCCTTCTGTTTCAGCCCCTCTGTTTCTCGCCCTCTGTTTCAGCCCCTCTGTTTCTCGCCCTCTGTTTCAGCCCCTCTATTTCTCGCCCTCTGTTTCAGCCCCTCTGTTTTAGCCCCACTGTTTCAGCCCCTTTGTTTCAGCCCCTCTGCTTCTCGCCCTCTGTTTCAGCCGCTCTGTTTCTCGCCCTCTGTATCAGCCCCTCTGTTTCAGCCCCACTGTTTCAGTCCCTCTGTTTCTCGCCCTCTGTTTCTGGCCCTCTGTTTCAGCCCCTCTGTTTCTCGCTCTCTGTTTCCGCCCCTCTGTTTCAGCCCCTCTGTTTCAGCCCCTCTGTTTCTCGCCCTCTGTTTCAGCCCCTCTGTTTCTTGCCCTCTGTTTCAGCCACTCTGTTTCTCGCTCTCTGTTTCAGCCTCTCTGTTTCTCGCCCTCTGTTTCAGCCCCTCTGTTTCAGCCCCACTGTTTCAGCCCCTCTGTTTCTCGCCCTCTGTTTCAGCCCCTCTGATTCTGCCCCTCTGTTTCTCGCCCTCTGTTTCAGCCCCTCTGTTTCTCGCCCTCTGTTTCAGCCCCTCTGTTTCAGCCCCTCTGTTACAGCCCCTCTGTTTCTCGCCCTCTGTTTCAGCCCCTCTGTTTCTCGCCCTCTGTTTCAGCCCCTCTGATTCTCGCCCTCTGTTTCAGCCCCTCTGTTTCTCGCCCTCTGTTTCAGCCCCTCTGTTTCAGCCCCTCGGTTTCTCGCGCTCTGTTTCAGCCCCTCTATTTCTCGCCCTCTGTTTCAGCCCCTCTATTGTAGCCCCACTGTTTCAGCCCCTTTGTTTCAGCCACTATGTTTCTCGCCCTCTGTTTCAGCCCCTCTGTTTCCGCCCCTCTGTTTCAGCCCCTCTGTTTCTCGCTCTCTGTTTCAGCCCCTGTGTTTCCGCCCCTCTGTTTCAGCCACTCTGTTTCAGCCCCTCTGTTTCTCGCCCTCTGTTTCAGCCCCTCTGTTTCTTGCCCTCTGTTTCAGCCCCTCTGTTTCTCGCCCTCTGTTTCAGCCACTCTGTTTCTGGCCCTCTGTTTCAGCCCCTCTGTTTCTCGCTCTTTGTTTCAGCCCCTCTGTTTCCGCCCCTCTGTTTCAGCCCCTCTGTTTCAGCCCCTCTGTTTCTCGCCCTCTGTTTCAGCCCCTCTTTTCTTGCCCTCTGTTTCAGCCACTCTGTTTCTCGCCCTCTGTTTCAGCCACTCTGTTTCTCGCCCTCTGTTTCAGCCCCTCTGTTTCAGCCCCTCTGTTTCAGTCCCTCTGTTTCAGCCCCTCTGTTTCTCGCCCTCTGTTTCAGCCCCTCTGTTTCTCGCCCTGTGTTTCAGCCTCTCTGTTTCTCGCCCTCTGTTTCAGCCCCACTGTTTCAGCTCCTCTGTTTCAGCCCCTCTGTTTCTCGCCCTCTGTTTCAGCCCCTCTGTTTGTCGCCCTCTGTATCAGGCGCTTTGTTTCAGCCCCTTTGTTTCAGCCCCACTTTTTCAGCCCCTCTGTTTCTCGCCCTCTGTTTCTCGCCCTCTGTTTCAGCCACTCTGTTTCTCGCCCTCTGTTTCAGCCCCTCTGTTTCAGCCCATCTGATTCAGCCTGTCTGATTCAGCCCCTCTGTTTCTCGCCCTCTGTTTCAGCCACTCTGTTTCAGCCCCTCTGTTTCTTGCCCTCTGTTTCAGCCCCTCTGTTTCTCGCCCTCTGTTTCAGCCCCTCTGTTTCTTGCCCGCTGTTTCAGTCCCTCTGTTTCGCGCTCTCTGTTTCAGCCCCTTTGTTTCAGTCGCTCTGTTTCTCGCCCTCTGTTTCTGCCCGTCTGTTTCTCGCCCTCTGTTTCAGCCCCTCTGTTTCAGCCTCTCTGTTTCAGCCCCTCTGTTTCTCGCCCTCTGTTTCAGCCACTCTGTTTCTCACCCTCTGTTTCAGACCCTCTGTTTCAGCCCCTCTGTTTCTCGCTCTCTGTTTCAGCCCCTCTGTTTCTCGCCCTCTGTTTCAGCCCCTCTGATACAGCCCCTCTGTTTCTCGCCCTCTGTTTCAGCCCCTCTGTTTCTCGACCTCTGTTTCAGCCCATCTGTTTCTCGCCCTCTGTTTCAGCCCCTCTGTTTCAGCCCCTCTGTTTCTCGCCTTCTGTTTCAGCCCCTCTGTTTCTCGCCCTCTGTTTCAGCCCCTCTGTTTCTCGCCCTCTGTTTCAGCCCCTCTATTTCTCGCCCTCTGTTTCAGCCCCTCTGTTTTAGCCCCACTGTTTCAGCCCCTTTGTTTCAGCCCCTCTGCTTCTCGCCCTCTGTTTCAGCCGCTCTGTTTCTCGCCCTCTGTATCAGCCCCTCTGTTTCAGCCCCACTGTTTCAGTCCCTCTGTTTCTCGCCCTCTGTTTCTGGCCCTCTGTTTCAGCCCCTCTGTTTCTCGCTCTCTGTTTCAGCCCCTCTGTTTCAGCCCCTCTGTTTCTCGCCCTCTGTTTCAGCCCCTCTGATTCAGCCCCTCTGTTTCTCGCCCTCTGTTTCAGCCCCTCTGTTTCTCGCCCTCTGTTTCAGCCCCTCTGTTTCAGCCCCTCTGTTACAGCACCTCTGTTTCTCGCCCTCTGTTTCAGCCCCTCTGTTTCTCGCCCTCTGTTTCAGCCCCTCTGATTCTCGCCCTCTGTTTCAGCCGCTCTGTTTCTCGCCCTCTGTTTCAGCCCCTCTGTTTCAGCCCCTCTGTTTCTCGCCCTCTGTTTCAGCCCCTCTGTTTCAGCCCCTCGGTTTCTCGCCCTCTGTTTCAGCCCCTCTATTTCTCGCCCTCTGTTTCAGCCCCTCTATTGTAGCCCCACTGTTTCAGCCCCTTTGTTTCAGCCACTATGTTTCTCGCCCTCTGTTTCAGCCCCTCTGTTTCCGCCCCTCTGTTTCAGCCCCTCTGTTTCTCGCTCTCTGTTTCAGCCCCTGTGTTTCCGCCCCTCTGTTTCAGCCCCTCTGTTTCAGCCCCTCTGTTTCTCGCCCTCTGTTTCAGCCCCTCTGTTTCTTGCCCTCTGTTTCAGCCCCTCTGTTTCTCGCCCTCTGTTTCAGCCACTCTGTTTCTGGCCCTCTGTTTCAGCCCCTCTGTTTCGCGCTCTTTGTTTCAGCCCCTCTGTTTCCGCCCCTCTGTTTCAGCCCCTCAGTTTCAGCCCCTCTGTTTCTCGCCCTCTGTTTCAGCCCCTCTTTTCTTGCCCTCTGTTTCAGCCACTCTGTTTCTCGCCCTCTGTTTCAGCCACTCTGTTTCTCGCCCTCTGTTTCAGCCCCTCTGTTTCAGCCCCTCTGTTTCAGTCCCTCTGTTTCAGCCCCTCTGTTTCTCGCCCTCTGTTTCAGCCCCTCTGTTTCTCGCCCTGTGTTTCAGCCTCTCTGTTTCTCGCCCTCTGTTTCAGCCCCACTGTTTCAGCTCCTCTGTTTCAGCCCCTCTGTTTCTCGCCCTCTGTTTCAGCCCCTCTGTTTGTCGCCCTCTGTATCAGGCGCTTTGTTTCAGCCCCTTTGTTTCAGCCCCACTTTTTCAGCCCCTCTGTTTCTCGCCCTCTGTTTCTCGCCCTCTGTTTCAGCCACTCTGTTTCTCGCCCTCTGTTTCAGCCCCTCTGTTTCAGCCCATCTGATTCAGCCTGTCTGATTCAGCCCCTCTGTTTCTCGCCCTCTGTTTCAGCCACTCTGTTTCAGCCCCTCTGTTTCTTGCCCTCTGTTTCAGCCCCTCTGTTTCTCGCCCTCTGTTTCAGCCCCTCTGTTTCTTGCCCGCTGTTTCAGTCCCTCTGTTTCGCGCTCTCTGTTTCAGCCCCTTTGTTTCAGTCCCTCTGTTTCTCGCCCTCTGTTTCAGCCCCTCTGTTTCTCGCCCTCTGTTTCAGCCCCTCTGTTTCTCGCCCTCTGTTTCAGCCCCTCTGTTTCTCGCCCTCTGTTTCAGCCTCTCTGTTTCTTGCCCTCGGATTCAGCCCCTCTGTTTCAGCCCCTCTGTTTCAGCCCCTCTGTTTCAGCCCCTCTGTTTCTCGCCCTCTGTTTCAGCCCCTCTGTTTCTCGCCCTCTGTTTCAGACCCTCTCATTCAGCCACTCTGTTTCAGCCCCTCTGATTCTGCCCCTCTGTTTCAGCCCCTCTATTTCAGCCCCTTTGTTTCAGCCCCTCTGTTTCATCCACTCTGTTTCTCGCCCTCTGTTTCTCACCCTCTGTTTCTCGCCCTCTGTTTCAGCCCCTCTGTTTTTCGCCCTCTGTTTCAGCCCCTCTGTTTCTCGCCCTCTGTTTCAGCCCCTCTGTTTCAGCCCCTCTGTTTCTCGCCCTCTGTTTCTCACCCGCTGTTTCAGCCCCTTTGTTTCTCGCCCTCTGTTTCAGCCCCTCTGTTTCAGTCCCTCTGATTCAGCCCCTCTGATTCAGCCCCTCTGTTTCTCGCCCTCTGTTTCAGCCCCTCTGTTTCAGCCCCTCTGTTTCTGCCCCTCTGCTTCAGCCGCTCTGTTTCTCGCCCTCTGTTTCAGGCCCTCTGTTTTTCGCCCTCTGTTTCAGCCCCTCTGTTTCAGGCTCTCTGTTTCAGCCCGTCTGTTTCAGCCCCTCTGTTTCAGCCCCTCTGTTTCTTGCCCTCTGTTTCTCACCCGCTGTTTCAGCCCCTTTGTTTCTCGCCCTCTGTTTCAGGCTCTCTGTTTCAGCCCCTCTGTTTCAGCCCCTCTGATTCAGCCCCTCTGTTTCAGCCCCTCTGTTTCTCGCCCTCTGTTTCAGCCCCTCTGTTTCTTGCCCTCTGTTTCAGCCCCTCTGTTTCAGCCCCTCTGTTTCTCGCCCTCTGTTTCTGCCCCTCTGTTTCTCGCCCTCTGTTTCAGCCCCTCTGTTTCAGCCCCTCTGTTTCAGTCCCTCTGTTTCAGCCCCTCTGTTTCTCGCCCTCTGTTTCAGCCCCTCTGTTTCTCGCCCTGTGTTTCAGCCTCTCTGTTTCTCGCCCTCTGTTTCAGCCCCACTGTTTCAGCTCCTCTGTTTCAGCCCCTCTGTTTCTCGCCCTCTGTTTCAGCCCCTCTGTTTGTCGCCCTCTGTATCAGGCGCTTTGTTTCAGCCCCTTTGTTTCAGCCCCACTTTTTCAGCCCCTCTGTTTCTCGCCCTCTGTTTCTCGCCCTCTGTTTCAGCCACTCTGTTTCTCGCCCTCTGTTTCAGCCCCTCTGTTTCAGCCCATCTGATTCAGCCTGTCTGATTCAGCCCCTCTGTTTCTCGCCCTCTGTTTCAGCCACTCTGTTTCAGCCCCTCTGTTTCTTGCCCTCTGTTTCAGCCCCTCTGTTTCTCGCCCTCTGTTTCAGCCCCTCTGTTTCTTGCCCGCTGTTTCAGTCCCTCTGTTTCGCGCTCTCTGTTTCAGCCCCTTTGTTTCAGTCCCTCTGTTTCTCGCCCTCTGTTTCTGCCCGTCTGTTTCTCGCCCTCTGTTTCAGCCCCTCTGTTTCAGCCTCTCTGTTTCAGCCCCTCTGTTTCTCGCCCTCTGTTTCAGCCACTCTGTTTCTCACCCTCTGTTTCAGACCCTCTGTTTCAGCCCCTCTGTTTCTCGCTCTCTGTTTCAGCCCCTCTGTTTCTCGCCCTCTGTTTCAGCCCCTCTGATACAGCCCCTCTGTTTCTCGCCCTCTGTTTCAGCCCCTCTGTTTCTCGACCTCTGTTTCAGCCCATCTGTTTCTCGCACTCTGTTTCAGCCCCTCTGTTTCAGCCCCTCTGTTTCTCGCCTTCTGTTTCAGCCCCTCTGTTTCTCGCCCTCTGTTTCAGCCCCTCTGTTTCTCGCCCTCTGTTTCAGCCCCTCTATTTCTCGCCCTCTGTTTCAGCCCCTCTGTTTTAGCCCCACTGTTTCATCCCCTTTGTTTCAGCCCCTCTGCTTCTCGCCCTCTGTTTCAGCCGCTCTGTTTCTCGCCCTCTGTATCAGCCCCTCTGTTTCAGCCCCACTGTTTCAGTCCCTCTGTTTCTCGCCCTCTGTTTCTGGCCCTCTGTTTCAGCCCCTCTGTTTCTCGCTCTCTGTTTCAGCCCCTCTGTTTCAGCCCCTCTGTTTCTCGCCCTCTGTTTCAGCCCCTCTGATTCAGCCCCTCTGTTTCTCGCCCTCTGTTTCAGCCCCTCTGTTTCTCGCCCTCTGTTTCAGCCCCTCTGTTTCAGCCCCTCTGTTACAGCCCCTCTGTTTCTCGCCCTCTGTTTCAGCCCCTCTGTTTCTCGCCCTCTGTTTCAGCCCCTCTGATTCTCGCCCTCTGTTTCAGCCGCTCTGTTTCTCGCCCTCTGTTTCAGCCCCTCTGTTTCAGCCCATCTGTTTCTCGCCCTCTGTTTCAGCCCCTCTGTTTCAGCCCCTCGGTTTCTCGCCCTCTGTTTCAGCCCCTCTATTTCTCGCCCTCTGTTTCAGCCCCTCTATTGTAGCCCCACTGTTTCAGCCCCTTTGTTTCAGCCACTATGTTTCTCGCCCTCTGTTTCAGCCCCTCTGTTTCCGCCCCTCTGTTTCAGCCCCTCTGTTTCTCGCTCTCTGTTTCAGCCCCTGTGTTTCCGCCCCTCTGTTTCAGCCCCTCTGTTTCAGCCCCTCTGTTTCTCGCCCTCTGTTTCAGCCCCTCTGTTTCTTGCCCTCTGTTTCAGCCCCTCTGTTTCTCGCCCTCTGTTTCAGCCACTCTGTTTCTGGCCCTCTGTTTCAGCCCCTCTGTTTCGCGCTCTTTGTTTCAGCCCCTCTGTTTCCGCCCCTCTGTTTCAGCCCCTCTGTTTCAGCCCCTCTGTTTCTCGCCCTCTGTTTCAGCCCCTCTTTTCTTGCCCTCTGTTTCAGCCACTCTGTTTCTCGCCCTCTGTTTCAGCCACTCTGTTTCTCGCCCTCTGTTTCAGCCCCTCTGTTTCAGCCCCTCTGTTTCAGTCCCTCTGTTTCAGCCCCTCTGTTTCTCGCCCTCTGTTTCAGCCCCTCTGTTTCTCGCCCTGTGTTTCAGCCTCTCTGTTTCTCGCCCTCTGTTTCAGCCCCACTGTTTCAGCTCCTCTGTTTCAGCCCCTCTGTTTCTCGCCCTCTGTTTCAGCCCCTCTGTTTGTCGCCCTCTGTATCAGGCGCTTTGTTTCAGCCCCTTTGTTTCAGCCCCACTTTTTCAGCCCCTCTGTTTCTCGCCCTCTGTTTCTCGCCCTCTGTTTCAGCCACTCTGTTTCTCGCCCTCTGTTTCAGCCCCTCTGTTTCAGCCCATCTGATTCAGCCTGTCTGATTCAGCCCCTCTGTTTCTCGCCCTCTGTTTCAGCCACTCTGTTTCAGCCCCTCTGTTTCTTGCCCTCTGTTTCAGCCCCTCTGTTTCTCGCCCTCTGTTTCAGCCCCTCTGTTTCTCGCCCTCTGTTTCAGCCCCTCTGTTTCTCGCCCTCTGTTTCAGCCCCTCTGTTTCTCGCCCTCTGTTTCAGCCTCTCTGTTTCTTGCCCTCGGATTCAGCCCCTCTGTTTCAGCCCCTCTGTTTCAGCCCCTCTGTTTCAGCCCCTCTGTTTCTCGCCCTCTGTTTCAGCCCCTCTGTTTCTCGCCCTCTGTTTCAGACCCTCTCATTCAGCCACTCTGTTTCAGCCCCTCTGATTCAGCCCCTCTGTTTCAGCCCCTCTATTTCAGCCCCTTTGTTTCAGCCCCTCTGTTTCATCCACTCTGTTTCTCGCCCTCTGTTTCTCACCCTCTGTTTCTCGCCCTCTGTTTCAGCCCCTCTGTTTTTCGCCCTCTGTTTCAGCCCCTCTGTTTCTCGCCCTCTGTTTCAGCCCCTCTGTTTCAGCCCCTCTGTTTCTCGCCCTCTGTTTCTCACCCGCTGTTTCAGCCCCTTTGTTTCTCGCCCTCTGTTTCAGCCCCTCTGTTTCAGTCCCTCTGATTCAGCCCCTCTGATTCAGCCCCTCTGTTTCTCGCCCTCTGTTTCAGCCCCTCTGTTTCAGCCCCTCTGTTTCTGCCCCTCTGCTTCAGCCGCTCTGTTTCTCGCCCTCTGTTTCAGGCCCTCTGTTTTTCGCCCTCTGTTTCAGCCCCTCTGTTTCAGGCTCTCTGTTTCAGCCCGTCTGTTTCATCCCCTCTGTTTCAGCCCCTCTGTTTCTTGCCCTCTGTTTCTCACCCGCTGTTTCAGCCCCTTTGTTTCTCGCCCTCTGTTTCAGGGCCTCTGTTTCAGCCCCTCTGTTTCAGCCCCTCTGATTCAGCCCCTCTGTTTCAGCCCCTCTGTTTCAGCCCCTCTGTTTCTCGCCCTCAGTTTCTGCCATTCTGTTTCTCGCCCTCTGTTTCAGCCCCTCTGTTTCTCGCCCTCTGTTTCAGCCCCTCTGTTTCTGCCCCTCAGTTTCTCGCCCTCTGTTTCAGCCCCTCTGTTTCTCACCTTCTGTTTCAGCCCCTCTGATTCAGCCCCTCTGTTTCAGCCCTTCTGATTCAGCCCCTCTGATTCAGCCCCTCTGTTTCTCGCCCTCTGTTTCAGCCCCTCTGTTTCAGCCCTTCTGTTTCAGCCACTCTGTTTCAGCCCCTCTGTTTCTTGCCCTCTGTTTCAACCCCTCTGTTTCTCGCCCTCTGTTTCAGTCCCTCTGTTTCTCGCCATCTGTTTCAGCCCCTCTGTTTCGCGCTCTCTGTTTCAGCCCCTCTGTTTCAGCTCCTCTGTTTCTCGCCCTCTGTTTCTGCCCGTCTGTTTCTCGCCCTCTGTTTCAGCCCCTCTGATTCTCGCCCTCTGTTTCAGCCCCTCTGATTAAGCCCCTCTGTTTCAGCCCCTCTGAATCAGCCCCTCTGATTCAGCCCCTTTGTTTCAGCCCCTCTGTTTCAGCCCCTCTGTTTCTCGCCCTCTGTTTCAGCCCCTCTGTTTCTCGCTCTCTGTTTCAGCCCCTCTGTTTCAGCCCCTCTGTTTCAGCCCCTCTGATTCAGCCCCTCTGTTTCTCGCCCTCTGTTTCAGCCCCTCTGTTTCTCGTCCTCTGTTTCAACCCCTCTGTTTCTCGCCCTCTGTATCAGCCCCTCTGTTTCAGCCCCTCTGTTTCTCGCCTTCTGTTTCAGCCCCTCTATTTCTCGCCCTCTGTTTCAGCCCCTCTGTTTCTCGCCCTCTGTTTCAGCCCCTCTATTTCTCGCCCTCTGTTTCAGCCCCTCTGTTTTAGCCCCACTGTTTCAGCCCCTTTGTTTCAGCCTCTCTGTTTCTCGCCCTCTGTTTCAGCCGCTCTGTTTCTCGCCCTCTGTATCAGCCCCTCTGTTTCAGCCCCACTGTTTCAGTCCCTCTGTTTCTCGCCCTCTGTTTCTGGCCCTCTGTTTCAGCCCCTCTGTTTCTCGCTCTCTGTTTCAGCCCCTCTGTTTCAGCCCCTCTGTTTCAGCCCCTCTGTTTCTCGCCCTCTGTTTCAGCCCCTCTGTTTCTCGCTCTCTGTTTCAGCCCCTCTGTTTCTCGCCCTCTGTTTCAGCCCCTCTGATTCAGCCCCTCTGTTTCTCGCCCTCTGTTTCAGCCCCTCTGTTTCTCGTCCTCTATTTCAACCCCTCTGTTTCTCGCCCTCTGTTTCAGCCCCTCTGTTTCAGCCCCTCTGTTTCTCGCCTTCTGTTTCAGCCCCTCTGTTTCTCGCCCTCTGTTTCAGCCCCTCTGTTTCTCGCCCTCTGTTTCAGCCCCTCTATTTCTCGCCCTCTGTTTCAGCCCCTCTGTTTTAGCCCCACTGTTTCAGCCCCTTTGTTTCAGCCCCTCTGTTTCTCGCCCTCTGTTTCAGCCGCTCTGTTTCTCGCCTTCTGTATCAGCCCCTCTGTTTCAGCCCCACTGTTTCAGTCCCTCTGTTTCTCGCCCTCTGTTTCTGGCCCTCTGTTTCAGCCCCTCTGTTTCTCGCTCTCTGTTTCAGCCCCTCTGTTTCAGCCCCTCTGTTTCAGCCCCTCTGTTTCTCGCCCTCTGTTTCAGCCCCTCTGTTTCTTGCCCTCTGTTTCAGCCACTCTGTTTCTCGCCCTCTGTTTCAGCCCCTCTGTTTCAGCCCCTCTGTTTCTCGCCCTCTGTTTCTCACCCGCTGTTTCAGCCCCTTTGTTTCTCGCCCTCTGTTTCAGCCCCTCTGTTTCAGTCCCTCTGATTCAGCCCCTCTGATTCAGCCCCTCTGTTTCTCGCCCTCTGTTTCAGCCCCTCTGTTTCAGCCCCTCTGTTTCTGCCCCTCTGCTTCAGCCGCTCTGTTTCTCGCCCTCTGTTTCAGGCCCTCTGTTTTTCGCCCTCTGTTTCAGCCCCTCTGTTTCAGACTCTCTGTTTCAGCCCGTCTGTTTCAGCCCCTCTGTTTCAGCCCCTCTGTTTCTTGCTCTCTGTTTCTCACCCGCTGTTTCAGCCCCTTTGTTTCTCGCCCTCTGTTTCAGCCCCTCTGTTTCAGCCCCTCTGATTCAGCCCCTCTGTTTCAGCCCCTCTGTTTCAGCCCCTCTGTTTCTGCCCCTCAGTTTCTCGCCCTCTGTTTCAGCCCCTCTGTTTCTCACCTTCTGTTTCAGCCCCTCTGATTCAGCCCCTCTGTTTCAGCCCTTCTGATTCAGCCCCTCTGATTCAGCCCCTCTGTTTCTCGCCCTCTGTTTCAGCCCCTCTGTTTCAGCCCTTCTGTTTCAGCCACTCTGTTTCAGCCCCTCTGTTTCTTGCCCTCTGTTTCAGCCCCTCTGTTTCAGCTCCTCTGTTTCTCGCCCTCTGTTTCTGCCCGTCTGTTTCTCGCCCTCTGTTTCAACCCCTCTGATTAAGCCCCTCTGTTTCAGCCCCTCTGAATCAGCCCCTCTGTTTCAGCCCCTCTGTTTCTCGCCCTCTGTTTCAGCCCCTCTGTTTCTCGCTCTCTGTTTCAGCCCCTCTGTTTCTCGCCCTCTGTTTCAGCCCCTCTGATTCAGCCCCTCTGTTTCTCGCCCTCTGTTTCAGCCCCTCTGTTTCTCGTCCTCTGTTTCAACCCCTCTGTTTCTCGCCCTCTGTATCAGCCCCTCTGTTTCAGCCCCTCTGTTTCTCGCCTTCTGTTTCAGCCCCTCTATTTCTCGCCCTCTGTTTCAGCCCCTCTGTTTCTCGCCCTCTGTTTCAGCCCCTCTATTTCTCGCCCTCTGTTTCAGCCCCTCTGTTTTAGCCCCTCTGTTTCAGCCCCTTTGTTTCAGCCCCTCTGTTTCTCGCCCTCTGTTTCAGCCGCTCTGTTTCTCGCCCTCTGTATCAGCCCCTCTGTTTCAGCCCCACTGTTTCAGTCCCTCTGTTTCTCGCCCTCTGTTTCAGCCCCTCTGTTTCAGCCCCTCTGTTTCAGCCCCTCTGTTTCTCGCCCTCTGTTTCAGCCCCTCTGATTCAGCCCCTCTGTTTCTCGCCCTCTGTTTCAGCCCCTCTGTTTCTCGCCCTCTGTTTCAGCCCCTCTGTTTCAGCCCCTCTGTTACAGCCCCTCTGTTTCTCGCCCTCTGTTTCAGCCCCTCTGTTTCTCGCCCTCTGTTTCAGCCCCTCAGATTCTCGCCCTCTGTTTCAGCCGCTCTGTTTCTCGCCCTCTGTTTCAGCCCCTCTGTTTCAGCCCCTCTGTTTCTCGCCCTCTGTTTCAGCCCCTCTGTTTCAGCCCCTCGGTTTCTCACCCTCTGTTTCAGCCCCTCTATTTCTCGCCCTCTGTTTCAGCCCCTCTATTGTAGCCCCACTGTTTCAGCCCCTTTGTTTCAGCCACTATGTTTCTCGCCCTCTGTTTCAGCCCCTCTGTTTCCGCCCCTCTGTTTCAGCCCCTCTGTTTCTCGCTCTCTGTTTCAGCCCCTCTGTTTCTTGCCCTCTGTTTCAGCCCCTCTGTTTCTCGCCCTCTGTTTCAGCCACTCTGTTTCTGGCCCTCTGTTTCAGCCCCTCTGTTTCTCGCTCTTTGTTTCAGCCCCTCTGTTTCCGCCCCTCTGTTTCAGCCCCTCTGTTTCAGCCCCTCTGTTTCTCGCCCTCTGTTTCAGCCCCTCTTTTCTTGCCCTCTGTTTCAGCCACTCTGTTTCTCGCCCTCTGTTTCAGCCACTCTGTTTCTCGCCCTCTGTTTCAGCCCCTCTGTTTCAGCCCCTCTGTTTCAGTCCCTCTGTTTCAGCCCCTCTGTTTCTCGCCCTCTGTTTCAGCCCCTCTGTTTCTCGCCCTGTGTTTCAGCCCCTCTGTATCTCGCCCTCTGTTTCAGCCCCTCTGATTCAGCCCCTCTGTTTCTCGCCCTCTGTTTCAGCCCCTCTGTTTCTCGCCCTCTGTTTCAGCCCCTCTGTTTCAGCCCCTCTGTTACAGCCCCTCTGTTTCTCGCCCTCTGTTTCAGCCCCTCTGTTTCTCGCCCTGTGTTTCAGCCCCTCTGATTCTCGCCCTCTGTTTCAGCCGCTCTGTTTCTCGACCTCTGTTTCAGCCCCTCTGTTTCAGCCCCTCTGTTTCTCGCCCTCTGTTTTTCGCCCTCTGTTTCAGCCCCTCTGTTTCTCGCCCTCTGTTTCAGCCCCTCTGTTTCAGCCCCTCTGTTTCTCGCCCTCTGTTTCTCACCCGCTGTTTCAGCCCCTTTGTTTCTCGCCCCCTGTTTCAGCCCCTCTGTTTCAGTCCCTCTGATTCAGCCCCTCTGATTCAGCCCCTCTGTTTCTCGCCCTCTGTTTCAGCCCCTCTGTTTCAGCCCCTCTGTTTCTGCCCCTCTGCTTCAGCCGCTCTGTTTCTCGCCCTCTGTTTCAGGCCCTCTGTTTTTCGCCCTCTGTTTCAGCCCCTCTGTTTCAGGCTCTCTGTTTCAGCCCGTCTGTTTCAGCCCCTCTGTTTCAGCCCCTCTGTTTCTTGCCCTCTGTTTCTCACCCGCTGTTTCAGCCCCTTTGTTTCTCGCCCTCTGTTTCAGCCCCTCTGTTTCAGCCCCTCTGATTCAGCCCCTCTGTTTCAGCCCCTCTGTTTCAGCCCCTCTGTTTCTCGCCCTCAGTTTCTGCCATTCTGTTTCTCGCCCTCTGTTTCAGCCCCTCTGTTTCTCGCCCTCTGTTTCAGCCCCTCTGTTTCTGCCCCTCAGTTTCTCGCCCTCTGTTTCAGCCCCTCTGTTTCTCACCTTCTGTTTCAGTCCCTCTGATTCAGCCCCTCTGTTTCAGCCCTTCTGATTCAGCCCCTCTGATTCAGCCCCTCTGTTTCTCGCCCTCTGTTTCAGCCCCTCTGTTTCAGCCCTTCTGTTTCAGCCACTCTGTTTCAGCCCCTCTGTTTCTTGCCCTCTGTTTCAGCCCCTCTGTTTCTCGCCCTCTGTTTCAGTCCCTCTGTTTCTCGCCATCTGTTTCAGCCCCTCTGTTTCGCGCTCTCTGTTTCAGCCCCTCTGTTTCAGCTCCTCTGTTTCTCGCCCTCTGTTTCTGCCCGTCTGTTTCTCGCCCTCTGTTTCAGCCCCTCTGTTTCTCGCCCTCTGTTTCAGCCCCTCTGATTAAGCCCCTCTGTTTCAGCCCCTCTGAATCAGCCCCTCTGATTCAGCCCCTCTGTTTCAGCCCCTCTGTTTCAGCCCCTCTGTTTCTCGCCCTCTGTTTCAGCCCCTCTGTTTCTCGCTCTCTGTTTCAGCCCCTCTGTTTCTCGCCCTCTGTTTCAGCCCCTCTGATTCAGCCCCTCTGTTTCTCGCCCTCTGTTTCAGCCCCTCTGTTTCTCGTCCTCTGTTTCAACCCCTCTGTTTCTCGCCCTCTGTATCAGCCCCTCTGTTTCAGCCCCTCTGTTTCTCGCCTTCTGTTTCAGCCCCACTATTTCTCGCCCTCTGTTTCAGCCCCTCTGTTTCAGTCCCTCTGATTCTCGCCCTCAGTTTCTCACCTTCTGTTTCAGCCCCTGTGATTCTCGCCCTCTGTTTCAGCCCCTCTTTTTTTCGCCCTCTGTTTCAGCCCCTCCGTTTCTCGCCCTCTGTTTCAGGCTCTCTGTTTCAGCCCGTCTGTTTCAGCCCCTCTGTTTCAGCCCCTCTGTTTCTCGCCATCTTTTTCTCGCCCGCTGTTTCAGCCCCTCTTTTCTTGCCCTCTGTTTCAGCCACTCTGTTTCTCGCCCTCTGTTTCAGCCACTCTGTTTCTCGCCCTCTGTTTCAGCCCCTCTGTTTCAGCCCCTCTGTTTCAGTCCCTCTGTTTCAGCCCCTCTGTTTCTCGCCCTCTGTTTCAGCCCCTCTGTTTCTCGCCCTGTGTTTCAGCCCCTCTGTATCTCGCCCTCTGTTTCAGCCCCTCTGATTCAGCCCCTCTGTTTCTCGCCCTCTGTTTCAGCCCCTCTGTTTCTCGCCCTCTGTTTCAGCCCCTCTGTTTCAGCCCCTCTGTTACAGCCCCTCTGTTTCTCGCCCTCTGTTTCAGCCCCTCTGTTTCTCGCCCTGTGTTTCAGCCCCTCTGATTCTCGCCCTCTGTTTCAGCCGCTCTGTTTCTCGACCTCTGTTTCAGCCCCTCTGTTTCAGCCCCTCTGTTTCTCGCCCTCTGTTTTTCGCCCTCTGTTTCAGCCCCTCTGTTTCTCGCCCTCTGTTTCAGCCCCTCTGTTTCAGCCCCTCTGTTTCTCGCCCTCTGTTTCTCACCCGCTGTTTCAGCCCCTTTGTTTCTCGCCCCCTGTTTCAGCCCCTCTGTTTCAGTCCCTCTGATTCAGCCCCTCTGATTCAGCCCCTCTGTTTCTCGCCCTCTGTTTCAGCCCCTCTGTTTCAGCCCCTCTGTTTCTGCCCCTCTGCTTCAGCCGCTCTGTTTCTCGCCCTCTGTTTCAGGCCCTCTGTTTTTCGCCCTCTGTTTCAGCCCCTCTGTTTCAGGCTCTCTGTTTCAGCCCGTCTGTTTCAGCCCCTCTGTTTCAGCCCCTCTGTTTCTTGCCCTCTGTTTCTCACCCGCTGTTTCAGCCCCTTTGTTTCTCGCCCTCTGTTTCAGCCCCTCTGTTTCAGCCCCTCTGATTCAGCCCCTCTGTTTCAGCCCCTCTGTTTCAGCCCCTCTGTTTCTCGCCCTCAGTTTCTGCCATTCTGTTTCTCGCCCTCTGTTTCAGCCCCTCTGTTTCTCGCCCTCTGTTTCAGCCCCTCTGTTTCTGCCCCTCAGTTTCTCGCCCTCTGTTTCAGCCCCTCTGTTTCTCACCTTCTGTTTCAGTCCCTCTGATTCAGCCCCTCTGTTTCAGCCCTTCTGATTCAGCCCCTCTGATTCAGCCCCTCTGTTTCTCGCCCTCTGTTTCAGCCCCTCTGTTTCAGCCCTTCTGTTTCAGCCACTCTGTTTCAGCCCCTCTGTTTCTTGCCCTCTGTTTCAGCCCCTCTGTTTCTCGCCCTCTGTTTCAGTCCCTCTGTTTCTCGCCATCTGTTTCAGCCCCTCTGTTTCGCGCTCTCTGTTTCAGCCCCTCTGTTTCAGCTCCTCTGTTTCTCGCCCTCTGTTTCTGCCCGTCTGTTTCTCGCCCTCTGTTTCAGCCCCTCTGTTTCTCGCCCTCTGTTTCAGCCCCTCTGATTAAGCCCCTCTGTTTCAGCCCCTCTGAATCAGCCCCTCTGATTCAGCCCCTCTGTTTCAGCCCCTCTGTTTCAGCCCCTCTGTTTCTCGCCCTCTGTTTCAGCCCCTCTGTTTCTCGCTCTCTGTTTCAGCCCCTCTGTTTCTCGCCCTCTGTTTCAGCCCCTCTGATTCAGCCCCTCTGTTTCTCGCCCTCTGTTTCAGCCCCTCTGTTTCTCGTCCTCTGTTTCAACCCCTCTGTTTCTCGCCCTCTGTATCAGCCCCTCTGTTTCAGCCCCTCTGTTTCTCGCCTTCTGTTTCAGCCCCACTATTTCTCGCCCTCTGTTTCAGCCCCTCTGTTTCAGTCCCTCTGATTCTCGCCCTCAGTTTCTCACCTTCTGTTTCAGCCCCTGTGATTCTCGCCCTCTGTTTCAGCCCCTCTTTTTTTCGCCCTCTGTTTCAGCCCCTCCGTTTCTCGCCCTCTGTTTCAGGCTCTCTGTTTCAGCCCGTCTGTTTCAGCCCCTCTGTTTCAGCCCCTCTGTTTCTCGCCATCTTTTTCTCGCCCGCTGTTTCAGCCCCTTTGTTTCTGGCCCTCTGTTTCAGCCCCTCTGTTTCAGCCCAACTGATTCAGCCCCTCTGATACAGCCCCTCTGTTTCTCGCCCTCTGTTTCAGCCCCTCTGTTTCAGCCCCTCTGTTTCAGCCCCTCTGTTTCAGCCCCTCTGTTTATCGCCCTCTGTTTCAGCCCCTCTGTTATTCGCCCTCTGTTTCAGCCCCTCTGTTTCTCGCCCTCTGTTTCAGCCCCTATGTTTCGCGCTCTCTGTTTCAGCCCCTCTGTTTCAGCTCCTCTGTTTCTCGCCCTCTGTTTCTGCCCGTCTGTTTCTCGCCCTCTGTTTCAGCCCCTCTGTTTCTCGCCCTCTGTTTCAGCCCCTCTGATTAAGCCCCTCTGTTTCAGCCCCTCTGAATCAGCCCCTCTGATTCAGCCCCTCTGTTTCAGCCCCTCTGTTTCAGCCCCTCTGTTTCTCGCCCTCTGTTTCAGCCCCTCTGTTTCTCGCTCTCTGTTTCAGCCCCTCTGTTTCTCGCCCTCTGTTTCAGCCCCTCTGATTCAGCCCCTCTGTTTCTCGCCCTCTGTTTCAGCCCCACTGTTTCAGTCCCTCTGTTTCTCGCCCTCTGTTTCTGGCCCTCTGTTTCAGCCCCTCTGTTTCTCGCTCTCTGTTTCAGCCCCTCTGTTTCAGCCCCTCTGTTTCAGCCCCTCTGTTTCTCGCTCTCTGTTTCAGCCCCTCTGTTTCTTGCCCTCTGTTTCAGCCACTCTGTTTCTCGCCCTCTGTTTCAGCCCCTCTGTTTCAGCCCCTCTGTTTCTCGCCCTCTGTTTCTCACCCGCTGTTTCAGCCCCTTTGTTTCTCGCCCTCTGTTTCAGCCCCTCTGTTTCAGTCCCTCTGATTCAGCCCCTCTGATTCAGCCCCTCTGTTTCTCGCCCTCTGTTTCAGCCCCTCTGTTTCAGCCCCTCTGTTTCTGCCCCTCTGCTTCAGCCGCTCTGTTTCTCGCCCTCTGTTTCAGGCCCTCTGTTTTTCGCCCTCTGTTTCAGCCCCTCTGTTTCAGACTCTCTGTTTCAGCCCGTCTGTTTCAGCCCCTCTGTTTCAGCCCCTCTGTTTCTTGCTCTCTGTTTCTCACCCGCTGTTTCAGCCCCTTTGTTTCTCGCCCTCTGTTTCAGCCCCTCTGTTTCAGCCCCTCTGATTCAGCCCCTCTGTTTCAGCCCCTCTGTTTCAGCCCCTCTGTTTCTCGCCCTCAGTTTCTGCCATTCTGTTTCTCGCCCTCTGTTTCAGCCCCTCTGTTTCTCGCCCTCTGTTTCAGCCCCTCTGTTTCTGCCCCTCAGTTTCTCGCCCTCTGTTTCAGCCCCTCTGTTTCTCACCTTCTGTTTCAGTCCCTCTGATTCAGCCCCTCTGTTTCAGCCCTTCTGATTCAGCCCCTCTGATTCAGCCCCTCTGTTTCTCGCCCTCTGTTTCAGCCCCTCTGTTTCAGCCCTTCTGTTTCAGCCACTCTGTTTCAGCCCCTCTGTTTCTTGCCCTCTGTTTCAGCCCCTCTGTTTCTCGCCCTCTGTTTCAGTCCCTCTGTTTCTCGCCATCTGTTTCAGCCCCTCTGTTTCGCGCTCTCTGTTTCAGCCCCTCTGTTTCAGCTCCTCTGTTTCTCGCCCTCTGTTTCTGCCCGTCTGTTTCTCGCCCTCTGTTTCAGCCCCTCTGATTAAGCCCCTCTGTTTCAGCCCCTCTGAATCAGCCCCTCTGTTTCAGCCCCTCTGTTTCTCGCCCTCTGTTTCAGCCCCTCTGTTTCTCGCCCTCTGTTTCAGCCCCTCTGTTTCTCGCTCTCTGTTTCAGCCCCTCTGTTTCTCGCCCTCTGTTTCAGCCCCTCTGATTCAGCCCCTCTGTTTCTCGCCCTCTGTTTCAGCCCCTCTGTTTCTCGTCCTCTGTTTCAACCCCTCTGTTTCTCGCCCTCTGTATCAGCCCCTCTGTTTCAGCCCCTCTGTTTCTCGCCTTCTGTTTCAGCCCCTCTATTTCTCGCCCTCTGTTTCAGCCCCTCTGTTTCTCGCCCTCTGTTTCAGCCCCTCTATTTCTCGCCCTCTGTTTCAGCCACTCTGTTTTAGCCCCACTGTTTCAGCCCCTTTGTTTCAGCCCCTCTGTTTCTCGCCCTCTGTTTCAGCCGCTCTGTTTCTCGCCCTCTGTATCAGCCCCTCTGTTTCAGCCCCACTGTTTCAGTCCCTCTGTTTCTCGCCCTCTGTTTCTGGCCCTCTGTTTCAGCCCCTCTGTTTCTCGCTCTCTGTTTCAGCCCCTCTGTTTCAGCCCCTCTGTTTCAGCCCCTCTGTTTCTCGCCCTCTGTTTCAGCCCCTCTGTTTCTCGCTCTCTGTTTCAGCCCCTCTGTTTCTCGCCCTCTGTTTCAGCCCCTCTGATTCAGCCCCTCTGTTTCTCGCCCTCTGTTTCAGCCCCTCTGTTTCTCGTCCTCTGTTTCAACCCCTCTGTTTCTCGCCCTCTGTTTCAGCCCCTCTGTTTCAGCCCCTCTGTTTCTCGCCTTCTGTTTCAGCCCCTCTGTTTCTCGCCCTCTGTTTCAGCCCCTCTGTTTCTCGCCCTCTGTTTCAGCCCCTCTATTTCTCGCCCTCTGTTTCAGCCCCTCTGTTTTAGCCCCACTGTTTCAGCCCCTTTGTTTCAGCCCCTCTGTTTCTCGCCCTCTGTTTCAGCCGCTCTGTTTCTCGCCCTCTGTATCAGCCCCTCTGTTTCAGCCCCACTGTTTCAGTCCCTCTGTTTCTCGCCCTCTGTTTCTGGCCCTCTGTTTCAGCCCCTCTGTTTCTCGCTCTCTGTTTCAGCCCCTCTGTTTCAGCCCCTCTGTTTCAGCCCCTCTGTTTCTCGCCCTCTGTTTCAGCCTCTCTGTTTCTTGCCCTCTGTTTCAGCCACTCTGTTTCTCGCCCTCTGTTTCAGCCTCTCTGTTTCTCGCCCTCTGTTTCAGCCCCTCTGTTTCAGCCCCTCTGTTTCAGCCCCTCTGTTTCAGCCCCTCTGTTTCTCCCCTTCTGTTTCAGCCCCTCTGATTCAGCCCCTCTGTTTCTGGCCCTCTGTTTCAGCCCCTCTGTTTCTCGCCCTCTGTTTCAGCCCCTCTGTTTCAGCCCCTCTGTTTCTCGCCCTCTGTTTCAGCCTCTCTGTTTCTCGCCCTCTGTTTCAGCCCCTCTGTTTCTGGCCCTCTGTTTCAGCCCCTCTGTTTCTCGCCCTCTGTTTCAGCCCCTCTGTTTCAGCCCCTCTGTTTCAGCCCCTCTCTTTCTCGCCCTCTGTTTCAGCCCCTCTGTTTCAGCCCCTCGGTTTCTCGCCCTCTCTTTCAGCCCCTCTATTTCTCGCCCTCTGTTTCAGCCCCTCTATTGTAGCCCCACTGTTTCAGCCCCTTTGTTTCAGCCACTATTTTCTCGCCCTCTGTTTCAGCCCCTCTGTTTCCGCCCCTCTGTTTCAGCCCCTCTGTTTCTCGCTCTCTGTTTCAGCCACTCTGTTTCCGCCCCTCTGTTTCAGCCCCTCTGTTTCAGCCCCTCTGTTTCTCGCCCTCTGTTTCAGCCCCTCTGTTTCTTGCCCTCTGTTTCAGCCACTCTGTTTCTCGCCCTCTGTTTCAGCCACTCTGTTTCTGGCCCTCTGTTTCAGCCCCTCTGTTTCTCGCTCTCTGTTTCAGCCCCTCTGTTTCCGCCCCTCTGTTTCAGCCCCTCTGTTTCAGCCCCTCTGTTTCTCGTCCTCTGTTTCAGCCCCTCTGTTTCTCGCCCTGTGTTTCAGCCTCTCTGTTTCTCGCCCTCTGTTTCAGCCCCACTGTTTCAGCCCCTCTGTTTCAGCCCCTCTGTTTCTCGCCCTCTGTTTCAGCCCCTCTGTTTCTCGCCCTCTGTATCAGGCGCTTTGTTTCAGCCCCTATGTTTCAGCCCCACTTTTTCAGCCCCTCTGTTTCTCGCCCTCTGTTTCTCGCCCTCTGTTTCAGCCACTCTTTTTCTCGCCCTCCGTTTCAGCCCCTCTGTTTCAGCCCATCTGATTCAGCCTGTCTGATTCAGCCCCTCTGTTTCTCGCCCTCTGTTTCAGCCACTCTGTTTCAGCCCCTCTGTTTCTTGCCCTCTGTTTCAGCCCCTCTGTTTCTCACCCTCTGTTTCAGCCCCTCTGTTTCTTGCCCTCTGTTTCAGCCCCTCTGTTTCTCGCCCTCTGTTTCAGTCCCTCTGTTTCGCGCTCTCTGTTTCGGCCCCTTTGTTTCAGTCCCTCTGTTTCTCGCCCTCTGTTTCTGCCCGTCTGTTTCTCGCCCTCTGTTTCAGCCCCTCTGTTTCTCGCCCTCTGTTTCAGCCCCTCTGATTAAGCCCTCTGTTTCAGCCCCTCTGAATCAGCCCCTCTGATTCAGCCCCTCTGTTTCAGCCCCTCTGTTTCAGCCCCTCTGTTTCTCGCCCTCTGTTTCAGCCCCTCTGTTTCTCACCCTCTGTTTCAGACCCTCTGTTTCAGCCCCTCTGTTTCTCGCTCTCTGTTTCAGCCCCTCTGTTTCTCGCCCTCTGTTTCAGCCCCACTGATACAGCCCCTCTGTTTCTCGCCCTCTGTTTCAGCCCCTCTGTTTCTCGCCCTCTGTTTCAGCCCCTCTGTTTCTCGCCCTCTGTTTCAGCCCCTCTGTTTCAGCCCCTCTGTTTCTCGCCTTCTGTTTCAGCCCCTCTGTTTCTCGCCCTCTGTTTCAGTTCCTCTGTTTCTTGCCCTCTGTTTCTGCCCCTCTGTTTCTCGCCCTCTTTTTCCGCCCCTCTGATTCAGCCCCTCTGTTTCAGACCCTCTGAATCAGCCACTCTGATTCAGCCCCTCTGTTTCAGCCCCTCTGTTTCAGCCCCTCTGTTTCTCGCCCTCTGTTTCAGCCCCTCTGTTTCTCACCCTCTGTTTCAGCCCCTCTGTTTCAGCCCCTCTGTTTCTCGCCCTCTGTTTCAGCCCCTCTGTTTCTCGGCATCTGTTTCAGCCCCTCTGATTCAGCCCCTCTGTTTCTCACCCTCTGTTTCAGCCCCTCTGTTTCTCGCCCTCTTTTTCAGCCCCTCTATTTCTTGCCCTCTGTTTCAGCCCCTCTGATTCAGCCCCTCTGATTCAGCCCCTCTGTTTCTCGCCCTCTGTTTCAGCCCCTCTGTTTCTGGCCCTCTGTTTCAGCCCCTCTGTTTCTCGCTCTCTGTTTCAGCCCCTCTGTTTCAGCCCCTCTGTTTCAGCCCCTCTGTTTCTCGCCCTCTGTTTCAGCCCCTCTGTTTCTCGCTCTCTGTTTCAGCCCCTCTGTTTCTCGCCCTCTGTTTCAGCCCCTCTGATTCAGCCCCTCTGTTTCTCGCCCTCTGTTTCAGCCCCTCTGTTTCTCGTCCTCTGTTTCAACCCCTCTGTTTCTCGCCCTCTGTTTCAGCCCCTCTGTTTCAGCCCCTCTGTTTCTCGCCTTCTGTTTCAGCCCCTCTGTTTCTCGCCCTCTGTTTCAGCCCCTCTGTTTCTCGCCCTCTGTTTCAGCCCCTCTATTTCTCGCCCTCTGTTTCAGCCCCTCTGTTTTAGCCCCACTGTTTCAGCCCCTTTGTTTCAGCCCCTCTGTTTCTCGCCCTCTGTTTCAGCCGCTCTGTTTCTCGCCCTCTGTATCAGCCCCTCTGTTTCAGCCCCACTGTTTCAGTCCCTATGTTTCTCGCCCTCTGTTTCTGGCCCTCTGTTTCAGCCCCTCTGTTTCTCGCTCTCTGTTTCAGCCCCTCTGTTTCAGCCCCTCTGTTTCAGCCCCTCTGTTTCTCGCCCTCTGTTTCAGCCTCTCTGTTTCTTGCCCTCTGTTTCAGCCACTCTGTTTCTCGCCCTCTGTTTCAGCCTCTCTGTTTCTCGCCCTCTGTTTCAGCCCCTCTGTTTCAGCCCCTCTGTTTCAGCCCCTCTGTTTCAGCCCCTCTGTTTCTCCCCTTCTGTTTCAGCCCCTCTGATTCAGCCCCTCTGTTTCTCGCCCTCTGTTTCAGCCCCTCTGTTTCTCGCCCTCTGTTTCAGCCCCTCTGTTTCAGCCCCTCTGTTTCTCGCCCTCTGTTTCAGTCCCTCTGTTTCTCGCCATCTGTTTCAGCCCCTCTGTTTCGCGCTCTCTGTTTCAGCCCCTCTGTTTCAGCTCCTCTGTTTCTCGCCCTCTGTTTCTGCCCGTCTGTTTCTCGCCCTCTGTTTCAGCCCCTCTGATTAAGCCCCTCTGTTTCAGCCCCTCTGAATCAGCCCCTCTGTTTCAGCCCCTCTGTTTCTCGCCCTCTGTTTCAGCCCCTCTGTTTCTCGCCCTCTGTTTCAGCCCCTCTGTTTCTCGCTCTCTGTTTCAGCCCCTCTGTTTCTCGCCCTCTGTTTCAGCCCCTCTGATTCAGCCCCTCTGTTTCTCGCCCTCTGTTTCAGCCCCTCTGTTTCTCGTCCTCTGTTTCAACCCCTCTGTTTCTCGCCCTCTGTATCAGCCCCTCTGTTTCAGCCCCTCTGTTTCTCGCCTTCTGTTTCAGCCCCTCTATTTCTCGCCCTCTGTTTCAGCCCCTCTGTTTCTCGCCCTCTGTTTCAGCCCCTCTATTTCTCGCCCTCTGTTTCAGCCACTCTGTTTTAGCCCCACTGTTTCAGCCCCTTTGTTTCAGCCCCTCTGTTTCTCGCCCTCTGTTTCAGCCGCTCTGTTTCTCGCCCTCTGTATCAGCCCCTCTGTTTCAGCCCCACTGTTTCAGTCCCTCTGTTTCTCGCCCTCTGTTTCTGGCCCTCTGTTTCAGCCCCTCTGTTTCTCGCTCTCTGTTTCAGCCCCTCTGTTTCAGCCCCTCTGTTTCAGCCCCTCTGTTTCTCGCCCTCTGTTTCAGCCCCTCTGTTTCTCGCTCTCTGTTTCAGCCCCTCTGTTTCTCGCCCTCTGTTTCAGCCCCTCTGATTCAGCCCCTCTGTTTCTCGCCCTCTGTTTCAGCCCCTCTGTTTCTCGTCCTCTGTTTCAACCCCTCTGTTTCTTGCCCTCTGTTTCTGCCCCTCTGTTTCAGCCCCTCTGTTTCTCGCCTTCTGTTTCAGCCCCTCTGTTTCTCGCCCTCTGTTTCAGCCCCTCTGTTTCTCGCCCTCTGTTTCAGCCCCTCTATTTCTCGCCCTCTGTTTCAGCCCCTCTGTTTTAGCCCCACTGTTTCAGCCCCTTTGTTTCAGCCCCTCTGTTTCTCGCCCTCTGTTTCAGCCGCTCTGTTTCTCGCCCTCTGTATCAGCCCCTCTGTTTCAGCCCCACTGTTTCAGTCCCTCTGTTTCTCGCCCTCTGTTTCTGGCCCTCTGTTTCAGCCCCTCTGTTTCTCGCTCTCTGTTTCAGCCCCTCTGTTTCAGCCCCTCTGTTTCAGCCCCTCTGTTTCTCGCCCTCTGTTTCAGCCTCTCTGTTTCTTGCCCTCTGTTTCAGCCACTCTGTTTCTCGCCCTCTGTTTCAGCCTCTCTGTTTCTCGCCCTCTGTTTCAGCCCCTCTGTTTCAGCCCCTCTGTTTCAGCCCCTCTGTTTCAGCCCCTCTGTTTCTCCCCTTCTGTTTCAGCCCCTCTGATTCAGCCCCTCTGTTTCTCGCCCTCTGTTTCAGCCCCTCTGTTTCTCGCCCTCTGTTTCAGCCCCTCTGTTTCAGCCCCTCTGTTTCTCGCCCTCTGTTTCAGCCTCTCTGTTTCTCGCCCTCTGTTTCAGCCCCTCTGTTTCTGGCCCTCTGTTTCAGCCCCTCTGTTTCTCGCCCTCTGTTTCAGCCCCTCTGTTTCAGCCCCTCTGTTTCAGCCCCTCTCTTTCTCGCCCTCTGTTTCAGCCCCTCTGTTTCAGCCCCTCGGTTTCTCGCCCTCTCTTTCAGCCCCTCTATTTCTCGCCCTCTGTTTCAGCCCCTCTATTGTAGCCCCACTGTTTCAGCCCCTTTGTTTCAGCCACTATTTTCTCGCCCTCTGTTTCAGCCCCTCTGTTTCCGCCCCTCTGTTTCAGCCCCTCTGTTTCTCACTCTCTGTTTCAGCCACTCTGTTTCCGCCCCTCTGTTTCAGCCCCTCTGTTTCAGCCCCTCTGTTTCTCGCCCTCTGTTTCAGCCCCTCTGTTTCTTGCCCTCTGTTTCAGCCTCTCTGTTTCTCGCCCTCTGTTTCAGCCCCACTGTTTCAGCCCCTCTGTTTCAGCCCCTCTGTTTCTCGCCCTCTGTTTCAGCCCCTCTGTTTCTCGCCCTCTGTATCAGGCGCTTTGTTTCAGCCCCTATGTTTCAGCCCCACTTTTTCAGCCCCTCTGTTTCTCGCCCTCTGTTTCTCGCCCTCTGTTTCAGCCACTCTTTTTCTCGCCCTCCGTTTCAGCCCCTCTGTTTCAGCCCATCTGATTCAGCCTGTCTGATTCAGCCCCTCTGTTTCTCGCCCTCTGTTTCAGCCACTCTGTTTCAGCCCCTCTGTTTCTTGCCCTCTGTTTCAGCCCCTCTGTTTCTCACCCTCTGTTTCAGCCCCTCTGTTTCTTGCCCTCTGTTTCAGCCCCTCTGTTTCTCGCCCTCTGTTTCAGTCCCTCTGTTTCGCGCTCTCTGTTTCGGCCCCTTTGTTTCAGTCCCTCTGTTTCTCGCCCTCTGTTTCTGCCCGTCTGTTTCTCGCCCTCTGTTTCAGCCCCTCTGTTTCTCGCCCTCTGTTTCAGCCCCTCTGATTAAGCCCTCTGTTTCAGCCCTTCTGAATCAGCCCCTCTGATTCAGCCCCTCTGTTTCAGCCCCTCTGTTTCAGCCCCTCTGTTTCTCGCCCTCTGTTTCAGCCCCTCTGTTTCTCACCCTCTGTTTCAGACCCTCTGTTTCAGCCCCTCTGTTTCTCGCTCTCTGTTTCAGCCCCTCTGTTTCTCGCCCTCTGTTTCAGCCCCTCTGATACAGCCCCTCTGTTTCTCGCCCTCTGTTTCAGCCCCTCTGTTTCTCGCCCTCTGTTTCAGCCCCTCTGTTTCTCGCCCTCTGTTTCAGCCCCTCTGTTTCAGCCCCTCTGTTTCTCGCCTTCTGTTTCAGCCCCTCTGTTTCTCGCCCTCTGTTTCAGTTCCTCTGTTTCTTGCCCTCTGTTTCTGCCCCTCTGTTTCTCGCCCTCTTTTTCCGCCCCTCTGATTCAGCCCCTCTGTTTCAGACCCTCTGAATCAGCCACTCTGATTCAGCCCCTCTGTTTCAGCCCCTCTGTTTCAGCCCCTCTGTTTCTCGCCCTCTGTTTCAGCCCCTCTGTTTCTCACCCTCTGTTTCAGCCCCTCTGTTTCAGCCCCTCTGTTTCTCGCCCTCTGTTTCAGCCCCTCTGTTTCTCGGCATCTGTTTCAGCCCCTCTGATTCAGCCCCTCTGTTTCTCACCCTCTGTTTCAGCCCCTCTGTTTCTCGCCCTCTTTTTCAGCCCCTCTATTTCTTGCCCTCTGTTTCAGCCCCTCTGTTTCAGCCCCTCTGTTTCAGTCCCTCTGTTTCTCGCCCTCTGTTTCTGGCCCTCTGTTTCAGCCCCTCTGTTTCTCGCTCTCTGTTTCAGCCCCTCTGTTTCAGCCCCTCTGTTTCAGCCCCTCTGTTTCTCGCCCTCTGTTTCAGCCCCTCTGTTTCTCGCTCTCTGTTTCAGCCCCTCTGTTTCTCGCCCTCTGTTTCAGCCCCTCTGATTCAGCCCCTCTGTTTCTCGCCCTCTGTTTCAGCCCCTCTGTTTCTCGTCCTCTGTTTCAACCCCTCTGTTTCTCGCCCTCTGTTTCAGCCCCTCTGTTTCAGCCCCTCTGTTTCTCGCCTTCTGTTTCAGCCCCTCTGTTTCTCGCCCTCTGTTTCAGCCCCTCTGTTTCTCGCCCTCTGTTTCAGCCCCTCTATTTCTCGCCCTCTGTTTCAGCCCCTCTGTTTTAGCCCCACTGTTTCAGCCCCTTTGTTTCAGCCCCTCTGTTTCTCGCCCTCTGTTTCAGCCGCTCTGTTTCTCGCCCTCTGTATCAGCCCCTCTGTTTCAGCCCCACTGTTTCAGTCCCTCTGTTTCTCGCCCTCTGTTTCTGGCCCTCTGTTTCAGCCCCTCTGTTTCTCGCTCTCTGTTTCAGCCCCTCTGTTTCAGCCCCTCTGTTTCAGCCCCTCTGTTTCTCGCCCTCTGTTTCAGCCTCTCTGTTTCTTGCCCTCTGTTTCAGCCACTCTGTTTCTCGCCCTCTGTTTCAGCCTCTCTGTTTCTCGCCCTCTGTTTCAGCCCCTCTGTTTCAGCCCCTCTGTTTCAGCCCCTCTGTTTCAGCCCCTCTGTTTCTCCCCTTCTGTTTCAGCCCCTCTGATTCAGCCCCTCTGTTTCTCGCCCTCTGTTTCAGCCCCTCTGTTTCTCGCCCTCTGTTTCAGCCCCTCTGTTTCAGCCCCTCTGTTTCTCGCCCTCTGTTTCAGCCTCTCTGTTTCTCGCCCTCTGTTTCAGCCCCTCTGTTTCTGGCCCACTGTTTCAGCCCCTCTGTTTCTCGCCCTCTGTTTCAGCCCCTCTGTTTCAGCCCCTCTGTTTCAGCCCCTCTCTTTCTCGCCCTCTGTTTCAGCCCCTCTGTTTCAGCCCCTCGGTTTCTCGCCCTCTCTTTCAGCCCCTCTATTTCTCGCCCTCTGTTTCAGCCCCTCTATTGTAGCCCCACTGTTTCAGCCCCTTTGTTTCAGGCACTATTTTCTCGCCCTCTGTTTCAGCCCCTCTGTTTCCGCCCCTCTGTTTCAGCCCCTCTGTTTCTCGCTCTCTGTTTCAGCCACTCTGTTTCCGCCCCTCTGTTTCAGCCCCTCTGTTTCAGCCCCTCTGTTTCTCGCCCTCTGTTTCAGCCCCTCTGTTTCTCGCCCTCTGTTTCAGCCCCTCTGTTTCTCGTCCTCTGTTTCAACCCCTCTGTTTCTCGCCCTCTGTATCAGCCCCTCTGTTTCAGCCCCTCTGTTTCTCGCCTTCTGTTTCAGCCCCTCTACTTCTCGCCCTCTGTTTCAGCCCCTCTGTTTCTCGCCCTCTGTTTCAGCCCCTCTATTTCTCGCCCTCTGTTTCAGCCCCTCTGTTTTAGCCCCACTGTTTCAGCCCCTTTGTTTCAGCCTCTCTGTTTCTCGCCCTCTGTTTCAGCCGCTCTGTTTCTCGCCCTCTGTATCAGCCCCTCTGTTTCAGCCCCACTGTTTCAGTCCCTCTGTTTCTCGCCCTCTGTTTCTGGCCCTCTGTTTCAGCCCCTCTGTTTCTCGCTCTCTGTTTCAGCCCCTCTGTTTCAGCCCCTCTGTTTCAGCCCCTCTGTTTCTCGCCCTCTGTTTCAGCCCCTCTGTTTCTCGCTCTCTGTTTCAGCCCCTCTGTTTCTCGCCCTCTGTTTCAGCCCCTCTGATTCAGCCCCTCTGTTTCTCGCCCTCTGTTTCAGCCCCTCTGTTTCTCGTCCTCTATTTCAACCCCTCTGTTTCTCGCCCTCTGTTTCAGCCCCTCTGTTTCAGCCCCTCTGTTTCTCGCCTTCTGTTTCAGCCCCTCTGTTTCTCGCCCTCTGTTTCAGCCCCTCTGTTTCTCGCCCTCTGTTTCAGCCCCTCTATTTCTCGCCCTCTGTTTCAGCCCCTCTGTTTTAGCCCCACTGTTTCAGCCCCTTTGTTTCAGCCCCTCTGTTTCTCGCCCTCAGTTTCAGCCGCTCTGTTTCTCGCCTTCTGTATCAGCCCCTCTGTTTCAGCCCCACTGTTTCAGTCCCTCTGTTTCTCGCCCTCTGTTTCTGGCCCTCTGTTTCAGCCCCTCTGTTTCTCGCTCTCTGTTTCAGCCCCTCTGTTTCAGCCCCTCTGTTTCAGCCCCTCTGTTTCTCGCCCTCTGTTTCAGCCCCTCTGTTTCTTGCCCTCTGTTTCAGCCACTCTGTTTCTCGCCCTCTGTTTCAGCCCCTCTGTTTCAGCCCCTCTGTTTCTCGCCCTCTGTTTCTCACCCGCTGTTTCAGCCCCTTTGTTTCTCGCCCTCTGTTTCAGCCCCTCTGTTTCAGTCCCTCTGATTCAGCCCCTCTGATTCAGCCCCTCTGTTTCTCGCCCTCTGTTTCAGCCCCTCTGTTTCAGCCCCTCTGTTTCTGCCCCTCTGCTTCAGCCGCTCTGTTTCTCGCCCTCTGTTTCAGGCCCTCTGTTTTTCGCCCTCTGTTTCAGCCCCTCTGTTTCAGACTCTCTGTTTCAGCCCGTCTGTTTCAGCCCCTCTGTTTCAGCCCCTCTGTTTCTTGCTCTCTGTTTCTCACCCGCTGTTTCAGCCCCTTTGTTTCTCGCCCTCTGTTTCAGCCCCTCTGTTTCAGCCCCTCTGATTCAGCCCCTCTGTTTCAGCCCCTCTGTTTCAGCCCCTCTGTTTCTCGCCCTCAGTTTCTGCCATTCTGTTTCTCGCCCTCTGTTTCAGCCCCTCTGTTTCTCGCCCTCTGTTTCAGCCCCTCTGTTTCTGCCCCTCAGTTTCTCGCCCTCTGTTTCAGCCCCTCTGTTTCTCACCTTCTGTTTCAGCCCCTCTGATTCAGCCCCTCTGTTTCAGCCCTTCTGATTCAGCCCCTCTGATTCAGCCCCTCTGTTTCTCGCCCTCTGTTTCAGCCCCTCTGTTTCAGCCCTTCTGTTTCAGCCACTCTGTTTCAGCCCCTCTGTTTCTTGCCCTCTGTTTCAGCCCCTCTGTTTCAGCTCCTCTGTTTCTCGCCCTCTGTTTCTGCCCGTCTGTTTCTCGCCCTCTGTTTCAACCCCTCTGATTAAGCCCCTCTGTTTCAGCCCCTCTGAATCAGCCCCTCTGTTTCAGCCCCTCTGTTTCTCGCCCTCTGTTTCAGCCCCTCTGTTTCTCGCTCTCTGTTTCAGCCCCTCTGTTTCTCGCCCTCTGTTTCAGCCCCTCTGATTCAGCCCCTCTGTTTCTCGCCCTCTGTTTCAGCCCCTCTGTTTCTCGTCCTCTGTTTCAACCCCTCTGTTTCTCGCCCTCTGTATCAGCCCCTCTGTTTCAGCCCCTCTGTTTCTCGCCTTCTGTTTCAGCCCCTCTATTTCTCGCCCTCTGTTTCAGCCCCTCTGTTTCTCGCCCTCTGTTTCAGCCCCTCTATTTCTCGCCCTCTGTTTCAGCCCCTCTGTTTTAGCCCCTCTGTTTCAGCCCCTTTGTTTCAGCCCCTCTGTTTCTCGCCCTCTGTTTCAGCCGCTCTGTTTCTCGCCCTCTGTATCAGCCCCTCTGTTTCAGCCCCACTGTTTCAGTCCCTCTGTTTCTCGCCCTCTGTTTCAGCCCCTCTGTTTCAGCCCCTCTGTTTCAGCCCCTCTGTTTCTCGCCCTCTGTTTCAGCCCCTCTGATTCAGCCCCTCTGTTTCTCGCCCTCTGTTTCAGCCCCTCTGTTTCTCGCCCTCTGTTTCAGCCCCTCTGTTTCAGCCCCTCTGTTACAGCCCCTCTGTTTCTCGCCCTCTGTTTCAGCCCCTCTGTTTCTCGCCCTCTGTTTCAGCCCCTCAGATTCTCGCCCTCTGTTTCAGCCGCTCTGTTTCTCGCCCTCTGTTTCAGCCCCTCTGTTTCAGCCCCTCTGTTTCTCGCCCTCTGTTTCAGCCCCTCTGTTTCAGCCCCTCGGTTTCTCGCCCTCTGTTTCAGCCCCTCTATTTCTCGCCCTCTGTTTCAGCCCCTCTATTGTAGCCCCACTGTTTCAGCCCCTTTGTTTCAGCCACTATGTTTCTCGCCCTCTGTTTCAGCCCCTCTGTTTCCGCCCCTCTGTTTCAGCCCCTCTGTTTCTCGCTCTCTGTTTCAGCCCCTCTGTTTCTTGCCCTCTGTTTCAGCCCCTCTGTTTCTCGCCCTCTGTTTCAGCCACTCTGTTTCTGGCCCTCTGTTTCAGCCCCTCTGTTTCTCGCTCTTTGTTTCAGCCCCTCTGTTTCCGCCCCTCTGTTTCAGCCCCTCTGTTTCAGCCCCTCTGTTTCTCGCCCTCTGTTTCAGCCCCTCTTTTCTTGCCCTCTGTTTCAGCCACTCTGTTTCTCGCCCTCTGTTTCAGCCACTCTGTTTCTCGCCCTCTGTTTCAGCCCCTCTGTTTCAGCCCCTCTGTTTCAGTCCCTCTGTTTCAGCCCCTCTGTTTCTCGCCCTCTGTTTCAGCCCCTCTGTTTCTCGCCCTGTGTTTCAGCCCCTCTGTATCTCGCCCTCTGTTTCAGCCCCTCTGATTCAGCCCCTCTGTTTCTCGCCCTCTGTTTCAGCCCCTCTGTTTCTCGCCCTCTGTTTCAGCCCCTCTGTTTCAGCCCCTCTGTTACAGCCCCTCTGTTTCTCGCCCTCTGTTTCAGCCCCTCTGTTTCTCGCCCTGTGTTTCAGCCCCTCTGATTCTCGCCCTCTGTTTCAGCCGCTCTGTTTCTCGACCTCTGTTTCAGCCCCTCTGTTTCAGCCCCTCTGTTTCTCGCCCTCTGTTTTTCGCCCTCTGTTTCAGCCCCTCTGTTTCTCGCCCTCTGTTTCAGCCCCTCTGTTTCAGCCCCTCTGTTTCTCGCCCTCTGTTTCTCACCCGCTGTTTCAGCCCCTTTGTTTCTCGCCCCCTGTTTCAGCCCCTCTGTTTCAGTCCCTCTGATTCAGCCCCTCTGATTCAGCCCCTCTGTTTCTCGCCCTCTGTTTCAGCCCCTCTGTTTCAGCCCCTCTGTTTCTGCCCCTCTGCTTCAGCCGCTCTGTTTCTCGCCCTCTGTTTCAGGCCCTCTGTTTTTCACCCTCTGTTTCAGCCCCTCTGTTTCAGGCTCTCTGTTTCAGCCCGTCTGTTTCAGCCCCTCTGTTTCAGCCCCTCTGTTTCTTGCCCTCTGTTTCTCACCCGCTGTTTCAGCCCCTTTGTTTCTCGCCCTCTGTTTCAGCCCCTCTGTTTCAGCCCCTCTGATTCAGCCCCTCTGTTTCAGCCCCTCTGTTTCAGCCCCTCTGTTTCTCGCCCTCAGTTTCTGCCATTCTGTTTCTCGCCCTCTGTTTCAGCCCCTCTGTTTCTCGCCCTCTGTTTCAGCCCCTCTGTTTCTGCCCCTCAGTTTCTCGCCCTCTGTTTCAGCCCCTCTGTTTCTCACCTTCTGTTTCAGTCCCTCTGATTCAGCCCCTGCTGTTTCAGCCCTTCTGATTCAGCCCCTCTGATTCAGCCCCTCTGTTTCTCGCCCTCTGTTTCAGCACCTCTGTTTCAGCCCTTCTGTTTCAGCCACTCTGTTTCAGCCCCTCTGTTTCTTGCCCTCTGTTTCAGCCCCTCTGTTTCTCGCCCTCTGTTTCAGTCCCTCTGTTTCTCGCCATCTGTTTCAGCCCCTCTGTTTCGCGCTCTCTGTTTCAGCCCCTCTGTTTCAGCTCCTCTGTTTCTCGCCCTCTGTTTCTGCCCGTCTGTTTCTCGCCCTCTGTTTCAGCCCCTCTGTTTCTCGCCCTCTGTTTCAGCCCCTCTGATTAAGCCCCTCTGTTTCAGCCCCTCTGAATCAGCCCCTCTGATTCAGCCCCTCTGTTTCAGCCCCTCTGTTTCAGCCCCTCTGTTTCTCGCCCTCTGTTTCAGCCCCTCTGTTTCTCGCTCTCTGTTTCAGCCCCTCTGTTTCTCGCCCTCTGTTTCAGCCCCTCTGATTCAGCCCCTCTGTTTCTCGCCCTCTGTTTCAGCCCCTCTGTTTCTCGTCCTCTGTTTCAACCCCTCTGTTTCTCGCCCTCTGTATCAGCCCCTCTGTTTCAGCCCCTCTGTTTCTCGCCTTCTGTTTCAGCCCCACTATTTCTCGCCCTCTGTTTCAGCCCCTCTGTTTCTCGCCCTCTGTTTCAGCCCCTCTATTTCTCGCCCTCTGTTTCAGCCCCTCTGTTTTAGCCCCACTGTTTCAGCCCCTTTGTTTCAGCCCCTCTGTTTCTCGCCCTCTGTTTCAGCCGCTCTGTTTCTCGCCCTCTGTATCAGCCCCTCTGTTTCAGCCCTACTGTTTCAGTCCCTCTGTTTCTCGCCCTCTGTTTCTGGCCCTCTGTTTAAGCCCCTCTGTTTCTCGCTCTCTGTTTCAGCCCCTCTGTTTCAGCCCCTCTGTTTCAGCCCCTCTGTTTCTCGCCCTCTGTTTCAGCCCCTCTGTTTCTCGCTCTCTGTTTCAGCCCCTCTGTTTCTCGCCCTCTGTTTCAGCCCCTCTGATTCAGCCCCTCTGTTTCTCGCCCTCTGTTTCAGCCCCTCTGTTTCTCGTCCTCTGTTTCAACCCCTCTGTTTCTCGCCCTCTGTTTCAGCCCCTCTGTTTCAGCCCCTCTGTTTCTCGCCTTCTGTTTCAGCCCCTCTGTTTCTCACCCTCTGTTTCAGCCCCTCTGTTTCTCGCCCTCTGTTTCAGCCCCTCTATTTCTCGCCCTCTGTTTCAGCCCCTCTGTTTTAGCCCCACTGTTTCAGCCCCTTTGTTTCAGCCCCTCTGTTTCTCGCCCTCTGTTTCAGCCGCTCTGTTTCTCGCCTTCTGTATCAGCCCCTCTGTTTCAGCCCCACTGTTTCAGTCCCTCTGTTTCTCGCCCTCTGTTTCTGGCCCTCTGTTTCAGCCCCTCTGTTTCTCGCTCTCTGTTTCAGCCCCTCTGTTTCAGCCCCTCTGTTTCAGCCCCTCTGTTTCTCGCTCTCTGTTTCAGCCCCTCTGTTTCTTGCCCTCTGTTTCAGCCACTCTGTTTCTCGCCCTCTGTTTCAGCCCCTCTGTTTCAGCCCCTCTGTTTCTCGCCCTCTGTTTCTCACCCGCTGTTTCAGCCCCTTTGTTTCTCGCCCTCTGTTTCAGCCCCTCTGTTTCAGTCCCTCTGATTCAGCCCCTCTGATTCAGCCCCTCAGTTTCTCGCCCTCTGTTTCAGCCCCTCTGTTTCAGCCCCTCTGTTTCTGCCCCTCTGCTTCAGCCGCTCTGTTTCTCGCCCTCTGTTTCAGGCCCTCTGTTTTTCGCCCTCTGTTTCAGCCCCTCTGTTTCAGACTCTCTGTTTCAGCCCGTCTGTTTCAGCCCCTCTGTTTCAGCCCCTCTGTTTCTTGCTCTCTGTTTCTCACCCGCTGTTTCAGCCCCTTTGTTTCTCGCCCTCTGTTTCAGCCCCTCTGTTTCAGCCCCTCTGATTCAGCCCCTCTGTTTCAGCCCCTCTGTTTCAGCCCCTCTGTTTCTCGCCCTCAGTTTCTGCCATTCTGTTTCTCGCCCTCTGTTTCAGCCCCTCTGTTTCTCGCCCTCTGTTTCAGCCCCTCTGTTTCTGCCCCTCAGTTTCTCGCCCTCTGTTTCAGCCCCTCTGTTTCTCACCTTCTGTTTCAGTCCCTCTGATTCAGCCCCTCTGTTTCAGCCCTTCTGATTCAGCCCCTCTGATTCAGCCCCTCTGTTTCTCGCCCTCTGTTTCAGCCCCTCTGTTTCAGCCCTTCTGTTTCAGCCACTCTGTTTCAGCCCCTCTGTTTCTTGCCCTCTGTTTCAGCCCCTCTGTTTCTCGCCCTCTGTTTCAGTCCCTCTGTTTCTCGCCATCTGTTTCAGCCCCTCTGTTTCGCGCTCTCTGTTTCAGCCCCTCTGTTTCAGCTCCTCTGTTTCTCGCCCTCTGTTTCTGCCCGTCTGTTTCTCGCCCTCTGTTTCAGCCCCTCTGATTAAGCCCCTCTGTTTCAGCCCCTCTGAATCAGCCCCTCTGTTTCAGCCCCTCTGTTTCTCGCCCTCTGTTTCAGCCCCTCTGTTTCTCGCCCTCTGTTTCAGCCCCTCTGTTTCTCGCTCTCTGTTTCAGCCCCTCTGTTTCTCGCCCTCTGTTTCAGCCCCTCTGATTCAGCCCCTCTGTTTCTCGCCCTCTGTTTCAGCCCCTCTGTTTCTCGTCCTCTGTTTCAACCCCTCTGTTTCTCGCCCTCTGTATCAGCCCCTCTGTTTCAGCCCCTCTGTTTCTCGCCTTCTGTTTCAGCCCCTCTATTTCTCGCCCTCTGTTTCAGCCCCTCTGTTTCTCGCCCTCTGTTTCAGCCCCTCTATTTCTCGCCCTCTGTTTCAGCCACTCTGTTTTAGCCCCACTGTTTCAGCCCCTTTGTTTCAGCCCCTCTGTTTCTCGCCCTCTGTTTCAGCCGCTCTGTTTCTCGCCCTCTGTATCAGCCCCTCTGTTTCAGCCCCACTGTTTCAGTCCCTCTGTTTCTCGCCCTCTGTTTCTGGCCCTCTGTTTCAGCCCCTCTGTTTCTCGCTCTCTGTTTCAGCCCCTCTGTTTCAGCCCCTCTGTTTCAGCCCCTCTGTTTCTCGCCCTCTGTTTCAGCCCCTCTGTTTCTCGCTCTCTGTTTCAGCCCCTCTGTTTCTCGCCCTCTGTTTCAGCCCCTCTGATTCAGCCCCTCTGTTTCTCGCCCTCTGTTTCAGCCCCTCTGTTTCTCGTCCTCTGTTTCAACCCCTCTGTTTCTCGCCCTCTGTTTCAGCCCCTCTGTTTCAGCCCCTCTGTTTCTCGCCTTCTGTTTCAGCCCCTCTGTTTCTCGCCCTCTGTTTCAGCCCCTCTGTTTCTCGCCCTCTGTTTCAGCCCCTCTATTTCTCGCCCTCTGTTTCAGCCCCTCTGTTTTAGCCCCACTGTTTCAGCCCCTTTGTTTCAGCCCCTCTGTTTCTCGCCCTCTGTTTCAGCCGCTCTGTTTCTCGCCCTCTGTATCAGCCCCTCTGTTTCAGCCCCACTGTTTCAGTCCCTCTGTTTCTCGCCCTCTGTTTCTGGCCCTCTGTTTCAGCCCCTCTGTTTCTCGCTCTCTGTTTCAGCCCCTCTGTTTCAGCCCCTCTGTTTCAGCCCCTCGGTTTCTCGCCCTCTGTTTCAGCCTCTCTGTTTCTTGCCCTCTGTTTCAGCCACTCTGTTTCTCGCCCTCTGTTTCAGCCTCTCTGTTTCTCGCCCTCTGTTTCAGCCCCTCTGTTTCAGCCCCTCTGTTTCAGCCCCTCTGTTTCAGCCCCTCTGTTTCTCCCCTTCTGTTTCAGCCCCTCTGATTCAGCCCCTCTGTTTCTCGCCCTCTGTTTCAACCCCTCTGTTTCTCGCCCTCTGTTTCAGCCCCTCTGTTTCAGCCCCTCTGTTTCTCGCCCTCTGTTTCAGCCTCTCTGTTTCTCGCCCTCTGTTTCAGCCCCTCTGTTTCTGGCCCTCTGTTTCAGCCCCTCTGTTTCTCGCCCTCTGTTTCAGCCCCTCTGTTTCAGCCCCTCTGTTTCAGCCCCTCTCTTTCTCGCCCTCTGTTTCAGCCCCTCTGTTTCAGCCCCTCGGTTTCTCGCCCTCTCTTTCAGCCCCTCTATTTCTCGCCCTCTGTTTCAGCCCCTCTATTGTAGCCCCACTGTTTCAGCCCCTTTGTTTCAGCCACTATTTTCTCGCCCTCTGTTTCAGCCCCTCTGTTTCCGCCCCTCTGTTTCAGCCCCTCTGTTTCTCGCTCTCTGTTTCAGCCACTCTGTTTCCGCCCCTCTGTTTCAGCCCCTCTGTTTCAGCCCCTCTGTTTCTCGCCCTCTGTTTCAGCCCCTCTGTTTCTTGCCCTCTGTTTCAGCCACTCTGTTTCTCGCCCTCTGTTTCAGCCACTCTGTTTCTGGCCCTCTGTTTCAGCCCCTCTGTTTCTCGCTCTCTGTTTCAGCCCCTCTGTTTCCGCCCCTCTGTTTCAGCCCCTCTGTTTCAGCCCCTCTGTTTCTCGTCCTCTGTTTCAGCCCCTCTGTTTCTCGCCCTGTGTTTCAGCCTCTCTGTTTCTCGCCCTCTGTTTCAGCCCCACTGTTTCAGCCCCTCTGTTTCAGCCCCTCTGTTTCTCGCCCTCTGTTTCAGCCCCTCTGTTTCTCGCCCTCTGTATCAGGCGCTTTGTTTCAGCCCCTATGTTTCAGCCCCACTTTTTCAGCCCCTCTGTTTCTCGCCCTCTGTTTCTCGCCCTCTGTTTCAGCCACTCTTTTTCTCGCCCTCCGTTTCAGCCCCTCTGTTTCAGCCCATCTGATTCAGCCTGTCTGATTCAGCCCCTCTGTTTCTCGCCCTCTGTTTCAGCCACTCTGTTTCAGCCCCTCTGTTTCTTGCCCTCTGTTTCAGCCCCTCTGTTTCTCACCCTCTGTTTCAGCCCCTCTGTTTCTTGCCCTCTGTTTCAGCCCCTCTGTTTCTCGCCCTCTGTTTCAGTCCCTCTGTTTCGCGCTCTCTGTTTCAGCCCCTTTGTTTCAGTCCCTCTGTTTCTCGCCCTCTGTTTCTGCCCGTCTGTTTCTCGCCCTCTGTTTCAGCCCCTCTGTTTCTCGCCCTCTGTTTCAGCCCCTCTGATTAAGCCCTCTGTTTCAGCCCCTCTGAATCAGCCCCTCTGATTCAGCCCCTCTGTTTCAGCCCCTCTGTTTCAGCCCCTCTGTTTCTCGCCCTCTGTTTCAGCCCCTCTGTTTCTCACCCTCTGTTTCAGACCCTCTGTTTCAGCCCCTCTGTTTCTCGCTCTCTGTTTCAGCCCCTCTGTTTCTCGCCCTCTGTTTCAGCCCCTCTGATACAGCCCCTCTGTTTCTCGCCCTCTGTTTCAGCCCCTCTGTTTCTCGACCTCTGTTTCAGCCCGTCTGTTTCTCGCCCTCTGTTTCAGCCCCTCTGTTTCAGCCCCTCTGTTTCTCGCCTTCTGTTTCAGCCCCTCTGTTTCTCGCCCTCTGTTTCAGTTCCTCTGTTTCTTGCCCTCTGTTTCTGCCCCTCTGTTTCTCGCCCTCTTTTTCCGCCCCTCTGATTCAGCCCCTCTGTTTCAGACCCTCTGAATCAGCCACTCTGATTCAGCCCCTCTGTTTCAGCCCCTCTGTTTCAGCCCCTCTGTTTCTCGCCCTCTGTTTCAGCCCCTCTGTTTCTCACCCTCTGTTTCAGCCCCTCTGTTTCAGCCCCTCTGTTTCTCGCCCTCTGTTTCAGCCCCTCTGTTTCTCGGCATCTGTTTCAGCCCCTCTGATTCAGCCCCTCTGTTTCTCACCCTCTGTTTCAGCCCCTCTGTTTCTCGCCCTCTTTTTCAGCCCCTCTATTTCTTGCCCTCTGTTTCAGCCCCTCTGTTTCAGCCCCTCTGTTTCAGTCCCTCTGTTTCTCGCCCTCTGTTCCTGGCCCTCTGTTTCAGCCCCTCTGTTTCTCGCTCTCTGTTTCAGCCCCTCTGTTTCAGCCCCTCTGTTTCAGCCCCTCTGTTTCTCGCCCTCTGTTTCAGCCCCTCTGTTTCTCGCTCTCTGTTTCAGCCCCTCTGTTTCTCGCCCTCTGTTTCAGCCCCTCTGATTCAGCCCCTCTGTTTCTCGCCCTCTGTTTCAGCCCCTCTGTTTCTCGTCCTCTGTTTCAACCCCTCTGTTTCTCGCCCTCTGTTTCAGCCCCTCTGTTTCAGCCCCTCTGTTTCTCGCCTTCTGTTTCAGCCCCTCTGTTTCTCGCCCTCTGTTTCAGCCCCTCTGTTTCTCGCCCTCTGTTTCAGCCCCTCTATTTCTCGCCCTCTGTTTCAGCCCCTCTGTTTTAGCCCCACTGTTTCAGCCCCTTTGTTTCAGCCCCTCTGTTTCTCGCCCTCTGTTTCAGCCGCTCTGTTTCTCGCCCTCTGTATCAGCCCCTCTGTTTCAGCCCCACTGTTTCAGTCCCTCTGTTTCTCGCCCTCTGTTTCTGGCCCTCTGTTTCAGCCCCTCTGTTTCTCGCTCTCTGTTTCAGCCCCTCTGTTTCAGCCCCTCTGTTTCAGCCCCTCTGTTTCTCGCCCTCTGTTTCAGCCTCTCTGTTTCTTGCCCTCTGTTTCAGCCACTCTGTTTCTCGCCCTCTGTTTCAGCCTCTCTGTTTCTCGCCCTCTGTTTCAGCCCCTCTGTTTCAGCCCCTCTGTTTCAGCCCCTCTGTTTCAGCCCCTCTGTTTCTCCCCTTCTGTTTCAGCCCCTCTGATTCAGCCCCTCTGTTTCTCGCCCTCTGTTTCAGCCCCTCTGTTTCTCGCCCTCTGTTTCAGCCCCTCTGTTTCAGCCCCTCTGTTTCTCGCCCTCTGTTTCAGCCTCTCTGTTTCTCGCCCTCTGTTTCAGCCCCTCTGTTTCTGGCCCTCTGTTTCAGCCCCTCTGTTTCTCGCCCTCTGTTTCAGCCCCTCTGTTTCAGCCCCTCTGTTTCAGCCCCTCTCTTTCTCGCCCTCTGTTTCAGCCCCTCTGTTTCAGCCCCTCGGTTTCTCGCCCTCTCTTTCAGCCCCTCTATTTCTCGCCCTCTGTTTCAGCCCCTCTATTGTAGCCCCACTGTTTCAGCCCCTTTGTTTCAGCCACTATTTTCTCGCCCTCTGTTTCAGCCCCTCTGTTTCCGCCCCTCTGTTTCAGCCCCTCTGTTTCTCGCTCTCTGTTTCAGCCACTCTGTTTCCGCCCCTCTGTTTCAGCCCCTCTGTTTCAGCCCCTCTGTTTCTCGCCCTCTGTTTCAGCCCCTCTGTTTCTTGCCCTCTGTTTCAGCCACTCTGTTTCTCGCCCTCTGTTTCAGCCACTCTGTTTCTGGCCCTCTGTTTCAGCCCCTCTGTTTCTCGCTCTCTGTTTCAGCCCCTCTGTTTCCGCCCCTCTGTTTCAGCCCCTCTGTTTCAGCCCCTCTGTTTCTCGTCCTCTGTTTCAGCCCCTCTGTTTGTCGCCCTGTGTTTCAGCCTCTCTGTTTCTCGCCCTCTGTTTCAGCCCCACTGTTTCAGCCCCTCTGTTTCAGCCCCTCTGTTTCTCGCCCTCTGTTTCAGCCCCTCTGTTTCTCGCCCTCTGTATCAGGCGCTTTGTTTCAGCCCCTATGTTTCAGCCCCACTTTTTCAGCCCCTCTGTTTCTCGCCCTCTGTTTCTCGCCCTCTGTTTCAGCCACTCTTTTTCTCGCCCTCCGTTTCAGCCCCTCTGTTTCAGCCCATCTGATTCAGCCTGTCTGATTCAGCCCCTCTGTTTCTCGCCCTCTGTTTCAGCCACTCTGTTTCAGCCCCTCTGTTTCTTGCCCTCTGTTTCAGCCCCTCTGTTTCTCACCCTCTGTTTCAGCCCCTCTGTTTCTTGCCCTCTGTTTCAGCCCCTCTGTTTCTCGCCCTCTGTTTCAGTCCCTCTGTTTCGCGCTCTCTGTTTCAGCCCCTTTGTTTCAGTCCCTCTGTTTCTCGCCCTCTGTTTCTGCCCGTCTGTTTCTCGCCCTCTGTTTCAGCCCCTCTGTTTCTCGCCCTCTGTTTCAGCCCCTCTGATTAAGCCCTCTGTTTCAGCCCCTCTGAATCAGCCCCTCTGATTCAGCCCCTCTGTTTCAGCCCCTCTGTTTCAGCCCCTCTGTTTCTCGCCCTCTGTTTCAGCCCCTCTGTTTCTCACCCTCTGTTTCAGACCCTCTGTTTCAGCCCCTCTGTTTCTCGCTCTCTGTTTCAGCCCCTCTGTTTCTCGCCCTCTGTTTCAGCCCCTCTGATACAGCCCCTCTGTTTCTCGCCCTCTGTTTCAGCCCCTCTGTTTCTCGACCTCTGTTTCAGCCCATCTGTTTCTCGCCCTCTGTTTCAGCCCCTCTGTTTCAGCCCCTCTGTTTCTCGCCTTCTGTTTCAGCCCCTCTGTTTCTCGCCCTCTGTTTCAGTTCCTCTGTTTCTTGCCCTCTGTTTCTGCCCCTCTGTTTCTCGCCCTCTTTTTCCGCCCCTCTGATTCAGCCCCTCTGTTTCAGACCCTCTGAATCAGCCACTCTGATTCAGCCCCTCTGTTTCAGCCCGTCTGTTTCAGCCCCTCTGTTTCTCGCCCTCTGTTTCAGCCCCTCTGTTTCTCACCCTCTGTTTCAGCCCCTCTGTTTCAGCCCCTCTGTTTCTCGCCCTCTGTTTCAGCCCCTCTGTTTCTCGGCATCTGTTTCAGCCCCTCTGATTCAGCCCCTCTGTTTCTCACCCTCTGTTTCAGCCCCTCTGTTTCTCGCCCTCTTTTTCAGCCCCTCTATTTCTTGCCCTCTGTTTCAGCCCCTCTGTTTCAGCCCCTCTGTTTCAGCCCCTCTGTTTCTCGCCCTCTGTTTCAGCCCCACTGATTCTCGCCCTCTGTTTCATCCCCTCTGTTTCTCGCCCTCTGTTTCAGCCCCTTTATTTCTCGCCCTCTGTTTCAGCCCCTCTGTTTCAGCCCCACTGTTTCAGCCCCTCTGTTTCAGCCCCTCTGTTTCTCGCCCTCTGTTTCAGCCCCTCTGTTTCTCGCCCTCTGTTTCAGCCCCTCTGTTTCTCGCCCTCTGTTTCAGCCCCTCTATTTCTCGCCCTCTGTTTCAGCCCCTCTGTTTTAGCCCCACTGTTTCAGCCCCTTTGTTTCAGCCCCTCTGCTTCTCGCCCTCTGTTTCAGCCGCTTTGTTTCTCGCCCTCTGTATCAGCCCCTCTGTTTCAGCCCCACTGTTTCAGTCCCTCTGTTTCTCGCCCTCTGTTTCTGGCCCTCTGTTTCAGCCCCTCTGTTTCTCGCTCTCTGTTTCCGCCCCTCTGTTTCAGCCCCTCTGTTTCAGCCCCTCTGTTTCTCGCCCTCTGTTTCAGCCCCTCTGATACAGCCCCTCTGTTTCTCGCCCTCTGTTTCAGCCCCTCTGTTTCTCGACCTCTGTTTCAGCCCATCTGTTTCTTGCCCTCTGTTTCAGCCCCTCTGTTTCAGCCCCTCTGTTTCTCGCCCTCTGTTTCAGCCCCTCTGTTTCTCGCCCTCTGTTTCAGCCCCTCTGATTCTCGCCCTCTGTTTCAGCCCCTCTGTTTCTCGCCCTCTGTTTCAGCCCCTCTGTTTCTCGCCCTCTGTTTCAGCCCCTCTGTTTCAGCCCCTCTGTTACAGCCTCTCTGTTTCTCGCCCTCTGTTTCAGCCCCTCTGTTTCAGCCCCTCTGTTTCAGCCCCTCTGTTTCAGCCCCTCTGTTTCTCCCCTTCTGTTTCAGCCCCTCTGATTCAGCCCCTCTGTTTCTCGCCCTCTGTTTCAGCCCCTCTGTTTCTCGCCCTCTGTTTCAGCCCCTCTGTTTCAGCCCCTCTGTTTCTCGCCCTCTGTTTCAGCCTCTCTGTTTCTCGCCCTCTGTTTCAGCCCCTCTGTTTCTGGCCCTCTGTTTCAGCCCCTCTGTTTCTCGCCCTCTGTTTCAGCCCCTCTGTTTCAGCCCCTCTGTTTCAGCCCCTCTCTTTCTCGCCCTCTGTTTCAGCCCCTCTGTTTCAGCCCCTCGGTTTCTCGCCCTCTCTTTCAGCCCCTCTATTTCTCGCCCTCTGTTTCAGCCCCTCTATTGTAGCCCCACTGTTTCAGCCCCTTTGTTTCAGCCACTATTTTCTCGCCCTCTGTTTCAGCCCCTCTGTTTCCGCCCCTCTGTTTCAGCCCCTCTGTTTCTCGCTCTCTGTTTCAGCCACTCTGTTTCCGCCCCTCTGTTTCAGCCCCTCTGTTTCAGCCCCTCTGTTTCTCGCCCTCTGTTTCAGCCCCTCTGTTTCTTGCCCTCTGTTTCAGCCACTCTGTTTCTCGCCCTCTGTTTCAGCCACTCTGTTTCTGGCCCTCTGTTTCAGCCCCTCTGTTTCTCGCTCTCTGTTTCAGCCCCTCTGTTTCCGCCCCTCTGTTTCAGCCCCTCTGTTTCAGCCCCTCTGTTTCTCGTCCTCTGTTTCAGCCCCTCTGTTTGTCGCCCTGTGTTTCAGCCTCTCTGTTTCTCGCCCTCTGTTTCAGCCCCACTGTTTCAGCCCCTCTGTTTCAGCCCCTCTGTTTCTCGCCCTCTGTTTCAGCCCCTCTGTTTCTCGCCCTCTGTATCAGGCGCTTTGTTTCAGCCCCTATGTTTCAGCCCCACTTTTTCAGCCCCTCTGTTTCTCGCCCTCTGTTTCTCGCCCTCTGTTTCAGCCACTCTTTTTCTCGCCCTCCGTTTCAGCCCCTCTGTTTCAGCCCATCTGATTCAGCCTGTCTGATTCAGCCCCTCTGTTTCTCGCCCTCTGTTTCAGCCACTCTGTTTCAGCCCCTCTGTTTCTTGCCCTCTGTTTCAGCCCCTCTGTTTCTCACCCTCTGTTTCAGCCCCTCTGTTTCTTGCCCTCTGTTTCAGCCCCTCTGTTTCTCGCCCTCTGTTTCAGTCCCTCTGTTTCGCGCTCTCTGTTTCAGCCCCTTTGTTTCAGTCCCTCTGTTTCTCGCCCTCTGTTTCTGCCCGTCTGTTTCTCGCCCTCTGTTTCAGCCCCTCTGTTTCTCGCCCTCTGTTTCAGCCCCTCTGATTAAGCCCTCTGTTTCAGCCCCTCTGAATCAGCCCCTCTGATTCAGCCCCTCTGTTTCAGCCCCTCTGTTTCAGCCCCTCTGTTTCTCGCCCTCTGTTTCAGCCCCTCTGTTTCTCACCCTCTGTTTCAGACCCTCTGTTTCAGCCCCTCTGTTTCTCGCTCTCTGTTTCAGCCCCTCTGTTTCTCGCCCTCTGTTTCAGCCCCTCTGATACAGCCCCTCTGTTTCTCGCCCTCTGTTTCAGCCCCTCTGTTTCTCGACCTCTGTTTCAGCCCATCTGTTTCTCGCCCTCTGTTTCAGCCCCTCTGTTTCAGCCCCTCTGTTTCTCGCCTTCTGTTTCAGCCCCTCTGTTTCTCGCCCTCTGTTTCAGTTCCTCTGTTTCTTGCCCTCTGTTTCTGCCCCTCTGTTTCTCGCCCTCTTTTTCCGCCCCTCTGATTCAGCCCCTCTGTTTCAGACCCTCTGAATCAGCCACTCTGATTCAGCCCCTCTGTTTCAGCCCGTCTGTTTCAGCCCCTCTGTTTCTCGCCCTCTGTTTCAGCCCCTCTGTTTCTCACCCTCTGTTTCAGCCCCTCTGTTTCAGCCCCTCTGTTTCTCGCCCTCTGTTTCAGCCCCTCTGTTTCTCGGCATCTGTTTCAGCCCCTCTGATTCAGCCCCTCTGTTTCTCACCCTCTGTTTCAGCCCCTCTGTTTCTCGCCCTCTTTTTCAGCCCCTCTATTTCTTGCCCTCTGTTTCAGCCCCTCTGTTTCAGCCCCTCTGTTTCAGCCCCTCTGTTTCTCGCCCTCTGTTTCAGCCCCACTGATTCTCGCCCTCTGTTTCATCCCCTCTGTTTCTCGCCCTCTGTTTCAGCCCCTTTATTTCTCGCCCTCTGTTTCAGCCCCTCTGTTTCAGCCCCACTGTTTCAGCCCCTCTGTTTCAGCCCCTCTGTTTCTCGCCCTCTGTTTCAGCCCCTCTGTTTCTCGCCCTCTGTTTCAGCCCCTCTGTTTCTCGCCCTCTGTTTCAGCCCCTCTATTTCTCGCCCTCTGTTTCAGCCCCTCTGTTTTAGCCCCACTGTTTCAGCCCCTTTGTTTCAGCCCCTCTGCTTCTCGCCCTCTGTTTCAGCCGCTTTGTTTCTCGCCCTCTGTATCAGCCCCTCTGTTTCAGCCCCACTGTTTCAGTCCCTCTGTTTCTCGCCCTCTGTTTCTGGCCCTCTGTTTCAGCCCCTCTGTTTCTCGCTCTCTGTTTCCGCCCCTCTGTTTCAGCCCCTCTGTTTCAGCCCCTCTGTTTCTCGCCCTCTGTTTCAGCCCCTCTGATACAGCCCCTCTGTTTCTCGCCCTCTGTTTCAGCCCCTCTGTTTCTCGACCTCTGTTTCAGCCCATCTGTTTCTTGCCCTCTGTTTCAGCCCCTCTGTTTCAGCCCCTCTGTTTCTCGCCCTCTGTTTCAGCCCCTCTGTTTCTCGCCCTCTGTTTCAGCCCCTCTGATTCTCGCCCTCTGTTTCAGCCCCTCTGTTTCTCGCCCTCTGTTTCAGCCCCTCTGTTTCTCGCCCTCTGTTTCAGCCCCTCTGTTTCAGCCCCTCTGTTACAGCCCCTCTGTTTCTCGCCCTCTGTTTCAGCCCCTCTGTTTCTCGCCCTCTGTTTCAGCCCCTCTGTTTCTTGCCCTCTGTTTCAGCCACTCTGTTTCTCGCCCTCTGTTTCAGCCTCTCTGTTTCTCGCCCTCTGTTTCAGCCCCTCTGTTTCAGCCCCTCTGTTTCAGTCCCTCTGTTTCTCGCCCTCTGTTTCAGCCCCTCTGTTTCAGCCCCTCGGTTTCTCGCCCTCTGTTTCAGCCCCTCTATTTCTCGCCCTCTGTTTCAGCAACTCTATTGTAGCCCCACTGTTTCAGCCCCTCTGTTTCTCACCCTCTGTTTCAGCCCCTCTGTTTCAGCCCCTCTGTTTCTCGCCCTCTGTTTCAGCCCCTCTGTTTCTCGGCATCTGTTTCAGCCCCTCTGATTCAGCCCCTCTGTTTCTCACCCTCTGTTTCAGCCCCTCTGTTTCTCGCCCTCTTTTTCAGCCCCTCTATTTCTTGCCCTCTGTTTCAGCCCCTCTGTTTCAGCCCCTCTGTTTCAGCCCCTCTGTTTCTCGCCCTCTGTTTCAGCCCCACTGATTCTCGCCCTCTGTTTCATCCCCTCTGTTTCTCGCCCTCTGTTTCAGCCCCTTTATTTCTCGCCCTCTGTTTCAGCCCCTCTGTTTCAGCCCCACTGTTTCAGCCCCTCTGTTTCAGCCCCTCTGTTTCTCGCCCTCTGTTTCAGCCCCTCTGTTTCTCGCCCTCTGTTTCAGCCCCTCTGTTTCTCGCCCTCTGTTTCAGCCCCTCTATTTCTCGCCCTCTGTTTCAGCCCCTCTGTTTTAGCCCCACTGTTTCAGCCCCTTTGTTTCAGCCCCTCTGCTTCTCGCCCTCTGTTTCAGCCGCTCTGTTTCTCGCCCTCTGTATCAGCCCCTCTGTTTCAGCCCCACTGTTTCAGTCCCTCTGTTTCTCGCCCTCTGTTTCTGGCCCTCTGTTTCAGCCCCTCTGTTTCTCGCTCTCTGTTTCCGCCCCTCTGTTTCAGCCCCTCTGTTTCAGCCCCTCTGTTTCTCGCCCTCTGTTTCAGCCCCTCTGATACAGCCCCTCTGTTTCTCGCCCTCTGTTTCAGCCCCTCTGTTTCTCGACCTCTGTTTCAGCCCATCTGTTTCTCGCCCTCTGTTTCAGCCCCTCTGTTTCAGCCCCTCTGTTTCTCGCCCTCTGTTTCAGCCCCTCTGTTTCTCGCCCTCTGTTTCAGCCCCTCTGATTCTCGCCCTCTGTTTCAGCCCCTCTGTTTCTCGCCCTCTGTTTCAGCCCCTCTGTTTCTCGCCCTCTGTTTCAGCCCCTCTGTTTCAGCCCCTCTGTTACAGCCCCTCTGTTTCTCGCCCTCTGTTTCAGCCCCTCTGTTTCTCGCCCTCTGTTTCAGCCCCTCTGTTTCTTGCCCTCTGTTTCAGCCACTCTGTTTCTCGCCCTCTGTTTCAGCCTCTCTGTTTCTCGCCCTCTGTTTCAGCCCCTCTGTTTCAGCCCCTCTGTTTCAGTCCCTCTGTTTCTCGCCCTCTGTTTCAGCCCCTCTGTTTCAGCCCCTCGGTTTCTCGCCCTCTGTTTCAGCCCCTCTATTTCTCGCCCTCTGTTTCAGCAACTCTATTGTAGCCCCACTGTTTCAGCCCCTTTGTTTCAGCCACTATGTTTATCGCCCTCTGTTTCAGCCCCTCTGTTTCCGCCGCTCTGTTTCAGCCCCTCTGTTTCTCGCTCTCTGTTTCAGCCCCTGTGTTTCCGCCCCTCTGTTTCAGCCCCTCTGTTTCAGCCCCTCTGTTTCTCGCCCTCTGTTTCAGCCCCTCTGTTTCTTGCCCTCTGTTTCAGCCCCTCTGTTTCTCGCCCTCTGTTTCAGCCACTCTGTTTCTGGCCCTCTGTTTCAGCCCCTCTGTTTCTCGCTCTTTGTTTCAGCCCCTCTGTTTCCGCCCCTCTGTTTCAGCCCCTCTGTTTCTCGCCCTCTGTTTCAGCCCCTCTTTTCTTGCCCTCTGTTTCAGCCACTCTGTTTCTCGCCCTCTGTTTCAGCCACTCTGTTTCTCGCCCTCTGTTTCAGCCCCTCTGTTTCAGCCCCTCTGTTTCAGTCCCTCTGTTTCAGCCCCTCTGTTTCTCGCCCTCTGTTTCAGCCCCTCTGTTTCTCGCCCTGTGTTTCAGCCTCTCTGTTTCTCGCCCTCTGTTTCAGCCCCACTGTTTCAGCTCCTCTGTTTCAGCCCCTCTGTTTCTCGCCCTCTGTTTCAGCCCCTCTGTTTGTCGCCCTCTGTATCAGGCGCTTTGTTTCAGCCCCTTGGTTTCAGCCCCACTTTTTCAGCCCCTCTGTTTCTCGCCCTCTGTTTCTCGCCCTCTGTTTCAGCCACTCTGTTTCTCGCCCTCTGTTTCAGCCCCTCTGTTTCAGCCCATCTGATTCAGCCTGTCTGATTCAGCCCCTCTGTTTCTCGCCCTCTGTTTCAGCCACTCTGTTTCAGCCCCTCTGTTTCTTGCCCTCTGTTTCGGCCCCTCTGTTTCTCGCCCTCTGTTTCAGCCCCTCTGTTTCTTGCCCGCTGTTTCAGCCCCTCTGTTTCTCGCCCTCTGTTTCAGTCCCTCTGTTTCGCGCTCTCTGTTTCAGCCCCTTTGTTTCAGTCCCTCTGTTTCTCGCCCTCTGTTTCTGCCCGTCTGTTTCTCGCCCTCTGTTTCAGCCCCTCTGTTTCTCGCCCTCTGTTTCAGCCCCTCTGTTTCTCGCCCTCTGTTTCAGCCCCTCTGTTTCTCGCCCTCTGTTTCAGCCTCTCTGTTTCTTGCCCTCGGATTCAGCCCCTCTGTTTCAGCCCCTCTGTTTCAGCCCCTCTGTTTCAGCCCCTCTGTTTCTCGCCCTCTGTTTCAGCCCCTCTGTTTCTCGCCCTCTGTTTCAGCCCCTCTGATTCAGCCACTCTGTTTCAGCCCCTCTGATTCAGCCCCTCTGTTTCAGCCCCTCTATTTCAGACCCTTTGTTTCAGCCCCTCTGTTTCATCCACTCTGTTTCTCGCCCTCTGTTTCTCACCCTCTGTTTCTCGCCCTCTGTTTCAGCCCCTCTGTTTTTCGCCCTCTGTTTCAGCCCCTCTGTTTCTCGCCCTCTGTTTCAGCCCCTCTGTTTCAGCCCCTCTGTTTCTCGCCCTCTGTTTCTCACCCGCTGTTTCAGCCCCTTTGTTTCTCGCCCTCTGTTTCAGCCCTTCTGTTTCAGTCCCTCTGATTCAGCCACTCTGATTCAGCCCCTCTGTTTCTCGCCCTCTGTTTCTGCCCCTCTGTTTCAGCCCCTCTGTTTCTGCCCCTCTGCTTCAGCCGCTCTGTTTCTCGCCCTCTGTTTCAGGCCCTCTGTTTTTCGCCCTCTGTTTCAGCCCCTCTGTTTCAGGCTCTCTGTTTCAGCCCGTCTGTTTCAGCCCCTCTGTTTCAGCCCCTCTGTTTCTTGCCCTCTGTTTCTCACCCGCTGTTTCAGCCCCTTTGTTTCTCGCCCTCTGTTTCAGCCCCTCTGTTTCAGCCCCTCTGATTCAGCCCCTCTGTTTCAGCCCCTCTGTTTCAGCCCCTCTGTTTCTCGCCCTCAGTTTCTGCCATTCTGTTTCTCGCCCTCTGTTTCAGCCCCTCTGTTTCTCGCCCTCTGTTTCAGCCCCTCTGTTTCTGCCCCTCAGTTTCTCGCCCTCTGTTTCAGCCCCTCTGTTTCTCACCTTCTGTTTCAGCCCCTCTAATTCAGCCCCTCTGTTTCAGCACTTCTGATTCAGCCCCTCTGATTCAGCCCCTCTGTTTCTCGCCCTCTGTTTCAGCCCCACTGTTTCAGCCCTTCTGTTTCAGCCACTCTGTTTCAGCCCCTCTGTTTCTTGCCCTCTGTTTCAGCCCCTCTGTTTCTCGCCCTCTGTTTCAGTCCCTCTGTTTCTCGCCATCTGTTTCAGCCCCTCTGTTTCGCGCTCTCTGTTTCAGCCCCTCTGTTTCAGCTCCTCTGTTTCTCGCCCTCTGTTTCTGCCCGTCTGTTTCTCGCCCTCTGTTTCAGCCCCTCTGTTTCTCGCCCTCTGTTTCAGCCCCTCTGATTAAGCCCCTCTGTTTCAGCCCCTCTGAATCAGCCCCTCTGATTCAGCCCCTCTGTTTCAGCCCCTCTGTTTCAGCCCCTCTGTTTCTCGCCCTCTGTTTCAGCCCCTCTGTTTCTCACCCTCTGTTTCAGACCCTCTGTTTCAGCCACTATGTTTATCGCCCTCTGTTTCAGCCCCTCTGTTTCCGCCGCTCTGTTTCAGCCCCTCTGTTTCTCGCTCTCTGTTTCAGCCCCTGTGTTTCCGCCCCTCTGTTTCAGCCCCTCTGTTTCAGCCCCTCTGTTTCTCGCCCTCTGTTTCAGCCCCTCTGTTTCTTGCCCTCTGTTTCAGCCCCTCTGTTTCTCGCCCTCTGTTTCAGCCACTCTGTTTCTGGCCCTCTGTTTCAGCCCCTCTGTTTCTCGCTCTTTGTTTCAGCCCCTCTGTTTCCGCCCCTCTGTTTCAGCCCCTCTGTTTCTCGCCCTCTGTTTCAGCCCCTCTTTTCTTGCCCTCTGTTTCAGCCACTCTGTTTCTCGCCCTCTGTTTCAGCCACTCTGTTTCTCGCCCTCTGTTTCAGCCCCTCTGTTTCAGCCCCTCTGTTTCAGTCCCTCTGTTTCAGCCCCTCTGTTTCTCGCCCTCTGTTTCAGCCCCTCTGTTTCTCGCCCTGTGTTTCAGCCTCTCTGTTTCTCGCCCTCTGTTTCAGCCCCACTGTTTCAGCTCCTCTGTTTCAGCCCCTCTGTTTCTCGCCCTCTGTTTCAGCCCCTCTGTTTCAGCCCCTCTGTTTCTCGCCCTCTGTTTCAGCCTCTCTGTTTCTTGCCCTCTGTTTCAGCCCCTCTGCTTCTCGCCCTCTGTTTCAGCCGCTTTGTTTCTCGCCCTCTGTTTCAGCCCCTCTGTTTCTCGCTCTCTGTTTCAGCCACTCTGTTTCCGCCCCTCTGTTTCAGCCCCTCTGTTTCAGCCCCTCTGTTTCTCGCCCTCTGTTTCAGCCCCTCTGTTTCTTGCCCTCTGTTTCAGCCACTCTGTTTCTCGCCCTCTGTTTCAGCCACTCTGTTTCTGGCCCTCTGTTTCAGCCCCTCTGTTTCTCGCTCTCTGTTTCAGCCCCTCTGTTTCCGCCCCTCTGTTTCAGCCCCTCTGTTTCAGCCCCTCTGTTTCTCGTCCTCTGTTTCAGCCCCTCTGTTTCTCGCCCTGTGTTTCAGCCTCTCTGTTTCTCGCCCTCTGTTTCAGCCCCACTGTTTCAGCCCCTCTGTTTCAGCCCCTCTGTTTCTCGCCCTCTGTTTCAGCCCCTCTGTTTCTCGCCCTCTGTATCAGGCGCTTTGTTTCAGCCCCTATGTTTCAGCCCCACTTTTTCAGCCCCTCTGTTTCTCGCCCTCTGTTTCTCGCCCTCTGTTTCAGCCACTCTTTTTCTCGCCCTCCGTTTCAGCCCCTCTGTTTCAGCCCATCTGATTCAGCCTGTCTGATTCAGCCCCTCTGTTTCTCGCCCTCTGTTTCAGCCACTCTGTTTCAGCCCCTCTGTTTCTTGCCCTCTGTTTCAGCCCCTCTGTTTCTCACCCTCTGTTTCAGCCCCTCTGTTTCTTGCCCTCTGTTTCAGCCCCTCTGTTTCTCGCCCTCTGTTTCAGTCCCTCTGTTTCGCGCTCTCTGTTTCAGCCCCTTTGTTTCAGTCCCTCTGTTTCTCGCCCTCTGTTTCTGCCCGTCTGTTTCTCGCCCTCTGTTTCAGCCCCTCTGTTTCTCGCCCTCTGTTTCAGCCCCTCTGATTAAGCCCTCTGTTTCAGCCCCTCTGAATCAGCCCCTCTGATTCAGCCCCTCTGTTTCAGCCCCTCTGTTTCAGCCCCTCTGTTTCTCGCCCTCTGTTTCAGCCCCTCTGTTTCTCACCCTCTGTTTCAGACCCTCTGTTTCAGCCCCTCTGTTTCTCGCTCTCTGTTTCAGCCCCTCTGTTTCTCGCCCTCTGTTTCAGCCCCTCTGATACAGCCCCTCTGTTTCTCGCCCTCTGTTTCAGCCCCTCTGTTTCTCGACCTCTGTTTCAGCCCGTCTGTTTCTCGCCCTCTGTTTCAGCCCCTCTGTTTCAGCCCCTCTGTTTCTCGCCTTCTGTTTCAGCCCCTCTGTTTCTCGCCCTCTGTTTCAGTTCCTCTGTTTCTTGCCCTCTGTTTCTGCCCCTCTGTTTCTCGCCCTCTTTTTCCGCCCCTCTGATTCAGCCCCTCTGTTTCAGACCCTCTGAATCAGCCACTCTGATTCAGCCCCTCTGTTTCAGCCCGTCTGTTTCAGCCCCTCTGTTTCTCGCCCTCTGTTTCAGCCCCTCTGTTTCTCACCCTCTGTTTCAGCCCCTCTGTTTCAGCCCCTCTGTTTCTCGCCCTCTGTTTCAGCCCCTCTGTTTCTCGGCATCTGTTTCAGCCCGTCTGATTCAGCCCCTCTGTTTCTCACCCTCTGTTTCAGCCCCTCTGTTTCTCGCCCTCTTTTTCAGCCCCTCTATTTCTTGCCCTCTGTTTCAGCCCCTCTGTTTCAGCCCCTCTGTTTCAGCCCCTCTGTTTCTCGCCCTCTGTTTCAGCCCCACTGATTCTCGCCCTCTGTTTCATCCCCTCTGTTTCTCGCCCTCTGTTTCAGCCCCTTTATTTCTCGCCCTCTGTTTCAGCCCCTCTGTTTCAGCCCCACTGTTTCAGCCCCTCTGTTTCAGCCCCTCTGTTTCTCGCCCTCTGTTTCAGCCCCTCTGTTTCTCGCCCTCTGTTTCAGCCCCTCTGTTTCTCGCCCTCTGTTTCAGCCCCTCTATTTCTCGCCCTCTGTTTCAGCCCCTCTGTTTTAGCCCCACTGTTTCAGCCCCTTTGTTTCAGCCCCTCTGCTTCTCGCCCTCTGTTTCAGCCGCTTTGTTTCTCGCCCTCTGTATCAGCCCCTCTGTTTCAGCCCCACTGTTTCAGTCCCTCTGTTTCTCGCCCTCTGTTTCTGGCCCTCTGTTTCAGCCCCTCTGTTTCTCGCTCTCTGTTTCCGCCCCTCTGTTTCAGCCCCTCTGTTTCAGCCCCTCTGTTTCTCGCCCTCTGTTTCAGCCCCTCTGATACAGCCCCTCTGTTTCTCGCCCTCTGTTTCAGCCCCTCTGTTTCTCGACCTCTGTTTCAGCCCATCTGTTTCTCGCCCTCTGTTTCAGCCCCTCTGTTTCAGCCCCTCTGTTTCTCGCCCTCTGTTTCAGCCCCTCTGTTTCTCGCCCTCTGTTTCAGCCCCTCTGATTCTCGCCCTCTGTTTCAGCCCCTCTGTTTCTCGCCCTCTGTTTCAGCCCCTCTGTTTCTCGCCCTCTGTTTCAGCCCCTCTGTTTCAGCCCCTCTGTTACAGCCCCTCTGTTTCTCGCCCTCTGTTTCAGCCCCTCTGTTTCTCGCCCTCTGTTTCAGCCCCTCTGTTTCTTGCCCTCTGTTTCAGCCACTCTGTTTCTCGCCCTCAGTTTCAGCCTCTCTGTTTCTCGCCCTCTGTTTCAGCCCCTCTGTTTCAGCCCCTCTGTTTCAGTCCCTCTGTTTCTCGCCCTCTGTTTCAGCCCCTCTGTTTCAGCCCCTCGGTTTCTCGCCCTCTGTTTCAGCCCCTCTATTTCTCGCCCTCTGTTTCAGCAACTCTATTGTAGCCCCACTGTTTCAGCCCCTCTGTTTCTCACCCTCTGTTTCAGCCCCTCTGTTTCAGCCCCTCTGTTTCTCGCCCTCTGTTTCAGCCCCTCTGTTTCTCGGCATCTGTTTCAGCCCCTCTGATTCAGCCCCTCTGTTTCTCACCCTCTGTTTCAGCCCCTCTGTTTCTCGCCCTCTTTTTCAGCCCCTCTATTTCTTGCCCTCTGTTTCAGCCCCTCTGTTTCAGCCCCTCTGTTTCAGCCCCTCTGTTTCTCGCCCTCTGTTTCAGCCCCACTGATTCTCGCCCTCTGTTTCATCCCCTCTGTTTCTCGCCCTCTGTTTCAGCCCCTTTATTTCTCGCCCTCTGTTTCAGCCCCTCTGTTTCAGCCCCACTGTTTCAGCCCCTCTGTTTCAGCCCCTCTGTTTCTCGCCCTCTGTTTCAGCCCCTCTGTTTCTCGCCCTCTGTTTCAGCCCCTCTGTTTCTCGCCCTCTGTTTCAGCCCCTCTATTTCTCGCCCTCTGTTTCAGCCCCTCTGTTTTAGCCCCACTGTTTCAGCCCCTTTGTTTCAGCCCCTCTGCTTCTCGCCCTCTGTTTCAGCCGCTCTGTTTCTCGCCCTCTGTATCAGCCCCTCTGTTTCAGCCCCACTGTTTCAGTCCCTCTGTTTCTCGCCCTCTGTTTCTGGCCCTCTGTTTCAGCCCCTCTGTTTCTCGCTCTCTGTTTCCGCCCCTCTGTTTCAGCCCCTCTGTTTCAGCCCCTCTGTTTCTCGCCCTCTGTTTCAGCCCCTCTGATACAGCCCCTCTGTTTCTCGCCCTCTGTTTCAGCCCCTCTGTTTCTCGACCTCTGTTTCAGCCCATCTGTTTCTCGCCCTCTGTTTCAGCCCCTCTGTTTCAGCCCCTCTGTTTCTCGCCCTCTGTTTCAGCCCCTCTGTTTCTCGCCCTCTGTTTCAGCCCCTCTGATTCTCGCCCTCTGTTTCAGCCCCTCTGTTTCTCGCCCTCTGTTTCAGCCCCTCTGTTTCTCGCCCTCTGTTTCAGCCCCTCTGTTTCAGCCCCTCTGTTACAGCCCCTCTGTTTCTCGCCCTCTGTTTCAGCCCCTCTGTTTCTCGCCCTCTGTTTCAGCCCCTCTGTTTCTTGCCCTCTGTTTCAGCCACTCTGTTTCTCGCCCTCTGTTTCAGCCTCTCTGTTTCTCGCCCTCTGTTTCAGCCCCTCTGTTTCAGCCCCTCTGTTTCAGTCCCTCTGTTTCTCGCCCTCTGTTTCAGCCCCTCTGTTTCAGCCCCTCGGTTTCTCGCCCTCTGTTTCAGCCCCTCTATTTCTCGCCCTCTGTTTCAGCAACTCTATTGTAGCCCCACTGTTTCAGCCCCTTTGTTTCAGCCACTATGTTTATCGCCCTCTGTTTCAGCCCCTCTGTTTCCGCCGCTCTGTTTCAGCCCCTCTGTTTCTCGCTCTCTGTTTCAGCCCCTGTGTTTCCGCCCCTCTGTTTCAGCCCCTCTGTTTCAGCCCCTCTGTTTCTCGCCCTCTGTTTCAGCCCCTCTGTTTCTTGCCCTCTGTTTCAGCCCCTCTGTTTCTCGCCCTCTGTTTCAGCCACTCTGTTTCTGGCCCTCTGTTTCAGCCCCTCTGTTTCTCGCTCTTTGTTTCAGCCCCTCTGTTTCCGCCCCTCTGTTTCAGCCCCTCTGTTTCTCGCCCTCTGTTTCAGCCCCTCTTTTCTTGCCCTCTGTTTCAGCCACTCTGTTTCTCGCCCTCTGTTTCAGCCACTCTGTTTCTCGCCCTCTGTTTCAGCCCCTCTGTTTCAGCCCCTCTGTTTCAGTCCCTCTGTTTCAGCCCCTCTGTTTCTCGCCCTCTGTTTCAGCCCCTCTGTTTCTCGCCCTGTGTTTCAGCCTCTCTGTTTCTCGCCCTCTGTTTCAGCCCCACTGTTTCAGCTCCTCTGTTTCAGCCCCTCTGTTTCTCGCCCTCTGTTTCAGCCCCTCTGTTTGTCGCCCTCTGTATCAGGCGCTTTGTTTCAGCCCCTTGGTTTCAGCCCCACTTTTTCAGCCCCTCTGTTTCTCGCCCTCTGTTTCTCGCCCTCTGTTTCAGCCACTCTGTTTCTCGCCCTCTGTTTCAGCCCCTCTGTTTCAGCCCATCTGATTCAGCCTGTCTGATTCAGCCCCTCTGTTTCTCGCCCTCTGTTTCAGCCACTCTGTTTCAGCCCCTCTGTTTCTTGCCCTCTGTTTCGGCCCCTCTGTTTCTCGCCCTCTGTTTCAGCCCCTCTGTTTCTTGCCCGCTGTTTCAGCCCCTCTGTTTCTCGCCCTCTGTTTCAGTCCCTCTGTTTCGCGCTCTCTGTTTCAGCCCCTTTGTTTCAGTCCCTCTGTTTCTCGCCCTCTGTTTCTGCCCGTCTGTTTCTCGCCCTCTGTTTCAGCCCCTCTGTTTCTCGCCCTCTGTTTCAGCCCCTCTGTTTCTCGCCCTCTGTTTCAGCCCCTCTGTTTCTCGCCCTCTGTTTCAGCCTCTCTGTTTCTTGCCCTCGGATTCAGCCCCTCTGTTTCAGCCCCTCTGTTTCAGCCCCTCTGTTTCAGCCCCTCTGTTTCTCGCCCTCTGTTTCAGCCCCTCTGTTTCTCGCCCTCTGTTTCAGCCCCTCTGATTCAGCCACTCTGTTTCAGCCCCTCTGATTCAGCCCCTCTGTTTCAGCCCCTCTATTTCAGACCCTTTGTTTCAGCCCCTCTGTTTCATCCACTCTGTTTCTCGCCCTCTGTTTCTCACCCTCTGTTTCTCGCCCTCTGTTTCAGCCCCTCTGTTTTTCGCCCTCTGTTTCAGCCCCTCTGTTTCTCGCCCTCTGTTTCAGCCCCTCTGTTTCAGCCCCTCTGTTTCTCGCCCTCTGTTTCTCACCCGCTGTTTCAGCCCCTTTGTTTCTCGCCCTCTGTTTCAGCCCTTCTGTTTCAGTCCCTCTGATTCAGCCACTCTGATTCAGCCCCTCTGTTTCTCGCCCTCTGTTTCTGCCCCTCTGTTTCAGCCCCTCTGTTTCTGCCCCTCTGCTTCAGCCGCTCTGTTTCTCGCCCTCTGTTTCAGGCCCTCTGTTTTTCGCCCTCTGTTTCAGCCCCTCTGTTTCAGGCTCTCTGTTTCAGCCCGTCTGTTTCAGCCCCTCTGTTTCAGCCCCTCTGTTTCTTGCCCTCTGTTTCTCACCCGCTGTTTCAGCCCCTTTGTTTCTCGCCCTCTGTTTCAGCCCCTCTGTTTCAGCCCCTCTGATTCAGCCCCTCTGTTTCAGCCCCTCTGTTTCAGCCCCTCTGTTTCTCGCCCTCAGTTTCTGCCATTCTGTTTCTCGCCCTCTGTTTCAGCCCCTCTGTTTCTCGCCCTCTGTTTCAGCCCCTCTGTTTCTGCCCCTCAGTTTCTCGCCCTCTGTTTCAGCCCCTCTGTTTCTCACCTTCTGTTTCAGCCCCTCTAATTCAGCCCCTCTGTTTCAGCACTTCTGATTCAGCCCCTCTGATTCAGCCCCTCTGTTTCTCGCCCTCTGTTTCAGCCCCACTGTTTCAGCCCTTCTGTTTCAGCCACTCTGTTTCAGCCCCTCTGTTTCTTGCCCTCTGTTTCAGCCCCTCTGTTTCTCGCCCTCTGTTTCAGTCCCTCTGTTTCTCGCCATCTGTTTCAGCCCCTCTGTTTCGCGCTCTCTGTTTCAGCCCCTCTGTTTCAGCTCCTCTGTTTCTCGCCCTCTGTTTCTGCCCGTCTGTTTCTCGCCCTCTGTTTCAGCCCCTCTGTTTCTCGCCCTCTGTTTCAGCCCCTCTGATTAAGCCCCTCTGTTTCAGCCCCTCTGAATCAGCCCCTCTGATTCAGCCCCTCTGTTTCAGCCCCTCTGTTTCAGCCCCTCTGTTTCTCGCCCTCTGTTTCAGCCCCTCTGTTTCTCACCCTCTGTTTCAGACCCTCTGTTTCAGCCACTATGTTTATCGCCCTCTGTTTCAGCCCCTCTGTTTCCGCCGCTCTGTTTCAGCCCCTCTGTTTCTCGCTCTCTGTTTCAGCCCCTGTGTTTCCGCCCCTCTGTTTCAGCCCCTCTGTTTCAGCCCCTCTGTTTCTCGCCCTCTGTTTCAGCCCCTCTGTTTCTCGCCCTCTGTTTCAGCCACTCTGTTTCTGGCCCTCTGTTTCAGCCCCTCTGTTTCTCGCTCTTTGTTTCAGCCCCTCTGTTTCCGCCCCTCTGTTTCAGCCCCTCTGTTTCTCGCCCTCTGTTTCAGCCCCTCTTTTCTTGCCCTCTGTTTCAGCCACTCTGTTTCTCGCCCTCTGTTTCAGCCACTCTGTTTCTCGCCCTCTGTTTCAGCCCCTCTGTTTCAGCCCCTCTGTTTCAGTCCCTCTGTTTCAGCCCCTCTGTTTCTCGCCCTCTGTTTCAGCCCCTCTGTTTCTCGCCCTGTGTTTCAGCCTCTCTGTTTCTCGCCCTCTGTTTCAGCCCCACTGTTTCAGCTCCTCTGTTTCAGCCCCTCTGTTTCTCGCCCTCTGTTTCAGCCCCTCTGTTTCAGCCCCTCTGTTTCTCGCCCTCTGTTTCAGCCTCTCTGTTTCTTGCCCTCTGTTTCAGCCCCTCTGCTTCTCGCCCTCTGTTTCAGCCGCTTTGTTTCTCGCCCTCTGTTTCAGCCCCTCTGTTTCTCGCTCTCTGTTTCAGCCACTCTGTTTCCGCCCCTCTGTTTCAGCCCCTCTGTTTCAGCCCCTCTGTTTCTCGCCCTCTGTTTCAGCCCCTCTGTTTCTTGCCCTCTGTTTCAGCCACTCTGTTTCTCGCCCTCTGTTTCAGCCACTCTGTTTCTGGCCCTCTGTTTCAGCCCCTCTGTTTCTCGCTCTCTGTTTCAGCCCCTCTGTTTCCGCCCCTCTGTTTCAGCCCCTCTGTTTCAGCCCCTCTGTTTCTCGTCCTCTGTTTCAGCCCCTCTGTTTCTCGCCCTGTGTTTCAGCCTCTCTGTTTCTCGCCCTCTGTTTCAGCCCCACTGTTTCAGCCCCTCTGTTTCAGCCCCTCTGTTTCTCGCCCTCTGTTTCAGCCCCTCTGTTTCTCGCCCTCTGTATCAGGCGCTTTGTTTCAGCCCCTATGTTTCAGCCCCACTTTTTCAGCCCCTCTGTTTCTCGCCCTCTGTTTCTCGCCCTCTGTTTCAGCCACTCTTTTTCTCGCCCTCCGTTTCAGCCCCTCTGTTTCAGCCCATCTGATTCAGCCTGTCTGATTCAGCCCCTCTGTTTCTCGCCCTCTGTTTCAGCCACTCTGTTTCAGCCCCTCTGTTTCTTGCCCTCTGTTTCAGCCCCTCTGTTTCTCACCCTCTGTTTCAGCCCCTCTGTTTCTTGCCCTCTGTTTCAGCCCCTCTGTTTCTCGCCCTCTGTTTCAGTCCCTCTGTTTCGCGCTCTCTGTTTCAGCCCCTTTGTTTCAGTCCCTCTGTTTCTCGCCCTCTGTTTCTGCCCGTCTGTTTCTCGCCCTCTGTTTCAGCCCCTCTGTTTCTCGCCCTCTGTTTCAGCCCCTCTGATTAAGCCCTCTGTTTCAGCCCCTCTGAATCAGCCCCTCTGATTCAGCCCCTCTGTTTCAGCCCCTCTGTTTCAGCCCCTCTGTTTCTCGCCCTCTGTTTCAGCCCCTCTGTTTCTCACCCTCTGTTTCAGACCCTCTGTTTCAGCCCCTCTGTTTCTCGCTCTCTGTTTCAGCCCCTCTGTTTCTCGCCCTCTGTTTCAGCCCCTCTGATACAGCCCCTCTGTTTCTCGCCCTCTGTTTCAGCCCCTCTGTTTCTCGACCTCTGTTTCAGCCCGTCTGTTTCTCGCCCTCTGTTTCAGCCCCTCTGTTTCAGCCCCTCTGTTTCTCGCCTTCTGTTTCAGCCCCTCTGTTTCTCGCCCTCTGTTTCAGTTCCTCTGTTTCTTGCCCTCTGTTTCTGCCCCTCTGTTTCTCGCCCTCTTTTTCCGCCCCTCTGATTCAGCCCCTCTGTTTCAGACCCTCTGAATCAGCCACTCTGATTCAGCCCCTCTGTTTCAGCCCGTCTGTTTCAGCCCCTCTGTTTCTCGCCCTCTGTTTCAGCCCCTCTGTTTCTCACCCTCTGTTTCAGCCCCTCTGTTTCAGCCCCTCTGTTTCTCGCCCTCTGTTTCAGCCCCTCTGTTTCTCGGCATCTGTTTCAGCCCCTCTGATTCAGCCCCTCTGTTTCTCACCCTCTGTTTCAGCCCCTCTGTTTCTCGCCCTCTTTTTCAGCCCCTCTATTTCTTGCCCTCTGTTTCAGCCCCTCTGTTTCAGCCCCTCTGTTTCAGCCCCTCTGTTTCTCGCCCTCTGTTTCAGCCCCACTGATTCTCGCCCTCTGTTTCATCCCCTCTGTTTCTCGCCCTCTGTTTCAGCCCCTTTATTTCTCGCCCTCTGTTTCAGCCCCTCTGTTTCAGCCCCACTGTTTCAGCCCCTCTGTTTCAGCCCCTCTGTTTCTCGCCCTCTGTTTCAGCCCCTCTGTTTCTCGCCCTCTGTTTCAGCCCCTCTGTTTCTCGCCCTCTGTTTCAGCCCCTCTATTTCTCGCCCTCTGTTTCAGCCCCTCTGTTTTAGCCCCACTGTTTCAGCCCCTTTGTTTCAGCCCCTCTGCTTCTCGCCCTCTGTTTCAGCCGCTTTGTTTCTCGCCCTCTGTATCAGCCACTCTGTTTCAGCCCCACTGTTTCAGTCCCTCTGTTTCTCGCCCTCTGTTTCTGGCCCTCTGTTTCAGCCCCTCTGTTTCTCGCTCTCTGTTTCCGCCCCTCTGTTTCAGCCCCTCTGTTTCAGCCCCTCTGTTTCTCGCCCTCTGTTTCAGCCCCTCTGATACAGCCCCTCTGTTTCTCGCCCTCTGTTTCAGCCCCTCTGTTTCTCGACCTCTGTTTCAGCCCATCTGTTTCTCGCCCTCTGTTTCAGCCCCTCTGTTTCAGCCCCTCTGTTTCTCGCCCTCTGTTTCAGCCCCTCTGTTTCTCGCCCTCTGTTTCAGCCCCTCTGATTCTCGCCCTCTGTTTCAGCCCCTCTGTTTCTCGCCCTCTGTTTCAGCCCCTCTGTTTCTCGCCCTCTGTTTCAGCCCCTCTGTTTCAGCCCCTCTGTTACAGCCCCTCTGTTTCTCGCCCTCTGTTTCAGCCCCTCTGTTTCTCGCCCTCTGTTTCAGCCCCTCTGTTTCTTGCCCTCTGTTTCAGCCACTCTGTTTCTCGCCCTCTGTTTCAGCCTCTCTGTTTCTCGCCCTCTGTTTCAGCCCCTCTGTTTCAGCCCCTCTGTTTCAGTCCCTCTGTTTCTCGCCCTCTGTTTCAGCCCCTCTGTTTCAGCCCCTCGGTTTCTCGCCCTCTGTTTCAGCCCCTCTATTTCTCGCCCTCTGTTTCAGCAACTCTATTGTAGCCCCACTGTTTCAGCCCCTCTGTTTCTCACCCTCTGTTTCAGCCCCTCTGTTTCAGCCCCTCTGTTTCTCGCCCTCTGTTTCAGCCCCTCTGTTTCTCGGCATCTGTTTCAGCCCCTCTGATTCAGCCCCTCTGTTTCTCACCCTCTGTTTCAGCCCCTCTGTTTCTCGCCCTCTTTTTCAGCCCCTCTATTTCTTGCCCTCTGTTTCAGCCCCTCTGTTTCAGCCCCTCTGTTTCAGCCCCTCTGTTTCTCGCCCTCTGTTTCAGCCCCACTGATTCTCGCCCTCTGTTTCATCCCCTCTGTTTCTCGCCCTCTGTTTCAGCCCCTTTATTTCTCGCCCTCTGTTTCAGCCCCTCTGTTTCAGCCCCACTGTTTCAGCCCCTCTGTTTCAGCCCCTCCGTTTCTCGCCCTCTGTTTCAGCCCCTCTGTTTCTCGCCCTCTGTTTCAGCCCCTCTGTTTCTCGCCCTCTGTTTCAGCCCCTCTATTTCTCGCCCTCTGTTTCAGCCCCTCTGTTTTAGCCCCACTGTTTCAGCCCCTTTGTTTCAGCCCCTCTGCTTCTCGCCCTCTGTTTCAGCCGCTCTGTTTCTCGCCCTCTGTATCAGCCCCTCTGTTTCAGCCCCACTGTTTCAGTCCCTCTGTTTCTCGCCCTCTGTTTCTGGCCCTCTGTTTCAGCCCCTCTGTTTCTCGCTCTCTGTTTCCGCCCCTCTGTTTCAGCCCCTCTGTTTCAGCCCCTCTGTTTCTCGCCCTCTGTTTCAGCCCCTCTGATACAGCCCCTCTGTTTCTCGCCCTCTGTTTCAGCCCCTCTGTTTCTCGACCTCTGTTTCAGCCCATCTGTTTCTCGCCCTCTGTTTCAGCCCCTCTGTTTCAGCCCCTCTGTTTCTCGCCCTCTGTTTCAGCCCCTCTGTTTCTCGCCCTCTGTTTCAGCCCCTCTGATTCTCGCCCTCTGTTTCAGCCCCTCTGTTTCTCGCCCTCTGTTTCAGCCCCTCTGTTTCTCGCCCTCTGTTTCAGCCCCTCTGTTTCAGCCCCTCTGTTACAGCCCCTCTGTTTCTCGCCCTCTGTTTCAGCCCCTCTGTTTCTCGCCCTCTGTTTCAGCCCCTCTGTTTCTTGCCCTCTGTTTCAGCCACTCTGTTTCTCGCCCTCTGTTTCAGCCTCTCTGTTTCTCGCCCTCTGTTTCAGCCCCTCTGTTTCAGCCCCTCTGTTTCAGTCCCTCTGTTTCTCGCCCTCTGTTTCAGCCCCTCTGTTTCAGCCCCTCGGTTTCTCGCCCTCTGTTTCAGCCCCTCTATTTCTCGCCCTCTGTTTCAGCAACTCTATTGTAGCCCCACTGTTTCAGCCCCTTTGTTTCAGCCACTATGTTTATCGCCCTCTGTTTCAGCCCCTCTGTTTCCGCCGCTCTGTTTCAGCCCCTCTGTTTCTCGCTCTCTGTTTCAGCCCCTGTGTTTCCGCCCCTCTGTTTCAGCCCCTCTGTTTCAGCCCCTCTGTTTCTCGCCCTCTGTTTCAGCCCCTCTGTTTCTTGCCCTCTGTTTCAGCCCCTCTGTTTCTCGCCCTCTGTTTCAGCCACTCTGTTTCTGGCCCTCTGTTTCAGCCCCTCTGTTTCTCGCTCTTTGTTTCAGCCCCTCTGTTTCCGCCCCTCTGTTTCAGCCCCTCTGTTTCTCGCCCTCTGTTTCAGCCCCTCTTTTCTTGCCCTCTGTTTCAGCCACTCTGTTTCTCGCCCTCTGTTTCAGCCACTCTGTTTCTCGCCCTCTGTTTCAGCCCCTCTGTTTCAGCCCCTCTGTTTCAGTCCCTCTGTTTCAGCCCCTCTGTTTCTCGCCCTCTGTTTCAGCCCCTCTGTTTCTCGCCCTGTGTTTCAGCCTCTCTGTTTCTCGCCCTCTGTTTCAGCCCCACTGTTTCAGCTCCTCTGTTTCAGCCCCTCTGTTTCTCGCCCTCTGTTTCAGCCCCTCTGTTTGTCGCCCTCTGTATCAGGCGCTTTGTTTCAGCCCCTTGGTTTCAGCCCCACTTTTTCAGCCCCTCTGTTTCTCGCCCTCTGTTTCTCGCCCTCTGTTTCAGCCACTCTGTTTCTCGCCCTCTGTTTCAGCCCCTCTGTTTCAGCCCATCTGATTCAGCCTGTCTGATTCAGCCCCTCTGTTTCTCGCCCTCTGTTTCAGCCACTCTGTTTCAGCCCCTCTGTTTCTTGCCCTCTGTTTCGGCCCCTCTGTTTCTCACCCTCTGTTTCAGCCCCTCTGTTTCTTGCCCGCTGTTTCAGCCCCTCTGTTTCTCGCCCTCTGTTTCAGTCCCTCTGTTTCGCGCTCTCTGTTTCAGCCCCTTTGTTTCAGTCCCTCTGTTTCTCGCCCTCTGTTTCTGCCCGTCTGTTTCTCGCCCTCTGTTTCAGCCCCTCTGTTTCTCGCCCTCTGTTTCAGCCCCTCTGTTTCTCGCCCTCTGTTTCAGCCCCTCTGTTTCTCGCCCTCTGTTTCAGCCTCTCTGTTTCTTGCCCTCGGATTCAGCCCCTCTGTTTCAGCCCCTCTGTTTCAGCCCCTCTGTTTCAGCCCCTCTGTTTCTCGCCCTCTGTTTCAGCCCCTCTGTTTCTCGCCCTCTGTTTCAGCCCCTCTGATTCAGCCACTCTGTTTCAGCCCCTCTGATTCAGCCCCTCTGTTTCAGCCCCTCTATTTCAGACCCTTTGTTTCAGCCCCTCTGTTTCATCCACTCTGTTTCTCGCCCTCTGTTTCTCACCCTCTGTTTCTCGCCCTCTGTTTCAGCCCCTCTGTTTTTCGCCCTCTGTTTCAGCCCCTCTGTTTCTCGCCCTCTGTTTCAGCCCCTCTGTTTCAGCCCCTCTGTTTCTCGCCCTCTGTTTCTCACCCGCTGTTTCAGCCCCTTTGTTTCTCGCCCTCTGTTTCAGCCCTTCTGTTTCAGTCCCTCTGATTCAGCCACTCTGATTCAGCCCCTCTGTTTCTCGCCCTCTGTTTCTGCCCCTCTGTTTCAGCCCCTCTGTTTCTGCCCCTCTGCTTCAGCCGCTCTGTTTCTCGCCCTCTGTTTCAGGCCCTCTGTTTTTCGCCCTCTGTTTCAGCCCCTCTGTTTCAGGCTCTCTGTTTCAGCCCGTCTGTTTCAGCCCCTCTGTTTCAGCCCCTCTGTTTCTTGCCCTCTGTTTCTCACCCGCTGTTTCAGCCCCTTTGTTTCTCGCCCTCTGTTTCAGCCCCTCTGTTTCAGCCCCTCTGATTCAGCCCCTCTGTTTCAGCCCCTCTGTTTCAGCCCCTCTGTTTCTCGCCCTCAGTTTCTGCCATTCTGTTTCTCGCCCTCTGTTTCAGCCCCTCTGTTTCTCGCCCTCTGTTTCAGCCCCTCTGTTTCTGCCCCTCAGTTTCTCGCCCTCTGTTTCAGCCCCTCTGTTTCTCACCTTCTGTTTCAGCCCCTCTAATTCAGCCCCTCTGTTTCAGCACTTCTGATTCAGCCCCTCTGATTCAGCCCCTCTGTTTCTCGCCCTCTGTTTCAGCCCCACTGTTTCAGCCCTTCTGTTTCAGCCACTCTGTTTCAGCCCCTCTGTTTCTTGCCCTCTGTTTCAGCCCCTCTGTTTCTCGCCCTCTGTTTCAGTCCCTCTGTTTCTCGCCATCTGTTTCAGCCCCTCTGTTTCGCGCTCTCTGTTTCAGCCCCTCTGTTTCAGCTCCTCTGTTTCTCGCCCTCTGTTTCTGCCCGTCTGTTTCTCGCCCTCTGTTTCAGCCCCTCTGTTTCTCGCCCTCTGTTTCAGCCCCTCTGATTAAGCCCCTCTGTTTCAGCCCCTCTGAATCAGCCCCTCTGATTCAGCCCCTCTGTTTCAGCCCCTCTGTTTCAGCCCCTCTGTTTCTCGCCCTCTGTTTCAGCCCCTCTGTTTCTCACCCTCTGTTTCAGACCCTCTGTTTCAGCCACTATGTTTATCGCCCTCTGTTTCAGCCCCTCTGTTTCCGCCGCTCTGTTTCAGCCCCTCTGTTTCTCGCTCTCTGTTTCAGCCCCTGTGTTTCCGCCCCTCTGTTTCAGCCCCTCTGTTTCAGCCCCTCTGTTTCTCGCCCTCTGTTTCAGCCCCTCTGTTTCTTGCCCTCTGTTTCAGCCCCTCTGTTTCTCGCCCTCTGTTTCAGCCACTCTGTTTCTGGCCCTCTGTTTCAGCCCCTCTGTTTCTCGCTCTTTGTTTCAGCCCCTCTGTTTCCGCCCCTCTGTTTCAGCCCCTCTGTTTCTCGCCCTCTGTTTCAGCCCCTCTTTTCTTGCCCTCTGTTTCAGCCACTCTGTTTCTCGCCCTCTGTTTCAGCCACTCTGTTTCTCGCCCTCTGTTTCAGCCCCTCTGTTTCAGCCCCTCTGTTTCAGTCCCTCTGTTTCAGCCCCTCTGTTTCTCGCCCTCTGTTTCAGCCCCTCTGTTTCTCGCCCTGTGTTTCAGCCTCTCTGTTTCTCGCCCTCTGTTTCAGCCCCACTGTTTCAGCTCCTCTGTTTCAGCCCCTCTGTTTCTCGCCCTCTGTTTCAGCCCCTCTGTTTCTCGCCCTCTGTATCAGGCGCTTTGTTTCAGCCCCTTGGTTTCAGCCCCACTTTTTCAGCCCCTCTGTTTCTCGCCCTCAGTTTCTCGCCCTCTGTTTCAGCCACTCTGTTTCTCGCCCTCTGTTTCAGCCCCTCTGTTTCAGCCCATCTGATTCAGCCTGTCTGATTCAGCCCCTCTGTTTCACGCCCGCTGTTTCAGCCCCTCTGTTTCTCGCCCTCTGTTTCAGTCCCTCTGTTTCGCGCTCTCTGTTTCAGCCCCTTTGTTTCAGTCCCTCTGTTTCTCGCCCTCTGTTTCTGCCCGTCTGTTTCTCGCCCTCTGTTTCAGCCCCTCTGTTTCTCGCCCTCTGTTTCAGCCCCTCTGTTTCTCGCCCTCTGTTTCAGCCCCTCTGTTTCTCGCCCTCTGTTTCAGCCTCTCTGTTTCTTGCCCTCGGATTCAGCCCCTCTGTTTCAGCCCCTCTGTTTCAGCCCCTCTGTTTCAGCCCCTCTGTTTCTCGCCCTCTGTTTCAGCCCCTCTGTTTCTCGCCCTCTGTTTCAGCCCCTCTGATTCAGCCACTCTGTTTCAGCCCCTCTGATTCAGCCCCTCTGTTTCAGCCCCTCTATTTCAGACCCTTTGTTTCAGCCCCTCTGTTTCATCCACTCTGTTTCTCGCCCTCTGTTTCTCACCCTCTGTTTCTCGCCCTCTGTTTCAGCCCCTCTGTTTTTCGCCCTCTGTTTCAGCCCCTCTGTTTCTCGCCCTCTGTTTCAGCCCCTCTGTTTCAGCCCCTCTGTTTCTCGCCCTCTGTTTCTCACCCGCTGTTTCAGCCCCTTTGTTTCTCGCCCTCTGTTTCAGCCCTTCTGTTTCAGTCCCTCTGATTCAGCCCCTCTGATTCAGCCCCTCTGTTTCTCGCCCTCTGTTTCTGCCCCTCTGTTTCAGCCCCTCTGTTTCTGCCCCTCTGCTTCAGCCGCTCTGTTTCTCGCCCTCTGTTTCAGGCCCTCTGTTTTTCGCCCTCTGTTTCAGCCCCTCTGTTTCAGGCTCTCTGTTTCAGCCCGTCTGTTTCAGCCCCTCTGTTTCAGCCCCTCTGTTTCTTGCCCTCTGTTTCTCACCCGCTGTTTCAGCCCCTTTGTTTCTCGCCCTCTGTTTCAGCCCCTCTGTTTCAGCCCCTCTGATTCAGCCCCTCTGTTTCAGCCCCTCTGTTTCAGCCCCTCTGTTTCTCGCCCTCAGTTTCTGCCATTCTGTTTCTCGCCCTCTGTTTCAGCCCCTCTGTTTCTCGCCCTCTGTTTCAGCCCCTCTGTTTCTGCCCCTCAGTTTCTCGCCCTCTGTTTCAGCCCCTCTGTTTCTCATCTTCTGTTTCAGCCCCTCTAATTCAGCCCCTCTGTTTCAGCACTTCTGATTCAGCCCCTCTGATTCAGCCCCTCTGTTTCTCGCCCTCTGTTTCAGCCCCACTGTTTCAGCCCTTCTGTTTCAGCCACTCTGTTTCAGCCCCTCTGTTTCTTGCCCTCTGTTTCAGCCCCTCTGTTTCTCGCCCTCTGTTTCAGTCCCTCTGTTTCTCGCCATCTGTTTCAGCCCCTCTGTTTCGCGCTCTCTGTTTCAGCCCCTCTGTTTCAGCTCCTCTGTTTCTCGCCCTCTGTTTCTGCCCGTCTGTTTCTCGCCCTCTGTTTCAGCCCCTCTGTTTCTCGCCCTCTGTTTCAGCCCCTCTGATTAAGCCCCTCTGTTTCAGCCCCTCTGAATCAGCCCCTCTGATTCAGCCCCTCTGTTTCAGCCCCTCTGTTTCAGCCCCTCTGTTTCTCGCCCTCTGTTTCAGCCCCTCTGTTTCTCACCCTCTGTTTCAGACCCTCTGTTTCAGCCCCTCTGTTTCTCGCTCTCTGTTTCAGCCCCTCTGTTTCAGCCCATCTGATTCAGCCTGTCTGATTCAGCCCCTCTGTTTCTCGCCCTCTGTTTCAGCCACTCTGTTTCAGCCCCTCTGTTTCTTGCCCTCTGTTTCGGCCCCTCTGTTTCTCGCCCTCTGTTTCAGCCACTCTGTTTCTCGCCCTCTGTTTCAGCCACTCTGTTTCTCGCCCTCTGTTTCAGCCCCTCTGTTTCAGCCCCTCTGTTTCAGTCCCTCTGTTTCAGCCCCTCTGTTTCTCGCCCTCTGTTTCAGCCCCTCTGTTTCTCGCCCTGTGTTTCAGCCTCTCTGTTTCTCGCCCTCTGTTTCAGCCCCACTGTTTCAGCTCCTCTGTTTCAGCCCCTCTGTTTCTCGCCCTCTGTTTCAGCCCCTCTGTTTGTCGCCCTCTGTATCAGGCGCTTTGTTTCAGCCCCTTGGTTTCAGCCCCACTTTTTCAGCCCCTCTGTTTCTCGCCCTCAGTTTCTCGCCCTCTGTTTCAGCCACTCTGTTTCTCGCCCTCTGTTTCAGCCCCTCTGTTTCAGCCCATCTGATTCAGCCTGTCTGATTCAGCCCCTCTGTTTCTCGCCCTCTGTTTCAGCCACTCTGTTTCAGCCCCTCTGTTTCTTGCCCTCTGTTTCGGCCCCTCTGTTTCTCGCCCTCTGTTTCAGCCCCTCTGTTTCTTGCCCGCTGTTTCAGCCCCTCTGTTTCTCGCCCTCTGTTTCAGTCCCTCTGTTTCGCGCTCTCTGTTTCAGCCCCTTTGTTTCAGTCCCTCTGTTTCTCGCCCTCTGTTTCTGCCCGTCTGTTTCTCGCCCTCTGTTTCAGCCCCTCTGTTTCTCGCCCTCTGTTTCAGCCCCTCTGTTTCTCGCCCTCTGTTTCAGCCCCTCTGTTTCTCGCCCTCTGTTTCAGCCTCTCTGTTTCTTGCCCTCGGATTCAGCCCCTTTGTTTCAGCCCCTCTGTTTCAGCCCCTCTGTTTCAGCCCCTCTGTTTCTCGCCCTCTGTTTCAGCCCCTCTGTTTCTCGCCCTCTGTTTCAGCCCCTCTGATTCAGCCACTCTGTTTCAGCCCCTCTGATTCAGCCCCTCTGTTTCAGCCCCTCTATTTCAGACCCTTTGTTTCAGCCCCTCTGTTTCATCCACTCTGTTTCTCGCCCTCTGTTTCTCACCCTCTGTTTCTCGCCCTCTGTTTCAGCCCCTCTGTTTTTCGCCCTCTGTTTCAGCCCCTCTGTTTCTCGCCCTCTGTTTCAGCCCCTCTGTTTCAGCCCCTCTGTTTCTCGCCCTCTGTTTCTCACCCGCTGTTTCAGCCCCTTTGTTTCTCGCCCTCTGTTTCAGCCCTTCTGTTTCAGTCCCTCTGATTCAGCCCCTCTGATTCAGCCCCTCTGTTTCTCGCCCTCTGTTTCTGCCCCTCTGTTTCAGCCCCTCTGTTTCTGCCCCTCTGCTTCAGCCGCTCTGTTTCTCGCCCTCTGTTTCAGGCCCTCTGTTTTTCGCCCTCTGTTTCAGCCCCTCTGTTTCAGGCTCTCTGTTTCAGCCCGTCTGTTTCAGCCCCTCTGTTTCAGCCCCTCTGTTTCTTGCCCTCTGTTTCTCACCCGCTGTTTCAGCCCCTTTGTTTCTCGCCCTCTGTTTCAGCCCCTCTGTTTCAGCCCCTCTGATTCAGCCCCTCTGTTTCAGCCCCTCTGTTTCAGCCCCTCTGTTTCTCGCCCTCAGTTTCTGCCATTCTGTTTCTCGCCCTCTGTTTCAGCCCCTCTGTTTCTCGCCCTCTGTTTCAGCCCCTCTGTTTCTGCCCCTCAGTTTCTCGCCCTCTGTTTCAGCCCCTCTGTTTCTCATCTTCTGTTTCAGCCCCTCTAATTCAGCCCCTCTGTTTCAGCACTTCTGATTCAGCCCCTCTGATTCAGCCCCTCTGTTTCTCGCCCTCTGTTTCAGCCCCACTGTTTCAGCCCTTCTGTTTCAGCCACTCTGTTTCAGCCCCTCTGTTTCTTGCCCTCTGTTTCAGCCCCTCTGTTTCTCGCCCTCTGTTTCAGTCCCTCTGTTTCTCGCCATCTGTTTCAGCCCCTCTGTTTCGCGCTCTCTGTTTCAGCCCCTCTGTTTCAGCTCCTCTGTTTCTCGCCCTCTGTTTCTGCCCGTCTGTTTCTCGCCCTCTGTTTCAGCCCCTCTGTTTCTCGCCCTCTGTTTCAGCCCCTCTGATTAAGCCCCTCTGTTTCAGCCCCTCTGAATCAGCCCCTCTGATTCAGCCCCTCTGTTTCAGCCCCTCTGTTTCAGCCCCTCTGTTTCTCGCCCTCTGTTTCAGCCCCTCTGTTTCTCACCCTCTGTTTCAGACCCTCTGTTTCAGCCCCTCTGTTTCTCGCTCTCTGTTTCAGCCCCTCTGTTTCTCGCCCTCTGTTTCAGCCCCTCTGATTCAGCCCCTCTGTTTCTCGCCCTCTGTTTCAGCCCCTCTGTTTCTCATCCTCTGTTTCAACCCCTCTGTTTCTCGCCCTCTGTTTCAGCCCCTCTGTTTCAGCCCCTCTGTTTCTCGCCTTCTGTTTCAGCCCCTCTGTTTCTCGCCCTCTGTTTCAGCCCCTCTGTTTCTCGCCCTCTGTTTCAGCCCCTCTGTTTTAGCCCCACTGTTTCAGCCCCTTTGTTTCAGCCCCTCTGTTTCTCGCCCTCTGTTTCAGCCGCTCTGTTTCTCGCCCTCTGTATCAGCCCCTCTGTTTCAGCCCCACTGTTTCAGTCCCTCCGTTTCTCGCCCTCTGTTTCTGGCCCTCTGTTTCAGCCCCTCTGTTTCTCGCTCTCTGTTTCAGCCCCTCTGTTTCAGCCCCTCTGTTTCAGCCCCTCTGTTTCTCGCCCTCTGTTTCAGCCCCTCTGTTTCTTGCCATCTGTTTCAGCCACTCTGTTTCTTGCCCTCTGTTTCAGCCTCTCTGTTTCTCGCCCTCTGTTTCAGCCCCTCTGTTTCAGCCCCTCTGTTTCAGCCCCTCTGTTTCAGCCCCTCTGTTTCTCGCCTTCTGTTTCAGCCCCTCTGATTCAGCCCCTCTGTTTCTCGCCCTCTGTTTCAGCCACTCTGTTTCTCGCCCTCTGTTTCAGCCCCTCTGTTTCAGCCCCTCTGTTTCTCTCCCTCTGTTTCAGCCTCTCTGTTTCTCGCCCTCTGTTTCAGCCCCTCTGTTTCTCGCCCTCTGTTTCAGCCCCTCTTTTTCTCGCCCTCTGTTTCAGCCCCTCTGTTTCAGCCCCTCTGTTTCAGCCCCTCTCTTTCTCGCCCTCTGTTTCAGCCCCTCTGTTTCAGCCCCTCGGTTTCTCGCCCTCTCTTTCAGCCCCTCTATTTCTCGCCCTCTGTTTCAGCCCCTCTATTGTAGCCCCACTGTTTCAGCCCCTTTGTTTCAGCCACTATTTTCTCGCCCTCTGTTTCAGCCCCTCTGTTTCCGCCCCTCTGTTTCAGCCCCTCTGTTTCTCGCTCTCTGTTTCAGCCACTCTGTTTCCGCCCCTCTGTTTCAGCCCCTCTGTTTCAGCTCCTCTGTTTCTCGCCCTCTGTTTCAGCCACTCTGTTTCCGCCCCTCTGTTTCAGCCCCTCTGTTTCAGCTCCTCTGTTTCTCGCCCTCTGTTTCAGCCCCTCTGTTTCTCGCTCTCTGTTTCAGCCCCTCTGTTTCCGCCCCTCTGTTTCAGCCCCTCTGTTTCAGCCCCTCTGTTTCTCGTCCTCTGTTTCAGCCCCTCTGTTTCTCGCCCTGTGTTTCAGCCTCTCTGTTTCTCGCCCTCTGTTTCAGCCCCACTGTTTCAGCCCCTCTGTTTCAGCCCCTCTGTTTCTCGCCCTCTGTTTCAGCCCCTCTGTTTCTCGCCCTCTGTATCAGGCGCTTTGTTTCAGCCCCTTTGTTTCAGCCCCACTTTTTCAGCCCCTCTGTTTCTCGCCCTCTGTTTATCGCCCTCTGTTTCAGCCACTCTTTTTCTCGCCCTCCGTTTCAGCCCCTCTGTTTCAGCCCATCTGATTCAGCCTGTCTGATTCAGCCCCTCTGTTTCTCGCCCTCTGTTTCAGCCACTCTGTTTCAGCCCCTCTGTTTCTTGCCCTCTGTTTCAGCCACTCTGTTTCTCGCCCTCTGTTTCAGCCCCTCTGTTTCTTGCCCTCTGTTTCAGCCCCTCTGTTTCTCGCCCTCTGTTTCAGTCCCTCTGTTTCGCGCTCTCTGTTTCAGCCCCTTTGTTTCAGTCCCTCTGTTTCTCGCCCTCTGTTTCTGCCCGTCTGTTTCTCGCCCTCTGTTTCAGCCCCTCTGTTTCTCGCCCTCTGTTTCAGCCCCTCTGTTTCTCGCCCTCTGTTTCAGCCCCTCTGTTTCTCGCCCTCTGTTTCAGTCCCTCTGTTTCGCGCTCTCTGTTTCAGCCCCTCTGTTTCAGTCCCTCTGTTTCTCGCTCTCTGTTTCTGCCCGTCTGTTTCTCGCCCTCTGTTTCAGCCCCTCTGTTTCTTGCCCTCTGTATCTGCCCCTCTGTTTCTCGCCCTCTGTTTCCGCCCCTCTGATTCAGCCCCTCTGTTTCAGACCCTCTGAATCAGCCACTCAGATTCAGCCCCTCTGTTTCTGCCCCTCTGTTTCAGCCCCTCTGTTTCTCGCCCTCTGTTTCAGCCCCTCTGTTTCTCACCCTCTGTTTCAGCCCTTCTGTTTCAGCCCCTCTGTTTCTCGCCCTCTGTTTCAGCCCCTCTGTTGCTCGGCATTTGTTTCAGCCCCTCTGATTCAGCCCCTCTGTTTCTCACCCTCTGTTTCAGCCCCTCTGTTTCTCGCCCTCTTTTTCAGCCCCTCTATTTCTTGCCCTCTGTTTCAGCCCCTCTGTTTCAGCCCCTCTGTTTCTCGCCCTCTGTTTCAGCCCCTCTGATTCTCGCCCTCTGTTTCAGCCCCTCTGTTTCTCGCCCTCTGTTTCAGCCCCTTTATTTCTCACCCTCTGTTTCAGCCCCTCTGTTTCAGCCCCACTGTTTCAGCCCCTCTGTTTCAGCCCCTCTGTTTCTCGCCCTCTGTTTCAGCCCCTCTGTTTCTAGCCCTCCGTTTCAGCTGCTCTGTTTCTCGCCCTCTGTTTCAGCCCCTCTGTTTCAGACCCTCTGTTTCAGTCCCTCTGTTTCTCGCCCTCTGTTTCACGCCCTCTGTTTCAGCCCCTCTGTTTCTCGCCCTCTGTTTCAGCCCCTCTGTTTCAGCCCCTCTGTTTCAGCCCCTCTGTTTCAGCCCCTCTGTTTCTCGCCCTCTGTTTCAGCCCCTCTGTTTCTTGCCCTCTGTTTCAGCCCCTCTGTTTCTCGCCCTCTTTTTCAGCCTCTCTGTTTCTCGCCCTCTGTTTCAGCCCCTCTGTTTCAGCCCCTCTGATTCAGCTCCTCTGTTTCAGCCCCTCTGTTTCTCGCCCTCTGTTTCAGCCCCTCTGATTCAGCCCCTCTGTTTCAGCCCCTCTGATTCAGCCCCTCTGTTTCAGCCCCTCTATTTCAGCCCCTCTGTTTCAGCCCCGCTGTTTCAGGCTCTCTGTTTCAGCCCCTCTGTTTCAGCCCCTCTGTTTCAGCCCCTCTGATTCAGTCCCTTAGTTTCTCGCCCTCTGTTTCAGCCCCTCTGTTTCAGCCCCTCTGATTCAGCCCCTCTGATTCAGCCCCTCTGTTTCTCGCCCTCTGTTTCAGCCACTCTGTTTCAGCCCCTCTGTTTCTCGCCCTCTGTTTCTGCCCCTCTGTTTCAGCCCCTCTGTTTCACCCCCTCTGTTTCTTGCCCTCTGTTTCAGCCCCTCTGTTTCAGCCCCTCTGTTTCAGCCCCTCCGATTCAGCCCCTCTGTTTCAGCCCCTCTGTTTCAGCCCCTCTGTTTCTCGCCCTTTGTTTCAGCCCCTCTGTTTCTCGCCCTCTGTTTCAGCCCCTCTGTTTCAGCCCCTCTGTTTCAGCCCCTCTGTTTCTCGCCCTCTGTTTCAGCCCCTCTGTTTCTTGCCCTCTGTTTCAGCCCCTCTGTTTCAGCCCCTCTGTTTCAGCCCCTCTGTTTCTCGCCCTCTGTTTCTGCCCCTCTGTTTCTCGCCCTCTGTTTCAGCCCCTCTGTTTCTAGTCTTCTGTTTCAGCCCCTCTGATACAGCCCCTCTGTTTCAGCCCCTCTGATTCAGCCCCTCTGATTCAGGCCCTCTGTTTCTCGCCCTCTGTTTCAGCCCCTCTGTTTCAGCCCTTCTGTTTCAGCCCTTCTGTTTCAGCCACTCGGTTTCAGCCCCTCTGTTTCTTGCCCTCTGTTTCAGCCCCTCTGTTTCTCGCCCTCTGTTTCAGCCCCTCTGTTTCTTGCCCTCTGTTTCAGCCCCTCTGTTTCGCACTCTCTGTTTCAGCCCCTCTGTTTCAGCCCCTCTGTTTCTCGCCCTCTGTTTCTGCTCCTCTGTATCTCGCCCACTGTTTTAGCCCCTCTGTTTCTAGCCCTCTGTTTCAGCCCCTCTGATTCAGCCCCTCTGTTTCAGCCCCTCTGAATCAGCCCCTCTGTTTCAGCCCCTCTGTTTCAGCCCCTCTGTTTCTCGCCCTCTGTTTCAGCCCCTCTCTTTCTCACCCTCTGTTTCAGCACCTCTGTTTCAGCCCCTCTGTTTCTCGCCCTCTGTTTCAGCACCTCTGCTTCTCGCCCTCTGTTTCAGCCCCTCTGTTTCTCGCCATCTGTTTCAGCCCCTCTGTTTCTCGCCCTCTGTTTCAGCCCCTCTGTTTCTCGCCCTCTGTTTCAGCCCCTCTGTTTCAGCCCCTCTGTTTCAGCCCCTCTGTTTCTGGCCCTCTGTTTCAGCCCCTCTGTTTCTCGCTCTCTGTTTCAGCCCCTCTGTTTCAGCCCCTCTGTTTCAGCCCCTCTGTTTCTCGCCCTCTGTTTTAGCCCCTCTGTTTCTTGCCCTCTGTTTCAGCCACTCTGTTTCTCGCCCTCTGTTTCAGCCTCTCTGTTTCTCGCCCTCTGTTTCAGCCCCTCTGTTTCAGCCCCTCTGTTTCAGCCCCTCTGTTTCAGCCCCTCTGTTTCTCGCCTTCTGTTTCAGCCCCTCTGATTCAGCCCCTCTGTTTCTCGCCCTCTGTTTCAGCCCCTCTGTTTCTCGCCCTCTGTTTCAGCCCCTCTGTTTCAGCCCCTCTGTTTCTCGCCCTCTGTTTCAGCCTCTCTGTTTCTCGCCCTCTGTTTCAGCCCCTCTGTTTCTCACCCTCTATTTCAGCCCCTCTGTTTCTCGCCCTCTGTTTCAGCCCCTCTGTTTCAGCCCCTCTGTTTCAGCCCCTCTCTTTCTCGCCCTCTGTTTCAGCCCCTCTGTTTCAGCCCCTCGGTTTCTCGCGCTCTCTTTCAGCCCCTCTATTTCTCGCCCTCTGTTTCAGCCCCTCTATTGTAGCCCCACTGTTTCAGCCCCTTTGTTTCAGCCACTATTTTCTCGCCCTCTGTTTCAGCCCCTCTGTTTCCGCCCCTCTGTTTCAGCCCCTCTGTTTCTCGCTCTCTGTTTCAGCCACTCTGTTTCCGCCCCTCTGTTTCAGCCCCTCTGTTTCAGCCCCTCTGTTTCTCGCCCTCTGTTTCAGCCCCTCTGTTTCTTGCCCTCTGTTTCAGCCACTCTGTTTCTCGCCCTCTGTTTCAGCCACTCTGTTTCTGGCCCTCTGTTTCAGCCCCTCTGTTTCTCGCTCTCTGTTTCAGCCCCTCTGTTTCCGCCCCTCTGTTTCAGCCCCTCTGTTTCAGCCCCTCTGTTTCTCGTCCTCTGTTTCAGCCCCTCTGTTTCTCGCCCTGTGTTTCAGCCTCTCTGTTTCTCGCCCTCTGTTTCAGCCCCACTGTTTCAGCCCCTCTGTTTCTTGCCCTCTGTTTCAGCCACTCTGTTTCTCGCCCTCTGTTTCAGCCACTCTGTTTCTGGCCCTCTGTTTCAGCCCCTCTGTTTCTCGCTCTCTGTTTCAGCCCCTCTGTTTCCGCCCCTCTGTTTCAGCCCCTCTGTTTCAGCCCCTCTGTTTCTCGTCCTCTGTTTCAGCCCCTCTCTTTCTCGCCCTCTGTTTCAGCCCCTCTGTTTCTCGCCCTCTGTATCAGGCGCTTTGTTTCAGCCCCTTTGTTTCAGCCCCACTTTTTCAGCCCCTCTGTTTCTCGCCCTCTGTTTCTCGCCCTCTGTTTCAGCCACTCTTTTTCTCGCCCTCCGTTTCAGCCCCTCTGTTTCAGCCCATCTGATTCAGCCTGTCTGATTCAGCCCCTCTGTTTCTCGCCCTCTGTTTCAGCCAATCTGTTTCAGCCCCTCTGTTTCTTGCCCTCTGTTTCAGCCCCTCTGTTTCTCGCCCTCTGTTTCAGCCCCTCTGTTTCTTGCCCTCTGTTTCAGCCCCTCTGTTTCTCGCCCTCTGTTTCAGTCCCTCTGTTTCGCGCTCTCTGTTTCAGCCCCTTTGTTTCAGTCCCTCTGTTTCTCGCCCTCTGTTTCTGCCCGTCTGTTTCTCGCCCTCTGTTTCAGCCCCTCTGTTTCTCGCCCTCTGTTTCAGCCCCTCTGTTTCTCGCCCTCTGTTTCAGCCCCTCTGTTTCTCGCCCTCTGTTTCAGTCCCTCTGTTTCGCGCTCTCTGTTTCAGCCCCTCTGTTTCAGTCCCTCTGTTTCTCGCTCTCTGTTTCTGCCCGTCTGTTTCTCGCCCTCTGTTTCAGCCCCTCTGTTTCTTGCCCTCTGTTTCTCGCCCTCTGTTTCCGCCCCTCTGATTCAGCCCCTCTGTTTCAGACACTCTGAATCAGCCACTCTGATTCAGCCCCTCTGTTTCTGCCCCTCTGTTTCAGCCCCTCTGTTTCTCGCCCTCTGTTTCAGCCCCTCTGTTTCTCACCCTCTGTTTCAGCCCTTCTGTTTCAGCCCCTCTGTTTCTCGCCCTCTGTTTCAGCCCCTCTGTTGCTCGGCATTTGTTTCAGCCCCTCTGATTCAGCCCCTCTGTTTCTCACCCTCTGTTTCAGCCCCTCTGTTTCTCGTCTTCTGTTTCAGCCCCTCTGATACAGCCCCTCTGTTTCAGCCCCTCTGATTCAGCCCCTCTGATTCAGCCCCTCTGTTTCTCGCCCTCTGTTTCAGCCCCTCTGTTTCAGCCCTTCTGTTTCAGCCACTCGGTTTCAGCCCCTCTGTTTCTTGCCCTCTGTTTCAGCCCCTCTGTTTCTCGCCCTCTGTTTCAGCCCCTCTGTTTCGCACTCTCTGTTTCACCCCCTCTGTTTCAGCCCCTCTGTTTCTCGCCCACTGTTTCTGCTCCTCTGTATCTCGCCCTCTGTTTTAGCCCCTCTGTTTCTAGCCCTCTGTTTCAGCCCCTCTGATTCAGCCCCTCTGTTTCAGCCCCTCTGAATCAGCCCCTCTGTTTCAGCCCCTCTGTTTCAGCCCCTCTGTTTCTCGCCCTCTGTTTCAGCCCCTCTCTTTCTCACCCTCTGTTTCAGCACCTCTGTTTCAGCCCCTCTGTTTCTCGCCCTCTGTTTCAGCACCTCTGTTTCTCGCCCTCTGTTTCAGCCCCTCTGATTCAGCCCCTCTGTTTCTCGCCCTCTGTTTCAGCCCCTCTGTTTCTCGCCATCTGTTTCAGCCCCTCTGTTTCTCGCCCTCTGTTTCAGCCCCTCTGTTTCAGCCCCTCTGTTTCTGGCCCTCTGTTTCAGCCCCTCTGTTTCTCGCTCTCTGTTTCTGCCCCTCTGTTTCAGCCCCTCTGTTTCAGCCCCTCTGTTTCTCGCCCTCTGTTTCAGCCCCTCTGTTTCTTGCCCTCTGTTTCAGCCCCTCTGTTTCTCGCCCTCTGTTTCAGCCTCTCTGTTTCTCGCCCTCTGTTTCAGCCCCTCTGTTTCAGCCCCTCTGTTTCAGCCCCTCTGTTTCAGCCCCTCTGTTTCTCGCCTTCTGTTTCAGCCCCTCTGATTCAGCCCCTCTGTTTCTCGCCCCCTGTTTCAGCCCCTCTGTTTCTCGCCCTCTGTTTCAGCCCCTCTGTTTCAGCCCCTCTGTTTCTCGCCCTCTGTTTCAGCCTCTCTGTTTCTCGCCCTCTGTTTCAGCCCCTCTGTTTCTCGCCCTCTGTTTCAGCCCCTCTGTTTCTCGCCCTCTGTTTCAGCCCCTCTGTTTCAGCCCCTCTGTTTCAGCCCCTCTCTTTCTCGCCCTCTGTTTCAGCCCCTCTGTTTCAGCCCCTCGGTTTCTCGCCCTCTCTTTCAGCCCCTCTATTTCTCGCCCTCTGTTTCAGCCCCTCTATTGTAGCCCCACTGTTTCAGCCCCTTTGTTTCAGCCACTATTTTCTCGCCCTCTGTTTCAGCCCCTCTGTTTCCGCCCCTCTGTTTCAGCCCCTCTGTTTCTCGCTCTCTGTTTCAGCCACTCTGTTTCCGCCCCTCTGTTTCAGCCCCTCTGTTTCAGCCCCTCTGTTTCTCGCCCTCTGTTTCAGCCCCTCTGTTTCTTGCCCTCTGTTTCAGCCACTCTGTTTCTCGCCCTCTGTTTCAGCCACTCTGTTTCTGGCCCTCTGTTTCAGCCCCTCTGTTTCTCGCTCTCTGTTTCAGCCCCTCTGTTTCCGCCCCTCTGTTTCAGCCCCTCTGTTTCAGCCCCTCTGTTTCTCGTCCTCTGTTTCAGCCCCTCTGTTTCTCGCCCTGTGTTTCAGCCTCTCTGTTTCTCGCCCTCTGTTTCAGCCCCACTGTTTCAGCCCCTCTGTTTCAGCCCCTCTCTTTCTCGCCCTCTGTTTCAGCCCCTCTGTTTCTCGCCCTCTGTATCAGGCGCTTTGTTTCAGCCCCTTTGTTTCAGCCCCACTTTTTCAGCCCCTCTGTTTCTCGCCCTCTGTTTCTCGCCCTCTGTTTCAGCCACTCTTTTTCTCGCCCTCCGTTTCAGCCCCTCTGTTTCAGCCCATCTGATTCAGCCTGTCTGATTCAGCCCCTCTGTTTCTCGCCCTCTGTTTCAGCCACTCTGTTTCAGCCCCTCTGTTTCTTGCGCTCTGTTTCAGCCCCTCTGTTTCTCGCCCTCTGTTTCAGCCCCTCTGTTTCTTGCCCTCTGTTTCAGCCCCTCTGTTTCTCGCCCTCTGTTTCAGTCCCTCTGTTTCGCGCTCTCTGTTTCAGCCCCTTTGTTTCAGTCCCTCTGTTTCTCGCCCTCTGTTTCTGCCCGTCTGTTTCTCGCCCTCTGTTTCAGCCCCTCTGTTTCTCGCCCTCTGTTTCAGCCCCTCTGTTTCTCGCCCTCTGTTTCAGCCCCTCTGTTTCTCGCCCTCTGTTTCAGTCCCTCTGTTTCGCGCTCTCTGTTTCAGCCCCTCTGTTTCAGTCCCTCTGTTTCTCGCTCTCTGTTTCTGCCCGTCTGTTTCTCGCCCTCTGTTTCAGCCCCTCTGTTTCTTGCCCTCTGTTTCTCGCCCTCTGTTTCCGCCCCTCTGATTCAGCCCCTCTGTTTCAGACCCTCTGAATCAGCAACTCTGATTCAGCCCCTCTGTTTCTGCCCCTCTGTTTCAGCCCCTCTGTTTCTCGCCCTCTGTTTCAGCCCCTCTGTTTCTCACCCTCTGTTTCAGCCCTTCTGTTTCAGCCCCTCTGTTTCTCGCCCTCTGTTTCAGCCCCTCTGTTGCTCGGCATTTGTTTCAGCCCCTCTGATTCAGGCCCTCTGTTTCTCACCCTCGGTTTCAGCCCCTCTGTTTCTCGCCCTCTTTTTCAGCCCCTCTATTTCTTGCCCTCTGTTTCAGCCCCTCTGTTTCAGCCCCTCTGTTTCAGCCCCTCTGTTTCTCGCCCTCTGTTTCAGCCCCTCTGATTCTCGCCCTCTGTTTCAGCCCCTCTGTTTCTCGCCCTCTGTTTCAGCCCCATTATTTCTCAACCTCTGTTTCAGCCCCTCTGTTTCAGCCCCACTGTTTCAGCCCCTCTGTTTCAGCCCCTCTGTTTCTCTCCCTCTGTTTCAGCCCCTCTGTTTCTAGCCCTCCGTTTCAGCTCCTCTGTTTCTCGCCCTCTGTTTCAGCCCGTCTGTTTCAGACCCTCTGTTTCAGTCCCTCTGTTTCTCGCCCTCTGTTTCTCGCCCTCTGTTTCAGCCCCTCTGTTTCTCGCCCTCTGTTTCAGCCCCTCTGTTTCAGCCCCTCTGTTTCAGCCCCTCTGTTTCTCGCCCTCTGTTTCAGCCCCTCTGTTTCTTGCCCTCTGTTTCAGCCCCTCTGTTTCTCGCCCTCTGTTTCAGCCTCTCTGTTTCTCGCCCTCTGTTTCAGCCCCTCTGTTTCAGCCCCTCTGATTCAGCTCCTCTGTTTCAGCCCCTCTGTTTCTCGCCCTCTGTTTCAGCCCCTCTGATTCAGCCCCTCTGTTTCAGCCCCTCTATTTCAGCCCCTCTGTTTCAGCCCCACTGTTTCAGGCTCTCTGTTTCAGCCCCTCTGTTTCAGCCCCTCTGTTTCTGCCCCTCTGATTCAGCCCCTCTGTTTCTCACCCTCTGTTTCAGCCCCTCTGTTTCTCGTCTTCTGTTTCAGCCCCTCTGATACAGCCCCTCTGTTTCAGCCCCTCTGATTCAGCCCCTCTGATTCAGCCCCTCTGTTTCTCGCCCTTTGTTTCAGCCCCTCTGTTTCAGCCCTTCTGTTTCAGCCACTCGGTTTCAGCCCCTCTGTTTCTTGCCCTCTGTTTCTCGCTCTCTGTTTCAGCCCCTCTGTTTCCGCCCCTGTGTTTCAGCCCCTCTGTTTCAGCCCCTCTGTTTCTCGTCCTCTGTTTCAGCCCCTCTGTTTCTCGCCCTGTGTTTCAGCCTCTCTGTTTCTCGCCCTCTGTTTCAGCCCCACTGTTTCAGCCCCTCTGTTTCAGCCCCTCTCTTTCTCGCCCTCTGTTTCAGCCCCTCTGTTTCTCGCCCTCTGTATCAGGCGCTTTGTTTCAGCCCCTTTGTTTCAGCCCCACTTTTTCAGCCCCTCTGTTTCTCGCCCTCTGTTTCTCGCCCTCTGTTTCAGCCACTCTTTTTCTCGCCCTCCGTTTCAGCCCCTCTGTTTCAGCCCATCTGATTCAGCCTGTCTGATTCAGCCCCTCTGTTTCTCGCCCTCTGTTTCAGCCACTCTGTTTCAGCCCCTCTGTTTCTTGCGCTCTGTTTCAGCCCCTCTGTTTCTCGCCCTCTGTTTCAGCCCCTCTGTTTCTTGCCCTCTGTTTCAGCCCCTCTGTTTCTCGCCCTCTGTTTCAGTCCCTCTGTTTCGCGCTCTCTGTTTCAGCCCCTTTGTTTCAGTCCCTCTGTTTCTCGCCCTCTGTTTCTGCCCGTCTGTTTCTCGCCCTCTGTTTCAGCCCCTCTGTTTCTCGCCCTCTGTTTCAGCCCCTCTGTTTCTCGCCCTCTGTTTCAGCCCCTCTGTTTCTCGCCCTCTGTTTCAGTCCCTCTGTTTCGCGCTCTCTGTTTCAGCCCCTCTGTTTCAGTCCCTCTGTTTCTCGCTCTCTGTTTCTGCCCGTCTGTTTCTCGCCCTCTGTTTCAGCCCCTCTGTTTCTTGCCCTCTGTTTCTCGCCCTCTGTTTCCGCCCCTCTGATTCAGCCCCTCTGTTTCAGACCCTCTGAATCAGCAACTCTGATTCAGCCCCTCTGTTTCTGCCCCTCTGTTTCAGCCCCTCTGTTTCTCGCCCTCTGTTTCAGCCCCTCTGTTTCTCACCCTCTGTTTCAGCCCTTCTGTTTCAGCCCCTCTGTTTCTCGCCCTCTGTTTCAGCCCCTCTGTTGCTCGGCATTTGTTTCAGCCCCTCTGATTCAGGCCCTCTGTTTCTCACCCTCGGTTTCAGCCCCTCTGTTTCTCGCCCTCTTTTTCAGCCCCTCTATTTCTTGCCCTCTGTTTCAGCCCCTCTGTTTCAGCCCCTCTGTTTCAGCCCCTCTGTTTCTCGCCCTCTGTTTCAGCCCCTCTGATTCTCGCCCTCTGTTTCAGCCCCTCTGTTTCTCGCCCTCTGTTTCAGCCCCTTTATTTCTCACCCTCTGTTTCAGCCCCTCTGTTTCAGCCCCACTGTTTCAGCCCCTCTGTTTCAGCCCCTCTGTTTCTCTCCCTCTGTTTCAGCCCCTCTGTTTCTAGCCCTCCGTTTCAGCTCCTCTGTTTCTCGCCCTCTGTTTCAGCCCGTCTGTTTCAGACCCTCTGTTTCAGTCCCTCTGTTTCTCGCCCTCTGTTTCTCGCCCTCTGTTTCAGCCCCTCTGTTTCTCGCCCTCTGTTTCAGCCCCTCTGTTTCAGCCCCTCTGTTTCAGCCCCTCTGTTTCTCGCCCTCTGTTTCAGCCCCTCTGTTTCTTGCCCTCTGTTTCAGCCCCTCTGTTTCTCGCCCTCTGTTTCAGCCTCTCTGTTTCTCGCCCTCTGTTTCAGCCCCTCTGTTTCAGCCCCTCTGATTCAGCTCCTCTGTTTCAGCCCCTCTGTTTCTCGCCCTCTGTTTCAGCCCCTCTGATTCAGCCCCTCTGTTTCAGCCCCTCTATTTCAGCCCCTCTGTTTCAGCCCCACTGTTTCAGGCTCTCTGTTTCAGCCCCTCTGTTTCAGCCCCTCTGTTTCAGCCCCTATGATTCTGTCCCTTAGTTTCTCGCCCTCTGTTTCAGCCCCTCTGTTTCAGCCCCTCTGATTCAGCCCCTCTGATTCAGCCCCTCTGTTTCTCGCCCTCTGTTTCAGCCACTCTGTTTCAGCCCCTCTGTTTCTCGCCCTCTGTTTCTGCCCCTCTGATTCAGCCCCTCTGTTTCACCCCCTCTGTTTCTTGCCCTCTGTTTCAGCCCCTCTGTTTCAGCCCCTCTGTTTCAGCCCCTCCGATTCAGCCCCTCTGTTTCAGCCCCTCTGTTTCTGCCCCTCTGTTTCAGCCCCTCTGTTTCTCGCCCTTTGTTTCAGCCCCTCTGTTTCTCGCCCTCTGTTTCTCGCCCTCTGTTTCAGCCCCTCTGTTTCAGCCCCTCTGTTTCTCGCCCTCTGTTTCAGCCCCTCTGTTTCTTGCCCTCTGTTTCAGCCCTTCTGTTTCAGCCCCTCTGTATCAGCCCCTCTGTTTCTCGCACTCTGTTTCTGCCCCTCTGTTTCTCGCCCTCTGTTTCAGCCCCTCTGTTTCTCGTCTTCTGTTTCAGCCCCTCTGATACAGCCCCTCTGTTTCAGCCCCTCTGATTCAGCCCCTCTGATTCAGCCCCTCTGTTTCTCGCCCTCTGTTTCAGCCCCTCTGTTTCAGCCCTTCTGTTTCAGCCACTCGGTTTCAGCCCCTCTGTTTCTTGCCCTCTGTTTCAGCCCCTCTGTTTCTCGCCCTCTGTTTCAGCCCCTCTGTTTCTCGCCCTCTGTTTCAGCCCCTCTGTTTCGCACTCTCTGTTTCAGCCCCTCTGTTTCAGCCCCTCTGTTTCTCGCCCTCTGTTTCTGCTCCTCTGTATCTCGCCCTCTGTTTTAGCCCCTCTGTTTCTAGCCCTCTGTTTCAGCCCCTCTGATTCAGCCCCTCTGTTTAAGCCCCTCTGAATCAGCCCCTCTGTTTCAGCCCCTCTGTTTCAGCCCCTCTGTTTCTCGCCCTCTGTTTCAGCCCCTCTGTTTCTCACCCTCTGTTTCAGCACCTCTGTTTCAGCCCCTCTGTTTCTCGCCCTCTGTTTCAGCCCCTCTGTTTCTCGCCATCTGTTTCAGCCCCTCTGTTTCTCGCCCTCTGTTTCAGCCCCTCTGTTTCAGCCCCTCTGTTTCAGCCCCTCTGTTTCTCGCCCTCTGTTTCAGCCCCTCTGTTTCTCGCCCTCTGTTTCAGCCTCTCTGTTTCTCGCCCTCTGTTTCAGCCCCTCTGTTTCAGCCCCTCTGATTCAGCCCCTCTGTTTCAGCCCCTCTGATTCAGCCCCTCTGTTTCAGCCCCTCTGATTCAGTACCTTCGTTTCTCGCCCTCTGTTTCAGCCCCTCTGTTTCAGCCCCTCTATTTCAGCCCCTGTGTTTCAGCCCCTCTGTTTCAGGCTCTCTGTTTCAGCCCGTCTGTTTCAGCCCCTCTGTTTCAGCCCCTCTGATTCCGTCCCTTAGTTTCTCGCCCTCTGTTTCAGCCCTCTGTTTCAGCCCCTCTGATTCAGCCCCTCTGATTCAGCCCCTCTGTTTCTCGCCCTCTGTTTCAGCCCCTCTGTTTCAGCCCCTCTGATTCAGCCCCTCTGATTCAGCCCCTCTGTTTCTCGCCCTCTGTTTCTGCCCCTCTGTTTCAGCCCCTCTGTTTCAGCCCCTCTGTTTCTTGCCCGCTGTTTCAGCCCCTCTGTTTCAGCCCCTCTGTTTCAGCCCCTCCGATTCAGCCCCTCTGTTTCAGCCCCTCTGTTTCTGCCCCTCTGTTTCAGCCCCTCTGTTTCAGCCCCTCTGTTTCTTGCCCGCTGTTTCAGCCCCTCTGTTTCAGCCCCTCTGTTTCAGCCCCTCCGATTCAGCCCCTCTGTTTCAGCCCCTCTGTTTCTGCCCCTCTGTTTCCGCCCCTCTGTTTCTCGCCCTTTGTTTCAGCCCCTCTGTTTCTCGCCCTCTGTTTCAGCCCCTCTGTTTCAGCCCCTCTGTTTCAGCCCCTCTGTTTCTCGCCCTCTGTTTCAGCCCCTCTGTTTCTTGCCCTCTGTTTCAGCCCCTCTGTTTCTGCCCCTCTGTTTCTCGCCCTCTGTTTCAGCCCGTCTGTTTCTCGCCTTCTCTTTCAGCCCCTCTGATTCAGCCCCTCTGTTTCAGACCCACTGTTTCAGCCCCTCTGATTCAGCCCCTCTGTTTCTCGCCCTCTGTTTCAGCCCCTCTGTTTCAGCCCTTCTGTTGCAGCCACTCGGTTTCAGCCCCTCTGTTTCTTGCCCTCTGTTTCAGCCCCTCTGTTTATCGCCCTCTATTTTAGCCCCTCTGTTTCTCGCCCTCTGTTTCAGCCCCTCTGTTTCGCACTCTCGGTTTCAGCACCTCTGTTTCAGCCCCTCTGTTTCAGCCTCTCCGATTCAGCCCCTCTGTTTCAGCCGCTCTGTTTCAGCCCGTCTGTTTCAGCCCCTCTGTTTCAGCCCCTCTGATTCAGTCCCTTAGTTTCTCGCCCTCTGTTTCAGCCCCTCTGTTTCAGCCCCTCTGATTCAGCCCCTCTGATTCAGCCCCTCTGTTTCTCGCCCTCTGTTTCAGCCCCTTTGTTTCAGCCCCTCTGATTCAGCCCCTCTGATTCAGCCCCTCTGTTTCTCGCCCTCTGTTTCTGCCCCTCTGTTTCAGCCCCTTTGTTTCAGCCCCTCTGTTTCTTGCCCGCTGTTTCAGCCCCTCTGTTTCAGCCCCTCTGTTTCTCGCCCTCTGTTTCAGCCCCTCTGTTTCTTGCCCTCTGTTTCAGCCCCTCTGTTTCAGCCCCTCTGTTTCTCGCCCTCTGTTTCTGCCCCTCTGTTTCTCGCCCTCTGTTTCAGCCCGTCTGTTTCTCGCCTTCTCTTTCAGCCCCTCTGATTCAGCCCCTCTGTTTCAGACCCACTGTTTCAGCCCCTCTGATTCAGCCCCTCTGTTTCTCGCCCTCTGTTTCAGCCACTCTGTTTCAGCCCTTCTGTTGCAGCCACTCGGTTTCAGCCCCTCTGTTTCTTGCCCTCTGTTTCAGCCCCTCTGTTTATCGCCCTCTGTTTTAGCCCCTCTGTTTCTCGCCCTCTGTTTCAGCCCCTCTGTTTCGCACTCTCGGTTTCAGCACCTCTGTTTCAGCCCCTCTGTTTCAGCCCCTCCGATTCAGCCCCTCTGTTTCAGCCCCTCTGATTCTGACCCTCTGTTTCAGCCCCTCTGTTTCTCGCCCTTTGTTTCAGCCCCTCTGTTTCTCGCCCTCTGTTTCAGCCCCTCTGCTTCAGCCCCTCTGTTTCAGCCCCTCTGTTTCTCGCCCTCTGTTTCAGCCCCTCTGTTTCTTGCCCTCTGTTTCAGCCCCTCTGTTTCAGCCCCACTGTTTCTCGCCCTCTGTTTCTGCCCCTCTGTTTCTCGCCCTCTGTTTCAGCCCCTCTGTTTCTCGCCTTCTGTTTCAGCCCCTCTGATTCAGGCCCTCTCTTTCAGCCCCTCTGTTTCTCGCCTTCTGTTTCAGCCCCTCTGATTCAGGCCCTCTGTATCAGCCCCTCTGATTCAGCCCCTCTGATTCAGCCCCTCTGTTTCTCGCCCTCTGATTCAGCCCCTCTGATTCAGCCCCTCTGTTTCTCGCCCTCTGTTTCAGCCCCTCTGTTTCTCGCCCTCTGTTTCAGCCCCTCTGCTTCAGCCCCTCTGTTTCAGCCCCTCTGTTTCTCGTCCTCTGTTTCAGCCCCTCTGTTTCTTGCCCTCTGTTTCAGCCCCTCTGTTTCAGCCCCACTGTTTCTCGCCCTCTGTTTCTGCCCCTCTGTTTCTCGCCCTCTGTTTCAGCCCCTCTGTTTCTCGCCTTCTGTTTCAGCCCCTCTGATTCAGGCCCTCTCTTTCAGCCCCTCTGTTTCTCGCCTTCTGTTTCAGCCCCTCTGATTCAGGCCCTCTGTATCAGCCCCTCTGATTCAGCCCCTCTGATTCAGCCCCTCTGTTTCTCGCCCTCTGTTTCAGCCCCTCTGTTTCAGCCCCTCTGTTTCTCGCCCTCTGATTCAGCCCCTCTGATTCAGCCCCTCTGTTTCTCGCCCTCTGTTTCAGCCCCTCTGTTTCTCGCCCTCTGTTTCAGCCCCTCTGTTTCAGCCCCTCTGTTTCAGCCCCTCTGTTTCTCGCCCTCTGTTTCAGCCCCTCTGTTTCTTGCCCTCTGTTTCAGCCCCTCTGTTTCTCGCCCTCTGTTTCAGCCACTCTGTTTCTGGCCCTCTGTTTCAGCCCCTCTGTTTCTCGCTCTTTGTTTCAGCCCCTCTGTTTCCGCCCCTCTGTTTCAGCCCCTCTGTTTCTCGCCTCTGTTTCAGCCCCTCTTTTCTTGCCCTCTGTTTCAGCCACTCTGTTTCTCGCCCTCTGTTTCAGCCACGCTGTTTCTCGCCCTCTGTTTCAGCCCCTCTGTTTCAGCCCCTCTGTTTCAGTCCCTCTGTTTCAGCCCCTCTGTTTCTCGCCCTCTGTTTCAGCCCCTCTGTTTCTCGCCCTGTGTTTCAGCCTCTCTGTTTCTCGCCCTCTGTTTCAGCCCCACTGTTTCAGCTCCTCTGTTTCAGCCCCTCTGTTTCTCGCCCTCTGTTTCAGCCCCTCTGTTTGTCGCCCTCTGTATCAGGCGCTTTGTTTCAGCCCCTTGGTTTCAGCCCCACTTTTTCAGCCCCTCTGTTTCTCGCCCTCTGTTTCTCGCCCTCTGTTTCAGCCCCTCTGTTTCTTGCCCTCTGTTTCAGCCCCTCTGTTTCTCGCCCTCTGTTTCAGTCCCTCTGTTTCGCGCTCTCTGTTTCAGCCCCTTTGTTTCAGTCCCTCTGTTTCTCGCCCTCTGTTTCTGCCCGTCTGTTTCTCGCCCTCTGTTTCAGCCCCTCTGTTTCTCGCCCTCTGTTTCAGCCCCTCTGTTTCTCGCCCTCTGTTTCAGCCCCTCTGTTTCTCGCCCTCTGTTTCAGTCCCTCTGTTTCGCGCTCTCTGTTTCAGCCCCTCTGTTTCAGTCCCTCTGTTTCTCGCTCTCTGTTTCTGCCCGTCTGTTTCTCGCCCTCTGTTTCAGCCCCTCTGTTTCTTGCCCTCTGTATCTGCCCCTCTGTTTCTCGCCCTCTGTTTCCGCCCCTCTGATTCAGCCCCTCTGTTTCAGACCCTCTGAATCAGCGACTCAGATTCAGCCCCTCTGTTTCTGCCCCTCTGTTTCAGCCCCTCTGTTTCTCACCCTCTGTTTCAGCCCCTCTGTTTCTCACCCTCTGTTTCAGCCCTTCTGTTTCAGCCCCTCTGTTTCTCGCCCTCTGTTTCAGCCCCTCTGTTGCTCGGCATTTGTTTCAGCCCCTCTGATTCAGCCCCTCTGTTTCTCACCCTCTGTTTCAGCCCCTCTGTTTCTCGCCCTCTTTTTCAGCCCCTCTATTTCTTGCCCTCTGTTTCAGCCCCTCTGTTTCAGCCCCTCTGTTTCTCGCCCTCTGTTTCAGCCCCTCTGATTCTCGCCCTCTGTTTCAGCCCCTCTGTTTCTCGCCCTCTGTTTCAGCCCCTTTATTTCTCACCCTCTGTTTCAGCCCCTCTGTTTCAGCCCCACTGTTTCAGCCCCTCTGTTTCAGCCCCTCTGTTTCTCGCCCTCTGTTTCAGCCCCTCTGTTTCTAGCCCTCCGTTTCAGCTCCTCTGTTTCTCGCCCTCTGTTTCAGCCCCTCTGTTTCAGACCCTCTGTTTCAGTCCCTCTGTTTCTCGCCCTCTGTTTCACGCCCTCTGTTTCAGCCCCTCTGTTTCTCGCCCTCTGTTTCAGCCCCTCTGTTTCAGCCCCTCTGTTTCAGCCCCTCTGTTTCAGCCCCTCTGTTTCTCGCCCTCTGTTTCAGCCCCTCTGTTTCTTGCCCTCTGTTTCAGCCCCTCTGTTTCTCGCCCTCTGTTTCAGCCTCTCTGTTTCTCGCCCTCTGTTTCAGCCCCTCTGTTTCAGCCCCTCTGATTCAGCTCCTCTGTTTCAGCCCCTCTGTTTCTCGCCCTCTGTTTCAGCCCCTCTGATTCAGCCCCTCTGTTTCAGCCCCTCTGATTCAGCCCCTCTGTTTCAGCCCCTCTATTTCAGCCCCTCTGTTTCAGCCCCACTGTTTCAGGCTCTCTGTTTCAGCCCCTCTGTTTCAGCCCCTCTGTTTCAGCCCCTCTGATTCAGTCCCTTAGTTTCTCGCCCTCTGTTTCAGCCCCTCTGTTTCAGCCCCTCTGATTCAGCCCCTCTGATTCAGCCCCTCTGTTTCTCGCCCTCTGTTTCAGCCACTCTGTTTCAGCCCCTCTGTTTCTCGCCCTCTGTTTCTGCCCCTCTGTTTCAGCCCCTCTGTTTCACCCCCTCTGTTTCTTGCCCTCTGTTTCAGCCCCTCTGTTTCAGCCCCTCTGTTTCAGCCCCTCCGATTCAGCCCCTCTGTTTCAGCCCCTCTGTTTCAGCCCCTCTGTTTCTCGCCCTTTGTTTCAGCCCCTCTGTTTCTCGCCCTCTGTTTCAGCCCCTCTGTTTCAGCCCCTCTGTTTCAGCCCCTCTGTTTCTCGCCCTCTGTTTCAGCCCCTCTGTTTCTTGCCCTCTGTTTCAGCCCCTCTGTTTCAGCCCCTCTGTTTCAGCCCCTCTGTTTCTCGCCCTCTGTTTCTGCCCCTCTGTTTCTCGCCCTCTGTTTCAGCCCCTCTGTTTCTCGTCTTCTGTTTCAGCCCCTCTGATACAGCCCCTCTGTTTCAGCCCCTCTGATTCAGCCCCGCTGATTCAGGCCCTCTGTTTCTCGCCCTCTGTTTCAGCCCCTCTGTTTCAGCCCTTCTGTTTCAGCCCTTCTGTTTCAGCCACTCGGTTTCAGCCCCTCTGTTTCTTGCCCTCTGTTTCAGCCCCTCTGTTTCTCGCCCTCTGTTTCAGCCCCTCTGTTTCTTGCCCTCTGTTTCAGCCCCTCTGTTTCGCACTCTCTGTTTCAGCCCCTCTGTTTCAGCCCCTCTGTTTCTCGCCCTCTGTTTCTGCTCCTCTGTATCTCGCCCACTGTTTTAGCCCCTCTGTTTCTAGCCCTCTGTTTCAGCCCCTCTGATTCAGCCCCTCTGTTTCAGCCCCTCTGAATCAGCCCCTCTGTTTCAGCCCCTCTGTTTCAGCCCCTCTGTTTCTCGCCCTCTGTTTCAGCCCCTCTCTTTCTCACCCTCTGTTTCAGCACCTCTGTTTCAGCCCCTCTGTTTCTCGCCCTCTGTTTCAGCACCTCTGCTTCTCGCCCTCTGTTTCAGCCCCTCTGTTTCTCGCCATCTGTTTCAGCCCCTCTGTTTCTCGCCCTCTGTTTCAGCCCCTCTGTTTCTCGCCCTCTGTTTCAGCCCCTCTGTTTCAGCCCCTCTGTTTCTGGCCCTCTGTTTCAGCCCCTCTGTTTCTCGCTCTCTGTTTCAGCCCCTCTGTTTCAGCCCCTCTGTTTCAGCCCCTCTGTTTCTCGCCCTCTGTTTTAGCCCCTCTGTTTCTTGCCCTCTGTTTCAGCCACTCTGTTTCTCGCCCTCTGTTTCAGCCTCTCTGTTTCTCGCCCTCTGTTTCAGCCCCTCTGTTTCAGCCCCTCTGTTTCAGCCCCTCTGTTTCAGCCCCTCTGTTTCTCGCCTTCTGTTTCAGCCCCTCTGATTCAGCCCCTCTGTTTCTCGCCCTCTGTTTCAGCCCCTCTGTTTCTCGCCCTCTGTTTCAGCCCCTCTGTTTCAGCCCCTCTGTTTCTCGCCCTCTGTTTCAGCCTCTCTGTTTCTCGCCCTCTGTTTCAGCCCCTCTGTTTCTCACCCTCTATTTCAGCCCCTCTGTTTCTCGCCCTCTGTTTCAGCCCCTCTGTTTCAGCCCCTCTGTTTCAGCCCCTCTCTTTCTCGCCCTCTGTTTCAGCCCCTCTGTTTCAGCCCCTCGGTTTCTCGCGCTCTCTTTCAGCCCCTCTATTTCTCGCCCTCTGTTTCAGCCCCTCTATTGTAGCCCCACTGTTTCAGCCCCTTTGTTTCAGCCACTATTTTCTCGCCCTCTGTTTCAGCCCCTCTGTTTCCGCCCCTCTGTTTCAGCCCCTCTGTTTCTCGCTCTCTGTTTCAGCCCCTCTGTTTCCGCCCCTCTGTTTCAGCCCCTCTGTTTCAGCCCCTCTGTTTCTCGTCCTCTGTTTCAGCCCCTCTGTTTCTCGCCCTGTGTTTCAGCCTCTCTGTTTCTCGCCCTCTGTTTCAGCCCCACTGTTTCAGCCCCTCTGTTTCAGCCCCTCTCTTTCTCGCCCTCTGTTTCAGCCCCTCTGTTTCTCGCCCTCTGTATCAGGCGCTTTGTTTCAGCCCCTTTGTTTCAGCCCCACTTTTTCAGCCCCTCTGTTTCTCGCCCTCTGTTTCTCGCCCTCTGTTTCAGCCACTCTTTTTCTCGCCCTCCGTTTCAGCCCCTCTGTTTCAGCCCATCTGATTCAGCCTGTCTGATTCAGCCCCTCTGTTTCTCGCCCTCTGTTTCAGCCAATCTGTTTCAGCCCCTCTGTTTCTTGCCCTCTGTTTCAGCCCCTCTGTTTCTCGCCCTCTGTTTCAGCCCCTCTGTTTCTTGCCCTCTGTTTCAGCCCCTCTGTTTCTCGCCCTCTGTTTCAGTCCCTCTGTTTCGCGCTCTCTGTTTCAGCCCCTTTGTTTCAGTCCCTCTGTTTCTCGCCCTCTGTTTCTGCCCGTCTGTTTCTCGCCCTCTGTTTCAGCCCCTCTGTTTCTCGCCCTCTGTTTCAGCCCCTCTGTTTCTCGCCCTCTGTTTCAGCCCCTCTGTTTCTCGCCCTCTGTTTCAGTCCCTCTGTTTCGCGCTCTCTGTTTCAGCCCCTCTGTTTCAGTCCCTCTGTTTCTCGCTCTCTGTTTCTGCCCGTCTGTTTCTCGCCCTCTGTTTCAGCCCCTCTGTTTCTTGCCCTCTGTTTCTCGCCCTCTGTTTCCGCCCCTCTGATTCAGCCCCTCTGTTTCAGACCCTCTGAATCAGCCACTCTGATTCAGCCCCTCTGTTTCTGCCCCTCTGTTTCAGCCCCTCTGTTTCTCGCCCTCTGTTTCAGCCCCTCTGTTTCTCACCCTCTGTTTCAGCCCTTCTGTTTCAGCCCCTCTGTTTCTCGCCCTCTGTTTCAGCCCCTCTGTTGCTCGGCATTTGTTTCAGCCCCTCTGATTCAGCCCCTCTGTTTCTCACCCTCTGTTTCAGCCCCTCTGTTTCTCGTCTTCTGTTTCAGCCCCTCTGATACAGCCCCTCTGTTTCAGCCCCTCTGATTCAGCCCCTCTGATTCAGCCCCTCTGTTTCTCGCCCTCTGTTTCAGCCCCTCTGTTTCAGCCCTTCTGTTTCAGCCACTCGGTTTCAGCCCCTCTGTTTCTTGCCCTCTGTTTCAGCCCCTCTGTTTCTCGCCCTCTGTTTCAGCCCCTCTGTTTCGCACTCTCTGTTTCAGCCCCTCTGTTTCAGCCCCTCTGTTTCTCGCCCACTGTTTCTGCTCCTCTGTATCTCGCCCTCTGTTTTAGCCCCTCTGTTTCTAGCCCTCTGTTTCAGCCCCTCTGATTCAGCCCCTCTGTTTCAGCCCCTCTGAATCAGCCCCTCTGTTTCAGCCCCTCTGTTTCAGCCCCTCTGTTTCTCGCCCTCTGTTTCAGCCCCTCTCTTTCTCACCCTCTGTTTCAGCACCTCTGTTTCAGCCCCTCTGTTTCTCGCCCTCTGTTTCAGCACCTCTGTTTCTCGCCCTCTGTTTCAGCCCCTCTGATTCAGCCCCTCTGTTTCTCGCCCTCTGTTTCAGCCCCTCTGTTTCTCGCCATCTGTTTCAGCCCCTCTGTTTCTCGCCCTCTGTTTCAGCCCCTCTGTTTCAGCCCCTCTGTTTCTGGCCCTCTGTTTCAGCCCCTCTGTTTCTCGCTCTCTGTTTCTGCCCCTCTGTTTCAGCCCCTCTGTTTCAGCCCCTCTGTTTCTCGCCCTCTGTTTCAGCCCCTCTGTTTCTTGCCCTCTGTTTCAGCCCCTCTGTTTCTCGCCCTCTGTTTCAGCCTCTCTGTTTCTCGCCCTCTGTTTCAGCCCCTCTGTTTCAGCCCCTCTGTTTCAGCCCCTCTGTTTCAGCCCCTCTGTTTCTCGCCTTCTGTTTCAGCCCCTCTGATTCAGCCCCTCTGTTTCTCGCCCCCTGTTTCAGCCCCTCTGTTTCTCGCCCTCTGTTTCAGCCCCTCTGTTTCAGCCCCTCTGTTTCTCGCCCTCTGTTTCAGCCTCTCTGTTTCTCGCCCTCTGTTTCAGCCCCTCTGTTTCTCGCCCTCTGTTTCAGCCCCTCTGTTTCTCGCCCTCTGTTTCAGCCCCTCTGTTTCAGCCCCTCTGTTTCAGCCCCTCTCTTTCTCGCCCTCTGTTTCAGCCCCTCTGTTTCAGCCCCTCGGTTTCTCGCCCTCTCTTTCAGCCCCTCTATTTCTCGCCCTCTGTTTCAGCCCCTCTATTGTAGCCCCACTGTTTCAGCCCCTTTGTTTCAGCCACTATTTTCTCGCCCTCTGTTTCAGCCCCTCTGTTTCCGCCCCTCTGTTTCAGCCCCTCTGTTTCTCGCTCTCTGTTTCAGCCACTCTGTTTCCGCCCCTCTGTTTCAGCCCCTCTGTTTCAGCCCCTCTGTTTCTCGCCCTCTGTTTCAGCCCCTCTGTTTCTTGCCCTCTGTTTCAGCCACTCTGTTTCTCGCCCTCTGTTTCAGCCACTCTGTTTCTGGCCCTCTGTTTCAGCCCCTCTGTTTCTCGCTCTCTGTTTCAGCCCCTCTGTTTCCGCCCCTCTGTTTCAGCCCCTCTGTTTCAGCCCCTCTGTTTCTCGTCCTCTGTTTCAGCCCCTCTGTTTCTCGCCCTGTGTTTCAGCCTCTCTGTTTCTCGCCCTCTGTTTCAGCCCCACTGTTTCAGCCCCTCTGTTTCAGCCCCTCTGTTTCTCGCCCTCTGTTTCAGCCCCTCTGTTTCTCGCCCTCTGTATCAGGCGCTTTGTTTCAGCCCCTTTGTTTCAGCCCCACTTTTTCAGCCCCTCTGTTTCTCGCCCTCTGTTTCTCGCCCTCTGTTTCAGCCACTCTTTTTCTCGCCCTCCGTTTCAGCCCCTCTGCTTCAGCCCATCTGATTCAGCCTGTCTGATTCAGCCCCTCTGTTTCTCGCCCTCTGTTTCAGCCACTCTGTTTCAGCCCCTCTGTTTCTTGCGCTCTGTTTCAGCCCCTCTGTTTCTCGCCCTCTGTTTCAGCCCCTCTGTTTCTTGCCCTCTGTTTCAGCCCCTCTGTTTCTCGCCCTCTGTTTCAGTCCCTCTGTTTCGCGCTCTCTGTTTCAGCCCCTTTGTTTCAGTCCCTCTGTTTCTCGCCCTCTGTTTCTGCCCGTCTGTTTCTCGCCCTCTGTTTCAGCCCCTCTGTTTCTCGCCCTCTGTTTCAGCCCCTCTGTTTCTCGCCCTCTGTTTCAGCCCCTCTGTTTCTCGCCCTCTGTTTCAGTCCCTCTGTTTCGCGCTCTCTGTTTCAGCCCCTCTGTTTCAGTCCCTCTGTTTCTCGCTCTCTGTTTCTGCCCGTCTGTTTCTCGCCCTCTGTTTCAGCCCCTCTGTTTCTTGCCCTCTGTTTCTCGCCCTCTGTTTCCGCCCCTCTGATTCAGCCCCTCTGTTTCAGACCCTCTGAATCAGCAACTCTGATTCAGCCCCTCTGTTTCTGCCCCTCTGTTTCAGCCCCTCTGTTTCTCGCCCTCTGTTTCAGCCCCTCTGTTTCTCACCCTCTGTTTCAGCCCTTCTGTTTCAGCCCCTCTGTTTCTCGCCCTCTGTTTCAGCCCCTCTGTTGCTCGGCATTTGTTTCAGCCCCTCTGATTCAGGCCCTCTGTTTCTCACCCTCTGTTTCAGCCCCTCTGTTTCTCGCCCTCTTTTTCAGCCCCTCTATTTCTTGCCCTCTGTTTCAGCCCCTCTGTTTCAGCCCCTCTGTTTCAGCCCCTCTGTTTCTCGCCCTCTGTTTCAGCCCCTCTGATTCTCGCCCTCTGTTTCAGCCCCTCTGTTTCTCGCCCTCTGTTTCAGCCCCTTTATTTCTCACCCTCTGTTTCAGCCCCTCTGTTTCAGCCCCACTGTTTCAGCCCCTCTGTTTCAGCCCCTCTGTTTCTCTCCCTCTGTTTCAGCCCCTCTGTTTCTAGCCCTCCGTTTCAGCTCCTCTGTTTCTCGCCCTCTGTTTCAGCCCGTCTGTTTCAGACCCTCTGTTTCAGTCCCTCTGTTTCTCGCCCTCTGTTTCTCGCCCTCTGTTTCAGCCCCTCTGTTTCTCGCCCTCTGTTTCAGCCCCTCTGTTTCAGCCCCTCTGTTTCAGCCCCTCTGTTTCTCGCCCTCTGTTTCAGCCCCTCTGTTTCTTGCCCTCTGTTTCAGCCCCTCTGTTTCTCGCCCTCTGTTTCAGCCTCTCTGTTTCTCGCCCTCTGTTTCAGCCCCTCTGTTTCAGCCCCTCTGATTCAGCTCCTCTGTTTCAGCCCCTCTGTTTCTCGCCCTCTGTTTCAGCCCCTCTGATTCAGCCCCTCTGTTTCAGCCCCTCTATTTCAGCCCCTCTGTTTCAGCCCCACTGTTTCAGGCTCTCTGTTTCAGCCCCTCTGTTTCAGCCCCTCTGTTTCAGCCCCTCTGATTCAGTCCCTTAGTTTCTCGCCCTCTGTTTCAGCCCCTCTGTTTCAGCCCCTCTGATTCAGCCCCTCTGATTCAGCCCCTCTGTTTCTCGCCCTCTGTTTCAGCCACTCTGTTTCAGCCCCTCTGTTTCTCGCCCTCTGTTTCTGCCCCTCTGATTCAGCCCCTCTGTTTCACCCCCTCTGTTTCTTGCCCTCTGTTTCAGCCCCTCTGTTTCAGCCCCTCTGTTTCAGCCCCTCCGATTCAGCCCCTCTGTTTCAGCCCCTCTGTTTCTGCCCCTCTGTTTCAGCCCCTCTGTTTCTCGCCCTTTGTTTCAGCCCCTCTGTTTCTCGCCCTCTGTTTCTCGCCCTCTGTTTCAGCCCCTCTGTTTCAGCCCCTCTGTTTCTCGCCCTCTGTTTCAGCCCCTCTGTTTCTTGCCCTCTGTTTCAGCCCTTCTGTTTCAGCCCCTCTGTATCAGCCCCTCTGTTTCTCGCCCTCTGTTTCTGCCCCTCTGTTTCTCGCCCTCTGTTTCAGCCCCTCTGTTTCTCGTCTTCTGTTTCAGCCCCTCTGATACAGCCCCTCTGTTTCAGCCCCTCTCATTCAGCCCCTCTGATTCAGCCCCTCTGTTTCCCGCCCTCTGTTTCAGCCCCTCTGTTTCAGCCCTTCTGTTTCAGCCACTCGGTTTCAGCCCCTCTGTTTCTTGCCCTCTGTTTCAGCCCCTCTGTTTCTCGCCCTCTGTTTCAGCCCCTCTGTTTCTCGCCCTCTGTTTCAGCCCCTCTGTTTCGCACTCTCTGTTTCAGCCCCTCTGTTTCAGCCCCTCTGTTTCTCGCCCTCTGTTTCTGCTCCTCTGTATCTCGCCCTCTGTTTTAGCCCCTCTGTTTCTAGCCCTCTGTTTCAGCCCCTCTGATTCAGCCCCTCTGTTTAAGCCCCTCTGAATCAGCCCCTCTGTTTCAGCCCCTCTGTTTCAGCCCCTCTGTTTCTCGCCCTCTGTTTCAGCCCCTCTGTTTCTCACCCTCTGTTTCAGCACCTCTGTTTCAGCCCCTCTGTTTCTCGCCCTCTGTTTCAGCCCCTCTGTTTCTCGCCATCTGTTTCAGCCCCTCTGTTTCTCGCCCTCTGTTTCAGCCCCTCTGTTTCAGCCCCTCTGTTTCAGCCCCTCTGTTTCTCGCCCTCTGTTTCAGCCCCTCTGTTTCTCGCCCTCTGTTTCAGCCTCTCTGTTTCTCGCCCTGTTTCAGCCCCTCTGTTTCAGCCCCTCTGATTCAGCCCCTCTGTTTCAGCCCCTCTGATTCAGCCCCTCTGTTTCAGCCCCTCTGATTCAGTACCTTCGTTTCTCGCCCTCTGTTTCAGCCCCTCTGTTTCAGCCCCTCTATTTCAGCCCCTGTGTTTCAGCCCCTCTGTTTCAGGCTCTCTGTTTCAGCCCGTCTGTTTCAGCCCCTCTGTTTCAGCCCCTCTGATTCCGTCCCTTAGTTTCTCGCCCTCTGTTTCAGCCCTCTGTTTCAGCCCCTCTGATTCAGCCCCTCTGATTCAGCCCCTCTGTTTCTCGCCCTCTGTTTCAGCCCCTCTGTTTCAGCCCCTCTGATTCAGCCCCTCTGATTCAGCCCCTCTGTTTCTCGCCCTCTGTTTCTGCCCCTCTGTTTCAGCCCCTCTGTTTCAGCCCCTCTGTTTCTTGCCCGCTGTTTCAGCCCCTCTGTTTCAGCCCCTCTGTTTCAGCCCCTCCGATTCAGCCCCTCTGTTTCAGCCCCTCTGTTTCTGCCCCTCTGTTTCAGCCCCTCTGTTTCAGCCCCTCTGTTTCTTGCCCGCTGTTTCAGCCCCTCTGTTTCAGCCCCTCTGTTTCAGCCCCTCCGATTCAGCCCCTCTGTTTCAGCCCCTCTGTTTCTGCCCCTCTGTTTCCGCCCCTCTGTTTCTCGCCCTTTGTTTCAGCCCCTCTGTTTCTCGCCCTCTGTTTCAGCCCCTCTGTTTCAGCCCCTCTGTTTCAGCCCCTCTGTTTCTCGCCCTCTGTTTCAGCCCCTCTGTTTCAGCCCCTCTGTTTCTGCCCCTCTGTTTCTCGCCCTCTGTTTCAGCCCGTCTGTTTCTCGCCTTCTCTTTCAGCCCCTCTGATTCAGCCCCTCTGTTTCAGACCCACTGTTTCAGCCCCTCTGATTCAGCCCCTCTGTTTCTCGCCCTCTGTTTCAGCCCCTCTGTTTCAGCCCTTCTGTTGCAGCCACTCGGTTTCAGCCCCTCTGTTTCTTGCCCTCTGTTTCAGCCCCTCTGTTTATCGCCCTCTATTTTAGCCCCTCTGTTTCTCGCCCTCTGTTTCAGCCCCTCTGTTTCGCACTCTCGGTTTCAGCACCTCTGTTTCAGCCCCTCTGTTTCAGCCTCTCCGATTCAGCCCCTCTGTTTCAGCCGCTCTGTTTCAGCCCGTCTGTTTCAGCCCCTCTGTTTCAGCCGCTCTGATTCAGTCCCTTAGTTTCTCGCCCTCTGTTTCAGCCCCTCTGTTTCAGCCCCTCTGATTCAGCCCCTCTGATTCAGCCCCTCTGTTTCTCGCCCTCTGTTTCAGCCCCTTTGTTTCAGCCCCTCTGATTCAGCCCCTCTGATTCAGCCCCTCTGTTTCTCGCCCTCTGTTTCTGCCCCTCTGTTTCAGCCCCTTTGTTTCAGCCCCTCTGTTTCTTGCCCGCTGTTTCAGCCCCTCTGTTTCAGCCCCTCTGTTTCTCGCCCTCTGTTTCAGCCCCTCTGTTTCTTGCCCTCTGTTTCAGCCCCTCTGTTTCAGCCCCTCTGTTTCTCGCCCTCTGTTTCTGCCCCTCTGTTTCTCGCCCTCTGTTTCAGCCCGTCTGTTTCTCGCCTTCTCTTTCAGCCCCTCTGATTCAGCCCCTCTGTTTCAGACCCACTGTTTCAGCCCCTCTGATTCAGCCCCTCTGTTTCTCGCCCTCTGTTTCAGCCACTCTGTTTCAGCCCTTCTGTTGCAGCCACTCGGTTTCAGCCCCTCTGTTTCTTGCCCTCTGTTTCAGCCCCTCTGTTTATCGCCCTCTGTTTTAGCCCCTCTGTTTCTCGCCCTCTGTTTCAGCCCCTCTGTTTCGCACTCTCGGTTTCAGCACCTCTGTTTCAGCCCCTCTGTTTCAGCCCCTCCGATTCAGCCCCTCTGTTTCAGCCCCTCTGTTTCCGCCCCTCTGTTTCAGCCCCTCTGTTTCTCGCCCTCTGTTTCAGCCCCTCTTTTCTTGCCCTCTGTTTCAGCCACTCTGTTTCTCGCCCTCTGTTTCAGCCACTCTGTTTCTCGCCCTCTGTTTCAGCCCCTCTGTTTCAGCCCCTCTGTTTCAGTCCCTCTGTTTCAGCCCCTCTGTTTCTCGCCCTCTGTTTCAGCCCCTCTGTTTCTCGCCCTGTGTTTCAGCCTCTCTGTTTCTCGCCCTCTGTTTCAGCCCCACTGTTTCAGCTCCTCTGTTTCAGCCCCTCTGTTTCTCGCCCTCTGTTTCAGCCCCTCTGTTTGTCGCCCTCTGTATCAGGCGCTTTGTTTCAGCCCCTTGGTTTCAGCCCCACTTTTTCAGCCCCTCTGTTTCTCGCCCTCTGTTTCTCGCCCTCTGTTTCAGCCACTCTGTTTCTCGCCCTCTGTTTCAGCCCCTCTGTTTCAGCCCATCTGATTCAGCCTGTCTGATTCAGCCCCTCTGTTTCTCGCCCTCTGTTTCAGCCACTCTGTTTCAGCCCCTCTGTTTCTTGCCCTCTGTTTCGGCCCCTCTGTTTCTCGCCCTCTGTTTCAGCCCCTCTGTTTCTTGCCCGCTGTTTCAGCCCCTCTGTTTCTCGCCCTCTGTTTCAGTCCCTCTGTTTCGCGCTCTCTGTTTCAGCCCCTTTGTTTCAGTCCCTCTGTTTCTCGCCCTCTGTTTCTGCCCGTCTGTTTCTCGCCCTCTGTTTCAGCCCCTCTGTTTCTCGCCCTCTGTTTCAGCCCCTCTGTTTCTCGCCCTCTGTTTCAGCCCCTCTGTTTCTCGCCCTCTGTTTCAGCCTCTCTGTTTCTTGCCCTCGGATTCAGCCCCTCTGTTTCAGCCCCTCTGTTTCAGCCCCTCTGTTTCAGCCCCTCTGTTTCTCGCCCTCTGTTTCAGCCCCTCTGTTTCTCGCCCTCTGTCTCAGCCCCTCTGATTCAGCCACTCTGTTTCAGCCCCTCTGATTCAGCCCCTCTGTTTCAGCCCCTCTATTTCAGACCCTTTGTTTCAGCCCCTCTGTTTCATCCACTCTGTTTCTCGCCCTCTGTTTCTCACCCTCTGTTTCTCGCCCTCTGTTTCAGCCCCTCTGTTTTTCGCCCTCTGTTTCAGCCCCTCTGTTTCTCGCCCTCTGTTTCAGCCCCTCTGTTTCAGCCCCTCTGTTTCTCGCCCTCTGTTTCTCACCCGCTGTTTCAGCCCCTTTGTTTCTCGCCCTCTGTTTCAGCCCTTCTGTTTCAGTCCCTCTGATTCAGCCACTCTGATTCAGCCCCTCTGTTTCTCGCCCTCTGTTTCTGCCCCTCTGTTTCAGCCCCTCTGTTTCTGCCCCTCTGCTTCAGCCGCTCTGTTTCTCGCCCTCTGTTTCAGGCCCTCTGTTTTTCGCCCTCTGTTTCAGCCCCTCTGTTTCAGGCTCTCTGTTTCAGCCCGTCTGTTTCAGCCCCTCTGTTTCAGCCCCTCTGTTTCTTGCCCTCTGTTTCTCACCCGCTGTTTCAGCCCCTTTGTTTCTCGCCCTCTGTTTCAGCCCCTCTGTTTCAGCCCCTCTGATTCAGCCCCTCTGTTTCAGCCCCTCTGTTTCAGCCCCTCTGTTTCTCGCCCTCAGTTTCTGCCATTCTGTTTCTCGCCCTCTGTTTCAGCCCCTCTGTTTCTCGCCCTCTGTTTCAGCCCCTCTGTTTCTGCCCCTCAGTTTCTCGCCCTCTGTTTCAGCCCCTCTGTTTCTCACCTTCTGTTTCAGCCCCTCTAATTCAGCCCCTCTGTTTCAGCACTTCTGATTCAGCCCCTCTGATTCAGCCCCTCTGTTTCTCGCCCTCTGTTTCAGCCCCACTGTTTCAGCCCTTCTGTTTCAGCCACTCTGTTTCAGCCCCTCTGTTTCTTGCCCTCTGTTTCAGCCCCTCTGTTTCTCGCCCTCTGTTTCAGTCCCTCTGTTTCTCGCCATCTGTTTCAGCCCCTCTGTTTCGCGCTCTCTGTTTCAGCCCCTCTGTTTCAGCTCCTCTGTTTCTCGCCCTCTGTTTCTGCCCGTCTGTTTCTCGCCCTCTGTTTCAGCCCCTCTGTTTCTCGCCCTCTGTTTCAGCCCCTCTGATTAAGCCCCTCTGTTTCAGCCCCTCTGAATCAGCCCCTCTGATTCAGCCCCTCTGTTTCAGCCCCTCTGTTTCAGCCCCTCTGTTTCTCGCCCTCTGTTTCAGCCCCTCTGTTTCTCACCCTCTGTTTCAGACCCTCTGTTTCAGCCACTATGTTTATCGCCCTCTGTTTCAGCCCCTCTGTTTCCGCCGCTCTGTTTCAGCCCCTCTGTTTCTCGCTCTCTGTTTCAGCCCCTGTGTTTCCGCCCCTCTGTTTCAGCCCCTCTGTTTCAGCCCCTCTGTTTCTCGCCCTCTGTTTCAGCCCCTCTGTTTCTTGCCCTCTGTTTCAGCCCCTCTGTTTCTCGCCCTCTGTTTCAGCCACTCTGTTTCTGGCCCTCTGTTTCAGCCCCTCTGTTTCTCGCTCTTTGTTTCAGCCCCTCTGTTTCCGCCCCTCTGTTTCAGCCCCTCTGTTTCTCGCCCTCTGTTTCAGCCCCTCTTTTCTTGCCCTCTGTTTCAGCCACTCTGTTTCTCGCCCTCTGTTTCAGCCACTCTGTTTCTCGCCCTCTGTTTCAGCCCCTCTGTTTCAGCCCCTCTGTTTCAGTCCCTCTGTTTCAGCCCCTCTGTTTCTCGCCCTCTGTTTCAGCCCCTCTGTTTCTCGCCCTGTGTTTCAGCCTCTCTGTTTCTCGCCCTCTGTTTCAGCCCCACTGTTTCAGCTCCTCTGTTTCAGCCCCTCTGTTTCTCGCCCTCTGTTTCAGCCCCTCTGTTTGTCGCCCTCTGTATCAGGCGCTTTGTTTCAGCCCCTTGGTTTCAGCCCCACTTTTTCAGCCCCTCTGTTTCTCGCCCTCAGTTTCTCGCCCTCTGTTTCAGCCACTCTGTTTCTCGCCCTCTGTTTCAGCCCCTCTGTTTCAGCCCATCTGATTCAGCCTGTCTGATTCAGCCCCTCTGTTTCACGCCCTCTGTTTCAGCCACTCTGTTTCAGCCCCTCTGTTTCTTGCCCTCTGTTTCGGCCCCTCTGTTTCTCGCCCTCTGTTTCAGCCCCTCTGTTTCTTGCCCGCTGTTTCAGCCCCTCTGTTTCTCGCCCTCTGTTTCAGTCCCTCTGTTTCGCGCTCTCTGTTTCAGCCCCTTTGTTTCAGTCCCTCTGTTTCTCGCCCTCTGTTTCTGCCCGTCTGTTTCTCGCCCTCTGTTTCAGCCCCTCTGTTTCTCGCCCTCTGTTTCAGCCCCTCTGTTTCTCGCCCTCTGTTTCAGCCCCTCTGTTTCTCGCCCTCTGTTTCAGCCTCTCTGTTTCTTGCCCTCGGATTCAGCCCCTCTGTTTCAGCCCCTCTGTTTCAGCCCCTCTGTTTCAGCCCCTCTGTTTCTCGCCCTCTGTTTCAGCCCCTCTGTTTCTCGCCCTCTGTTTCAGCCCCTCTGATTCAGCCACTCTGTTTCAGCCCCTCTGATTCAGCCCCTCTGTTTCAGCCCCTCTATTTCAGACCCTTTGTTTCAGCCCCTCTGTTTCATCCACTCTGTTTCTCGCCCTCTGTTTCTCACCCTCTGTTTCTCGCCCTCTGTTTCAGCCCCTCTGTTTTTCGCCCTCTGTTTCAGCCCCTCTGTTTCTCGCCCTCTGTTTCAGCCCCTCTGTTTCAGCCCCTCTGTTTCTCGCCCTCTGTTTCTCACCCGCTGTTTCAGCCCCTTTGTTTCTCGCCCTCTGTTTCAGCCCTTCTGTTTCAGTCCCTCTGATTCAGCCCCTCTGATTCAGCCCCTCTGTTTCTCGCCCTCTGTTTCTGCCCCTCTGTTTCAGCCCCTCTGTTTCTGCCCCTCTGCTTCAGCCGCTCTGTTTCTCGCCCTCTGTTTCAGGCCCTCTGTTTTTCGCCCTCTGTTTCAGCCCCTCTGTTTCAGGCTCTCTGTTTCAGCCCGTCTGTTTCAGCCCCTCTGTTTCAGCCCCTCTGTTTCTTGCCCTCTGTTTCTCACCCGCTGTTTCAGCCCCTTTGTTTCTCGCCCTCTGTTTCAGCCCCTCTGTTTCAGCCCCTCTGATTCAGCCCCTCTGTTTCAGCCCCTCTGTTTCAGCCCCTCTGTTTCTCGCCCTCAGTTTCTGCCATTCTGTTTCTCGCCCTCTGTTTCAGCCCCTCTGTTTCTCGCCCTCTGTTTCAGCCCCTCTGTTTCTGCCCCTCAGTTTCTCGCCCTCTGTTTCAGCCCCTCTGTTTCTCATCTTCTGTTTCAGCCCCTCTAATTCAGCCCCTCTGTTTCAGCACTTCTGATTCAGCCCCTCTGATTCAGCCCCTCTGTTTCTCGCCCTCTGTTTCAGCCCCACTGTTTCAGCCCTTCTGTTTCAGCCACTCTGTTTCAGCCCCTCTGTTTCTTGCCCTCTGTTTCAGCCCCTCTGTTTCTCGCCCTCTGTTTCAGTCCCTCTGTTTCTCGCCATCTGTTTCAGCCCCTCTGTTTCGCGCTCTCTGTTTCAGCCCCTCTGTTTCAGCTCCTCTGTTTCTCGCCCTCTGTTTCTGCCCGTCTGTTTCTCGCCCTCTGTTTCAGCCCCTCTGTTTCTCGCCCTCTGTTTCAGCCCCTCTGATTAAGCCCCTCTGTTTCAGCCCCTCTGAATCAGCCCCTCTGATTCAGCCCCTCTGTTTCAGCCCCTCTGTTTCAGCCCCTCTGTTTCTCGCCCTCTGTTTCAGCCCCTCTGTTTCTCACCCTCTGTTTCAGACCCTCTGTTTCAGCCCCTCTGTTTCTCGCTCTCTGTTTCAGCCCCTCTGTTTCAGCCCATCTGATTCAGCCTGTCTGATTCAGCCCCTCTGTTTCTCGCCCTCTGTTTCAGCCACTCTGTTTCAGCCCCTCTGTTTCTTGCCCTCTGTTTCGGCCCCTCTGTTTCTCGCCCTCTGTTTCAGCCACTCTGTTTCTCGCCCTCTGTTTCAGCCACTCTGTTTCTCGCCCTCTGTTTCAGCCCCTCTGTTTCAGCCCCTCTGTTTCAGTCCCTCTGTTTCAGCCCCTCTGTTTCTCGCCCTCTGTTTCAGCCCCTCTGTTTCTCGCCCTGTGTTTCAGCCTCTCTGTTTCTCGCCCTCTGTTTCAGCCCCACTGTTTCAGCTCCTCTGTTTCAGCCCCTCTGTTTCTCGCCCTCTGTTTCAGCCCCTCTGTTTGTCGCCCTCTGTATCAGGCGCTTTGTTTCAGCCCCTTGGTTTCAGCCCCACTTTTTCAGCCCCTCTGTTTCTCGCCCTCAGTTTCTCGCCCTCTGTTTCAGCCACTCTGTTTCTCGCCCTCTGTTTCAGCCCCTCTGTTTCAGCCCATCTGATTCAGCCTGTCTGATTCAGCCCCTCTGTTTCTCGCCCTCTGTTTCAGCCACTCTGTTTCAGCCCCTCTGTTTCTTGCCCTCTGTTTCGGCCCCTCTGTTTCTCGCCCTCTGTTTCAGCCCCTCTGTTTCTTGCCCGCTGTTTCAGCCCCTCTGTTTCTCGCCCTCTGTTTCAGTCCCTCTGTTTCGCGCTCTCTGTTTCAGCCCCTTTGTTTCAGTCCCTCTGTTTCTCGCCCTCTGTTTCTGCCCGTCTGTTTCTCGCCCTCTGTTTCAGCCCCTCTGTTTCTCGCCCTCTGTTTCAGCCCCTCTGTTTCTCGCCCTCTGTTTCAGCCCCTCTGTTTCTCGCCCTCTGTTTCAGCCTCTCTGTTTCTTGCCCTCGGATTCAGCCCCTTTGTTTCAGCCCCTCTGTTTCAGCCCCTCTGTTTCAGCCCCTCTGTTTCTCGCCCTCTGTTTCAGCCCCTCTGTTTCTCGCCCTCTGTTTCAGCCCCTCTGATTCAGCCACTCTGTTTCAGCCCCTCTGATTCAGCCCCTCTGTTTCAGCCCCTCTATTTCAGACCCTTTGTTTCAGCCCCTCTGTTTCATCCACTCTGTTTCTCGCCCTCTGTTTCTCACCCTCTGTTTCTCGCCCTCTGTTTCAGCCCCTCTGTTTTTCGCCCTCTGTTTCAGCCCCTCTGTTTCTCGCCCTCTGTTTCAGCCCCTCTGTTTCAGCCCCTCTGTTTCTCGCCCTCTGTTTCTCACCCGCTGTTTCAGCCCCTTTGTTTCTCGCCCTCTGTTTCAGCCCTTCTGTTTCAGTCCCTCTGATTCAGCCCCTCTGATTCAGCCCCTCTGTTTCTCGCCCTCTGTTTCTGCCCCTCTGTTTCAGCCCCTCTGTTTCTGCCCCTCTGCTTCAGCCGCTCTGTTTCTCGCCCTCTGTTTCAGGCCCTCTGTTTTTCGCCCTCTGTTTCAGCCCCTCTGTTTCAGGCTCTCTGTTTCAGCCCGTCTGTTTCAGCCCCTCTGTTTCAGCCCCTCTGTTTCTTGCCCTCTGTTTCTCACCCGCTGTTTCAGCCCCTTTGTTTCTCGCCCTCTGTTTCAGCCCCTCTGTTTCAGCCCCTCTGATTCAGCCCCTCTGTTTCAGCCCCTCTGTTTCAGCCCCTCTGTTTCTCGCCCTCAGTTTCTGCCATTCTGTTTCTCGCCCTCTGTTTCAGCCCCTCTGTTTCTCGCCCTCTGTTTCAGCCCCTCTGTTTCTGCCCCTCAGTTTCTCGCCCTCTGTTTCAGCCCCTCTGTTTCTCATCTTCTGTTTCAGCCCCTCTAATTCAGCCCCTCTGTTTCAGCACTTCTGATTCAGCCCCTCTGATTCAGCCCCTCTGTTTCTCGCCCTCTGTTTCAGCCCCACTGTTTCAGCCCTTCTGTTTCAGCCACTCTGTTTCAGCCCCTCTGTTTCTTGCCCTCTGTTTCAGTCCCTCTGTTTCTCGCCATCTGTTTCAGCCCCTCTGTTTCGCGCTCTCTGTTTCAGCCCCTCTGTTTCAGCTCCTCTGTTTCTCGCCCTCTGTTTCTGCCCGTCTGTTTCTCGCCCTCTGTTTCAGCCCCTCTGTTTCTCGCCCTCTGTTTCAGCCCCTCTGATTAAGCCCCTCTGTTTCAGCCCCTCTGAATCAGCCCCTCTGATTCAGCCCCTCTGTTTCAGCCCCTCTGTTTCAGCCCCTCTGTTTCTCGCCCTCTGTTTCAGCCCCTCTGTTTCTCACCCTCTGTTTCAGACCCTCTGTTTCAGCCCCTCTGTTTCTCGCTCTCTGTTTCAGCCCCTCTGTTTCTCGCCCTCTGTTTCAGCCCCTCTGATTCAGCCCCTCTGTTTCTCGCCCTCTGTTTCAGCCCCTCTGTTTCTCATCCTCTGTTTCAACCCCTCTGTTTCTCGCCCTCTGTTTCAGCCCCTCTGTTTCAGCCCCTCTGTTTCTCGCCTTCTGTTTCAGCCCCTCTGTTTCTCGCCTTCTGTTTCAGCCCCTCTGTTTCTCGCCCTCTGTTTCAGCCCCTCTGTTTTAGCCCCACTGTTTCAGCCCCTTTGTTTCAGCCCCTCTGTTTCTCGCCCTCTGTTTCAGCCGCTCTGTTTCTCGCCCTCTGTATCAGCCCCTCTGTTTCAGCCCCACTGTTTCAGTCCCTCCGTTTCTCGCCCTCTGTTTCTGGCCCTCTGTTTCAGCCCCTCTGTTTCTCGCTCTCTGTTTCAGCCCCTCTGTTTCAGCCCCTCTGTTTCAGCCCCTCTGTTTCTCGCCCTCTGTTTCAGCCCCTCTGTTTCTTGCCATCTGTTTCAGCCACTCTGTTTCTTGCCCTCTGTTTCAGCCTCTCTGTTTCTCGCCCTCTGTTTCAGCCCCTCTGTTTCAGCCCCTCTGTTTCAGCCCCTCTGTTTCAGCCCCTCTGTTTCTCGCCTTCTGTTTCAGCCCCTCTGATTCAGCCCCTCTGTTTCTCGCCCTCTGTTTCAGCCACTCTGTTTCTCGCCCTCTGTTTCAGCCCCTCTGTTTCAGCCCCTCTGTTTCTCTCCCTCTGTTTCAGCCTCTCTGTTTCTCGCCCTCTGTTTCAGCCCCTCTGTTTCTCGCCCTCTGTTTCAGCCCCTCTGTTTCTCGCCCTCTGTTTCAGCCCCTCTGTTTCAGCCCCTCTGTTTCAGCCCCTCTCTTTCTCGCCCTCTGTTTCAGCCCCTCTGTTTCAGCCCCTCGGTTTCTCGCCCTCTCTTTCAGCCCCTCTATTTCTCGCCCTCTGTTTCAGCCCCTCTATTGTAGCCCCACTGTTTCAGCCCCTTTGTTTCAGCCACTATTTTCTCGCCCTCTGTTTCAGCCCCTCTGTTTCCGCCCCTCTGTTTCAGCCCCTCTGTTTCTCGCTCTCTGTTTCAGCCACTCTGTTTCCGCCCCTCTGTTTCAGCCCCTCTGTTTCAGCTCCTCTGTTTCTCGCCCTCTGTTTCAGCCACTCTGTTTCCGCCCCTCTGTTTCAGCCCCTCTGTTTCAGCTCCTCTGTTTCTCGCCCTCTGTTTCAGCCCCTCTGTTTCTCGCTCTCTGTTTCAGCCCCTCTGTTTCCGCCCCTCTGTTTCAGCCCCTCTGTTTCAGCCCCTCTGTTTCTCGTCCTCTGTTTCAGCCCCTCTGTTTCTCGCCCTGTGTTTCAGCCTCTCTGTTTCTCGCCCTCTGTTTCAGCCCCACTGTTTCAGCCCCTCTGTTTCAGCCCCTCTGTTTCTCGCCCTCTGTTTCAGCCCCTCTGTTTCTCGCCCTCTGTATCAGGCGCTTTGTTTCAGCCCCTTTGTTTCAGCCCCACTTTTTCAGCCCCTCTGTTTCTCGCCCTCTGTTTATCGCCCTCTGTTTCAGCCACTCTTTTTCTCGCCCTCCGTTTCAGCCCCTCTGTTTCAGCCCATCTGATTCAGCCTGTCTGATTCAGCCCCTCTGTTTCTCGCCCTCTGTTTCAGCCACTCTGTTTCAGCCCCTCTGTTTCTTGCCCTCTGTTTCAGCCACTCTGTTTCTCGCCCTCTGTTTCAGCCCCTCTGTTTCTTGCCCTCTGTTTCAGCCCCTCTGTTTCTCGCCCTCTGTTTCAGTCCCTCTGTTTCGCGCTCTCTGTTTCAGCCCCTTTGTTTCAGTCCCTCTGTTTCTCGCCCTCTGTTTCTGCCCGTCTGTTTCTCGCCCTCTGTTTCAGCCCCTCTGTTTCTCGCCCTCTGTTTCAGCCCCTCTGTTTCTCGCCCTCTGTTTCAGCCCCTCTGTTTCTCGCCCTCTGTTTCAGTCCCTCTGTTTCGCGCTCTCTGTTTCAGCCCCTCTGTTTCAGTCCCTCTGTTTCTCGCTCTCTGTTTCTGCCCGTCTGTTTCTCGCCCTCTGTTTCAGCCCCTCTGTTTCTTGCCCTCTGTATCTGCCCCTCTGTTTCTCGCCCTCTGTTTCCGCCCCTCTGATTCAGCCCCTCTGTTTCAGACCCTCTGAATCAGCCACTCAGATTCAGCCCCTCTGTTTCTGCCCCTCTGTTTCAGCCCCTCTGTTTCTCGCCCTCTGTTTCAGCCCCTCTGTTTCTCACCCTCTGTTTCAGCCCTTCTGTTTGAGCCCCTCTGTTTCTCGCCCTCTGTTTCAGCCCCTCTGTTGCTCGGCATTTGTTTCAGCCCCTCTGATTCAGCCCCTCTGTTTCTCACCCTCTGTTTCAGCCCCTCTGTTTCTCGCCCTCTTTTTCAGCCCCTCTATTTCTTGCCCTCTGTTTCAGCCCCTCTGTTTCAGCCCCTCTGTTTCTCGCCCTCTGTTTCAGCCCCTCTGATTCTCGCCCTCTGTTTCAGCCCCTCTGTTTCTCGCCCTCTGTTTCAGCCCCTTTATTTCTCACCCTCTGTTTCAGCCCCTCTGTTTCAGCCCCACTGTTTCAGCCCCTCTGTTTCAGCCCCTCTGTTTCTCGCCCTCTGTTTCAGCCCCTCTGTTTCTAGCCCTCCGTTTCAGCTCCTCTGTTTCTCGCCCTCTGTTTCAGCCCCTCTGTTTCAGACCCTCTGTTTCAGTCCCTCTGTTTCTCGCCCTCTGTTTCACGCCCTCTGTTTCAGCCCCTCTGTTTCTCGCCCTCTGTTTCAGCCCCTCTGTTTCAGCCCCTCTGTTTCAGCCCCTCTGTTTCAGCCCCTCTGTTTCTCGCCCTCTGTTTCAGCCCCTCTGTTTCTTGCCCTCTGTTTCAGCCCCTCTGTTTCTCGCCCTCTTTTTCAGCCTCTCTGTTTCTCGCCCTCTGTTTCAGCCCCTCTGTTTCAGCCCCTCTGATTCAGCTCCTCTGTTTCAGCCCCTCTGTTTCTCGCCCTCTGTTTCAGCCCCTCTGATTCAGCCCCTCTGTTTCAGCCCCTCTGATTCAGCCCCTCTGTTTCAGCCCCTCTATTTCAGCCCCTCTGTTTCAGCCCCGCTGTTTCAGGCTCTCTGTTTCAGCCCCTCTGTTTCAGCCCCTCTGTTTCAGCCCCTCTGATTCAGTCCCTTAGTTTCTCGCCCTCTGTTTCAGCCCCTCTGTTTCAGCCCCTCTGATTCAGCCCCTCTGATTCAGCCCCTCTGTTTCTCGCCCTCTGTTTCAGCCACTCTGTTTCAGCCCCTCTGTTTCTCGCCCTCTGTTTCTGCCCCTCTGTTTCAGCCCCTCTGTTTCACCCCCTCTGTTTCTTGCCCTCTGTTTCAGCCCCTCTGTTTCAGCCCCTCTGTTTCAGCCCCTCCGATTCAGCCCCTCTGTTTCAGCCCCTCTGTTTCAGCCCCTCTGTTTCTCGCCCTTTGTTTCAGCCCCTCTGTTTCTCGCCCTCTGTTTCAGCCCCTCTGTTTCAGCCCCTCTGTTTCAGCCCCTCTGTTTCTCGCCCTCTGTTTCAGCCCCTCTGTTTCTTGCCCTCTGTTTCAGCCCCTCTGTTTCAGCCCCTCTGTTTCAGCCCCTCTGTTTCTCGCCCTCTGTTTCTGCCCCTCTGTTTCTCGCCCTCTGTTTCAGCCCCTCTGTTTCTAGTCTTCTGTTTCAGCCCCTCTGATACAGCCCCTCTGTTTCAGCCCCTCTGATTCAGCCCCTCTGATTCAGGCCCTCTGTTTCTCGCCCTCTGTTTCAGCCCCTCTGTTTCAGCCCTTCTGTTTCAGCCCTTCTGTTTCAGCCACTCGGTTTCAGCCCCTCTGTTTCTTGCCCTCTGTTTCAGCCCCTCTGTTTCTCGCCCTCTGTTTCAGCCCCTCTGTTTCTTGCCCTCTGTTTCAGCCCCTCTGTTTCGCACTCTCTGTTTCAGCCCCTCTGTTTCAGCCCCTCTGTTTCTCGCCCTCTGTTTCTGCTCCTCTGTATCTCGCCCACTGTTTTAGCCCCTCTGTTTCTAGCCCTCTGTTTCAGCCCCTCTGATTCAGCCCCTCTGTTTCAGCCCCTCTGAATCAGCCCCTCTGTTTCAGCCCCTCTGTTTCAGCCCCTCTGTTTCTCGCCCTCTGTTTCAGCCCCTCTCTTTCTCACCCTCTGTTTCAGCACCTCTGTTTCAGCCCCTCTGTTTCTCGCCCTCTGTTTCAGCACCTCTGCTTCTCGCCCTCTGTTTCAGCCCCTCTGTTTCTCGCCATCTGTTTCAGCCCCTCTGTTTCTCGCCCTCTGTTTCAGCCCCTCTGTTTCTCGCCCTCTGTTTCAGCCCCTCTGTTTCAGCCCCTCTGTTTCAGCCCCTCTGTTTCTGGCCCTCTGTTTCAGCCCCTCTGTTTCTCGCTCTCTGTTTCAGCCCCTCTGTTTCAGCCCCTCTGTTTCAGCCCCTCTGTTTCTCGCCCTCTGTTTTAGCCCCTCTGTTTCTTGCCCTCTGTTTCAGCCACTCTGTTTCTCGCCCTCTGTTTCAGCCTCTCTGTTTCTCGCCCTCTGTTTCAGCCCCTCTGTTTCAGCCCCTCTGTTTCAGCCCCTCTGTTTCAGCCCCTCTGTTTCTCGCCTTCTGTTTCAGCCCCTCTGATTCAGCCCCTCTGTTTCTCGCCCTCTGTTTCAGCCCCTCTGTTTCTCGCCCTCTGTTTCAGCCCCTCTGTTTCAGCCCCTCTGTTTCTCGCCCTCTGTTTCAGCCTCTCTGTTTCTCGCCCTCTGTTTCAGCCCCTCTGTTTCTCACCCTCTATTTCAGCCCCTCTGTTTCTCGCCCTCTGTTTCAGCCCCTCTGTTTCAGCCCCTCTGTTTCAGCCCCTCTCTTTCTCGCCCTCTGTTTCAGCCCCTCTGTTTCAGCCCCTCGGTTTCTCGCGCTCTCTTTCAGCCCCTCTATTTCTCGCCCTCTGTTTCAGCCCCTCTATTGTAGCCCCACTGTTTCAGCCCCTTTGTTTCAGCCACTATTTTCTCGCCCTCTGTTTCAGCCCCTCTGTTTCCGCCCCTCTGTTTCAGCCCCTCTGTTTCTCGCTCTCTGTTTCAGCCACTCTGTTTCCGCCCCTCTGTTTCAGCCCCTCTGTTTCAGCCCCTCTGTTTCTCGCCCTCTGTTTCAGCCCCTCTGTTTCTTGCCCTCTGTTTCAGCCACTCTGTTTCTCGCCCTCTGTTTCAGCCACTCTGTTTCTGGCCCTCTGTTTCAGCCCCTCTGTTTCTCGCTCTCTGTTTCAGCCCCTCTGTTTCCGCCCCTCTGTTTCAGCCCCTCTGTTTCAGCCCCTCTGTTTCTCGTCCTCTGTTTCAGCCCCTCTGTTTCTCGCCCTGTGTTTCAGCCTCTCTGTTTCTCGCCCTCTGTTTCAGCCCCTCTGTTTCAGCCCCTCTGTTTCTTGCCCTCTGTTTCAGCCACTCTGTTTCTCGCCCTCTGTTTCAGCCACTCTGTTTCTGGCCCTCTGTTTCAGCCCCTCTGTTTCTCGCTCTCTGTTTCAGCCCCTCTGTTTCCGCCCCTCTGTTTCAGCCCCTCTGTTTCAGCCCCTCTGTTTCTCGTCCTCTGTTTCAGCCCCTCTCTTTCTCGCCCTCTGTTTCAGCCCCTCTGTTTCTCGCCCTCTGTATCAGGCGCTTTGTTTCAGCCCCTTTGTTTCAGCCCCACTTTTTCAGCCCCTCTGTTTCTCGCCCTCTGTTTCTCGCCCTCTGTTTCAGCCACTCTTTTTCTCGCCCTCCGTTTCAGCCCCTCTGTTTCAGCCCATCTGATTCAGCCTGTCTGATTCAGCCCCTCTGTTTCTCGCCCTCTGTTTCAGCCAATCTGTTTCAGCCCCTCTGTTTCTTGCCCTCTGTTTCAGCCCCTCTGTTTCTCGCCCTCTGTTTCAGCCCCTCTGTTTCTTGCCCTCTGTTTCAGCCCCTCTGTTTCTCGCCCTCTGTTTCAGTCCCTCTGTTTCGCGCTCTCTGTTTCAGCCCCTTTGTTTCAGTCCCTCTGTTTCTCGCCCTCTGTTTCTGCCCGTCTGTTTCTCGCCCTCTGTTTCAGCCCCTCTGTTTCTCGCCCTCTGTTTCAGCCCCTCTGTTTCTCGCCCTCTGTTTCAGCCCCTCTGTTTCTCGCCCTCTGTTTCAGTCCCTCTGTTTCGCGCTCTCTGTTTCAGCCCCTCTGTTTCAGTCCCTCTGTTTCTCGCTCTCTGTTTCTGCCCGTCTGTTTCTCGCCCTCTGTTTCAGCCCCTCTGTTTCTTGCCCTCTGTTTCTCGCCCTCTGTTTCCGCCCCTCTGATTCAGCCCCTCTGTTTCAGACACTCTGAATCAGCCACTCTGATTCAGCCCCTCTGTTTCTGCCCCTCTGTTTCAGCCCCTCTGTTTCTCGCCCTCTGTTTCAGCCCCTCTGTTTCTCACCCTCTGTTTCAGCCCTTCTGTTTCAGCCCCTCTGTTTCTCGCCCTCTGTTTCAGCCCCTCTGTTGCTCGGCATTTGTTTCAGCCCCTCTGATTCAGCCCCTCTGTTTCTCACCCTCTGTTTCAGCCCCTCTGTTTCTCGTCTTCTGTTTCAGCCCCTCTGATACAGCCCCTCTGTTTCAGCCCCTCTGATTCAGCCCCTCTGATTCAGCCCCTCTGTTTCTCGCCCTCTGTTTCAGCCCCTCTGTTTCAGCCCTTCTGTTTCAGCCACTCGGTTTCAGCCCCTCTGTTTCTTGCCCTCTGTTTCAGCCCCTCTGTTTCTCGCCCTCTGTTTCAGCCCCTCTGTTTCGCACTCTCTGTTTCAGCCCCTCTGTTTCAGCCCCTCTGTTTCTCGCCCACTGTTTCTGCTCCTCTGTATCTCGCCCTCTGTTTTAGCCCCTCTGTTTCTAGCCCTCTGTTTCAGCCCCTCTGATTCAGCCCCTCTGTTTCAGCCCCTCTGAATCAGCCCCTCTGTTTCAGCCCCTCTGTTTCAGCCCCTCTGTTTCTCGCCCTCTGTTTCAGCCCCTCTCTTTCTCACCCTCTGTTTCAGCACCTCTGTTTCAGCCCCTCTGTTTCTCGCCCTCTGTTTCAGCACCTCTGTTTCTCGCCCTCTGTTTCAGCCCCTCTGATTCAGCCCCTCTGTTTCTCGCCCTCTGTTTCAGCCCCTCTGTTTCTCGCCATCTGTTTCAGCCCCTCTGTTTCTCGCCCTCTGTTTCAGCCCCTCTGTTTCAGCCCCTCTGTTTCTGGCCCTCTGTTTCAGCCCCTCTGTTTCTCGCTCTCTGTTTCTGCCCCTCTGTTTCAGCCCCTCTGTTTCAGCCCCTCTGTTTCTCGCCCTCTGTTTCAGCCCCTCTGTTTCTTGCCCTCTGTTTCAGCCCCTCTGTTTCTCGCCCTCTGTTTCAGCCTCTCTGTTTCTCGCCCTCTGTTTCAGCCCCTCTGTTTCAGCCCCTCTGTTTAAGCCCCTCTGTTTCAGCCCCTCTGTTTCTCGCCTTCTGTTTCAGCCCCTCTGATTCAGCCCCTCTGTTTCTCGCCCCCTGTTTCAGCCCCTCTGTTTCTCGCCCTCTGTTTCAGCCCCTCTGTTTCAGCCCCTCTGTTTCTCGCCCTCTGTTTCAGCCTCTCTGTTTCTCGCCCTCTGTTTCAGCCCCTCTGTTTCTCGCCCTCTGTTTCAGCCCCTCTGTTTCTCGCCCTCTGTTTCAGCCCCTCTGTTTCAGCCCCTCTGTTTCAGCCCCTCTCTTTCTCGCCCTCTGTTTCAGCCCCTCTGTTTCAGCCCCTCGGTTTCTCGCCCTCTCTTTCAGCCCCTCTATTTCTCGCCCTCTGTTTCAGCCCCTCTATTGTAGCCCCACTGTTTCAGCCCCTTTGTTTCAGCCACTATTTTCTCGCCCTCTGTTTCAGCCCCTCTGTTTCCGCCCCTCTGTTTCAGCCCCTCTGTTTCTCGCTCTCTGTTTCAGCCACTCTGTTTCCGCCCCTCTGTTTCAGCCCCTCTGTTTCAGCCCCTCTGTTTCTCGCCCTCTGTTTCAGCCCCTCTGTTTCTTGCCCTCTGTTTCAGCCACTCTGTTTCTCGCCCTCTGTTTCAGCCACTCTGTTTCTGGCCCTCTGTTTCAGCCCCTCTGTTTCTCGCTCTCTGTTTCAGCCCCTCTGTTTCCGCCCCTCTGTTTCAGCCCCTCTGTTTCAGCCCCTCTGTTTCTCGTCCTCTGTTTCAGCCCCTCTGTTTCTCGCCCTGTGTTTCAGCCTCTCTGTTTCTCGCCCTCTGTTTCAGCCCCACTGTTTCAGCCCCTCTGTTTCAGCCCCTCTCTTTCTCGCCCTCTGTTTCAGCCCCTCTGTTTCTCGCCCTCTGTATCAGGCGCTTTGTTTCAGCCCCTTTGTTTCAGCCCCACTTTTTCAGCCCCTCTGTTTCTCGCCCTCTGTTTCTCGCCCTCTGTTTCAGCCACTCTTTTTCTCGCCCTCCGTTTCAGCCCCTCTGTTTCAGCCCATCTGATTCAGCCTGTCTGATTCAGCCCCTCTGTTTCTCGCCCTCTGTTTCAGCCACTCTGTTTCAGCCCCTCTGTTTCTTGCGCTCTGTTTCAGCCCCTCTGTTTCTCGCCCTCTGTTTCAGCCCCTCTGTTTCTTGCCCTCTGTTTCAGCCCCTCTGTTTCTCGCCCTCTGTTTCAGTCCCTCTGTTTCGCGCTCTCTGTTTCAGCCCCTTTGTTTCAGTCCCTCTGTTTCTCGCCCTCTGTTTCTGCCCGTCTGTTTCTCGCCCTCTGTTTCAGCCCCTCTGTTTCTCGCCCTCTGTTTCAGCCCCTCTGTTTCTCGCCCTCTGTTTCAGCCCCTCTGTTTCTCGCCCTCTGTTTCAGTCCCTCTGTTTCGCGCTCTCTGTTTCAGCCCCTCTGTTTCAGTCCCTCTGTTTCTCGCTCTCTGTTTCTGCCCGTCTGTTTCTCGCCCTCTGTTTCAGCCCCTCTGTTTCTTGCCCTCTGTTTCTCGCCCTCTGTTTCCGCCCCTCTGATTCAGCCCCTCTGTTTCAGACCCTCTGAATCAGCAACTCTGATTCAGCCCCTCTGTTTCTGCCCCACTGTTTCAGCCCCTCTGTTTCTCGCCCTCTGTTTCAGCCCCTCTGTTTCTCACCCTCTGTTTCAGCCCTTCTGTTTCAGCCCCTCTGTTTCTCGCCCTCTGTTTCAGCCCCTCTGTTGCTCGGCATTTGTTTCAGCCCCTCTGATTCAGGCCCTCTGTTTCTCACCCTCGGTTTCAGCCCCTCTGTTTCTCGCCCTCTTTTTCAGCCCCTCTATTTCTTGCCCTCTGTTTCAGCCCCTCTGTTTCAGCCCCTCTGTTTCAGCCCCTCTGTTTCTCGCCCTCTGTTTCAGCCCCTCTGATTCTCGCCCTCTGTTTCAGCCCCTCTGTTTCTCGCCCTCTGTTTCAGCCCCTTTATTTCTCACCCTCTGTTTCAGCCCCTCTGTTTCAGCCCCACTGTTTCAGCCCCTCTGTTTCAGCCCCTCTGTTTCTCTCCCTCTGTTTCAGCCCCTCTGTTTCTAGCCCTCCGTTTCAGCTCCTCTGTTTCTCGCCCTCTGTTTCAGCCCGTCTGTTTCAGACCCTCTGTTTCAGTCCCTCTGTTTCTCGCCCTCTGTTTCTCGCCCTCTGTTTCAGCCCCTCTGTTTCTCGCCCTCTGTTTCAGCCCCTCTGTTTCAGCCCCTCTGTTTCAGCCCCTCTGTTTCTCGCCCTCTGTTTCAGCCCCTCTGTTTCTTGCCCTCTGTTTCAGCCCCTCTGTTTCTCGCCCTCTGTTTCAGCCTCTCTGTTTCTCGCCCTCTGTTTCAGCCCCTCTGTTTCAGCCCCTCTGATTCAGCTCCTCTGTTTCAGCCCCTCTGTTTCTCGCCCTCTGTTTCAGCCCCTCTGATTCAGCCCCTCTGTTTCAGCCCCTCTATTTCAGCCCCTCTGTTTCAGCCCCACTGTTTCAGGCTCTCTGTTTCAGCCCCTCTGTTTCAGCCCCTCTGTTTCTGCCCCTCTGATTCAGCCCCTCTGTTTCTCACCCTCTGTTTCAGCCCCTCTGTTTCTCGTCTTCTGTTTCAGCCCCTCTGATACAGCCCCTCTGTTTCAGCCCCTCTGATTCAGCCCCTCTGATTCAGCCCCTCTGTTTCTCGCCCTCTGTTTCAGCCCCTCTGTTTCAGCCCTTCTGTTTCAGCCACTCGGTTTCAGCCCCTCTGTTTCTTGCCCTCTGTTTCTCGCTCTCTGTTTCAGCCCCTCTGTTTCCGCCCCTCTGTTTCAGCCCCTCTGTTTCAGCCCCTCTGTTTCTCGTCCTCTGTTTCAGCCCCTCTGTTTCTCGCCCTGTGTTTCAGCCTCTCTGTTTCTCGCCCTCTGTTTCAGCCCCACTGTTTCAGCCCCTCTGTTTCAGCCCCTCTCTTTCTCGCCCTCTGTTTCAGCCCCTCTGTTTCTCGCCCTCTGTATCAGGCGCTTTGTTTCAGCCCCTTTGTTTCAGCCCCACTTTTTCAGCCCCTCTGTTTCTCGCCCTCTGTTTCTCGCCCTCTGTTTCAGCCACTCTTTTTCTCGCCCTCCGTTTCAGCCCCTCTGTTTCAGCCCATCTGATTCAGCCTGTCTGATTCAGCCCCTCTGTTTCTCGCCCTCTGTTTCAGCCACTCTGTTTCAGCCCCTCTGTTTCTTGCGCTCTGTTTCAGCCCCTCTGTTTCTCGCCCTCTGTTTCAGCCCCTCTGTTTCTTGCCCTCTGTTTCAGCCCCTCTGTTTCTCGCCCTCTGTTTCAGTCCCTCTGTTTCGCGCTCTCTGTTTCAGCCCCTTTGTTTCAGTCCCTCTGTTTCTCGCCCTCTGTTTCTGCCCGTCTGTTTCTCGCCCTCTGTTTCAGCCCCTCTGTTTCTCGCCCTCTGTTTCAGCCCCTCTGTTTCTCGCCCTCTGTTTCAGCCCCTCTGTTTCTCGCCCTCTGTTTCAGTCCCTCTGTTTCGCGCTCTCTGTTTCAGCCCCTCTGTTTCAGTCCCTCTGTTTCTCGCTCTCTGTTTCTGCCCGTCTGTTTCTCGCCCTCTGTTTCAGCCCCTCTGTTTCTTGCCCTCTGTTTCTCGCCCTCTGTTTCCGCCCCTCTGATTCAGCCCCTCTGTTTCAGACCCTCTGAATCAGCAACTCTGATTCAGCCCCTCTGTTTCTGCCCCTCTGTTTCAGCCCCTCTGTTTCTCGCCCTCTGTTTCAGCCCCTCTGTTTCTCACCCTCTGTTTCAGCCCTTCTGTTTCAGCCCCTCTGTTTCTCGCCCTCTGTTTCAGCCCCTCTGTTGCTCGGCATTTGTTTCAGCCCCTCTGATTCAGGCCCTCTGTTTCTCACCCTCGGTTTCAGCCCCTCTGTTTCTCGCCCTCTTTTTCAGCCCCTCTATTTCTTGCCCTCTGTTTCAGCCCCTCTGTTTCAGCCCCTCTGTTTCAGCCCCTCTGTTTCTCGCCCTCTGTTTCAGCCCCTCTGATTCTCGCCCTCTGTTTCAGCCCCTCTGTTTCTCGCCCTCTGTTTCAGCCCCTTTATTTCTCACCCTCTGTTTCAGCCCCTCTGTTTCAGCCCCACTGTTTCAGCCCCTCTGTTTCAGCCCCTCTGTTTCTCTCCCTGTGTTTCAGCCCCTCTGTTTCTAGCCCTCCGTTTCAGCTCCTCTGTTTCTCGCCCTCTGTTTCAGCCCGTCTGTTTCAGACCCTCTGTTTCAGTCCCTCTGTTTCTCGCCCTCTGTTTCTCGCCCTCTGTTTCAGCCCCTCTGTTTCTCGCCCTCTGTTTCAGCCCCTCTGTTTCAGCCCCTCTGTTTCAGCCCCTCTGTTTCTCGCCCTCTGTTTCAGCCCCTCTGTTTCTTGCCCTCTGTTTCAGCCCCTCTGTTTCTCGCCCTCTGTTTCAGCCTCTCTGTTTCTCGCCCTCTGTTTCAGCCCCTCTGTTTCAGCCCCTCTGATTCAGCTCCTCTGTTTCAGCCCCTCTGTTTCTCGCCCTCTGTTTCAGCCCCTCTGATTCAGCCCCTCTGTTTCAGCCCCTCTATTTCAGCCCCTCTGTTTCAGCCCCACTGTTTCAGGCTCTCTGTTTCAGCCCCTCTGTTTCAGCCCCTCTGTTTCAGCCCCTCTGATTCAGTCCCTTAGTTTCTCGCCCTCTGTTTCAGCCCCTCTGTTTCAGCCCCTCTGATTCAGCCCCTCTGATTCAGCCCCTCTGTTTCTCGCCCTCTGTTTCAGCCACTCTGTTTCAGCCCCTCTGTTTCTCGCCCTCTGTTTCTGCCCCTCTGATTCAGCCCCTCTGTTTCACCCCCTCTGTTTCTTGCCCTCTGTTTCAGCCCCTCTGTTTCAGCCCCTCTGTTTCAGCCCCTCCGATTCAGCCCCTCTGTTTCAGCCCCTCTGTTTCTGCCCCTCTGTTTCAGCCCCTCTGTTTCTCGCCCTTTGTTTCAGCCCCTCTGTTTCTCGCCCTCTGTTTCTCGCCCTCTGTTTCAGCCCCTCTGTTTCAGCCCCTCTGTTTCTCGCCCTCTGTTTCAGCCCCTCTGTTTCTTGCCCTCTGTTTCAGCCCTACTGTTTCAGCCCCTCTGTATCAGCCCCTCTGTTTCTCGCCCTCTGTTTCTGCCCCTCTGTTTCTCGCCCTCTGTTTCAGCCCCTCTGTTTCTCGTCTTCTGTTTCAGCCTCTCTGATACAGCCCCTCTGTTTCAGCCCCTCTGATTCAGCCCCTCTGATTCAGCCCCTCTGTTTCTCGCCCTCTGTTTCAGCCCCTCTGTTTCAGCCCTTCTGTTTCAGCCACTCGGTTTCAGCCCCTCTGTTTCTTGCCCTCTGTTTCAGCCCCTCTGTTTCTCGCCCTCTGTTTCAGCCCCTCTGTTTCTCGCCCTCTGTTTCAGCCCCTCTGTTTCGCACTCTCTGTTTCAGCCCCTCTGTTTCAGCCCCTCTGTTTCTCGCCCTCTGTTTCTGCTCCTCTGTATCTCGCCCTCTGTTTTAGCCCCTCTGTTTCTAGCCCTCTGTTTCAGCCCCTCTGATTCAGCCCCTCTGTTTAAGCCCCTCTGAATCAGCCCCTCTGTTTCAGCCCCTCTGTTTCAGCCCCTCTGTTTCTCGCCCTCTGTTTCAGCCCCTCTGTTTCTCACCCTCTGTTTCAGCACCTCTGTTTCAGCCCCTCTGTTTCTCGCCCTCTGTTTCAGCCCCTCTGTTTCTCGCCATCTGTTTCAGCCCCTCTGTTTCTCGCCCTCTGTTTCAGCCCCTCTGTTTCAGCCCCTCTGTTTCAGCCCCTCTGTTTCTCGCCCTCTGTTTCAGCCCCTCTGTTTCTCGCCCTCTGTTTCAGCCTCTCTGTTTCTCGCCCTCTGTTTCAGCCCCTCTGTTTCAGCCCCTCTGATTCAGCCCCTCTGTTTCAGCCCCTCTGATTCAGCCCCTCTGGTTCAGCCCCTCTGATTCAGTACCTTCGTTTCTCGCCCTCTGTTTCAGCCCCTCTGTTTCAGCCCCTCTATTTCAGCCCCTGTGTTTCAGCCCCTCTGTTTCAGGCTCTCTGTTTCAGCCCGTCTGTTTCAGCCCCTCTGTTTCAGCCCCTCTGATTCCGTCCCTTAGTTTCTCGCCCTCTGTTTCAGCCCTCTGTTTCAGCCCCTCTGATTCAGCCCCTCTGATTCAGCCCCTCTGTTTCTCGCCCTCTGTTTCAGCCCCTCTGTTTCAGCCCCTCTGATTCAGCCCCTCTGATTCAGCCCCTCTGTTTCTCGCCCTCTGTTTCTGCCCCTCTGTTTCAGCCCCTCTGTTTCAGCCCCTCTGTTTCTTGCCCGCTGTTTCAGCCCCTCTGTTTCAGCCCCTCTGTTTCAGCCCCTCCGATTCAGCCCCTCTGTTTCAGCCCCTCTGTTTCTGCCCCTCTGTTTCAGCCCCTCTGTTTCAGCCGCTCTGTTTCTTGCCCGCTGTTTCAGCCCCTCTGTTTCAGCCCCTCTGTTTCAGCCCCTCCGATTCAGCCCCTCTGTTTCAGCCCCTCTGTTTCTGCCCCTCTGTTTCCGCCCCTCTGTTTCTCGCCCTTTGTTTCAGCCCCTCTGTTTCTCGCCCTCTGTTTCAGCCCCTCTGTTTCAGCCCCTCTGTTTCAGCCCCTCTGTTTCTCGCCCTCTGTTTCAGCCCCTCTGTTTCTTGCCCTCTGTTTCAGCCCCTCTGTTTCTGCCCCTCTGTTTCTCGCCCTCTGTTTCAGCCCGTCTGTTTCTCGCCTTCTCTTTCAGCCCCTCTGATTCAGCCCCTCTGTTTCAGACCCACTGTTTCAGCCCCTCTGATTCAGCCCCTCTGTTTCTCGCCCTCTGTTTCAGCCCCTCTGTTTCAGCCCTTCTGTTGCAGCCACTCGGTTTCAGCCCCTCTGTTTCTTGCCCTCTGTTTCAGCCCCTCTGTTTATCGCCCTCTATTTTAGCCCCTCTGTTTCTCGCCCTCTGTTTCAGCCCCTCTGTTTCGCACTCTCGGTTTCAGCACCTCTGTTTCAGCCCCTCTGTTTCAGCCTCTCCGATTCAGCCCCTCTGTTTCAGCCGCTCTGTTTCAGCCCGTCTGTTTCAGCCCCTCTGTTTCAGCCCCTCTGATTCAGTCCCTTAGTTTCTCGCCCTCTGTTTCAGCCCCTCTGTTTCAGCCCCTCTGATTCAGCCCCTCTGATTCAGCCCCTCTGTTTCTCGCCCTCTGTTTCAGCCCCTTTGTTTCAGCCCCTCTGATTCAGCCCCTCTGATTCAGCCCCTCTGTTTCTCGCCCTCTGTTTCTGCCCCTCTGTTTCAGCCCCTTTGTTTCAGCCCCTCTGTTTCTTGCCCGCTGTTTCAGCCCCTCTGTTTCAGCCCCTCTGTTTCTCGCCCTCTGTTTCAGCCCCTCTGTTTCTTGCCCTCTGTTTCAGCCCCTCTGTTTCAGCCCCTCTGTTTCTCGCCCTCTGTTTCTGCCCCTCTGTTTCTCGCCCTCTGTTTCAGCCCGTCTGTTTCTCGCCTTCTCTTTCAGCCCCTCTGATTCAGCCCCTCTGTTTCAGACCCACTGTTTCAGCCCCTCTGATTCAGCCCCTCTGTTTCTCGCCCTCTGTTTCAGCCACTCTGTTTCAGCCCTTCTGTTGCAGCCACTCGGTTTCAGCCCCTCTGTTTCTTGCCCTCTGTTTCAGCCCCTCTGTTTATCGCCCTCTGTTTTAGCCCCTCTGTTTCTCGCCCTCTGTTTCAGCCCCTCTGTTTCGCACTCTCGGTTTCAGCACCTCTGTTTCAGCCCCTCTGTTTCAGCCCCTCCGATTCAGCCCCTCTGTTTCAGCCCCTCTGTTTCTGACCCTCTGTTTCAGCCCCTCTGTTTCTCGCCCTTTGTTTCAGCCCCTCTGTTTCTCGCCCTCTGTTTCAGCCCCTCTGCTTCAGCCCCTCTGTTTCAGCCCCTCTGTTTCTCGCCCTCTGTTTCAGCCCCTCTGTTTCTTGCCCTCTGTTTCAGCCCCTCTGTTTCAGCCCCACTGTTTCTCGCCCTCTGTTTCTGCCCCTCTGTTTCTCGCCCTCTGTTTCAGCCCCTCTGTTTCTCGCCTTCTGTTTCAGCCCCTCTGATTCAGGCCCTCTCTTTCAGCCCCTCTGTTTCTCGCCTTCTGTTTCAGCCCCTCTGATTCAGGCCCTCTGTATCAGCCCCTCTGATTCAGCCCCTCTGATTCAGCCCCTCTGTTTCTCGCCCTCTGATTCAGCCCCTCTGATTCAGCCCCTCTGTTTCTCGCCCTCTGTTTCAGCCCCTCTGTTTCTCGCCCTCTGTTTCAGCCCCTCTGCTTCAGCCCCTCTGTTTCAGCCCCTCTGTTTCTCGCCCTCTGTTTCAGCCCCTCTGTTTCTTGCCCTCTGTTTCAGCCCCTCTGTTTCAGCCCCACTGTTTCTCGCCCTCTGTTTCTGCCCCTCTGTTTCTCGCCCTCTGTTTCAGCCCCTCTGTTTCTCGCCTTCTGTTTCAGCCCCTCTGATTCAGGCCCTCTCTTTCAGCCCCTCTGTTTCTCGCCTTCTGTTTCAGCCCCTCTGATTCAGGCCCTCTGTATCAGCCCCTCTGATTCAGCCCCTCTGATTCAGCCCCTCTGTTTCTCGCCCTCTGTTTCAGCCCCTCTGTTTCAGCCCCTCTGTTTCTCGCCCTCTGATTCAGCCCCTCTGATTCAGCCCCTCTGTTTCTCGCCCTCTGTTTCAGCCCCTCTGTTTCTCGCCCTCTGTTTCAGCCCCTCTGTTTCAGCCCCTCTGTTTCAGCCCCTCTGTTTCTCGCCCTCTGTTTCAGCCCCTCTGTTTCTTGCCCTCTGTTTCAGCCCCTCTGTTTCTCGCCCTCTGTTTCAGCCACTCTGTTTCTGGCCCTCTGTTTCAGCCCCTCTGTTTCTCGCTCTTTGTTTCAGCCCCTCTGTTTCCGCCCCTCTGTTTCAGCCCCTCTGTTTCTCGCCTCTGTTTCAGCCCCTCTTTTCTTGCCCTCTGTTTCAGCCACTCTGTTTCTCGCCCTCTGTTTCAGCCACGCTGTTTCTCGCCCTCTGTTTCAGCCCCTCTGTTTCAGCCCCTCTGTTTCAGTCCCTCTGTTTCAGCCCCTCTGTTTCTCGCCCTCTGTTTCAGCCCCTCTGTTTCTCGCCCTGTGTTTCAGCCTCTCTGTTTCTCGCCCTCTGTTTCAGCCCCACTGTTTCAGCTCCTCTGTTTCAGCCCCTCTGTTTCTCGCCCTCTGTTTCAGCCCCTCTGTTTGTCGCCCTCTGTATCAGGCGCTTTGTTTCAGCCCCTTGGTTTCAGCCCCACTTTTTCAGCCCCTCTGTTTCTCGCCCTCTGTTTCTCGCCCTCTGTTTCAGCCCCTCTGTTTCTTGCCCTCTGTTTCAGCCCCTCTGTTTCTCGCCCTCTGTTTCAGTCCCTCTGTTTCGCGCTCTCTGTTTCAGCCCCTTTGTTTCAGTCCCTCTGTTTCTCGCCCTCTGTTTCTGCCCGTCTGTTTCTCGCCCTCTGTTTCAGCCCCTCTGTTTCTCGCCCTCTGTTTCAGCCCCTCTGTTTCTCGCCCTCTGTTTCAGCCCCTCTGTTTCTCGCCCTCTGTTTCAGTCCCTCTGTTTCGCGCTCTCTGTTTCAGCCCCTCTGTTTCAGTCCCTCTGTTTCTCGCTCTCTGTTTCTGCCCGTCTGTTTCTCGCCCTCTGTTTCAGCCCCTCTGTTTCTTGCCCTCTGTATCTGCCCCTCTGTTTCTCGCCCTCTGTTTCCGCCCCTCTGATTCAGCCCCTCTGTTTCAGACCCTCTGAATCAGCGACTCAGATTCAGCCCCTCTGTTTCTGCCCCTCTGTTTCAGCCCCTCTGTTTCTCACCCTCTGTTTCAGCCCCTCTGTTTCTCACCCTCTGTTTCAGCCCTTCTGTTTCAGCCCCTCTGTTTCTCGCCCTCTGTTTCAGCCCCTCTGTTGCTCGGCATTTGTTTCAGCCCCTCTGATTCAGCCCCTCTGTTTCTCACCCTCTGTTTCAGCCCCTCTGTTTCTCGCCCTCTTTTTCAGCCCCTCTATTTCTTGCCCTCTGTTTCAGCCCCTCTGTTTCAGCCCCTCTGTTTCTCGCCCTCTGTTTCAGCCCCTCTGATTCTCGCCCTCTGTTTCAGCCCCTCTGTTTCTCGCCCTCTGTTTCAGCCCCTTTATTTCTCACCCTCTGTTTCAGCCCCTCTGTTTCAGCCCCACTGTTTCAGCCCCTCTGTTTCAGCCCCTCTGTTTCTCGCCCTCTGTTTCAGCCCCTCTGTTTCTAGCCCTCCGTTTCAGCTCCTCTGTTTCTCGCCCTCTGTTTCAGCCCCTCTGTTTCAGACCCTCTGTTTCAGTCCCTCTGTTTCTCGCCCTCTGTTTCACGCCCTCTGTTTCAGCCCCTCTGTTTCTCGCCCTCTGTTTCAGCCCCTCTGTTTCAGCCCCTCTGTTTCAGCCCCTCTGTTTCAGCCCCTCTGTTTCTCGCCCTCTGTTTCAGCCCCTCTGTTTCTTGCCCTCTGTTTCAGCCCCTCTGTTTCTCGCCCTCTGTTTCAGCCTCTCTGTTTCTCGCCCTCTGTTTCAGCCCCTCTGTTTCAGCCCCTCTGATTCAGCTCCTCTGTTTCAGCCCCTCTGTTTCTCGCCCTCTGTTTCAGCCCCTCTGATTCAGCCCCTCTGTTTCAGCCCCTCTGATTCAGCCCCTCTGTTTCAGCCCCTCTATTTCAGCCCCTCTGTTTCAGCCCCACTGTTTCAGGCTCTCTGTTTCAGCCCCTCTGTTTCAGCCCCTCTGTTTCAGCCCCTCTGATTCAGTCCCTTAGTTTCTCGCCCTCTGTTTCAGCCCCTCTGTTTCAGCCCCTCTGATTCAGCCCCTCTGATTCAGCCCCTCTGTTTCTCACCCTCTGTTTCAGCCACTCTGTTTCAGCCCCTCTGTTTCTCGCCCTCTGTTTCTGCCCCTCTGTTTCAGCCCCTCTGTTTCACCCCCTCTGTTTCTTGCCCTCTGTTTCAGCCCCTCTGTTTCAGCCCCTCTGTTTCAGCCCCTCCGATTCAGCCCCTCTGTTTCAGCCCCTCTGTTTCAGCCCCTCTGTTTCTCGCCCTTTGTTTCAGCCCCTCTGTTTCTCGCCCTCTGTTTCAGCCCCTCTGTTTCAGCCCCTCTGTTTCAGCCCCTCTGTTTCTCGCCCTCTGTTTCAGCCCCTCTGTTTCTTGCCCTCTGTTTCAGCCCCTCTGTTTCAGCCCCTCTGTTTCAGCCCCTCTGTTTCTCGCCCTCTGTTTCTGCCCCTCTGTTTCTCGCCCTCTGTTTCAGCCCCTCTGTTTCTCGTCTTCTGTTTCAGCCCCTCTGATACAGCCCCTCTGTTTCAGCCCCTCTGATTCAGCCCCGCTGATTCAGGCCCTCTGTTTCTCGCCCTCTGTTTCAGCCCCTCTGTTTCAGCCCTTCTGTTTCAGCCCTTCTGTTTCAGCCACTCGGTTTCAGCCCCTCTGTTTCTTGCCCTCTGTTTCAGCCCCTCTGTTTCTCGCCCTCTGTTTCAGCCCCTCTGTTTCTTGCCCTCTGTTTCAGCCCCTCTGTTTCGCACTCTCTGTTTCAGCCCCTCTGTTTCAGCCCCTCTGTTTCTCGCCCTCTGTTTCTGCTCCTCTGTATCTCGCCCACTGTTTTAGCCCCTCTGTTTCTAGCCCTCTGTTTCAGCCCCTCTGATTCAGCCCCTCTGTTTCAGCCCCTCTGAATCAGCCCCTCTGTTTCAGCCCCTCTGTTTCAGCCCCTCTGTTTCTCGCCCTCTGTTTCAGCCCCTCTCTTTCTCACCCTCTGTTTCAGCACCTCTGTTTCAGCCCCTCTGTTTCTCGCCCTCTGTTTCAGCACCTCTGCTTCTCGCCCTCTGTTTCAGCCCCTCTGTTTCTCGCCATCTGTTTCAGCCCCTCTGTTTCTCGCCCTCTGTTTCAGCCCCTCTGTTTCTCGCCCTCTGTTTCAGCCCCTCTGTTTCAGCCCCTCTGTTTCTGGCCCTCTGTTTCAGCCCCTCTGTTTCTCGCTCTCTGTTTCAGCCCCTCTGTTTCAGCCCCTCTGTTTCAGCCCCTCTGTTTCTCGCCCTCTGTTTTAGCCCCTCTGTTTCTTGCCCTCTGTTTCAGCCACTCTGTTTCTCGCCCTCTGTTTCAGCCTCTCTGTTTCTCGCCCTCTGTTTCAGCCCCTCTGTTTCAGCCCCTCTGTTTCAGCCCCTCTGTTTCAGCCCCTCTGTTTCTCGCCTTCTGTTTCAGCCCCTCTGATTCAGCCCCTCTGTTTCTCGCCCTCTGTTTCAGCCCCTCTGTTTCTCGCCCTCTGTTTCAGCCCCTCTGTTTCAGCCCCTCTGTTTCTCGCCCTCTGTTTCAGCCTCTCTGTTTCTCGCCCTCTGTTTCAGCCCCTCTGTTTCTCACCCTCTATTTCAGCCCCTCTGTTTCTCGCCCTCTGTTTCAGCCCCTCTGTTTCAGCCCCTCTGTTTCAGCCCCTCTCTTTCTCGCCCTCTGTTTCAGCCCCTCTGTTTCAGCCCCTCGGTTTCTCGCGCTCTCTTTCAGCCCCTCTATTTCTCGCCCTCTGTTTCAGCCCCTCTATTGTAGCCCCACTGTTTCAGCCCCTTTGTTTCAGCCACTATTTTCTCGCCCTCTGTTTCAGCCCCTCTGTTTCCGCCCCTCTGTTTCAGCCCCTCTGTTTCTCGCTCTCTGTTTCAGCCCCTCTGTTTCCGCCCCTCTGTTTCAGCCCCTCTGTTTCAGCCCCTCTGTTTCTCGTCCTCTGTTTCAGCCCCTCTGTTTCTCGCCCTGTGTTTCAGCCTCTCTGTTTCTCGCCCTCTGTTTCAGCCCCACTGTTTCAGCCCCTCTGTTTCAGCCCCTCTCTTTCTCGCCCTCTGTTTCAGCCCCTCTGTTTCTCGCCCTCTGTATCAGGCGCTTTGTTTCAGCCCCTTTGTTTCAGCCCCACTTTTTCAGCCCCTCTGTTTCTCGCCCTCTGTTTCTCGCCCTCTGTTTCAGCCACTCTTTTTCTCGCCCTCCGTTTCAGCCCCTCTGTTTCAGCCCATCTGATTCAGCCTGTCTGATTCAGCCCCTCTGTTTCTCGCCCTCTGTTTCAGCCAATCTGTTTCAGCCCCTCTGTTTCTTGCCCTCTGTTTCAGCCCCTCTGTTTCTCGCCCTCTGTTTCAGCCCCTCTGTTTCTTGCCCTCTGTTTCAGCCCCTCTGTTTCTCGCCCTCTGTTTCAGTCCCTCTGTTTCGCGCTCTCTGTTTCAGCCCCTTTGTTTCAGTCCCTCTGTTTCTCGCCCTCTGTTTCTGCCCGTCTGTTTCTCGCCCTCTGTTTCAGCCCCTCTGTTTCTCGCCCTCTGTTTCAGCCCCTCTGTTTCTCGCCCTCTGTTTCAGCCCCTCTGTTTCTCGCCCTCTGTTTCAGTCCCTCTGTTTCGCGCTCTCTGTTTCAGCCCCTCTGTTTCAGTCCCTCTGTTTCTCGCTCTCTGTTTCTGCCCGTCTGTTTCTCGCCCTCTGTTTCAGCCCCTCTGTTTCTTGCCCTCTGTTTCTCGCCCTCTGTTTCCGCCCCTCTGATTCAGCCCCTCTGTTTCAGACCCTCTGAATCAGCCACTCTGATTCAGCCCCTCTGTTTCTGCCCCTCTGTTTCAGCCCCTCTGTTTCTCGCCCTCTGTTTCAGCCCCTCTGTTTCTCACCCTCTGTTTCAGCCCTTCTGTTTCAGCCCCTCTGTTTCTCGCCCTCTGTTTCAGCCCCTCTGTTGCTCGGCATTTGTTTCAGCCCCTCTGATTCAGCCCCTCTGTTTCTCACCCTCTGTTTCAGCCCCTCTGTTTCTCGTCTTCTGTTTCAGCCCCTCTGATACAGCCCCTCTGTTTCAGCCCCTCTGATTCAGCCCCTCTGATTCAGCCCCTCTGTTTCTCGCCCTCTGTTTCAGCCCCTCTGTTTCAGCCCTTCTGTTTCAGCCACTCGGTTTCAGCCCCTCTGTTTCTTGCCCTCTGTTTCAGCCCCTCTGTTTCTCGCCCTCTGTTTCAGCCCCTCTGTTTCGCACTCTCTGTTTCAGCCCCTCTGTTTCAGCCCCTCTGTTTCTCGCCCACTGTTTCTGCTCCTCTGTATCTCGCCCTCTGTTTTAGCCCCTCTGTTTCTAGCCCTCTGTTTCAGCCCCTCTGATTCAGCCCCTCTGTTTCAGCCCCTCTGAATCAGCCCCTCTGTTTCAGCCCCTCTGTTTCAGCCCCTCTGTTTCTCGCCCTCTGTTTCAGCCCCTCTCTTTCTCACCCTCTGTTTCAGCACCTCTGTTTCAGCCCCTCTGTTTCTCGCCCTCTGTTTCAGCACCTCTGTTTCTCGCCCTCTGTTTCAGCCCCTCTGATTCAGCCCCTCTGTTTCTCGCCCTCTGTTTCAGCCCCTCTGTTTCTCGCCATCTGTTTCAGCCCCTCTGTTTCTCGCCCTCTGTTTCAGCCCCTCTGTTTCAGCCCCTCTGTTTCTGGCCCTCTGTTTCAGCCCCTCTGTTTCTCGCTCTCTGTTTCTGCCCCTCTGTTTCAGCCCCTCTGTTTCAGCCCCTCTGTTTCTCGCCCTCTGTTTCAGCCCCTCTGTTTCTTGCCCTCTGTTTCAGCCCCTCTGTTTCTCGCCCTCTGTTTCAGCCTCTCTGTTTCTCGCCCTCTGTTTCAGCCCCTCTGTTTCAGCCCCTCTGTTTCAGCCCCTCTGTTTCAGCCCCTCTGTTTCTCGCCTTCTGTTTCAGCCCCTCTGATTCAGCCCCTCTGTTTCTCGCCCCCTGTTTCAGCCCCTCTGTTTCTCGCCCTCTGTTTCAGCCCCTCTGTTTCAGCCCCTCTGTTTCTCGCCCTCTGTTTCAGCCTCTCTGTTTCTCGCCCTCTGTTTCAGCCCCTCTGTTTCTCGCCCTCTGTTTCAGCCCCTCTGTTTCTCGCCCTCTGTTTCAGCCCCTCTGTTTCAGCCCCTCTGTTTCAGCCCCTCTCTTTCTCGCCCTCTGTTTCAGCCCCTCTGTTTCAGCCCCTCGGTTTCTCGCCCTCTCTTTCAGCCCCTCTATTTCTCGCCCTCTGTTTCAGCCCCTCTATTGTAGCCCCACTGTTTCAGCCCCTTTGTTTCAGCCACTATTTTCTCGCCCTCTGTTTCAGCCCCTCTGTTTCCGCCCCTCTGTTTCAGCCCCTCTGTTTCTCGCTCTCTGTTTCAGCCACTCTGTTTCCGCCCCTCTGTTTCAGCCCCTCTGTTTCAGCCCCTCTGTTTCTCGCCCTCTGTTTCAGCCCCTCTGTTTCTTGCCCTCTGTTTCAGCCACTCTGTTTCTCGCCCTCTGTTTCAGCCACTCTGTTTCTGGCCCTCTGTTTCAGCCCCTCTGTTTCTCGCTCTCTGTTTCAGCCCCTCTGTTTCCGCCCCTCTGTTTCAGCCCCTCTGTTTCAGCCCCTCTGTTTCTCGTCCTCTGTTTCAGCCCCTCTGTTTCTCGCCCTGTGTTTCAGCCTCTCTGTTTCTCGCCCTCTGTTTCAGCCCCACTGTTTCAGCCCCTCTGTTTCAGCCCCTCTGTTTCTCGCCCTCTGTTTCAGCCCCTCTGTTTCTCGCCCTCTGTATCAGGCGCTTTGTTTCAGCCCCTTTGTTTCAGCCCCACTTTTTCAGCCCCTCTGTTTCTCGCCCTCTGTTTCTCGCCCTCTGTTTCAGCCACTCTTTTTCTCGCCCTCCGTTTCAGCCCCTCTGCTTCAGCCCATCTGATTCAGCCTGTCTGATTCAGCCCCTCTGTTTCTCGCCCTCTGTTTCAGCCACTCTGTTTCAGCCCCTCTGTTTCTTGCGCTCTGTTTCAGCCCCTCTGTTTCTCGCCCTCTGTTTCAGCCCCTCTGTTTCTTGCCCTCTGTTTCAGCCCCTCTGTTTCTCGCCCTCTGTTTCAGTCCCTCTGTTTCGCGCTCTCTGTTTCAGCCCCTTTGTTTCAGTCCCTCTGTTTCTCGCCCTCTGTTTCTGCCCGTCTGTTTCTCGCCCTCTGTTTCAGCCCCTCTGTTTCTCGCCCTCTGTTTCAGCCCCTCTGTTTCTCGCCCTCTGTTTCAGCCCCTCTGTTTCTCGCCCTCTGTTTCAGTCCCTCTGTTTCGCGCTCTCTGTTTCAGCCCCTCTGTTTCAGTCCCTCTGTTTCTCGCTCTCTGTTTCTGCCCGTCTGTTTCTCGCCCTCTGTTTCAGCCCCTCTGTTTCTTGCCCTCTGTTTCTCGCCCTCTGTTTCCGCCCCTCTGATTCAGCCCCTCTGTTTCAGACCCTCTGAATCAGCAACTCTGATTCAGCCCCTCTGTTTCTGCCCCTCTGTTTCAGCCCCTCTGTTTCTCGCCCTCTGTTTCAGCCCCTCTGTTTCTCACCCTCTGTTTCAGCCCTTCTGTTTCAGCCCCTCTGTTTCTCGCCCTCTGTTTCAGCCCCTCTGTTGCTCGGCATTTGTTTCAGCCCCTCTGATTCAGGCCCTCTGTTTCTCACCCTCTGTTTCAGCCCCTCTGTTTCTCGCCCTCTTTTTCAGCCCCTCTATTTCTTGCCCTCTGTTTCAGCCCCTCTGTTTCAGCCCCTCTGTTTCAGCCCCTCTGTTTCTCGCCCTCTGTTTCAGCCCCTCTGATTCTCGCCCTCTGTTTCAGCCCCTCTGTTTCTCGCCCTCTGTTTCAGCCCCTTTATTTCTCACCCTCTGTTTCAGCCCCTCTGTTTCAGCCCCACTGTTTCAGCCCCTCTGTTTCAGCCCCTCTGTTTCTCTCCCTCTGTTTCAGCCCCTCTGTTTCTAGCCCTCCGTTTCAGCTCCTCTGTTTCTCGCCCTCTGTTTCAGCCCGTCTGTTTCAGACCCTCTGTTTCAGTCCCTCTGTTTCTCGCCCTCTGTTTCTCGCCCTCTGTTTCAGCCCCTCTGTTTCTCGCCCTCTGTTTCAGCCCCTCTGTTTCAGCCCCTCTGTTTCAGCCCCTCTGTTTCTCGCCCTCTGTTTCAGCCCCTCTGTTTCTTGCCCTCTGTTTCAGCCCCTCTGTTTCTCGCCCTCTGTTTCAGCCTCTCTGTTTCTCGCCCTCTGTTTCAGCCCCTCTGTTTCAGCCCCTCTGATTCAGCTCCTCTGTTTCAGCCCCTCTGTTTCTCGCCCTCTGTTTCAGCCCCTCTGATTCAGCCCCTCTGTTTCAGCCCCTCTATTTCAGCCCCTCTGTTTCAGCCCCACTGTTTCAGGCTCTCTGTTTCAGCCCCTCTGTTTCAGCCCCTCTGTTTCAGCCCCTCTGATTCAGTCCCTTAGTTTCTCGCCCTCTGTTTCAGCCCCTCTGTTTCAGCCCCTCTGATTCAGCCCCTCTGATTCAGCCCCTCTGTTTCTCGCCCTCTGTTTCAGCCACTCTGTTTCAGCCCCTCTGTTTCTCGCCCTCTGTTTCTGCCCCTCTGATTCAGCCCCTCTGTTTCACCCCCTCTGTTTCTTGCCCTCTGTTTCAGCCCCTCTGTTTCAGCCCCTCTGTTTCAGCCCCTCCGATTCAGCCCCTCTGTTTCAGCCCCTCTGTTTCTGCCCCTCTGTTTCAGCCCCTCTGTTTCTCGCCCTTTGTTTCAGCCCCTCTGTTTCTCGCCCTCTGTTTCTCGCCCTCTGTTTCAGCCCCTCTGTTTCAGCCCCTCTGTTTCTCGCCCTCTGTTTCAGCCCCTCTGTTTCTTGCCCTCTGTTTCAGCCCTTCTGTTTCAGCCCCTCTGTATCAGCCCCTCTGTTTCTCGCCCTCTGTTTCTGCCCCTCTGTTTCTCGCCCTCTGTTTCAGCCCCTCTGTTTCTCGTCTTCTGTTTCAGCCCCTCTGATACAGCCCCTCTGTTTCAGCCCCTCTCATTCAGCCCCTCTGATTCAGCCCCTCTGTTTCCCGCCCTCTGTTTCAGCCCCTCTGTTTCAGCCCTTCTGTTTCAGCCACTCGGTTTCAGCCCCTCTGTTTCTTGCCCTCTGTTTCAGCCCCTCTGTTTCTCGCCCTCTGTTTCAGCCCCTCTGTTTCTCGCCCTCTGTTTCAGCCCCTCTGTTTCGCACTCTCTGTTTCAGCCCCTCTGTTTCAGCCCCTCTGTTTCTCGCCCTCTGTTTCTGCTCCTCTGTATCTCGCCCTCTGTTTTAGCCCCTCTGTTTCTAGCCCTCTGTTTCAGCCCCTCTGATTCAGCCCCTCTGTTTAAGCCCCTCTGAATCAGCCCCTCTGTTTCAGCCCCTCTGTTTCAGCCCCTCTGTTTCTCGCCCTCTGTTTCAGCCCCTCTGTTTCTCACCCTCTGTTTCAGCACCTCTGTTTCAGCCCCTCTGTTTCTCGCCCTCTGTTTCAGCCCCTCTGTTTCTCGCCATCTGTTTCAGCCCCTCTGTTTCTCGCCCTCTGTTTCAGCCCCTCTGTTTCAGCCCCTCTGTTTCAGCCCCTCTGTTTCTCGCCCTCTGTTTCAGCCCCTCTGTTTCTCGCCCTCTGTTTCAGCCTCTCTGTTTCTCGCCCTGTTTCAGCCCCTCTGTTTCAGCCCCTCTGATTCAGCCCCTCTGTTTCAGCCCCTCTGATTCAGCCCCTCTGTTTCAGCCCCTCTGATTCAGTACCTTCGTTTCTCGCCCTCTGTTTCAGCCCCTCTGTTTCAGCCCCTCTGTTTCAGCCCCTGTGTTTCAGCCCCTCTGTTTCAGGCTCTCTGTTTCAGCCCGTCTGTTTCAGCCCCTCTGTTTCAGCCCCTCTGATTCCGTCCCTTAGTTTCTCGCCCTCTGTTTCAGCCCTCTGTTTCAGCCCCTCTGATTCAGCCCCTCTGATTCAGCCCCTCTGTTTCTCGCCCTCTGTTTCAGCCCCTCTGTTTCAGCCCCTCTGATTCAGCCCCTCTGATTCAGCCCCTCTGTTTCTCGCCCTCTGTTTCTGCCCCTCTGTTTCAGCCCCTCTGTTTCAGCCCCTCTGTTTCTTGCCCGCTGTTTCAGCCCCTCTGTTTCAGCCCCTCTGTTTCAGCCCCTCCGATTCAGCCCCTCTGTTTCAGCCCCTCTGTTTCTGCCCCTCTGTTTCAGCCCCTCTGTTTCAGCCCCTCTGTTTCTTGCCCGCTGTTTCAGCCCCTCTGTTTCAGCCCCTCTGTTTCAGCCCCTCCGATTCAGCCCCTCTGTTTCAGCCCCTCTGTTTCTGCCCCTCTGTTTCCGCCCCTCTGTTTCTCGCCCTTTGTTTCAGCCCCTCTGTTTCTCGCCCTCTGTTTCAGCCCCTCTGTTTCAGCCCCTCTGTTTCAGCCCCTCTGTTTCTCGCCCTCTGTTTCAGCCCCTCTGTTTCAGCCCCTCTGTTTCTGCCCCTCTGTTTCTCGCCCTCTGTTTCAGCCCGTCTGTTTCTCGCCTTCTCTTTCAGCCCCTCTGATTCAGCCCCTCTGTTTCAGACCCACTGTTTCAGCCCCTCTGATTCAGCCCCTCTGTTTCTCGCCCTCTGTTTCAGCCCCTCTGTTTCAGCCCTTCTGTTGCAGCCACTCGGTTTCAGCCCCTCTGTTTCTTGCCCTCTGTTTCAGCCCCTCTGTTTATCGCCCTCTATTTTAGCCCCTCTGTTTCTCGCCCTCTGTTTCAGCCCCTCTGTTTCGCACTCTCGGTTTCAGCACCTCTGTTTCAGCCCCTCTGTTTCAGCCTCTCCGATTCAGCCCCTCTGTTTCAGCCGCTCTGTTTCAGCCCGTCTGTTTCAGCCCCTCTGTTTCAGCCCCTCTGATTCAGTCCCTTAGTTTCTCGCCCTCTGTTTCAGCCCCTCTGTTTCAGCCCCTCTGATTCAGCCCCTCTGATTCAGCCCCTCTGTTTCTCGCCCTCTGTTTCAGCCCCTTTGTTTCAGCCCCTCTGATTCAGCCCCTCTGATTCAGCCCCTCTGTTTCTCGCCCTCTGTTTCTGCCCCTCTGTTTCAGCCCCTTTGTTTCAGCCCCTCTGTTTCTTGCCCGCTGTTTCAGCCCCTCTGTTTCAGCCCCTCTGTTTCTCGCCCTCTGTTTCAGCCCCTCTGTTTCTTGCCCTCTGTTTCAGCCCCTCTGTTTCAGCCCCTCTGTTTCTCGCCCTCTGTTTCTGCCCCTCTGTTTCTCGCCCTCTGTTTCAGCCCGTCTGTTTCTCGCCTTCTCTTTCAGCCCCTCTGATTCAGCCCCTCTGTTTCAGACCCACTGTTTCAGCCCCTCTGATTCAGCCCCTCTGTTTCTCGCCCTCTGTTTCAGCCACTCTGTTTCAGCCCTTCTGTTGCAGCCACTCGGTTTCAGCCCCTCTGTTTCTTGCCCTCTGTTTCAGCCCCTCTGTTTATCGCCCTCTGTTTTAGCCCCTCTGTTTCTCGCCCTCTGTTTCAGCCCCTCTGTTTCGCACTCTCGGTTTCAGCACCTCTGTTTCAGCCCCTCTGTTTCAGCCCCTCCGATTCAGCCCCTCTGTTTCAGCCCCTCTGTTTCTGACCCTCTGTTTCAGCCCCTCTGTTTCTCGCCCTTTGTTTCAGCCCCTCTGTTTCTCGCCCTCTGTTTCAGCCCCTCTGCTTCAGCCCCTCTGTTTCAGCCCCTCTGTTTCTCGCCCTCTGTTTCAGCCCCTCTGTTTCTTGCCCTCTGTTTCAGCCCCTCTGTTTCAGCCCCACTGTTTCTCGCCCTCTGTTTCTGCCCCTCTGTTTCTCGCCCTCTGTTTCAGCCCCTCTGTTTCTCGCCTTCTGTTTCAGCCCCTCTGATTCAGGCCCTCTCTTTCAGCCCCTCTGTTTCTCGCCTTCTGTTTCAGCCCCTCTGATTCAGGCCCTCTGTATCAGCCCCTCTGATTCAGCCCCTCTGATTCAGCCCCTCTGTTTCTCGCCCTCTGTTTCAGCCCCTCTGTTTCAGCCCCTCTGTTTCTCGCCCTCTGATTCAGCCCCTCTGATTCAGCCCCTCTGTTTCTCGCCCTCTGTTTCAGCCCCTCTGTTTCTCGCCCTCTGTTTCAGCCCCTCTGTTTCAGCCCCTCTGTTTCAGCCCCTCTGTTTCTCGCCCTCTGTTTCAGCCCCTCTGTTTCTTGCCCTCTGTTTCAGCCCCTCTGTTTCTCGCCCTCTGTTTCAGCCACTCTGTTTCTGGCCCTCTGTTTCAGCCCCTCTGTTTCTCGCTCTTTGTTTCAGCCCCTCTGTTTCCGCCCCTCTGTTTCAGCCCCTCTGTTTCTCGCCTCTGTTTCAGCCCCTCTTTTCTTGCCCTCTGTTTCAGCCACTCTGTTTCTCGCCCTCTGTTTCAGCCACGCTGTTTCTCGCCTTCTGTTTCAGCCCCTCTGTTTCAGCCCCTCTGTTTCAGTCCCTCTGTTTCAGCCCCTCTGTTTCTCGCCCTCTGTTTCAGCCCCTCTGTTTCTCGCCCTGTGTTTCAGCCTCTCTGTTTCTCGCCCTCTGTTTCAGCCCCACTGTTTCAGCTCCTCTGTTTCAGCCCCTCTGTTTCTCGCCCTCTGTTTCAGCCCCTCTGTTTGTCGCCCTCTGTATCAGGCGCTTTGTTTCAGCCCCTTGGTTTCAGCCCCACTTTTTCAGCACCTCTGTTTCTCGCCCTCTGTTTCTCGCCCTCTGTTTCAGCCACTCTGTTTCTCGCCCTCTGTTTCAGCCCCTCTGTTTCAGCCCATCTGATTCAGCCTGTCTGATTCAGCCCCTCTGTTTCTCGCCCTCTGTTTCAGCCACTCTGTTTCAGCCCCTCTGTTTCTTGCCCTCTGTTTCGGCCCCTCTGTTTCTCGCCCTCTGTTTCAGCCCCTCTGTTTCTTGCCCGCTGTTTCAGCCCCTCTGTTTCTCGCCCTCTGTTTCAGTCCCTCTGTTTCGCGCTCTCTGTTTCAGCCCCTTTGTTTCAGTCCCTCTGTTTCTCGCCCTCTGTTTCTGCCCGTCTGTTTCTCGCCCTCTGTTTCAGCCCCTCTGTTTCTCGCCCTCTGTTTCAGCCCCTCTGTTTCTCGCCCTCTGTTTCAGCCCCTCTGTTTCTCGCCCTCTGTTTCAGCCTCTCTGTTTCTTGCCCTCGGATTCAGCCCCTCTGTTTCAGCCCCTCTGTTTCAGCCCCTCTGTTTCAGCCCCTCTGTTTCTCGCCCTCTGTTTCAGCCCCTCTGTTTCTCGCCCTCTGTTTCAGACTCTCTGTTTCTTGCCCTCGGATTCAGCCCCTCTGTTTCAGCCCCTCTGTTTCAGCCCCTCTGTTTCAGCCCCTCTGTTTCTCGCCCTCTGTTTCAGCCCCTCTGATTCAGCCACTCTGTTTCAGCCCCTCTGATTCAGCCCCTCTGTTTCAGCCCCTCTATTTCAGACCCTTTGTTTCAGCCCCTCTGTTTCATCCACTCTGTTTCTCGCCCTCTGTTTCTCACCCTCTGTTTCTCGCCCTCTGTTTCAGCCCCTCTGTTTTTCGCCCTCTGTTTCAGCCCCTCTGTTTCTCGCCCTCTGTTTCAGCCCCTCTGTTTCAGCCCCTCTGTTTCTCGCCCTCTGTTTCTCACCCTCTGTTTCTCGCCCTCTGTTTCAGCCCCTCTGTTTTTCGCCCTCTGTTTCAGCCCCTCTGTTTCTCGCCCTCTGTTTCAGCCCCTCTGTTTCAGCCCCTCTGTTTCTCGCCCTCTGTTTCTCACCCGCTGTTTCAGCCCCTTTGTTTCTCGCCCTCTGTTTCAGCCCTTCTGTTTCAGTCCCTCTGATTCAGCCCCACTGATTCAGCCCCTCTGTTTCTCGCCCTCTGTTTCTGCCCCTCTGTTTCAGCCCCTCTGTTTCTGCCCCTCTGCTTCAGCCGCTCTGTTTCTCGCCCTCTGTTTCAGGCTCTCTGTTTCAGTCCGTCTGTTTCAGCCCCTCTGTTTCAGCCCCTCTGTTTCTTGCCCTCTGTTTCTCACCCGCTGTTTCAGCCCCTTTGTTTCTCGCCCTCTGTTTCAGCCCCTCTGTTTCAGCCCCTCTGATTCAGCCCCTCTGTTTCAGCCCCTCTGTTTCAGCCCCTCTGTTTCTCGCCCTCAGTTTCTGCCATTCTGTTTCTCGCCCTCTGTTTCAGCCCCTCTGTTTCTCGCCCTCTGTTTCAGCCCCTCTGTTTCTGCCCCTCAGTTTCACGCCCTCTGTTTCAGCCCCTCTGTTTCTCACCTTCTGTTTCAGCCCCTCTAATTCAGCCCCTCTGTATCAGCACTTCTGATTCAGCCCCTCTGATTCAGCCCCTCTGTTTCTCGCCCTCTGTTTCAGCACCTCTGTTTCAGCCCTTCTGTTTCAGCCACTCTGTTTCAGCCCCTCTGTTTCTTGCCCTCTGTTTCACCCCCTCTGTGTCTCGCCCTCTGTTTCAGTCCCTCTGTTTCTCGCCATCTGTTTCAGCCCCTCTGTTTCGCGCTCTCTGTTTCAGCCCCTCTGTTTCAGCTCCTCTGTTTCTCGCCCTCTGTTTCTGCCCGTCTGTTTCTCGCCCTCTGTTTCAGCCCCTCTGATTAAGCCCCTCTGTTTCAGACCCTCTGAATCAGCCCCTCTGATTCAGCCCCTCTGTTTCAGCCCCTCTGTTTCAGCCCCTCTGTTTCTCGCCCTCTGTTTCAGCCCCTCTGTTTCTCACCCTCTGTTTCAGACCCTCTGTTTCAGCCCCTCTGTTTCTCGCTCTCTGTTTCAGCCCCTCTGTTTCTCGCCCTCTGTTTCAGCCCCTCTGATTCAGCCCCTCTGTTTCTCGCCCTCTGTTTCAGCCCCTCTGTTTCTCGTCCTCTGTTTCAACCCCTCTGTTTCTCGCCCTCTGTTTCAGCCCCTCTGTTTCAGCCCCTCTGTTTCTCGCCTTCTGTTTCAGCCCCTCTGTTTCTCGCCCTCTGTTTCAGCCCCTCTGTTTCTCGCCCTCTGTTTCAGCCCCTCTGTTTTAGCCCCACTGTTTCAGCCCCTTTGTTTCAGCCCCTCTGTTTCTCGCCCTCTGTTTCAGCCGCTCTGTTTCTCGCCCTCTGTATCAGCCCCTCTGTTTCAGCCCCACTGTTTCAGTCCCTCTGTTTCTCGCCCTCTGTTTCTGGCCCTCTGTTTCAGCCCCTCTGTTTCTCGCTCTCTGTTTCAGCCCCTCTGTTTCAGCCCCTCTGTTTCAGCCCCTCTGTTTCTCGCCCTCTGTTTCAGCCCCTCTGTTTCTTGCCATCTGTTTCAGCCACTCTGTTTCTTGCCCTCTGTTTCAGCCTCTCTGTTTCTCGCCCTCTGTTTCAGCCCCTCTGTTTCAGCCCCTCTGTTTCAGCCCCTCTGTTTCTCGCCTTCTGTTTCAGCCCCTCTGATTCAGCCCCTCTGTTTCTCGCCCTCTGTTTCAGCCACTCTGTTTCTCGCCCTCTGTTTCAGCCCCTCTGTTTCAGCCCCTCTGTTTCTCTCCCTCTGTTTCAGCCTCTCTGTTTCTCGCCCTCTGTTTCAGCCCCTCTGTTTCTCGCCCTCTGTTTCAGCCCCTCTGTTTCTCGCCCTCTGTTTCAGCCCCTCTGTTTCAGCCCCTCTGTTTCAGCCCCTCTCTTTCTCGCCCTCTGTTTCAGCCCCTCTGTTTCAGCCCCTCGGTTTCTCGCCCTCTCTTTCAGCCCCTCTATTTCTCGCCCTCTGTTTCAGCCCCTCTATTGTAGCCCCACTGTTTCAGCCCCTTTGTTTCAGCCACTATTTTCTCGTCCTCTGTTTCAGCCCCTCTGTTTCCGCCCCTCTGTTTCAGCCCCTCTGTTTCTCGCTCTCTGTTTCAGCCACTCTGTTTCCGCCCCTCTGTTTCAGCCCCTCTGTTTCAGCCCCTCTGTTTCTCGCCCTCTGTTTCAGCCCCTCTGTTTCTTGCCCTCTGTTTCAGCCACTCTGTTTCTGGCCCTCTGTTTCAGCCCCTCTGTTTCTCGCTCTCTGTTTCAGCCCCTCTGTTTCCGCCCCTCTGTTTCAGCCCCTCTGTTTCAGCCACTCTGTTTCTCGTCCTCTGTTTCAGCCCCTCTGTTTCTCGCCCTGTGTTTCAGCCTCTCTGTTTCTCGCCCTCTGTTTCAGCCCCACTGTTTCAGCCCCTCTGTTTCAGCCCCTCTGTTTCTCGCCCTCTGTTTCAGCCCCTCTGTTTCTCGCCCTCTGTATCAGGCGCTTTGTTTCAGCCCCTTTGTTTCAGCCCCACTTTTTCAGCCCCTCTGTTTCTCGCCCTCTGTTTCTCGCCCTCTGTTTCAGCCACTCTTTTTCTCGCCCTCCGTTTCAGCCCCTCTGTTTCAGCCCATCTGATTCAGCCTGTCTGATTCAGCCCCTCTGTTTCTCGCCCTCTGTTTCAGCCACTCTGTTTCAGCCCCTCTGTTTCTTGCCCTCTGTTTCAGCCCCTCTGTTTCTTGCCCTCTGTATCTGCCCCTCTGTTTCTCGCCCTCTGTTTCTCGCCCTCTGTTTCAGCCACTCTTTTTCTCGCCCTCCGTTTCAGCCCCTCTGTTTCAGCCCATCTGATTCAGCCTGTCTGATTCAGCCCCTCTGTTTCTCGCCCTCTGTTTCAGCCCCTCTGTTTCTCGCCCTCTGTTTCAGCCACTCTGTTTCTGCCCGTCTGTTTCTCGCCCTCTGTTTCAGCCCCTCTGTTTCTTGCCCTCTGTATCTGCCCCTCTGTTTCTCGCCCTCTGTTTCCGCCCCTCTGATTCAGCCCCTCTGTTTCAGACCCTCTGAATCAGCCACTCTGATTCAGCCCCTCTGTTTCTGCCCCTCTGTTTCAGCCCCTCTGTTTCTCGCCCTCTGTTTCAGCCCCTCTGTTTCTCACCCTCTGTTTCAGCCCTTCTGTTTCAGCCCCTCTGTTTCTCGCCCTCTGTTTCAGTCCCTCTGTTTCGCGCTCTCTGTTTCAGCCCCTTTGTTTCAGTCCCTCTGTTTCTCGCCCTCTGTTTCTGCCCGTCTGTTTCTCGCCCTCTGTTTCAGCCCCTCTGTTTCTCGCCCTCTGTTTCAGCCCCTCTGTTTCTCGCCCTCTGTTTCAGCCCCTCTGTTTCTCGCCCTCTGTTTCAGTCCCTCTGTTTCGCGCTCTCTGTTTCAGCCCCTCTGTTTCAGTCCCTCTGTTTCTCGCTCTCTGTTTCTGCCCGTCTGTTTCTCGCCCTCTGTTTCAGCCCCTCTGTTTCTTGCCCTCTGTATCTGCCCCTCTGTTTCTCGCCCTCTGTTTCCGCCCCTCTGATTCAGCCCCTCTGTTTCAGACCCTCTGAATCAGCCACTCTGATTCAGCCCCTCTGTTTCTGCCCCTCTGTTTCAGCCCCTCTGTTTCTCGCCCTCTGTTTCAGCCCCTCTGTTTCTCACCCTCTGTTTCAGCCCTTCTGTTTCAGCCCCTCTGTTTCTCGCCCTCTGTTTCAGCCCCTCTGTTGCTCGGCATTTGTTTCAGCCCCTCTGATTCAGCCCCTCTGTTTCTCACCCTCTGTTTCAGCCCCTCTGTTTCTCGCCCTCTTTTTCAGCCCCTCTATTTCTTGCCCTCTGTTTCAGCCCCTCTGTTTCAGCCCCTCTGTTTCTCGACCTCTGTTTCAGCCCCTCTGATTCTCGCCCTCTGTTTCAGCCCCTCTGTTTCTCGCCCTCTGTTTCAGCCCCTTTATTTCTCACCCTCTGTTTCAGCCCCTCTGTTTCAGCCCCACTGTTTCAGCCCCTCTGTTTCAGCCCCTCTGTTTCTCGCCCTCTGTTTCAGCCCCTCTGTTTCTAGCCCTCCGTTTCAGCTCCTCTGTTTCTCGCCCTCTGTTTCAGCCCCTCTGTTTCAGACCCTCTGTTTCAGTCCCTCTGTTTCTCGCCCTCTGTTTCACGCCCTCTGTTTCAGCCCCTCTGTTTCTCGCCCTCTGTTTCAGCCCCTCTGTTTCAGCCCCTCTGTTTCAGCCCCTCTGTTTCAGCCCCTCTGTTTCTCGCCCTCTGTTTCAGCCCCTCTGTTTCTTGCCCTCTGTTTCAGCCCCTCTGTTTCTCGCCCTCTGTTTCAGCCTCTCTGTTTCTCGCCCTCTGTTTCAGCCCCTCTGTTTCAGCCCCTCTGATTCAGCTCCTCTGTTTCAGCCCCTCTGTTTCTCGCCCTCTGTTTCAGCCCCTCTGATTCAGCCCCTCTGTTTCAGCCCCTCTGATTCAGCCCCTCTGTTTCAGCCCCTCTATTTCAGCCCCTCTGTTTCAGCCCCACTGTTTCAGGCTCTCTTTTTCAGCCCCTCTGTTTCAGCCCCTCTGTTTCAGCCCCTCTGATTCAGTCCCTTAGTTTCTCGCCCTCTGTTTCAGCCCCTCTGTTTCAGCCCCTCTGATTCAGCCCCTCTGATTCAGCCCCTCTGTTTCTCGCCCTCTGTTTCAGCCACTCTGTTTCAGCCCCTCTGTTTCTCGCCCTCTGTTTCTGCCCCTCTGTTTCAGCCCCTCTGTTTCACCCCCTCTGTTTCTTGCCCTCTGTTTCAGCCCCTCTGTTTCAGCCCCTCTGTTTCAGCCCCTCCGATTCAGCCCCTCTGTTTCAGCCCCTCTGTTTCTGCCCCTCTGTTTCTCGCCCTTTGTTTCAGCCCCTCTGTTTCTCGCCCTCTGTTTCAGCCCCTCTGTTTCAGCCCCTCTGTTTCAGCCCCTCTGTTTCTCGCCCTCTGTTTCAGCCCCTCTGTTTCTTGCCCTCTGTTTCAGCCCCTCTGTTTCAGCCCCTCTGTTTCAGCCCCTCTGTTTCTCGCCCTCTGTTTCTGCCCCTCTGTTTCTCGCCCTCTGTTTCAGCCCCTCTGTTTCTCGTCTTCTGTTTCAGCCCCTCTGATACAGCCCCTCTGTTTCAGCCCCTCTGATTCAGCCCCTCTGATTCAGGCCCTCTGTTTCTCGCCCTCTGTTTCAGCCCCTCTGTTTCAGCCCTTCTGTTTCAGCCCTTCTGTTTCAGCCACTCGGTTTCAGCCCCTCTGTTTCTTGCCCTCTGTTTCAGACCCTCTGTTTCTCGCCCTCTGTTTCAGCCCCTCTGTTTCTTGCCCTCTGTTTCAGCCCCTCTGTTTTTCACTCTCTGTTTCAGCCCCTCTGTTTCAGCCCCTCTGTTTCTCGCCCTCTGTTTCTGCTCCTCTGTATCTCGCCCACTGTTTTAGCCCCTCTGTTTCTAGCCCTCTGTTTCAGCCCCTCTGATTCAGCCCCTCTGTTTCAGCCCCTCTCTTTCTCACCCTCTGTTTCAGCACCTCTGTTTCAGCCCCTCTGTTTCTCGCCCTCTGTTTCAGCACCTCTGTTTCTCGCCCTCTGTTTCAGCCCCTCTGATTCAGCCCCTCTGTTTCTCGCCCTCTGTTTCAGCCCCTCTGTTTCTCGCCATCTGTTTCAGCCCCTCTGTTTCTCGCCCTCTGTTTCAGCCCCTCTGTTTCAGCCCCTCTGTTTCAGCCCCTCTGTTTCTGGCCCTCTGTTTCAGCCCCTCTGTTTCTCGCTCTCTGTTTCAGCCCCTCTGTTTCAGCCCCTCTGTTTCAGCCCCTCTGTTTCTCGCCCTCTGTTTTAGCCCCTCTGTTTCTTGCCCTCTGTTTCAGCCACTCTGTTTCTCGCCCTCTGTTTCAGCCTCTCTGTTTCTCGCCCTCTGTTTCAGCCCCTCTGTTTCAGCCCCTCTGTTTCAGCCCCTCTGTTTCAGCCCCTCTGTTTCTCGCCTTCTGTTTCAGCCCCTCTGATTCAGCCCCTCTGTTTCTCGCCCTCTGTTTCAGCCCCTCTGTTTCTCGCCCTCTGTTTCAGCCCCTCTGTTTCAGCCCCTCTGTTTCTCGCCCTCTGTTTCAGCCTCTCTGTTTCTCGCCCTCTGTTTCAGCCCCTCTGTTTCTCGCCCTCTGTTTCAGCCCCTCTGTTTCTCGCCCTCTGTTTCAGCCCCTCTGTTTCAGCCCCTCTGTTTCAGCCCCTCTCTTTCTCGCCCTCTGTTTCAGTCCCTCTGTTTCAGCCCCTCGGTTTCTCGCGCTCTCTTTCAGCCCCTCTATTTCTCGCCCTCTGTTTCAGCCCCTCTATTGTAGCCCCACTGTTTCAGCCCCTTTGTTTCAGCCACTATTTTCTCGCCCTCTGTTTCAGCCCCTCTGTTTCCGCCCCTCTGTTTCAGCCCCTCTGTTTCTCGCTCTCTGTTTCAGGCACTCTGTTTCCGCCCCTCTGTTTCAGCCCCTCTGTTTCAGCCCCTCTGTTTCTCGCCCTCTGTTTCAGCCCCTCTGTTTCTTGCCCTCTGTTTCAGCCACTCTGTTTCTCGCCCTCTGTTTCAGCCACTCTGTTTCTGGCCCTCTGTTTCAGCCCCTCTGTTTCTCGCTCTCTGTTTCAGCCCCTCTGTTTCCGCCCCTCTGTTTCAGCCCCTCTGTTTCTCGTCCTCTGTTTCAGCCCCTCTGTTTCTCGCCCTGTGTTTCAGCCTCTCTGTTTCTCGCCCTCTGTTTCAGCCCCACTGTTTCAGCCCCTCTGTTTCAGCCCCTCTGTTTCTCGCCCTCTGTTTCAGCCCCTCTGTTTCTCGCCCTCTGTATCAGGCGCTTTGTTTCAGCCCCTTTGTTTCAGCCCCACTTTTTCAGCCCCTCTGTTTCTCGCCCTCTGTTTCTCGCCCTCTGTTTCAGCCACTCTTTTTCTCGCCCTCCGTTTCAGCCCCTCTGTTTCAGCCCATCTGATTCAGCCTGTCTGATTCAGCCCCTCTGTTTCTCGCCCTCTGTTTCAGCCAATCTGTTTCAGCCCCTCTGTTTCTTGCCCTCTGTTTCAGCCCCTCTGTTTCTCGCCCTCTGTTTCAGCCCCTCTGTTTCTTGCCCTCTGTTTCAGCCCCTCTGTTTCTCGCCCTCTGTTTCAGTCCCTCTGTTTCGCGCTCTCTGTTTCAGCCCCTTTGTTTCAGTCCCTCTGTTTCTCGCCCTCTGTTTCTGCCCGTCTGTTTCTCGCCCTCTGTTTCAGCCCCTCTGTTTCTCGCCCTCTGTTTCAGCCCCTCTGTTTCTCGCCCTCTGTTTCAGCCCCTCTGTTTCTCGCCCTCTGTTTCAGTCCCTCTGTTTCGCGCTCTCTGTTTCAGCCCCTCTGTTTCAGTCCCTCTGTTTCTCGCTCTCTGTTTCTGCCCGTCTGTTTCTCGCCCTCTGTTTCAGCCCCTCTGTTTCTTGCCCTCTGTTTCTCGCCCTCTGTTTCCGCCCCTCTGATTCAGCCCCTCTGTTTCAGACCCTCTGAATCAGCCACTCTGATTCAGCCCCTCTGTTTCTGCCCCTCTGTTTCAGCCCCTCTGTTTCTCGCCCTCTGTTTCAGCCCCTCTGTTTCTCACCCTCTGTTTCAGCCCTTCTGTTTCAGCCCCTCTGTTTCTCGCCCTCTGTTTCAGCCCCTCTGTTGCTCGGCATTTGTTTCAGCCCCTCTGATTCAGCCCCTCTGTTTCTCACCCTCTGTTTCAGCCCCTCTGTTTCTCGTCTTCTGTTTCAGCCCCTCTGATACAGCCCCTCTGTTTCAGCCCCTCTGATTCAGCCCCTCTGATTCAGCCCCTCTGTTTCTCGCCCTCTGTTTCAGCCCCTCTGTTTCAGCCCTTCTGTTTCAGCAACTCGGTTTCAGCCCCTCTGTTTCTTGCCCTCTGTTTCAGCCCCTCTGTTTCTCGCCCTCTGTTTCAGCCCCTCTGTTTCTCGCCCTCTGTTTCAGCCCCTCTGTTTCGCACCCTCTGTTTCAGCCCCTCTGTTTCAGCCCCTCTGTTTCTCGCCCACTGTTTCTGCTCCTCTGTATCTCGCCCTCTGTTTTAGCCCCTCTGTTTCTAGCCCTCTGTTTCAGCCCCTCTGATTCAGCCCCTCTGTTTCAGCCCCTCTGAATCAGCCCCTCTGTTTCAGCCACTCTGTTTCAGCCCCTCTGTTTCTCGCCCTCTGTTTCAGCCCCTCTGTTTCTCACCCTCTGTTTCAGCACCTCTGTTTCAGCCCCTCTGTTTCTCGCCCTCTGTTTCAGCACCTCTGTTTCTCGCCCTCTGTTTCAGCCCCTCTGATTCAGCCCCTCTGTTTCTCGCCCTCTGTTTCAGCCCCTCTGTTTCTCGCCATCTGTTTCAGCCCCTCTGTTTCTCGCCCTCTGTTTCAGCCCCTCTGTTTCAGCCCCTCTGTTTCTGGCCCTCTGTTTCAGCCCCTCTGTTTCTCGCTCTCTGTTTCTGCCCCTCTGTTTCAGCCCCTCTGTTTCAGCCCCTCTGTTTCTCGCCCTCTGTTTCAGCCCCTCTGTTTCTTGCCCTCTGTTTCAGCCACTCTGTTTCTCGCCCTCTGTTTCAGCCTCTCTGTTTCTCGCCCTCTGTTTCAGCCCCTCTGTTTCAGCCCCTCTGTTTCAGCCCCTCTGTTTCTCGCCTTCTGTTTCAGCCCCTCTGATTCAGCCCCTCTGTTTCTCGCCCCCTGTTTCAGCCCCTCTGTTTCTCGCCCTCTGTTTCAGCCCCTCTGTTACAGCCCCTCTGTTTCTCGCCCTCTGTTTCAGCCGCTCTGTTTCTCGCCCTCTGTTTCAGCCCCTCTGTTTCTCGCCCTCTGTTTCAGCCCCTCTGTTTCTCGCCCTCTGTTTCAGCCCCTCTGTTTCAGCCCCTCTGTTTCAGCCCCTCTCTTTCTCGCCCTCTGTTTCAGCCCCTCTGTTTCAGCCCCTCGGTTTCTCGCCCTCTCTTTCAGCCCCTCTATTTCTCGCCCTCTGTTTCAGCCCCTCTATTGTAGCCCCACTGTTTCAGCCCCTTTGTTTCAGCCACTATTTTCTCGGCCTCTGTTTCAGCCCCTCTGTTTCCGCCCCTCTGTTTCAGCCCCTCTGTTTCTCGCTCTCTGTTTCAGCCACTCTGTTTCCGCCCCTCTGTTTCAGCCCCTCTGTTTCAGCCCCTCTGTTTCTCGCCCTCTGTTTCAGCCCCTCTGTTTCTTGCCCTCTGTTTCAGCCACTCTGTTTCTCGCCCTCTGTTTCAGCCACTCTGTTTCTGGCCCTCTGTTTCAGCCCCTCTGTTTCTCGCTCTCTGTTTCAGCCACTCTGTTTCCGCCCCTCTGTTTCAGCCCCTCTGTTTCCGCCCCTCTGTTTCAGCCCCTCTGTTTCTCGCTCTCTGTTTCAGCCACTCTGTTTCCGCCCCTCTGTTTCAGCCCCTCTGTTTCAGCCCCTCTGTTTCTCGCCCTCTGTTTCAGCCCCTCTGTTTCTTGCCCTCTGTTTCAGCCACTCTGTTTCTCGCCCTCTGTTTCAGCCACTCTGTTTCTGGCCCTCTGTTTCAGCCCCTCTGTTTCTCGCTCTCTGTTTCAGCCCCTCTGTTTCCGCCCCTCTGTTTCAGCCCCTCTGTTTCAGCCCCTCTGTTTCTCGTCCTCTGTTTCAGCCCCTCTGTTTCTCGCCCTGTGTTTCAGCCTCTCTGTTTCTCGCCCTCTGTTTCAGCACCACTGTTTCAGCCCCTCTGTTTCAGCCCCTCTGTTTCTCGCCCTCTGTTTCAGCCCCTCTGTTTCTCGCCCTCTGTATCAGGCGCTTTGTTTCAGCCCCTTTGTTTCAGCCCCACTTTTTCAGCCCCTCTGTTTCTCGCCCTCTGTTTCTCGCCCTCTGTTTCAGCCACTCTTTTTCTCGCCCTCCGTTTCAGCCCCTCTGTTTCAGCCCATCTGATTCAGCCTGTCTGATTCAGCCCCTCTGTTTCTCGCCCTCTGTTTCAGCCACTCTGTTTCAGCCCCTCTGTTTCTTGCGCTCTGTTTCAGCCGCTCTGTTTCTCGCCCTCTGTTTCAGCCCCTCTGTTTCTTGCCCTCTGTTTCAGCCCCTCTGTTTCTCGCCCTCTGTTTCAGTCCCTCTGTTTCGCGCTCTCTGTTTCAGCCCCTTTGTTTCAGTCCCTCTGTTTCTCGCCCTCTGTTTCTGCCCGTCTGTTTCTCGCCCTCTGTTTCAGCCCCTCTGTTTCTCGCCCTCTGTTTCAGCCCCTCTGTTTCTTGCCCTCTGTTTCAGCCACTCTGTTTCTCGCCCTCTGTTTCAGCCACTCTGTTTCTGGCCCTCTGTTTCAGCCCCTCTGTTTCTCGCTCTCTGTTTCAGCCCCTCTGTTTCCGCCCCTCTGTTTCAGCCCCTCTGTTTCTCGTCCTCTGTTTCAGCCCCTCTGTTTCTCGCCCTGTGTTTCAGCCTCTCTGTTTCTCGCCCTCTGTTTCAGCCCCACTGTTTCAGCCCCTCTGTTTCAGCCCCTCTGTTTCTCGCCCTCTGTTTCAGCCCCTCTGTTTCTCGCCCTCTGTATCAGGCGCTTTGTTTCAGCCCCTTTGTTTCAGCCCCACTTTTTCAGCCCCTCTGTTTCTCGCCCTCTGTTTCTCGCCCTCTGTTTCAGCCACTCTTTTTCTCGCCCTCCGTTTCAGCCCCTCTGTTTCAGCCCATCTGATTCAGCCTGTCTGATTCAGCCCCTCTGTTTCTCGCCCTCTGTTTCAGCCAATCTGTTTCAGCCCCTCTGTTTCTTGCCCTCTGTTTCAGCCCCTCTGTTTCTCGCCCTCTGTTTCAGCCCCTCTGTTTCTTGCCCTCTGTTTCAGCCCCTCTGTTTCTCGCCCTCTGTTTCAGTCCCTCTGTTTCGCGCACTCTGTTTCAGCCCCTTTGTTTCAGTCCCTCTGTTTCTCGCCCTCTGTTTCTGCCCGTCTGTTTCTCGCCCTCTGTTTCAGCCCCTCTGTTTCTCGCCCTCTGTTTCAGCCCCTCTGTTTCTCGCCCTCTGTTTCAGCCCCTCTGTTTCTCGCCCTCTGTTTCAGTCCCTCTGTTTCGCGCTCTCTGTTTCAGCCCCTCTGTTTCAGTCCCTCTGTTTCTCGCTCTCTGTTTCTGCCCGTCTGTTTCTCGCCCTCTGTTTCAGCCCCTCTGTTTCTTGCCCTCTGTTTCTCGCCCTCTGTTTCCGCCCCTCTGATTCAGCCCCTCTGTTTCAGACCCTCTGAATCAGCCACTCTGATTCAGCCCCTCTGTTTCTGCCCCTCTGTTTCAGCCCCTCTGTTTCTCGCCCTCTGTTTCAGCCCCTCTGTTTCTCACCCTCTGTTTCAGCCCTTCTGTTTCAGCCCCTCTGTTTCTCGCCCTCTGTTTCAGCCCCTCTGTTGCTCGGCATTTGTTTCAGCCCCTCTGATTCAGCCCCTCTGTTTCTCACCCTCTGTTTCAGCCCCTCTGTTTCAGCCCCTCTGTTTCAGCCCCTCTGTTTCAGCCCCTCTGTTTCTCGCCCTCTGTTTCAGCCCCTCTGATTCTCGCCCTCTGTTTCAGCCCCTCTGTTTCTCGCCCTCTGTTTCAGCCCCTTTATTTCTCACCCTCTGTTTCAGCCCCTCTGTTTCAGCCCCACTGTTTCAGCTCCTCTGTTTCAGCCCCTCTGTTTCTCGCCCTCTGTTTCAGCCCCTCTGTTTCTAGCCCTCCGTTTCAGCTCCTCTGTTTCTCGCCCTCTGTTTCAGCCCCTCTGTTTCAGACCCTCTGTTTCAGTCCCTCTGTTTCTCGCCCTCTGTTTCTCGCCCTCTGTTTCAGCCCCTCTGTTTCTCGCCCTCTGTTTCAGCCCCTCTGTTTCAGCCCCTCTGTTTCAGCCCCTCTGTTTCTCGCCCTCTGTTTCATCCCCTCTGTTTCTTGCCCTCTGTTTCAGCCCCTCTGTTTCTCGCCCGCTGTTTCAGCCTCTCTGTTTCTCGCCCTCTGTTTCAGCCCCTCTGTTTCAGCCCCTCTGATTCAGCTCCTCTGTTTCAGCCCCTCTGTTTCTCGCCCTCTGTTTCAGCCCCTCTGATTCAGCCCCTCTGTTTCAGCCCCTCTATTTCAGCCCCTCTGTTTCAGCCCCACTGTTTCAGGCTCTCTGTTTCAGCCCCTCTGTTTCAGCCCCTCTGTTTCAGCCCCTCTGATTCAGTCCCTTAGTTTCTCGCCCTCTGTTTCAGCCCCTCTGTTTCAGCCCCTCTGATTCAGCCCCTCTGATTCAGCCCCTCTGTTTCTCGCCCTCTGTTTCAGCCACTCTGTTTCAGCCCCTCTGTTTCTCGCCCTCTGTTTCTGCCCCTCTGATTCAGCCCCTCTGTTTCACCCCCTCTGTTTCTTGCCCTCTGTTTCAGCCCCTCTGTTTCAGCCCCTCTGTTTCAGCCCCTCCGATTCAGCCCCTCTGTTTCAGCCCCTCTGTTTCTGCCCCTCTGTTTCAGCCCCTCTGTTTCTCGCCCTTTGTTTCAGCCCCTCTGTTTCTCGCCCTCTGTTTCTCGCCCTCTGTTTCAGCCGCTCTGTTTCAGCCCCTCTGTTTCTCGCCCTCTGTTTCAGCCCCTCTGTTTCTTGCCCTCTGTTTCAGCCCCTCTGTTTCAGCCCCTCTGTTTCAGCCCCTCTGTTTCTCGCCCTCTGTTTCTGCCCCTCTGTTTCTCGCCCTCTGTTTCAGCCCCTCTGTTTCTCGTCTTCTGTTTCAGCCCCTCTGATACAGCCCCTCTGTTTCAGCCCCTCTGATTCAGCCCCTCTGATTCAGCCCCTCTGTTTCTCGCCCTCTGTTTCAGCCCCTCTGTTTCAGCCCTTCTGTTTCAGCCACTCGGTTTCAGCCCCTCTGTTTCTTGCCCTCTGTTTCAGCCCCTCTGTTTCTCGCCCTCTGTTTCAGCCCCTCTGTTTCTCGCCCTCTGTTTCAGCCCCTCTGTTTCGCACTCTCTGTTTCAGCCCCTCTGTTTCAGCCCCTCTGTTTCTCGCCCTCTGTTTCTGCTCCTCTGTATCTCGCCCTCTGTTTTAGCCCCTCTGTTTCTAGCCCTCTGTTTCAGCCCCTCTGATTCAGCCCCTCTGTTTCAGCCCATCTGAATCAGCCCCTCTGTTTCAGCCCCTCTGTTTCAGCCCCTCTGTTTCTCGCCCTCTGTTTCAGCCCCTCTGTTTCTCACCCTCTGTTTCAGCACCTCTGTTTCAGCCCCTCTGTTTCTCGCCCTCTGTTTCAGCCCCTCTGTTTCTCGCCATCTGTTTCAGCCCCTCTGTTTCTCGCCCTCTGTTTCAGCCCCTCTGTTTCAGCCCCTCTGTTTCAGCCACTCTGTTTCTCGCCCTCTGTTTCAGCACCTCTGTTTCTCGCCCTCTGTTTCAGCCTCTCTGTTTCTCGCCCTCTGTTTCAGCCCCTCTGTTTCAGCCCCTCTGATTCAGCCCCTCTGTTTCAGCCCCTCTGATTCAGCCCCTCTGTTTCAGCCCCTCTGATTCAGTACCTTCGTTTCTCGCCCTCTGTTTCAGCCCCTCTGTTTCAGCCCCTCTATTTCAGCCCCTGTGTTTCAGCCCCTCTGTTTCAGGCTCTCTGTTTCAGCCCGTCTGTTTCAGCCCCTCTGTTTCAGCCCCTCTGATTCAGTCCCTTAGTTTCTCGCCCTCTGTTTCAGCCCTCTGTTTCAGCCCCTCTGATTCAGCCCCTCTGATTCAGCCCCTCTGTTTCTCGCCCTCTGTTTCAGCCCCTCTGTTTCAGCCCCTTGATTCAGCCCCTCTGATTCAGCCCCTCTGTTTCTCGCCCTCTGTTTCTGCCCCTCTGTTTCAGCCCCTCTGTTTCAGCCCCTCTGTTTCTTGCCCGCTGTTTCAGCCCCTCTGTTTCAGCCCCTCTGTTTCAGCCCCTCCGATTCAGCCCCTCTGTTTCAGCCCCTCTGTTTCTGCCCCTCCGTTTCAGCCCCTCTGTTTCAGCCCCTCTGTTTCTTGCCCGCTGTTTCAGCCCCTCTGTTTCAGCCCCTCTGTTTCAGCCCCTCCGATTCAGCCCCTCTGTTTCAGCCCCTCTGTTTCTGCCCCTCTGTTTCCGCCCCTCTGTTTCTCGCCCTTTGTTTCAGCCCCTCTGTTTCTCGCCCTCTGTTTCAGCCCCTCTGTTTCAGCCCCTCTGTTTCAGCCCCTCTGTTTCTCGCCCTCTGTTTCAGCCCCTCTGTTTCTTGCCCTCTGTTTCAGCCCCTCTGTTTCTGCCCCTCTGTTTCTCGCCCTCTGTTTCAGCCCGTCTGTTTCTCGCCTTCTCTTTCAGCGCCTCTGATTCAGCCCCTCTGTTTCAGACCCACTGTTTCAGCCCCTCTGATTCAGCCCCTCTGTTTCTCGCCCTCTGTTTCAGCCCCTCTGTTTCAGCCCTTCTGTTGCAGCCACTCGGTTTCAGCCCCTCTGTTTCTTGCCCTCTGTTTCAGCCCCTCTGTTTATCTCCCTCTGTTTTAGCCCCTCTGTTTCTCGCCCTCTGTTTCAGCCCCTCTGTTTCGCACTCTCGGTTTCAGCACCTCTGTTTCAGCCCCTCTGTTTCAGCCTCTCCGATTCAGCCCCTCTGTTTCAGCCGCTCTGTTTCAGCCCGTCTGTTTCAGCCCCTCTGTTTCAGCCCCTCTGATTCAGTCCCTTAGTTTCTCGCCCTCTGTTTCAGCCCCTCTGTTTCAGCCCCTCTGTTTCAGCCCCTCCGATTCAGCCCCTCTGTTTCAGCCCCTCTGTTTCTGCCCCTCTGTTTCAGCCCCTCTGTTTCAGCCCCTCTGTTTCTTGCCCGCTGTTTCAGCCCCTCTGTTTCAGCCCCTCTGTTTCAGCCCCTCCGATTCAGCCCCTCTGTTTCAGCCCCTCTGTTTCTGCCCCTCTGTTTCCGCCCCTCTGTTTCTCGCCCTTTGTTTCAGCCCCTCTGTTTCTCGCCCTCTGTTTCAGCCCCTCTGTTTCAGCCCCTCTGTTTCAGCCCCTCTGTTTCTCGCCCTCTGTTTCAGCCCCTCTGTTTCTTGCCCTCTGTTTCAGCCCCTCTGTTTCTGCCCCTCTGTTTCTCGCCCTCTGTTTCAGCCCGTCTGTTTCTCGCCTTCTCTTTCAGCCCCTCTGATTCAGCCCCTCTGTTTCAGACCCACTGTTTCAGCCCCTCTGATTCAGCCCCTCTGTTTCTCGCCCTCTGTTTCAGCCCCTCTGTTTCAGCCCTTCTGTTGCAGCCACTCGGTTTCAGCCCCTCTGTTTCTTGCCCTCTGTTTCAGCCCCTCTGTTTATCGCCCTCTGTTTTAGCCCCTCTGTTTCTCGCCCTCTGTTTCAGCCCCTCTGTTTCGCACTCTCGGTTTCAGCACCTCTGTTTCAGCCCCTCTGTTTCAGCCTCTCCGATTCAGCCCCTCTGTTTCAGCCGCTCTGTTTCAGCCCGTCTGTTTCAGCCCCTCTGTTTCAGCCCCTCTGATTCAGTCCCTTAGTTTCTCGCCCTCTGTTTCAGCCCCTCTGTTTCAGCCCCTCTGATTCAGCCCCTCTGATTCAGCCCCTCTGTTTCTCGCCCTCTGTTTCAGCCCCTTTGTTTCAGCCCCTCTGATTCAGCCCCTCTGATTCAGCCCCTCTGTTTCTCGCCCTCTGTTTCTGCCCCTCGGTTTCAGCCCCTTTGTTTCAGCCCCTCTGTTTCTTGCCCGCTGTTTCAGCCCCTCTGTTTCAGCCCCTCTGTTTCTCGCCCTCTGTTTCAGCCCCTCTGTTTCTTGCCCTCTGTTTCAGCCCCTCTGTTTCAGCCCCTCTGTTTCTCGCCCTCTGTTTCTGCCCCTCTGTTTCTCGCCCTCTGTTTCAGCCCGTCTGTTTCTCGCCTTCTCTTTCAGCCCCTCTGATTCAGCCCCTCTGTTTCAGACCCACTGTTTCAGCCCCTCTGATTCAGCCCCTCTGTTTCTCGCCCTCTGTTTCAGCCCCTCTGTTTCAGCCCTTCTGTTGCAGCCACTCGGTTTCAGCCCCTCTGTTTCTTGCCCTCTGTTTCAGCCCCTCTGTTTATCGCCCTCTGTTTTAGCCCCTCTGTTTCGCGCCCTCTGTTTCAGCCCCTCTGTTTCGCACTCTCGGTTTCAGCACCTCTGTTTCAGCCCCTCTGTTTCAGACCCTCTGTTTCAGTCCCTCTGTTTCTCGCCCTCTGTTTCTCGCCCTCTGTTTCAGCCCCTCTGTTTCTCGCCCTCTGTTTCAGCCCCTCTGTTTCAGCCCCTCTGTTTCAGCCCCTCTGTTTCTCGCCCTCTGTTTCAGCCCCTCTGTTTCTTGCCCTCTGTTTCAGCCCCTCTGTTTCAGCCCCTTTGCTTATCGCCCTCTGTTTTAGCCCCTCTGTTTCGCGCCCTCTGTTTCAGCCCCTCTGTTTCGCACTCTCGGTTTCAGCACCTCTGTTTCAGCCCCTCTGTTTCAGACCCTCTGTTTCAGTCCCTCTGTTTCTCGCCCTCTGTTTCTCGCCCTCTGTTTCAGCCCCTCTGTTTCTCGCCCTCTGTTTCAGCCCCTCTGTTTCAGCCCCTCTGTTTCAGCCCCTCTGATTCAGCCCCTCTGTTTCAGCCCCTCTGTTTCTCGCCCTCTGTTTCAGCCTCTCTGTTTCTCGCCCTCTGTTTCAGCGCCTCTGTTTCTCGCCCTCTGTTTCAGCCCCTCTGTTTCTCGCCCTCTGTTTCAGCCCCTCTGTTTCAGCCCCTCTGTTTCAGCCCCTCTCTTTCTCGCCCTCTGTTTCAGCCCCTCTGTTTCAGCCCCTCGGTTTCTCGCGCTCTCTTTCAGCCCCTCTATTTCTCGCCCTCTGTTTCAGCCCCTCTATTGTAGCCCCACTGTTTCAGCCCCTTTGTTTCAGCCACTATTTTCTCGCCCTCTGTTTCAGCCCCTCTGTTTCCGCCCCTCTGTTTCAGCCCCTCTGTTTCTCGCTCTCTGTTTCAGCCACTCTGTTTCCGCCCCTCTGTTTCAGCCCCTCTGTTTCAGCCCCTCTGTTTCTCGCCCTCTGTTTCAGCCCCTCTGTTTCTTGCCCTCTGTTTCAGCCACTCTGTTTCTCGCCCTCTGTTTCAGCCACTCTGTTTCTGGCCCTCTGTTTCAGCCCCTCTGTTTCTCGCTCTCTGTTTCAGCCCCTCTGTTTCCGCCCCTCTGTTTCAGCCCCTCTGTTTCTCGTCCTCTGTTTCAGCCCCTCTGTTTCTCGCCCTGTGTTTCAGCCTCTCTGTTTCTCGCCCTCTGTTTCAGCCCCACTGTTTCAGCCCCTCTGTTTCAGCCCCTCTGTTTCTCGCCCTCTGTTTCAGCCCCTCTGTTTCTCGCCCTCTGTATCAGGCGCTTTGTTTCAGCCCCTTTGTTTCAGCCCCACTTTTTCAGCCCCTCTGTTTCTCGCCCTCTGTTTCTCGCCCTCTGTTTCAGCCACTCTTTTTCTCGCCCTCCGTTTCAGCCCCTCTGTTTCAGCCCATCTGATTCAGCCTGTCTGATTCAGCCCCTCTGTTTCTCGCCCTCTGTTTCAGCCAATCTGTTTCAGCCCCTCTGTTTCTTGCCCTCTGTTTCAGCCCCTCTGTTTCTCGCCCTCTGTTTCAGCCCCTCTGTTTCTTGCCCTCTGTTTCAGCCCCTCTGTTTCTCGCCCTCTGTTTCAGTCCCTCTGTTTCGCGCACTCTGTTTCAGCCCCTTTGTTTCAGTCCCTCTGTTTCTCGCCCTCTGTTTCTGCCCGTCTGTTTCTCGCCCTCTGTTTCAGCCCCTCTGTTTCTCGCCCTCTGTTTCAGCCCCTCTGTTTCTCGCCCTCTGTTTCAGCCCCTCTGTTTCTCGCCCTCTGTTTCAGTCCCTCTGTTTCGCGCTCTCTGTTTCAGCCCCTCTGTTTCAGTCCCTCTGTTTCTCGCTCTCTGTTTCTGCCCGTCTGTTTCTCCCCCTCTGTTTCTTGCACTCTGTTTCTCGCCCTCTGTTTCCGCCCCTCTGATTCAGCCCCTCTGTTTCAGACCCTCTGAATCAGCCACTCTGATTCAGCCCCTCTGTTTCTGCCCCTCTGTTTCAGCCCCTCTGTTTCTCGCCCTCTGTTTCAGCCCCTCTGTTTCTCACCCTCTGTTTCAGCCCTTCTGTTTCAGCCCCTCTGTTTCTCGCCCTCTGTTTCAGCCCCTCTGTTGCTCGGCATTTGTTTCAGCCCCTCTGATTCAGCCCCTCTGTTTCTCACCCTCTGTTTCAGCCCCTCTGTTTCTCGTCTTCTGTTTCAGCCCCTCTGATACAGCCCCTCTGTTTCAGCCCCTCTGATTCAGCCCCTCTGATTCAGCCCCTCTGTTTCTCGCCCTCTGTTTCAGCCCCTCTGTTTCAGCCCTTCTGTTTCAGCCACTCGGTTTCAGCCCCTCTGTTTCTTGCCCTCTGTTTCAGCCCCTCTGTTTCTCGCCCTCTGTTTCAGCCCCTCTGTTTCTCGCCCTCTGTTTCAGCCCCTCTGTTTCGCACTCTCTGTTTCAGCCCCTCTGTTTCAGCCCCTCTGTTTCTCGCCCACTGTTTCTGCTCCTCTGTATCTCGCCCTCTGTTTTAGCCCCTCTGTTTCTAGCCCTCTGTTTCAGCCCCTCTGATTCAGCCCCTCTGTTTCAGCCCCTCTGAATCAGCCCCTCTGTTTCAGCCCCTCTGTTTCAGCCCCTCTGTTTCTCGCCCTCTGTTTCAGCCCCTCTGTTTCTCACCCTCTGTTTCAGCACCTCTGTTTCAGCCCCTCTGTTTCTCGCCCTCTGTTTCAGCACCTCTGTTTCTCGCCCTCTGTTTCAGCCCCTCTGATTCAGCCCCTCTGTTTCTCGCCCTCTGTTTCAGCCCCTCTGTTTCTCGCCATCTGTTTCAGCCACTCTGTTTCTCGCCCTCTGTTTCAGCCCCTCTGTTTCAGCCCCTCTGTTTCTGGCCCTCTGTTTCAGCCCCTCTGTTTCTCGCTCTCTGTTTCTGCCCCTCTGTTTCAGCCCCTCTGTTTCAGCCCCTCTGTTTCTCGCCCTCTGTTTCAGCCCCTCTGTTTCTTGCCCTCTGTTTCAGCCACTCTGTTTCTCGCCCTCTGTTTCAGCCTCTCTGTTTCTCGCCCTCTGTTTCAGCCCCTCTGTTTCAGCCCCTCTGTTTCAGCCCCTCTGTTTCTCGCCTTCTGTTTCAGCCCCTCTGATTCAGCCCCTCTGTTTCTCGCCCCCTGTTTCAGCCCCTCTGTTTCTCGCCCTCTGTTTCAGCCCCTCTGTTTCAGCCCCTCTGTTTCTCGCCCTCTGTTTCAGCCTCTCTGTTTCTCGCCCTCTGTTTCAGCCCCTCTGTTTCTCGCCCTCTGTTTCAGCCCCTCTGTTTCTCGCCCTCTGTTTCAGCCCCTCTGTTTCAGCCCCTCTGTTTCAGCCCCTCTCTTTCTCGCCCTCTGTTTCAGCCCCTCTGTTTCAGCCCCTCGGTTTCTCGCCCTCTCTTTCAGCCCCTCTATTTCTCGCCCTCTGTTTCAGCCCCTCTATTGTAGCCCCACTGTTTCAGCCCCTTTGTTTCAGCCACTATTTTCTCGCCCTCTGTTTCAGCCCCTCTGTTTCCGCCCCTCTGTTTCAGCCCCTCTGTTTCTCGCTCTCTGTTTCAGCCACTCTGTTTCCGCCCCTCTGTTTCAGCCCCTCTGTTTCAGCCCCTCTGTTTCTCGCCCTCTGTTTCAGCCCCTCTGTTTCTTGCCCTCTGTTTCAGCCACTCTGTTTCTCGCCCTCTGTTTCAGCCACTCTGTTTCTGGCCCTCTGTTTCAGCCCCTCTGTTTCTCGCTCTCTGTTTCAGCCACTCTGTTTCCGCCCCTCTGTTTCAGCCCCTCTGTTTCCGCCCCTCTGTTTCAGCCCCTCTGTTTCTCGCTCTCTGTTTCAGCCACTCTGTTTCCGCCCCTCTGTTTCAGCCCCTCTGTTTCAGCCCCTCTGTTTCTCGCCCTCTGTTTCAGCCCCTCTGTTTCTTGCCCTCTGTTTCAGCCACTCTGTTTCTCGCCCTCTGTTTCAGCCACTCTGTTTCTGGCCCTCTGTTTCAGCCCCTCTGTTTCTCGCTCTCTGTTTCAGCCCCTCTGTTTCCGCCCCTCTGTTTCAGCCCCTCTGTTTCAGCCCCTCTGTTTCTCGTCCTCTGTTTCAGCCCCTCTGTTTCTCGCCCTGTGTTTCAGCCTCTCTGTTTCTCGCCCTCTGTTTCAGCCCCACTGTTTCAGCCCCTCTGTTTCAGCCCCTCTGTTTCTCGCCCTCTGTTTCAGCCCCTCTGTTTCTCGCCCTCTGTATCAGGCGCTTTGTTTCAGCCCCTTTGTTTCAGCCCCACTTTTTCAGCCCCTCTGTTTCTCGCCCTCTGTTTCTCGCCCTCTGTTTCAGCCACTCTTTTTCTCGCCCTCCGTTTCAGCCCCACTGTTTCAGCCCATCTGATTCAGCCTGTCTGATTCAGCCCCTCTGTTTCTCGCCCTCTGTTTCAGCCACTCTGTTTCAGCCCCTCTGTTTCTTGCGCTCTGTTTCAGCCCCTCTGTTTCTCGCCCTCTGTTTCAGCCCCTCTGTTTCTTGCCCTCTGTTTCAGCCCCTCTGTTTCTCGCCCTCTGTTTCAGTCCCTCTGTTTCGCGCTCTCTGTTTCAGCCCCTTTGTTTCAGTCCCTCTGTTTCTCGCCCTCTGTTTCTGCCCGTCTGTTTCTCGCCCTCTGTTTCAGCCCCTCTGTTTCTCGCCCTCTGTTTCAGCCCCTCTGTTTCTCGCCCTCTGTTTCAGCCCCTCTGTTTCTCGCCCTCTGTTTCAGTCCCTCTGTTTCGCGCTCTCTGTTTCAGCCCCTCTGTTTCAGTCCCTCTGTTTCTCGCTCTCTGTTTCTGCCCGTCTGTTTCTCGCCCTCTGTTTCAGCCCCTCTGTTTCAGCCCCTCTGTTTCAGCCCCTCTGATTCAGCCCCTCTGTTTCAGCCCCTCTGTTTCAGCCCCTCTGTTTCTCGCCCTCTGTTTCAGCCCCTCTGTTTCTTGCCCTCTGTTTCAGCCCCTCTGTTTCAGCCCCTTTGCTTATCGCCCTCTGTTTTAGCCCCTCTGTTTCGCGCCCTCTGTTTCAGCCCCTCTGTTTCGCACTCTCGGTTTCAGCACCTCTGTTTCAGCCCCTCTGTTTCAGACCCTCTGTTTCAGTCCCTCTGTTTCTCGCCCTCTGTTTCTCGCCCTCTGTTTCAGCCCCTCTGTTTCTCGCCCTCTGTTTCAGCCCCTCTGTTTCAGCCCCTCTGTTTCAGCCCCTCTGATTCAGCCCCTCTGTTTCAGCCCCTCTGTTTCTCGCCCTCTGTTTCAGCCTCTCTGTTTCTCGCCCTCTGTTTCAGCCCCTCTGTTTCTCGCCCTCTGTTTCAGCCCCTCTGTTTCTCGCCCTCTGTTTCAGCCCCTCTGTTTCAGCCCCTCTGTTTCAGCCCCTCTCTTTCTCGCCCTCTGTTTCAGCCCCTCTGTTTCAGCCCCTCGGTTTCTCGCGCTCTCTTTCAGCCCCTCTATTTCTCGCCCTCTGTTTCAGCCCCTCTATTGTAGCCCCACTGTTTCAGCCCCTTTGTTTCAGCCACTATTTTCTCGCCCTCTGTTTCAGCCCCTCTGTTTCCGCCCCTCTGTTTCAGCCCCTCTGTTTCTCGCTCTCTGTTTCAGCCACTCTGTTTCCGCCCCTCTGTTTCAGCCCCTCTGTTTCAGCCCCTCTGTTTCTCGCCCTCTGTTTCAGCCCCTCTGTTTCTTGCCCTCTGTTTCAGCCACTCTGTTTCTCGCCCTCTGTTTCAGCCACTCTGTTTCTGGCCCTCTGTTTCAGCCCCTCTGTTTCTCGCTCTCTGTTTCAGCCCCTCTGTTTCCGCCCCTCTGTTTCAGCCCCTCTGTTTCTCGTCCTCTGTTTCAGCCCCTCTGTTTCTCGCCCTGTGTTTCAGCCTCTCTGTTTCTCGCCCTCTGTTTCAGCCCCACTGTTTCAGCCCCTCTGTTTCAGCCCCTCTGTTTCTCGCCCTCTGTTTCAGCCCCTCTGTTTCTCGCCCTCTGTATCAGGCGCTTTGTTTCAGCCCCTTTGTTTCAGCCCCACTTTTTCAGCCCCTCTGTTTCTCGCCCTCTGTTTCTCGCCCTCTGTTTCAGCCACTCTTTTTCTCGCCCTCCGTTTCAGCCCCTCTGTTTCAGCCCATCTGATTCAGCCTGTCTGATTCAGCCCCTCTGTTTCTCGCCCTCTGTTTCAGCCAATCTGTTTCAGCCCCTCTGTTTCTTGCCCTCTGTTTCAGCCCCTCTGTTTCTCGCCCTCTGTTTCAGCCCCTCTGTTTCTTGCCCTCTGTTTCAGCCCCTCTGTTTCTCGCCCTCTGTTTCAGTCCCTCTGTTTCGCGCACTCTGTTTCAGCCCCTTTGTTTCAGTCCCTCTGTTTCTCGCCCTCTGTTTCTGCCCGTCTGTTTCTCGCCCTCTGTTTCAGCCCCTCTGTTTCTCGCCCTCTGTTTCAGCCCCTCTGTTTCTCGCCCTCTGTTTCAGCCCCTCTGTTTCTCGCCCTCTGTTTCAGTCCCTCTGTTTCGCGCTCTCTGTTTCAGCCCCTCTGTTTCAGTCCCTCTGTTTCTCGCTCTCTGTTTCTGCCCGTCTGTTTCTCCCCCTCTGTTTCTTGCACTCTGTTTCTCGCCCTCTGTTTCCGCCCCTCTGATTCAGCCCCTCTGTTTCAGACCCTCTGAATCAGCCACTCTGATTCAGCCCCTCTGTTTCTGCCCCTCTGTTTCAGCCCCTCTGTTTCTCGCCCTCTGTTTCAGCCCCTCTGTTTCTCACCCTCTGTTTCAGCCCTTCTGTTTCAGCCCCTCTGTTTCTCGCCCTCTGTTTCAGCCCCTCTGTTGCTCGGCATTTGTTTCAGCCCCTCTGATTCAGCCCCTCTGTTTCTCACCCTCTGTTTCAGCCCCTCTGTTTCTCGTCTTCTGTTTCAGCCCCTCTGATACAGCCCCTCTGTTTCAGCCCCTCTGATTCAGCCCCTCTGATTCAGCCCCTCTGTTTCTCGCCCTCTGTTTCAGCCCCTCTGTTTCAGCCCTTCTGTTTCAGCCACTCGGTTTCAGCCCCTCTGTTTCTTGCCCTCTGTTTTAGCCCCTCTGTTTCTAGCCCTCTGTTTCAGCCCCTCTGATTCAGCCCCTCTGTTTCAGCCCCTCTGAATCAGCCCCTCTGTTTCAGCCCCTCTGTTTCAGCCCCTCTGTTTCTCGCCCTCTGTTTCAGCCCCTCTGTTTCTCACCCTCTGTTTCAGCACCTCTGTTTCAGCCCCTCTGTTTCTCGCCCTCTGTTTCAGCACCTCTGTTTCTCGCCCTCTGTTTCAGCCCCTCTGATTCAGCCCCTCTGTTTCTCGCCCTCTGTTTCAGCCCCTCTGTTTCTCGCCATCTGTTTCAGCCACTCTGTTTCTCGCCCTCTGTTTCAGCCCCTCTGTTTCAGCCCCTCTGTTTCTGGCCCTCTGTTTCAGCCCCTCTGTTTCTCGCTCTCTGTTTCTGCCCCTCTGTTTCAGCCCCTCTGTTTCAGCCCCTCTGTTTCTCGCCCTCTGTTTCAGCCCCTCTGTTTCTTGCCCTCTGTTTCAGCCACTCTGTTTCTCGCCCTCTGTTTCAGCCTCTCTGTTTCTCGCCCTCTGTTTCAGCCCCTCTGTTTCAGCCCCTCTGTTTCAGCCCCTCTGTTTCTCGCCTTCTGTTTCAGCCCCTCTGATTCAGCCCCTCTGTTTCTCGCCCCCTGTTTCAGCCCCTCTGTTTCTCGCCCTCTGTTTCAGCCCCTCTGTTTCAGCCCCTCTGTTTCTCGCCCTCTGTTTCAGCCTCTCTGTTTCTCGCCCTCTGTTTCAGCCCCTCTGTTTCTCGCCCTCTGTTTCAGCCCCTCTGTTTCTCGCCCTCTGTTTCAGCCCCTCTGTTTCAGCCCCTCTGTTTCAGCCCCTCTCTTTCTCGCCCTCTGTTTCAGCCCCTCTGTTTCAGCCCCTCGGTTTCTCGCCCTCTCTTTCAGCCCCTCTATTTCTCGCCCTCTGTTTCAGCCCCTCTATTGTAGCCCCACTGTTTCAGCCCCTTTGTTTCAGCCACTATTTTCTCGCCCTCTGTTTCAGCCCCTCTGTTTCCGCCCCTCTGTTTCAGCCCCTCTGTTTCTCGCTCTCTGTTTCAGCCACTCTGTTTCCGCCCCTCTGTTTCAGCCCCTCTGTTTCAGCCCCTCTGTTTCTCGCCCTCTGTTTCAGCCCCTCTGTTTCTTGCCCTCTGTTTCAGCCACTCTGTTTCTCGCCCTCTGTTTCAGCCACTCTGTTTCTGGCCCTCTGTTTCAGCCCCTCTGTTTCTCGCTCTCTGTTTCAGCCACTCTGTTTCCGCCCCTCTGTTTCAGCCCCTCTGTTTCCGCCCCTCTGTTTCAGCCCCTCTGTTTCTCGCTCTCTGTTTCAGCCACTCTGTTTCCGCCCCTCTGTTTCAGCCCCTCTGTTTCAGCCCCTCTGTTTCTCGCCCTCTGTTTCAGCCCCTCTGTTTCTTGCCCTCTGTTTCAGCCACTCTGTTTCTCGCCCTCTGTTTCAGCCACTCTGTTTCTGGCCCTCTGTTTCAGCCCCTCTGTTTCTCGCTCTCTGTTTCAGCCCCTCTGTTTCCGCCCCTCTGTTTCAGCCCCTCTGTTTCAGCCCCTCTGTTTCTCGTCCTCTGTTTCAGCCCCTCTGTTTCTCGCCCTGTGTTTCAGCCTCTCTGTTTCTCGCCCTCTGTTTCAGCCCCACTGTTTCAGCCCCTCTGTTTCAGCCCCTCTGTTTCTCGCCCTCTGTTTCAGCCCCTCTGTTTCTCGCCCTCTGTATCAGGCGCTTTGTTTCAGCCCCTTTGTTTCAGCCCCACTTTTTCAGCCCCTCTGTTTCTCGCCCTCTGTTTCTCGCCCTCTGTTTCAGCCACTCTTTTTCTCGCCCTCCGTTTCAGCCCCTCTGTTTCAGCCCATCTGATTCAGCCTGTCTGATTCAGCCCCTCTGTTTCTCGCCCTCTGTTTCAGCCACTCTGTTTCAGCCCCTCTGTTTCTTGCGCTCTGTTTCAGCCCCTCTGTTTCTCGCCCTCTGTTTCAGCCCCTCTGTTTCTTGCCCTCTGTTTCAGCCCCTCTGTTTCTCGCCCTCTGTTTCAGTCCCTCTGTTTCGCGCTCTCTGTTTCAGCCCCTTTGTTTCAGTCCCTCTGTTTCTCGCCCTCTGTTTCTGCCCGTCTGTTTCTCGCCCTCTGTTTCAGCCCCTCTGTTTCTCGCCCTCTGTTTCAGCCCCTCTGTTTCTCGCCCTCTGTTTCAGCCCCTCTGTTTCTCGCCCTCTGTTTCAGTCCCTCTGTTTCGCGCTCTCTGTTTCAGCCCCTCTGTTTCAGTCCCTCTGTTTCTCGCTCTCTGTTTCTGCCCGTCTGTTTCTCGCCCTCTGTTTCAGCCCCTCTGTTTCTTGCCCTCTGTTTCTCGCCCTCTGTTTCCGCCCCTCTGATTCAGCCCCTCTGTTTCAGACCCTCTGAATCAGCCACTCTGATTCAGCCCCTCTGTTTCTGCCCCTCTGTTTCAGCCCCTCTGTTTCTCGCCCTCTGTTTCAGCCCCTCTGTTTCTCACCCTCTGTTTCAGCCCTTCTGTTCCAGCCCCTCTGTTTCTCGCCCTCTGTTTCAGCCCCTCTGTTGCTCGGCATTTGTTTCAGCCCCTCTGATTCAGCCCCTCTGTTTCTCACCCTCTGTTTCAGCCCCTCTGTTTCTCGCCCTCTTTTTCAGCCCCTCTATTTCTTGCCCTCTGTTTCAGCCCCTCTGTTTCAGCCCCTCTGTTTCAGCCCCTCTGTTTCTCGCCCTCTGTTTCAGCCCCTCTGATTCTCGCCCTCTGTTTCAGCCCCTCTGTTTCTCGCCCTCTGTTTCAGCCCCTTTATTTCTCACCCTCTGTTTCAGCCCCTCTGTTTCAGCCCCACTGTTTCAGCCCCTCTGTTTCAGCCCCTCTGTTTCTCGCCCTCTGTTTCAGCCCCTCTGTTTCTAGCCCTCCGTTTCAGCTCCTCTGTTTCTCGCCCTCTGTTTCAGCCCCTCTGTTTCAGACCCTCTGTTTCAGTCCCTCTGTTTCTCGCCCTCTGTTTCTCGCCCTCTGTTTCAGCCCCTCTGTTTCTCGCCCTCTGTTTCAGCCCCTCTGTTTCAGCCCCTCTGTTTCAGCCCCTCTGTTTCTCGCCCTCTGTTTCAGCCCCTCTGTTTCTTGCCCTCTGTTTCAGCCCCTCTGTTTCTCGCCCGCTGTTTCAGCCTCTCTGTTTCTCGCCCTCTGTTTCAGCCCCTCTGTTTCAGCCCCTCTGATTCAGCTCCTCTGTTTCAGCCCCTCTGTTTCTCGCCCTCTGTTTCAGCCCCTCTGATTCAGCCCCTCTGTTTCAGCCCCTCTATTTCAGCCCCTCTGTTTCAGCCCCACTGTTTCAGGCTCTCTGTTTCAGCCCCTCTGTTTCAGCCCCTCTGTTTCAGCCCCTCTGATTCAGTCCCTTAGTTTCTCGCCCTCTGTTTCAGCCCCTCTGTTTCAGCCCCTCTGATTCAGCCCCTCTGATTCAGCCCCTCTGTTTCTCGCCCTCTGTTTCAGCCACTCTGTTTCAGCCCCTCTGTTTCTCGCCCTCTGTTTCTGCCCCTCTGATTCAGCCCCTCTGTTTCACCCCCTCTGTTTCTTGCCCTCTGTTTCAGCCCCTCTGTTTCAGCCCCTCTGTTTCAGCCCCTCCGATTCAGCCCCTCTGTTTCAGCCCCTCTGTTTCTGCCCCTCTGTTTCAGCCCCTCTGTTTCTCGCCCTTTGTTTCAGCCCCTCTGTTTCTCGCCCTCTGTTTCTCGCCCTCTGTTTCAGCCCCTCTGTTTCAGCCCCTCTGTTTCTCGCCCTCTGTTTCAGCCCCTCTGTTTCAGCCCCTCTGTTTCAGCCCCTCTGTTTCTCGCCCTCTGTTTCAGCCCCTCTGTTTCTTGCCCTCTGTTTCAGCCCCTCTGTTTCAGCCCCTTTGTTTATCGCCCTCTGTTTTAGCCCCTCTGTTTCGCGCCCTCTGTTTCAGCCCCTCTGTTTCGCACTCTCGGTTTCAGCACCTCTGTTTCAGCCCCTCTGTTTCAGACCCTCTGTTTCAGTCCCTCTGTTTCTCGCCCTCTGTTTCTCGCCCTCTGTTTCAGCCCCTCTGTTTCTCGCCCTCTGTTTCAGCCCCTCTGTTTCAGCCCCTCTGTTTCAGCCCCTCTGATTCAGCCCCTCTGTTTCAGCCCCTCTGTTTCTCGCCCTCTGTTTCAGCCTCTCTGTTTCTCGCCCTCTGTTTCAGCCCCTCTGTTTCTCGCCCTCTGTTTCAGCCCCTCTGTTTCTCGCCCTCTGTTTCAGCCCCTCTGTTTCAGCCCCTCTGTTTCAGCCCCTCTCTTTCTCGCCCTCTGTTTCAGCCCCTCTGTTTCAGCCCCTCGGTTTCTCGCGCTCTCTTTCAGCCCCTCTATTTCTCGCCCTCTGTTTCAGCCCCTCTATTGTAGCCCCACTGTTTCAGCCCCTTTGTTTCAGCCACTATTTTCTCGCCCTCTGTTTCAGCCCCTCTGTTTCCGCCCCTCTGTTTCAGCCCCTCTGTTTCTCGCTCTCTGTTTCAGCCACTCTGTTTCCGCCCCTCTGTTTCAGCCCCTCTGTTTCAGCCCCTCTGTTTCTCGCCCTCTGTTTCAGCCCCTCTGTTTCTTGCCCTCTGTTTCAGCCACTCTGTTTCTCGCCCTCTGTTTCAGCCACTCTGTTTCTGGCCCTCTGTTTCAGCCCCTCTGTTTCTCGCTCTCTGTTTCAGCCCCTCTGTTTCCGCCCCTCTGTTTCAGCCCCTCTGTTTCTCGTCCTCTGTTTCAGCCCCTCTGTTTCTCGCCCTGTGTTTCAGCCTCTCTGTTTCTCGCCCTCTGTTTCAGCCCCACTGTTTCAGCCCCTCTGTTTCAGCCCCTCTGTTTCTCGCCCTCTGTTTCAGCCCCTCTGTTTCTCGCCCTCTGTATCAGGCGCTTTGTTTCAGCCCCTTTGTTTCAGCCCCACTTTTTCAGCCCCTCTGTTTCTCGCCCTCTGTTTCTCGCCCTCTGTTTCAGCCACTCTTTTTCTCGCCCTCCGTTTCAGCCCCTCTGTTTCAGCCCATCTGATTCAGCCTGTCTGATTCAGCCCCTCTGTTTCTCGCCCTCTGTTTCAGCCAATCTGTTTCAGCCCCTCTGTTTCTTGCCCTCTGTTTCAGCCCCTCTGTTTCTCGCCCTCTGTTTCAGCCCCTCTGTTTCTTGCCCTCTGTTTCAGCCCCTCTGTTTCTCGCCCTCTGTTTCAGTCCCTCTGTTTCGCGCACTCTGTTTCAGCCCCTTTGTTTCAGTCCCTCTGTTTCTCGCCCTCTGTTTCTGCCCGTCTGTTTCTCGCCCTCTGTTTCAGCCCCTCTGTTTCTCGCCCTCTGTTTCAGCCCCTCTGTTTCTCGCCCTCTGTTTCAGCCCCTCTGTTTCTCGCCCTCTGTTTCAGTCCCTCTGTTTCGCGCTCTCTGTTTCAGCCCCTCTGTTTCAGTCCCTCTGTTTCTCGCTCTCTGTTTCTGCCCGTCTGTTTCTCCCCCTCTGTTTCTTGCACTCTGTTTCTCGCCCTCTGTTTCCGCCCCTCTGATTCAGCCCCTCTGTTTCAGACCCTCTGAATCAGCCACTCTGATTCAGCCCCTCTGTTTCTGCCCCTCTGTTTCAGCCCCTCTGTTTCTCGCCCTCTGTTTCAGCCCCTCTGTTTCTCACCCTCTGTTTCAGCCCTTCTGTTTCAGCCCCTCTGTTTCTCGCCCTCTGTTTCAGCCCCTCTGTTGCTCGGCATTTGTTTCAGCCCCTCTGATTCAGCCCCTCTGTTTCTCACCCTCTGTTTCAGCCCCTCTGTTTCTCGTCTTCTGTTTCAGCCCCTCTGATACAGCCCCTCTGTTTCAGCCCCTCTGATTCAGCCCCTCTGATTCAGCCCCTCTGTTTCTCGCCCTCTGTTTCAGCCCCTCTGTTTCAGCCCTTCTGTTTCAGCCACTCGGTTTCAGCCCCTCTGTTTCTTGCCCTCTGTTTCAGCCCCTCTGTTTCTCGCCCTCTGTTTCAGCCCCTCTGTTTCTCGCCCTCTGTTTCAGCCCCTCTGTTTCGCACTCTCTGTTTCAGCCCCTCTGTTTCAGCCCCTCTGTTTCTCGCCCACTGTTTCTGCTCCTCTGTATCTCGCCCTCTGTTTTAGCCCCTCTGTTTCTAGCCCTCTGTTTCAGCCCCTCTGATTCAGCCCCTCTGTTTCAGCCCCTCTGAATCAGCCCCTCTGTTTCAGCCCCTCTGTTTCAGCCCCTCTGTTTCTCGCCCTCTGTTTCAGCCCCTCTGTTTCTCACCCTCTGTTTCAGCACCTCTGTTTCAGCCCCTCTGTTTCTCGCCCTCTGTTTCAGCACCTCTGTTTCTCGCCCTCTGTTTCAGCCCCTCTGATTCAGCCCCTCTGTTTCTCGCCCTCTGTTTCAGCCCCTCTGTTTCTCGCCATCTGTTTCAGCCACTCTGTTTCTCGCCCTCTGTTTCAGCCCCTCTGTTTCAGCCCCTCTGTTTCTGGCCCTCTGTTTCAGCCCCTCTGTTTCTCGCTCTCTGTTTCTGCCCCTCTGTTTCAGCCCCTCTGTTTCAGCCCCTCTGTTTCTCGCCCTCTGTTTCAGCCCCTCTGTTTCTTGCCCTCTGTTTCAGCCACTCTGTTTCTCGCCCTCTGTTTCAGCCTCTCTGTTTCTCGCCCTCTGTTTCAGCCCCTCTGTTTCAGCCCCTCTGTTTCAGCCCCTCTGTTTCTCGCCTTCTGTTTCAGCCCCTCTGATTCAGCCCCTCTGTTTCTCGCCCCCTGTTTCAGCCCCTCTGTTTCTCGCCCTCTGTTTCAGCCCCTCTGTTTCAGCCCCTCTGTTTCTCGCCCTCTGTTTCAGCCTCTCTGTTTCTCGCCCTCTGTTTCAGCCCCTCTGTTTCTCGCCCTCTGTTTCAGCCCCTCTGTTTCTCGCCCTCTGTTTCAGCCCCTCTGTTTCAGCCCCTCTGTTTCAGCCCCTCTCTTTCTCGCCCTCTGTTTCAGCCCCTCTGTTTCAGCCCCTCGGTTTCTCGCCCTCTCTTTCAGCCCCTCTATTTCTCGCCCTCTGTTTCAGCCCCTCTATTGTAGCCCCACTGTTTCAGCCCCTTTGTTTCAGCCACTATTTTCTCGCCCTCTGTTTCAGCCCCTCTGTTTCCGCCCCTCTGTTTCAGCCCCTCTGTTTCTCGCTCTCTGTTTCAGCCACTCTGTTTCCGCCCCTCTGTTTCAGCCCCTCTGTTTCAGCCCCTCTGTTTCTCGCCCTCTGTTTCAGCCCCTCTGTTTCTTGCCCTCTGTTTCAGCCACTCTGTTTCTCGCCCTCTGTTTCAGCCACTCTGTTTCTGGCCCTCTGTTTCAGCCCCTCTGTTTCTCGCTCTCTGTTTCAGCCACTCTGTTTCCGCCCCTCTGTTTCAGCCCCTCTGTTTCCGCCCCTCTGTTTCAGCCCCTCTGTTTCTCGCTCTCTGTTTCAGCCACTCTGTTTCCGCCCCTCTGTTTCAGCCCCTCTGTTTCAGCCCCTCTGTTTCTCGCCCTCTGTTTCAGCCCCTCTGTTTCTTGCCCTCTGTTTCAGCCACTCTGTTTCTCGCCCTCTGTTTCAGCCACTCTGTTTCTGGCCCTCTGTTTCAGCCCCTCTGTTTCTCGCTCTCTGTTTCAGCCCCTCTGTTTCCGCCCCTCTGTTTCAGCCCCTCTGTTTCAGCCCCTCTGTTTCTCGTCCTCTGTTTCAGCCCCTCTGTTTCTCGCCCTGTGTTTCAGCCTCTCTGTTTCTCGCCCTCTGTTTCAGCCCCACTGTTTCAGCCCCTCTGTTTCAGCCCCTCTGTTTCTCGCCCTCTGTTTCAGCCCCTCTGTTTCTCGCCCTCTGTATCAGGCGCTTTGTTTCAGCCCCTTTGTTTCAGCCCCACTTTTTCAGCCCCTCTGTTTCTCGCCCTCTGTTTCTCGCCCTCTGTTTCAGCCACTCTTTTTCTCGCCCTCCGTTTCAGCCCCTCTGTTTCAGCCCATCTGATTCAGCCTGTCTGATTCAGCCCCTCTGTTTCTCGCCCTCTGTTTCAGCCACTCTGTTTCAGCCCCTCTGTTTCTTGCGCTCTGTTTCAGCCCCTCTGTTTCTCGCCCTCTGTTTCAGCCCCTCTGTTTCTTGCCCTCTGTTTCAGCCCCTCTGTTTCTCGCCCTCTGTTTCAGTCCCTCTGTTTCGCGCTCTCTGTTTCAGCCCCTTTGTTTCAGTCCCTCTGTTTCTCGCCCTCTGTTTCTGCCCGTCTGTTTCTCGCCCTCTGTTTCAGCCCCTCTGTTTCTCGCCCTCTGTTTCAGCCCCTCTGTTTCTCGCCCTCTGTTTCAGCCCCTCTGTTTCTCGCCCTCTGTTTCAGTCCCTCTGTTTCGCGCTCTCTGTTTCAGCCCCTCTGTTTCAGTCCCTCTGTTTCTCGCTCTCTGTTTCTGCCCGTCTGTTTCTCGCCCTCTGTTTCAGCCCCTCTGTTTCTTGCCCTCTGTTTCTCGCCCTCTGTTTCCGCCCCTCTGATTCAGCCCCTCTGTTTCAGACCCTCTGAATCAGCCACTCTGATTCAGCCCCTCTGTTTCTGCCCCTCTGTTTCAGCCCCTCTGTTTCTCGCCCTCTGTTTCAGCCCCTCTGTTTCTCACCCTCTGTTTCAGCCCTTCTGTTCCAGCCCCTCTGTTTCTCGCCCTCTGTTTCAGCCCCTCTGTTGCTCGGCATTTGTTTCAGCCCCTCTGATTCAGCCCCTCTGTTTCTCACCCTCTGTTTCAGCCCCTCTGTTTCTCGCCCTCTTTTTCAGCCCCTCTATTTCTTGCCCTCTGTTTCAGCCCCTCTGTTTCAGCCCCTCTGTTTCAGCCCCTCTGTTTCTCGCCCTCTGTTTCAGCCCCTCTGATTCTCGCCCTCTGTTTCAGCCCCTCTGTTTCTCGCCCTCTGTTTCAGCCCCTTTATTTCTCACCCTCTGTTTCAGCCCCTCTGTTTCAGCCCCACTGTTTCAGCCCCTCTGTTTCAGCCCCTCTGTTTCTCGCCCTCTGTTTCAGCCCCTCTGTTTCTAGCCCTCCGTTTCAGCTCCTCTGTTTCTCGCCCTCTGTTTCAGCCCCTCTGTTTCAGACCCTCTGTTTCAGTCCCTCTGTTTCTCGCCCTCTGTTTCTCGCCCTCTGTTTCAGCCCCTCTGTTTCTCGCCCTCTGTTTCAGCCCCTCTGTTTCAGCCCCTCTGTTTCAGCCCCTCTGTTTCTCGCCCTCTGTTTCAGCCCCTCTGTTTCTTGCCCTCTGTTTCAGCCCCTCTGTTTCTCGCCCGCTGTTTCAGCCTCTCTGTTTCTCGCCCTCTGTTTCAGCCCCTCTGTTTCAGCCCCTCTGATTCAGCTCCTCTGTTTCAGCCCCTCTGTTTCTCGCCCTCTGTTTCAGCCCCTCTGATTCAGCCCCTCTGTTTCAGCCCCTCTATTTCAGCCCCTCTGTTTCAGCCCCACTGTTTCAGGCTCTCTGTTTCAGCCCCTCTGTTTCAGCCCCTCTGTTTCAGCCCCTCTGATTCAGTCCCTTAGTTTCTCGCCCTCTGTTTCAGCCCCTCTGTTTCAGCCCCTCTGATTCAGCCCCTCTGATTCAGCCCCTCTGTTTCTCGCCCTCTGTTTCAGCCACTCTGTTTCAGCCCCTCTGTTTCTCGCCCTCTGTTTCTGCCCCTCTGATTCAGCCCCTCTGTTTCACCCCCTCTGTTTCTTGCCCTCTGTTTCAGCCCCTCTGTTTCAGCCCCTCTGTTTCAGCCCCTCCGATTCAGCCCCTCTGTTTCAGCCCCTCTGTTTCTGCCCCTCTGTTTCAGCCCCTCTGTTTCTCGCCCTTTGTTTCAGCCCCTCTGTTTCTCGCCCTCTGTTTCTCGCCCTCTGTTTCAGCCCCTCTGTTTCAGCCCCTCTGTTTCTCGCCCTCTGTTTCAGCCCCTCTGTTTCAGCCCCTCTGTTTCAGCCCCTCTGTTTCTCGCCCTCTGTTTCAGCCCCTCTGTTTCTTGCCCTCTGTTTCAGCCCCTCTGTTTCAGCCCCTTTGTTTATCGCCCTCTGTTTTAGCCCCTCTGTTTCGCGCCCTCTGTTTCAGCCCCTCTGTTTCGCACTCTCGGTTTCAGCACCTCTGTTTCAGCCCCTCTGTTTCAGACCCTCTGTTTCAGTCCCTCTGTTTCTCGCCCTCTGTTTCTCGCCCTCTGTTTCAGCCCCTCTGTTTCTCGCCCTCTGTTTCAGCCCCTCTGTTTCAGCCCCTCTGTTTCAGCCCCTCTGATTCAGCCCCTCTGTTTCAGCCCCTCTGTTTCTCGCCCTCTGTTTCAGCCTCTCTGTTTCTCGCCCTCTGTTTCAGCCCCTCTGTTTCTCGCCCTCTGTTTCAGCCCCTCTGTTTCTCGCCCTCTGTTTCAGCCCCTCTGTTTCAGCCCCTCTGTTTCAGCCCCTCTCTTTCTCGCCCTCTGTTTCAGCCCCTCTGTTTCAGCCCCTCGGTTTCTCGCGCTCTCTTTCAGCCCCTCTATTTCTCGCCCTCTGTTTCAGCCCCTCTATTGTAGCCCCACTGTTTCAGCCCCTTTGTTTCAGCCACTATTTTCTCGCCCTCTGTTTCAGCCCCTCTGTTTCCGCCCCTCTGTTTCAGCCCCTCTGTTTCTCGCTCTCTGTTTCAGCCACTCTGTTTCCGCCCCTCTGTTTCAGCCCCTCTGTTTCAGCCCCTCTGTTTCTCGCCCTCTGTTTCAGCCCCTCTGTTTCTTGCCCTCTGTTTCAGCCACTCTGTTTCTCGCCCTCTGTTTCAGCCACTCTGTTTCTGGCCCTCTGTTTCAGCCCCTCTGTTTCTCGCTCTCTGTTTCAGCCCCTCTGTTTCCGCCCCTCTGTTTCAGCCCCTCTGTTTCTCGTCCTCTGTTTCAGCCCCTCTGTTTCTCGCCCTGTGTTTCAGCCTCTCTGTTTCTCGCCCTCTGTTTCAGCCCCACTGTTTCAGCCCCTCTGTTTCAGCCCCTCTGTTTCTCGCCCTCTGTTTCAGCCCCTCTGTTTCTCGCCCTCTGTATCAGGCGCTTTGTTTCAGCCCCTTTGTTTCAGCCCCACTTTTTCAGCCCCTCTGTTTCTCGCCCTCTGTTTCTCGCCCTCTGTTTCAGCCACTCTTTTTCTCGCCCTCCGTTTCAGCCCCTCTGTTTCAGCCCATCTGATTCAGCCTGTCTGATTCAGCCCCTCTGTTTCTCGCCCTCTGTTTCAGCCAATCTGTTTCAGCCCCTCTGTTTCTTGCCCTCTGTTTCAGCCCCTCTGTTTCTCGCCCTCTGTTTCAGCCCCTCTGTTTCTTGCCCTCTGTTTCAGCCCCTCTGTTTCTCGCCCTCTGTTTCAGTCCCTCTGTTTCGCGCACTCTGTTTCAGCCCCTTTGTTTCAGTCCCTCTGTTTCTCGCCCTCTGTTTCTGCCCGTCTGTTTCTCGCCCTCTGTTTCAGCCCCTCTGTTTCTCGCCCTCTGTTTCAGCCCCTCTGTTTCTCGCCCTCTGTTTCAGCCCCTCTGTTTCTCGCCCTCTGTTTCAGTCCCTCTGTTTCGCGCTCTCTGTTTCAGCCCCTCTGTTTCAGTCCCTCTGTTTCTCGCTCTCTGTTTCTGCCCGTCTGTTTCTCCCCCTCTGTTTCTTGCACTCTGTTTCTCGCCCTCTGTTTCCGCCCCTCTGATTCAGCCCCTCTGTTTCAGACCCTCTGAATCAGCCACTCTGATTCAGCCCCTCTGTTTCTGCCCCTCTGTTTCAGCCCCTCTGTTTCTCGCCCTCTGTTTCAGCCCCTCTGTTTCTCACCCTCTGTTTCAGCCCTTCTGTTTCAGCCCCTCTGTTTCTCGCCCTCTGTTTCAGCCCCTCTGTTGCTCGGCATTTGTTTCAGCCCCTCTGATTCAGCCCCTCTGTTTCTCACCCTCTGTTTCAGCCCCTCTGTTTCTCGTCTTCTGTTTCAGCCCCTCTGATACAGCCCCTCTGTTTCAGCCCCTCTGATTCAGCCCCTCTGATTCAGCCCCTCTGTTTCTCGCCCTCTGTTTCAGCCCCTCTGTTTCAGCCCTTCTGTTTCAGCCACTCGGTTTCAGCCCCTCTGTTTCTTGCCCTCTGTTTCAGCCCCTCTGTTTCTCGCCCTCTGTTTCAGCCCCTCTGTTTCTCGCCCTCTGTTTCAGCCCCTCTGTTTCGCACTCTCTGTTTCAGCCCCTCTGTTTCAGCCCCTCTGTTTCTCGCCCACTGTTTCTGCTCCTCTGTATCTCGCCCTCTGTTTTAGCCCCTCTGTTTCTAGCCCTCTGTTTCAGCCCCTCTGATTCAGCCCCTCTGTTTCAGCCCCTCTGAATCAGCCCCTCTGTTTCAGCCCCTCTGTTTCAGCCCCTCTGTTTCTCGCCCTCTGTTTCAGCCCCTCTGTTTCTCACCCTCTGTTTCAGCACCTCTGTTTCAGCCCCTCTGTTTCTCGCCCTCTGTTTCAGCACCTCTGTTTCTCGCCCTCTGTTTCAGCCCCTCTGATTCAGCCCCTCTGTTTCTCGCCCTCTGTTTCAGCCCCTCTGTTTCTCGCCATCTGTTTCAGCCACTCTGTTTCTCGCACTCTGTTTCAGCCCCTCTGTTTCAGCCCCTCTGTTTCTGGCCCTCTGTTTCAGCCCCTCTGTTTCTCGCTCTCTGTTTCTGCCCCTCTGTTTCAGCCCCTCTGTTTCAGCCCCTCTGTTTCTCGCCCTCTGTTTCAGCCCCTCTGTTTCTTGCCCTCTGTTTCAGCCACTCTGTTTCTCGCCCTCTGTTTCAGCCTCTCTGTTTCTCGCCCTCTGTTTCAGCCCCTCTGTTTCAGCCCCTCTGTTTCAGCCACTCTGTTTCTCGCCTTCTGTTTCAGCCCCTCTGATTCAGCCCCTCTGTTTCTCGCCCCCTGTTTCAGCCCCTCTGTTTCTCGCCCTCTGTTTCAGCCCCTCTGTTTCAGCCCCTCTGTTTCTCGCCCTCTGTTTCAGCCTCTCTGTTTCTCGCCCTCTGTTTCAGCCCCTCTGTTTCTCGCCCTCTGTTTCAGCCCCTCTGTTTCTCGCCCTCTGTTTCAGCCCCTCTGTTTCAGCCCCTCTGTTTCAGCCCCTCTCTTTCTCGCCCTCTGTTTCAGCCCCTCTGTTTCAGCCCCTCGGTTTCTCGCCCTCTCTTTCAGCCCCTCTATTTCTCGCCCTCTGTTTCAGCCCCTCTATTGTAGCCCCACTGTTTCAGCCCCTTTGTTTCAGCCACTATTTTCTCGCCCTCTGTTTCAGCCCCTCTGTTTCCGCCCCTCTGTTTCAGCCCCTCTGTTTCTCGCTCTCTGTTTCAGCCACTCTGTTTCCGCCCCTCTGTTTCAGCCCCTCTGTTTCAGCCCCTCTGTTTCTCGCCCTCTGTTTCAGCCCCTCTGTTTCTTGCCCTCAGTTTCAGCCACTCTGTTTCTCGCCCTCTGTTTCAGCCACTCTGTTTCTGGCCCTCTGTTTCAGCCCCTCTGTTTCTCGCTCTCTGTTTCAGCCACTCTGTTTCCGCCCCTCTGTTTCAGCCCCTCTGTTTCCGCCCCTCTGTTTCAGCCCCTCTGTTTCTCGCTCTCTGTTTCAGCCACTCTGTTTCCGCCCCTCTGTTTCAGCCCCTCTGTTTCAGCCCCTCTGTTTCTCGCCCTCTGTTTCAGCCCCTCTGTTTCTTGCCCTCTGTTTCAGCCACTCTGTTTCTCGCCCTCTGTTTCAGCCACTCTGTTTCTGGCCCTCTGTTTCAGCCCCTCTGTTTCTCGCTCTCTGTTTCAGCCCCTCTGTTTCCGCCCCTCTGTTTCAGCCCCTCTGTTTCAGCCCCTCTGTTTCTCGTCCTCTGTTTCAGCCCCTCTGTTTCTCGCCCTGTGTTTCAGCCTCTCTGTTTCTCGCCCTCTGTTTCAGCCCCACTGTTTCAGCCCCTCTGTTTCAGCCCCTCTGTTTCTCGCCCTCTGTTTCAGCCCCTCTGTTTCTCGCCCTCTGTATCAGGCGCTTTGTTTCAGCCCCTTTGTTTCAGCCCCACTTTTTCAGCCCCTCTGTTTCTCGCCCTCTGTTTCTCGCCCTCTGTTTCAGCCACTCTTTTTCTCGCCCCCCGTTTCAGCCCCTCTGTTTCAGCCCATCTGATTCAGCCTGTCTGATTCAGCCCCTCTGTTTCTCGCCCTCTGTTTCAGCCACTCTGTTTCAGCCCCTCTGTTTCTTGCGCTCTGTTTCAGCCCCTCTGTTTCTCGCCCTCTGTTTCAGCCCCTCTGTTTCTTGCCCTCTGTTTCAGCCCCTCTGTTTCTCGCCCTCTGTTTCAGTCCCTCTGTTTCGCGCTCTCTGTTTCAGCCCCTTTGTTTCAGTCCCTCTGTTTCTCGCCCTCTGTTTCTGCCCGTCTGTTTCTCGCCCTCTGTTTCAGCCCCTCTGTTTCTCGCCCTCTGTTTCAGCCCCTCTGTTTCTCGCCCTCTGTTTCAGCCCCTCTGTTTCTCGCCCTCTGTTTCAGTCCCTCTGTTTCGCGCTCTCTGTTTCAGCCCCTCTGTTTCAGTCCCTCTGTTTCTCGCTCTCTGTTTCTGCCCGTCTGTTTCTCGCCCTCTGTTTCAGCCCCTCTGTTTCTTGCCCTCTGTTTCTCGCCCTCTGTTTCCGCCCCTCTGATTCAGCCCCTCTGTTTCAGACCCTCTGAATCAGCCACTCTGATTCAGCCCCTCTGTTTCTGCCCCTCTGTTTCAGCCCCTCTGTTTCTCGCCCTCTGTTTCAGCCCCTCTGTTTCTCACCCTCTGTTTCAGCCCTTCTGTTCCAGCCCCTCTGTTTCTCGCCCTCTGTTTCAGCCCCTCTGTTGCTCGGCATTTGTTTCAGCCCCTCTGATTCAGCCCCTCTGTTTCTCACCCTCTGTTTCAGCCCCTCTGTTTCTCGCCCTCTTTTTCAGCCCCTCTATTTCTTGCCCTCTGTTTCAGCCCCTCTGTTTCAGCCCCTCTGTTTCAGCCCCTCTGTTTCTCGCCCTCTGTTTCAGCCCCTCTGATTCTCGCCCTCTGTTTCAGCCCCTCTGTTTCTCGCCCTCTGTTTCAGCCCCTTTATTTCTCACCCTCTGTTTCAGCCCCTCTGTTTCAGCCCCACTGTTTCAGCCCCTCTGTTTCAGCCCCTCTGTTTCTCGCCCTCTGTTTCAGCCCCTCTGTTTCTAGCCCTCCGTTTCAGCTCCTCTGTTTCTCGCCCTCTGTTTCAGCCCCTCTGTTTCAGACCCTCTGTTTCAGTCCCTCTGTTTCTCGCCCTCTGTTTCTCGCCCTCTGTTTCAGCCCCTCTGTTTCTCGCCCTCTGTTTCAGCCCCTCTGTTTCAGCCCCTCTGTTTCAGCCCCTCTGTTTCTCGCCCTCTGTTTCAGCCCCTCTGTTTCTTGCCCTCTGTTTCAGCCCCTCTGTTTCTCGCCCGCTGTTTCAGCCTCTCTGTTTCTCGCCCTCTGTTTCAGCCCCTCTGTTTCAGCCCCTCTGATTCAGCTCCTCTGTTTCAGCCCCTCTGTTTCTCGCCCTCTGTTTCAGCCCCTCTGATTCAGCCCCTCTGTTTCAGCCCCTCTATTTCAGCCCCTCTGTTTCAGCCCCACTGTTTCAGGCTCTCTGTTTCAGCCCCTCTGTTTCAGCCCCTCTGTTTCAGCCCCTCTGATTCAGTCCCTTAGTTTCTCGCCCTCTGTTTCAGCCCCTCTGTTTCAGCCCCTCTGATTCAGCCCCTCTGATTCAGCCCCTCTGTTTCTCGCCCTCTGTTTCAGCCACTCTGTTTCAGCCCCTCTGTTTCTCGCCCTCTGTTTCTGCCCCTATGATTCAGCCCCTCTGTTTCACCCCCTCTGTTTCTTGCCCTCTGTTTCAGCCCCTCTGTTTCAGCCCCTCTGTTTCAGCCCCTCCGATTCAGCCCCTCTGTTTCAGCCCCTCTGTTTCTGCCCCTCTGTTTCAGCCCCTCTGTTTCTCGCCCTTTGTTTCAGCCCCTCTGTTTCTCGCCCTCTGTTTCTCGCCCTCTGTTTCAGCCCCTCTGTTTCAGCCCCTCTGTTTCTCGCCCTCTGTTTCAGCCCCTCTGTTTCTTGCCCTCTGTTTCAGCCCCTCTGTTTCAGCCCCTCTGTTTCAGCCCCTCTGTTTCTCGCCCTCTGTTTCTGCCCCTCTGTTTCTCGCCCTCTGTTTCAGCCCCTCTGTTTCTCGTCTTCTGTTTCAGCCCCTCTGATACAGCCCCTCTGTTTCAGCCCCTCTGATTCAGCCCCTCTGATTCAGCCCCTCTGTTTCTCGCCCTCTGTTTCAGCCCCTATGTTTCAGCCCTTCTGGTTCAGCCACTCGGTTTCAGCCCCTCTGTTTCTTGCCCTCTGTTTCAGCCCCTCTGTTTCTCGCCCTCTGTTTCAGCCCCTCTGTTTCTCGCCCTCTGTTTCAGCTCCTCTGTTTCGCACTCTCTGTTTCAGCCCCTCTGTTTCAGCCCCTCTGTTTCTCGCCCTCTGTTTCTGCTCCTCTGTATCTCGCCCTCTGTTTTAGCCCCTCTGTTTCTAGCCCTCTGTTTCAGCCCCTCTGATTCAGCCCCTCTGTTTCAGCCCATCTGAATCAGCCCCTCTGTTTCAGCCCCTCTGTTTCAGCCCCTCTGTTTCTCGCCCTCTGTTTCAGCCCCTCTGTTTCTACCCTCTGTTTCAGCACCTCTGTTTCAGCCCCTCTGTTTCTCGCCCTCTGTTTCAGCCCCTCTGTTTCTCGCCATCTGTTTCAGCCCCTCTGTTTCTCGCCCTCTGTTTCAGCCGCTCTGTTTCAGCCCCTCTGTTTCAGCCCCTCTGTTTCTCGCCCTCTGTTTCAGCACCTCTGTTTCTCGCCCTCTGTTTCAGCCTCTCTGTTTCTCGCCCTCTGTTTCAGCCCCTCTGTTTCAGCCCCTCTGATTCAGCCCCTCTGTTTCAGCCCCTCTGATTCAGCCCCTCTGTTTCAGCCCCTCTGATTCAGTACCTTCGTTTCTCGCCCTCTGTTTCAGCCCCTCTGTTTCAGCCCCTCTATTTCAGCCCCTGTGTTTCAGCCCCTCTGTTTCAGGCTCTCTGTTTCAGCCCGTCTGTTTCAGCCCCTCTGTTTCAGCCCCTCTGATTCAGTCCCTTAGTTTCTCGCCCTCTGTTTCAGCCCTCAGTTTCAGCCCCTCTGATTCAGCCCCTCTGATTCAGCCCCTCTGTTTCTCGCCCTCTGTTTCAGCCCCTCTGTTTCAGCCCCTCTGATTCAGCCCCTCTGATTCAGCCCCTCTGTTTCTCGCCCTCTGTTTCTGCCCCTCTGTTTCAGCCCCTCTGTTTCAGCCCCTCTGTTTCTTGCCCGCTGTTTCAGCCCCTCTGTTTCAGCCCCTCTGTTTCAGCCCCTCCGATTCAGCCCCTCTGTTTCAGCCCCTCTGTTTCTGCCCCTCTGTTTCAGCCCCTCTGTTTCAGCCCCTCTGTTTCTTGCCCGCTGTTTCAGCCCCTCTGTTTCAGCCCCGCTGTTTCAGCCCCTCCGATTCAGCCCCTCTGTTTCAGCCCCTCTGTTTCTGCCCCTCTGTTTCCGCCCCTCTGTTTCTCGCCCTTTGTTTCAGCCCCTCTGTTTCTCGCCCTCTGTTTCAGCCCCTCTGTTTCAGCCCCTCTGTTTCAGCCCCTCTGTTTCTCGCCCTCTGTTTCAGCCCCTCTGTTTCTTGCCCTCTGTTTCAGCCCCTCTGTTTCTGCCCCTCTGTTTCTCGCCCTCTGTTTCAGCCCGTCTGTTTCTCGCCTTCTCTTTCAGCCCCTCTGATTCAGCCCCTCTGTTTCAGACCCACTGTTTCAGCCCCTCTGATTCAGCCCCTCTGTTTCTCGCCCTCTGTTTCAGCCCCTCTGTTTCAGCCCTTCTGTTGCAGCCACTCGGTTTCAGCCCCTCTGTTTCTTGCCCTCTGTTTCAGCCCCTCTGTTTATCGCCCTCTGTTTTAGCCCCTCTGTTTCTCGCCCTCTGTTTCAGCCCCTCTGTTTCGCACTCTCGGTTTCAGCACCTCTGTTTCAGCCCCTCTGTTTCAGCCTCTCCGATTCAGCCCCTCTGTTTCAGCCGCTCTGTTTCAGCCCGTCTGTTTCAGCCCCTCTGTTTCAGCCCCTCTGATTCAGTCCCTTAGTTTCTCGCCCTCTGTTTCAGCCCCTCTGTTTCAGCCCCTCTGATTCAGCCCCTCTGATTCAGCCCCTCTGATTCAGCCCCTCTGATTCAGCCCCTCTGTTTCTCGCCCTCTGTTTCAGCCCCTATGTTTCAGCCCTTCTGGTTCAGCCACTCGGTTTCAGCCCCTCTGTTTCTTGCCCTCTGTTTCAGCCCCTCTGTTTCTCGCCCTCTGTTTCAGCCCCTCTGTTTCTCGCCCTCTGTTTCAGCTCCTCTGTTTCGCACTCTCTGTTTCAGCCCCTCTGTTTCAGCCCCTCTGTTTCTCGCCCTCTGTTTCTGCTCCTCTGTATCTCGCCCTCTGTTTTAGCCCCTCTGTTTCTAGCCCTCTGTTTCAGCCCCTCTGATTCAGCCCCTCTGTTTCAGCCCATCTGAATCAGCCCCTCTGTTTCAGCCCCTCTGTTTCAGCCCCTCTGTTTCTCGCCCTCTGTTTCAGCCCCTCTGTTTCTACCCTCTGTTTCAGCACCTCTGTTTCAGCCCCTCTGTTTCTCGCCCTCTGTTTCAGCCCCTCTGTTTCTCGCCATCTGTTTCAGCCCCTCTGTTTCTCGCCCTCTGTTTCAGCCGCTCTGTTTCAGCCCCTCTGTTTCAGCCCCTCTGTTTCTCGCCCTCTGTTTCAGCACCTCTGTTTCTCGCCCTCTGTTTCAGCCTCTCTGTTTCTCGCCCTCTGTTTCAGCCCCTCTGTTTCAGCCCCTCTGATTCAGCCCCTCTGTTTCAGCCCCTCTGATTCAGCCCCTCTGTTTCAGCCCCTCTGATTCAGTACCTTCGTTTCTCGCCCTCTGTTTCAGCCCCTCTGTTTCAGCCCCTCTATTTCAGCCCCTGTGTTTCAGCCCCTCTGTTTCAGGCTCTCTGTTTCAGCCCGTCTGTTTCAGCCCCTCTGTTTCAGCCCCTCTGATTCAGTCCCTTAGTTTCTCGCCCTCTGTTTCAGCCCTCAGTTTCAGCCCCTCTGATTCAGCCCCTCTGATTCAGCCCCTCTGTTTCTCGCCCTCTGTTTCAGCCCCTCTGTTTCAGCCCCTCTGATTCAGCCCCTCTGATTCAGCCCCTCTGTTTCTCGCCCTCTGTTTCTGCCCCTCTGTTTCAGCCCCTCTGTTTCAGCCCCTCTGTTTCTTGCCCGCTGTTTCAGCCCCTCTGTTTCAGCCCCTCTGTTTCAGCCCCTCCGATTCAGCCCCTCTGTTTCAGCCCCTCTGTTTCTGCCCCTCTGTTTCAGCCCCTCTGTTTCAGCCCCTCTGTTTCTTGCCCGCTGTTTCAGCCCCTCTGTTTCAGCCCCGCTGTTTCAGCCCCTCCGATTCAGCCCCTCTGTTTCAGCCCCTCTGTTTCTGCCCCTCTGTTTCCGCCCCTCTGTTTCTCGCCCTTTGTTTCAGCCCCTCTGTTTCTCGCCCTCTGTTTCAGCCCCTCTGTTTCAGCCCCTCTGTTTCAGCCCCTCTGTTTCTCGCCCTCTGTTTCAGCCCCTCTGTTTCTTGCCCTCTGTTTCAGCCCCTCTGTTTCTGCCCCTCTGTTTCTCGCCCTCTGTTTCAGCCCGTCTGTTTCTCGCCTTCTCTTTCAGCCCCTCTGTTTCAGCCCCTCTGTTTCTGCCCCTCTGTTTCAGCCCTTCTGTTCCAGCCCCTCTGTTTCTCGCCCTCTGTTTCAGCCCCTCTGTTGCTCGGCATTTGTTTCAGCCCCTCTGATTCAGCCCCTCTGTTTCTCACCCTCTGTTTCAGCCCCTCTGTTTCTCGCCCTCTTTTTCAGCCCCTCTATTTCTTGCCCTCTGTTTCAGCCCCTCTGTTTCAGCCCCTCTGTTTCAGCCCCTCTGTTTCTCGCCCTCTGTTTCAGCCCCTCTGATTCTCGCCCTCTGTTTCAGCCCCTCTGTTTCTCGCCCTCTGTTTCAGCCCCTTTATTTCTCACCCTCTGTTTCAGCCCCTCTGTTTCAGCCCCACTGTTTCAGCCCCTCTGTTTCAGCCCCTCTGTTTCTCGCCCTCTGTTTCAGCCCCTCTGTTTCTAGCCCTCCGTTTCAGCTCCTCTGTTTCTCGCCCTCTGTTTCAGCCCCTCTGTTTCAGACCCTCTGTTTCAGTCCCTCTGTTTCTCGCCCTCTGTTTCTCGCCCTCTGTTTCAGCCCCTCTGTTTCTCGCCCTCTGTTTCAGCCCCTCTGTTTCAGCCCCTCTGTTTCAGCCCCTCTGTTTCTCGCCCTCTGTTTCAGCCCCTCTGTTTCTTGCCCTCTGTTTCAGCCCCTCTGTTTCTCGCCCGCTGTTTCAGCCTCTCTGTTTCTCGCCCTCTGTTTCAGCCCCTCTGTTTCAGCCCCTCTGATTCAGCTCCTCTGTTTCAGCCCCTCTGTTTCTCGCCCTCTGTTTCAGCCCCTCTGATTCAGCCCCTCTGTTTCAGCCCCTCTATTTCAGCCCCTCTGTTTCAGCCCCACTGTTTCAGGCTCTCTGTTTCAGCCCCTCTGTTTCAGCCCCTCTGTTTCAGCCCCTCTGATTCAGTCCCTTAGTTTCTCGCCCTCTGTTTCAGCCCCTCTGTTTCAGCCCCTCTGATTCAGCCCCTCTGATTCAGCCCCTCTGTTTCTCGCCCTCTGTTTCAGCCACTCTGTTTCAGCCCCTCTGTTTCTCGCCCTCTGTTTCTGCCCCTATGATTCAGCCCCTCTGTTTCACCCCCTCTGTTTCTTGCCCTCTGTTTCAGCCCCTCTGTTTCAGCCCCTCTGTTTCAGCCCCTCCGATTCAGCCCCTCTGTTTCAGCCCCTCTGTTTCTGCCCCTCTGTTTCAGCCCCTCTGTTTCTCGCCCTTTGTTTCAGCCCCTCTGTTTCTCGCCCTCTGTTTCTCGCCCTCTGTTTCAGCCCCTCTGTTTCAGCCCCTCTGTTTCTCGCCCTCTGTTTCAGCCCCTCTGTTTCTTGCCCTCTGTTTCAGCCCCTCTGTTTCAGCCCCTCTGTTTCAGCCCCTCTGTTTCTCGCCCTCTGTTTCTGCCCCTCTGTTTCTCGCCCTCTGTTTCAGCCCCTCTGTTTCTCGTCTTCTGTTTCAGCCCCTCTGATACAGCCCCTCTGTTTCAGCCCCTCTGATTCAGCCCCTCTGATTCAGCCCCTCTGTTTCTCGCCCTCTGTTTCAGCCCCTATGTTTCAGCCCTTCTGGTTCAGCCACTCGGTTTCAGCCCCTCTGTTTCTTGCCCTCTGTTTCAGCCCCTCTGTTTCTCGCCCTCTGTTTCAGCCCCTCTGTTTCTCGCCCTCTGTTTCAGCTCCTCTGTTTCGCACTCTCTGTTTCAGCCCCTCTGTTTCAGCCCCTCTGTTTCTCGCCCTCTGTTTCTGCTCCTCTGTATCTCGCCCTCTGTTTTAGCCCCTCTGTTTCTAGCCCTCTGTTTCAGCCCCTCTGATTCAGCCCCTCTGTTTCAGCCCATCTGAATCAGCCCCTCTGTTTCAGCCCCTCTGTTTCAGCCCCTCTGTTTCTCGCCCTCTGTTTCAGCCCCTCTGTTTCTACCCTCTGTTTCAGCACCTCTGTTTCAGCCCCTCTGTTTCTCGCCCTCTGTTTCAGCCCCTCTGTTTCTCGCCATCTGTTTCAGCCCCTCTGTTTCTCGCCCTCTGTTTCAGCCGCTCTGTTTCAGCCCCTCTGTTTCAGCCCCTCTGTTTCTCGCCCTCTGTTTCAGCACCTCTGTTTCTCGCCCTCTGTTTCAGCCTCTCTGTTTCTCGCCCTCTGTTTCAGCCCCTCTGTTTCAGCCCCTCTGATTCAGCCCCTCTGTTTCAGCCCCTCTGATTCAGCCCCTCTGTTTCAGCCCCTCTGATTCAGTACCTTCGTTTCTCGCCCTCTGTTTCAGCCCCTCTGTTTCAGCCCCTCTATTTCAGCCCCTGTGTTTCAGCCCCTCTGTTTCAGGCTCTCTGTTTCAGCCCGTCTGTTTCAGCCCCTCTGTTTCAGCCCCTCTGATTCAGTCCCTTAGTTTCTCGCCCTCTGTTTCAGCCCTCAGTTTCAGCCCCTCTGATTCAGCCCCTCTGATTCAGCCCCTCTGTTTCTCGCCCTCTGTTTCAGCCCCTCTGTTTCAGCCCCTCTGATTCAGCCCCTCTGATTCAGCCCCTCTGTTTCTCGCCCTCTGTTTCTGCCCCTCTGTTTCAGCCCCTCTGTTTCAGCCCCTCTGTTTCTTGCCCGCTGTTTCAGCCCCTCTGTTTCAGCCCCTCTGTTTCAGCCCCTCCGATTCAGCCCCTCTGTTTCAGCCCCTCTGTTTCTGCCCCTCTGTTTCAGCCCCTCTGTTTCAGCCCCTCTGTTTCTTGCCCGCTGTTTCAGCCCCTCTGTTTCAGCCCCGCTGTTTCAGCCCCTCCGATTCAGCCCCTCTGTTTCAGCCCCTCTGTTTCTGCCCCTCTGTTTCCGCCCCTCTGTTTCTCGCCCTTTGTTTCAGCCCCTCTGTTTCTCGCCCTCTGTTTCAGCCCCTCTGTTTCAGCCCCTCTGTTTCAGCCCCTCTGTTTCTCGCCCTCTGTTTCAGCCCCTCTGTTTCTTGCCCTCTGTTTCAGCCCCTCTGTTTCTGCCCCTCTGTTTCTCGCCCTCTGTTTCAGCCCGTCTGTTTCTCGCCTTCTCTTTCAGCCCCTCTGATTCAGCCCCTCTGTTTCAGACCCACTGTTTCAGCCCCTCTGATTCAGCCCCTCTGTTTCTCGCCCTCTGTTTCAGCCCCTCTGTTTCAGCCCTTCTGTTGCAGCCACTCGGTTTCAGCCCCTCTGTTTCTTGCCCTCTGTTTCAGCCCCTCTGTTTATCGCCCTCTGTTTTAGCCCCTCTGTTTCTCGCCCTCTGTTTCAGCCCCTCTGTTTCGCACTCTCGGTTTCAGCACCTCTGTTTCAGCCCCTCTGTTTCAGCCTCTCCGATTCAGCCCCTCTGTTTCAGCCGCTCTGTTTCAGCCCGTCTGTTTCAGCCCCTCTGTTTCAGCCCCTCTGATTCAGTCCCTTAGTTTCTCGCCCTCTGTTTCAGCCCCTCTGTTTCAGCCCCTCTGATTCAGCCCCTCTGATTCAGCCCCTCTGATTCAGCCCCTCTGATTCAGCCCCTCTGTTTCTCGCCCTCTGTTTCAGCCCCTATGTTTCAGCCCTTCTGGTTCAGCCACTCGGTTTCAGCCCCTCTGTTTCTTGCCCTCTGTTTCAGCCCCTCTGTTTCTCGCCCTCTGTTTCAGCCCCTCTGTTTCTCGCCCTCTGTTTCAGCTCCTCTGTTTCGCACTCTCTGTTTCAGCCCCTCTGTTTCAGCCCCTCTGTTTCTCGCCCTCTGTTTCTGCTCCTCTGTATCTCGCCCTCTGTTTTAGCCCCTCTGTTTCTAGCCCTCTGTTTCAGCCCCTCTGATTCAGCCCCTCTGTTTCAGCCCATCTGAATCAGCCCCTCTGTTTCAGCCCCTCTGTTTCAGCCCCTCTGTTTCTCGCCCTCTGTTTCAGCCCCTCTGTTTCTACCCTCTGTTTCAGCACCTCTGTTTCAGCCCCTCTGTTTCTCGCCCTCTGTTTCAGCCCCTCTGTTTCTCGCCATCTGTTTCAGCCCCTCTGTTTCTCGCCCTCTGTTTCAGCCGCTCTGTTTCAGCCCCTCTGTTTCAGCCCCTCTGTTTCTCGCCCTCTGTTTCAGCACCTCTGTTTCTCGCCCTCTGTTTCAGCCTCTCTGTTTCTCGCCCTCTGTTTCAGCCCCTCTGTTTCAGCCCCTCTGATTCAGCCCCTCTGTTTCAGCCCCTCTGATTCAGCCCCTCTGTTTCAGCCCCTCTGATTCAGTACCTTCGTTTCTCGCCCTCTGTTTCAGCCCCTCTGTTTCAGCCCCTCTATTTCAGCCCCTGTGTTTCAGCCCCTCTGTTTCAGGCTCTCTGTTTCAGCCCGTCTGTTTCAGCCCCTCTGTTTCAGCCCCTCTGATTCAGTCCCTTAGTTTCTCGCCCTCTGTTTCAGCCCTCAGTTTCAGCCCCTCTGATTCAGCCCCTCTGATTCAGCCCCTCTGTTTCTCGCCCTCTGTTTCAGCCCCTCTGTTTCAGCCCCTCTGATTCAGCCCCTCTGATTCAGCCCCTCTGTTTCTCGCCCTCTGTTTCTGCCCCTCTGTTTCAGCCCCTCTGTTTCAGCCCCTCTGTTTCTTGCCCGCTGTTTCAGCCCCTCTGTTTCAGCCCCTCTGTTTCAGCCCCTCCGATTCAGCCCCTCTGTTTCAGCCCCTCTGTTTCTGCCCCTCTGTTTCAGCCCCTCTGTTTCAGCCCCTCTGTTTCTTGCCCGCTGTTTCAGCCCCTCTGTTTCAGCCCCGCTGTTTCAGCCCCTCCGATTCAGCCCCTCTGTTTCAGCCCCTCTGTTTCTGCCCCTCTGTTTCCGCCCCTCTGTTTCTCGCCCTTTGTTTCAGCCCCTCTGTTTCTCGCCCTCTGTTTCAGCCCCTCTGTTTCAGCCCCTCTGTTTCAGCCCCTCTGTTTCTCGCCCTCTGTTTCAGCCCCTCTGTTTCTTGCCCTCTGTTTCAGCCCCTCTGTTTCTGCCCCTCTGTTTCTCGCCCTCTGTTTCAGCCCGTCTGTTTCTCGCCTTCTCTTTCAGCCCCTCTGATTCAGCCCCTCTGTTTCAGACCCACTGTTTCAGCCCCTCTGATTCAGCCCCTCTGTTTCTCGCCCTCTGTTTCAGCCCCTCTGTTTCAGCCCTTCTGTTGCAGCCACTCGGTTTCAGCCCCTCTGTTTCTTGCCCTCTGTTTCAGCCCCTCTGTTTATCGCCCTCTGTTTTAGCCCCTCTGTTTCTCGCCCTCTGTTTCAGCCCCTCTGTTTCGCACTCTCGGTTTCAGCACCTCTGTTTCAGCCCCTCTGTTTCAGCCTCTCCGATTCAGCCCCTCTGTTTCAGCCGCTCTGTTTCAGCCCGTCTGTTTCAGCCCCTCTGTTTCAGCCCCTCTGATTCAGTCCCTTAGTTTCTCGCCCTCTGTTTCAGCCCCTCTGTTTCAGCCCCTCTGATTCAGCCCCTCTGATTCAGCCCCTCTGTTTCTCGCCCTCTGTTTCAGCCCCTTTGTTTCAGCCCCTCTGATTCAGCCCCTCTGATTCAGCCCCTCTGTTTCTCGCCCTCTGTTTCTGCCCCTCTGTTTCAGCCCCTTTGTTTCAGCCCCTCTGTTTCTTGCCCGCTGTTTCAGCCCCTCTGTTTCAGCCCCTCTGTTTCTCGCCCTCTGTTTCAGCCCCTCTGTTTCTTGCCCTCTGTTTCAGCCCCTCTGTTTCAGCCCCTCTGTTTCTCGCCCTCTGTTTCTGCCCCTCTGTTTCTCGCCCTCTGTTTCAGCCCGTCTGTTTCTCGCCTTCTCTTTCAGCCCCTCTGATTCAGCCCCTCTGTTTCAGACCCACTGTTTCAGCCCCTCTGATTCAGCCCCTCTGTTTCTCGCCCTCTGTTTCAGCCCCTCTGTTTCAGCCCTTCTGTTGCAGCCACTCGGTTTCAGCCTCTCTGTTTCTTGCCCTCTGTTTCAGCCCCTCTGTTTATCGCCCTCTGTTTTAGCCCCTCTGTTTCTCGCCCTCTGTTTCAGCCCCTCTGTTTCGCACTCTCGGTTTCAGCACCTCTGTTTCAGCCCCTCTGTTTCAGCCCCTCCGATTCAGCCCCTCTGTTTCAGCCCCTCTGTATCTGACCCTCTGTTTCAGCCCCTCTGTTTCTCGCCCTTTGTTTCAGCCCCTCTGTTTCTCGCACTCTGTTTCAGCCCCTCTGCTTCAGCCCCTCTGTTTCAGCCCCTCTGTTTCTCGCCCTCTGTTTCAGCCCCTCTGTTTCAGCCCCTCTGATTCAGCCCCTCTGATTCAGCCCCTCTGTTTCTCGCCCTCTGTTTCAGCCCCTATGTTTCAGCCCTTCTGGTTCAGCCACTCGGTTTCAGCCCCTCTGTTTCTTGCCCTCTGTTTCAGCCCCTCTGTTTCTCGCCCTCTGTTTCAGCCCCTCTGTTTCTCGCCCTCTGTTTCAGCTCCTCTGTTTCGCACTCTCTGTTTCAGCCCCTCTGTTTCAGCCCCTCTGTTTCTCGCCCTCTGTTTCTGCTCCTCTGTATCTCGCCCTCTGTTTTAGCCCCTCTGTTTCTAGCCCTCTGTTTCAGCCCCTCTGATTCAGCCCCTCTGTTTCAGCCCATCTGAATCAGCCCCTCTGTTTCAGCCCCTCTGTTTCAGCCCCTCTGTTTCTCGCCCTCTGTTTCAGCCCCTCTGTTTCTACCCTCTGTTTCAGCACCTCTGTTTCAGCCCCTCTGTTTCTCGCCCTCTGTTTCAGCCCCTCTGTTTCTCGCCATCTGTTTCAGCCCCTCTGTTTCTCGCCCTCTGTTTCAGCCGCTCTGTTTCAGCCCCTCTGTTTCAGCCCCTCTGTTTCTCGCCCTCTGTTTCAGCACCTCTGTTTCTCGCCCTCTGTTTCAGCCTCTCTGTTTCTCGCCCTCTGTTTCAGCCCCTCTGTTTCAGCCCCTCTGATTCAGCCCCTCTGTTTCAGCCCCTCTGATTCAGCCCCTCTGTTTCAGCCCCTCTGATTCAGTACCTTCGTTTCTCGCCCTCTGTTTCAGCCCCTCTGTTTCAGCCCCTCTATTTCAGCCCCTGTGTTTCAGCCCCTCTGTTTCAGGCTCTCTGTTTCAGCCCGTCTGTTTCAGCCCCTCTGTTTCAGCCCCTCTGATTCAGTCCCTTAGTTTCTCGCCCTCTGTTTCAGCCCTCAGTTTCAGCCCCTCTGATTCAGCCCCTCTGATTCAGCCCCTCTGTTTCTCGCCCTCTGTTTCAGCCCCTCTGTTTCAGCCCCTCTGATTCAGCCCCTCTGATTCAGCCCCTCTGTTTCTCGCCCTCTGTTTCTGCCCCTCTGTTTCAGCCCCTCTGTTTCAGCCCCTCTGTTTCTTGCCCGCTGTTTCAGCCCCTCTGTTTCAGCCCCTCTGTTTCAGCCCCTCCGATTCAGCCCCTCTGTTTCAGCCCCTCTGTTTCTGCCCCTCTGTTTCAGCCCCTCTGTTTCAGCCCCTCTGTTTCTTGCCCGCTGTTTCAGCCCCTCTGTTTCAGCCCCGCTGTTTCAGCCCCTCCGATTCAGCCCCTCTGTTTCAGCCCCTCTGTTTCTGCCCCTCTGTTTCCGCCCCTCTGTTTCTCGCCCTTTGTTTCAGCCCCTCTGTTTCTCGCCCTCTGTTTCAGCCCCTCTGTTTCAGCCCCTCTGTTTCAGCCCCTCTGTTTCTCGCCCTCTGTTTCAGCCCCTCTGTTTCTTGCCCTCTGTTTCAGCCCCTCTGTTTCTGCCCCTCTGTTTCTCGCCCTCTGTTTCAGCCCGTCTGTTTCTCGCCTTCTCTTTCAGCCCCTCTGATTCAGCCCCTCTGTTTCAGACCCACTGTTTCAGCCCCTCTGATTCAGCCCCTCTGTTTCTCGCCCTCTGTTTCAGCCCCTCTGTTTCAGCCCTTCTGTTGCAGCCACTCGGTTTCAGCCCCTCTGTTTCTTGCCCTCTGTTTCAGCCCCTCTGTTTATCGCCCTCTGTTTTAGCCCCTCTGTTTCTCGCCCTCTGTTTCAGCCCCTCTGTTTCGCACTCTCGGTTTCAGCACCTCTGTTTCAGCCCCTCTGTTTCAGCCTCTCCGATTCAGCCCCTCTGTTTCAGCCGCTCTGTTTCAGCCCGTCTGTTTCAGCCCCTCTGTTTCAGCCCCTCTGATTCAGTCCCTTAGTTTCTCGCCCTCTGTTTCAGCCCCTCTGTTTCAGCCCCTCTGATTCAGCCCCTCTGATTCAGCCCCTCTGATTCAGCCCCTCTGATTCAGCCCCTCTGTTTCTCGCCCTCTGTTTCAGCCCCTATGTTTCAGCCCTTCTGGTTCAGCCACTCGGTTTCAGCCCCTCTGTTTCTTGCCCTCTGTTTCAGCCCCTCTGTTTCTCGCCCTCTGTTTCAGCCCCTCTGTTTCTCGCCCTCTGTTTCAGCTCCTCTGTTTCGCACTCTCTGTTTCAGCCCCTCTGTTTCAGCCCCTCTGTTTCTCGCCCTCTGTTTCTGCTCCTCTGTATCTCGCCCTCTGTTTTAGCCCCTCTGTTTCTAGCCCTCTGTTTCAGCCCCTCTGATTCAGCCCCTCTGTTTCAGCCCATCTGAATCAGCCCCTCTGTTTCAGCCCCTCTGTTTCAGCCCCTCTGTTTCTCGCCCTCTGTTTCAGCCCCTCTGTTTCTACCCTCTGTTTCAGCACCTCTGTTTCAGCCCCTCTGTTTCTCGCCCTCTGTTTCAGCCCCTCTGTTTCTCGCCATCTGTTTCAGCCCCTCTGTTTCTCGCCCTCTGTTTCAGCCGCTCTGTTTCAGCCCCTCTGTTTCAGCCCCTCTGTTTCTCGCCCTCTGTTTCAGCACCTCTGTTTCTCGCCCTCTGTTTCAGCCTCTCTGTTTCTCGCCCTCTGTTTCAGCCCCTCTGTTTCAGCCCCTCTGATTCAGCCCCTCTGTTTCAGCCCCTCTGATTCAGCCCCTCTGTTTCAGCCCCTCTGATTCAGTACCTTCGTTTCTCGCCCTCTGTTTCAGCCCCTCTGTTTCAGCCCCTCTATTTCAGCCCCTGTGTTTCAGCCCCTCTGTTTCAGGCTCTCTGTTTCAGCCCGTCTGTTTCAGCCCCTCTGTTTCAGCCCCTCTGATTCAGTCCCTTAGTTTCTCGCCCTCTGTTTCAGCCCTCAGTTTCAGCCCCTCTGATTCAGCCCCTCTGATTCAGCCCCTCTGTTTCTCGCCCTCTGTTTCAGCCCCTCTGTTTCAGCCCCTCTGATTCAGCCCCTCTGATTCAGCCCCTCTGTTTCTCGCCCTCTGTTTCTGCCCCTCTGTTTCAGCCCCTCTGTTTCAGCCCCTCTGTTTCTTGCCCGCTGTTTCAGCCCCTCTGTTTCAGCCCCTCTGTTTCAGCCCCTCCGATTCAGCCCCTCTGTTTCAGCCCCTCTGTTTCTGCCCCTCTGTTTCAGCCCCTCTGTTTCAGCCCCTCTGTTTCTTGCCCGCTGTTTCAGCCCCTCTGTTTCAGCCCCGCTGTTTCAGCCCCTCCGATTCAGCCCCTCTGTTTCAGCCCCTCTGTTTCTGCCCCTCTGTTTCCGCCCCTCTGTTTCTCGCCCTTTGTTTCAGCCCCTCTGTTTCTCGCCCTCTGTTTCAGCCCCTCTGTTTCAGCCCCTCTGTTTCAGCCCCTCTGTTTCTCGCCCTCTGTTTCAGCCCCTCTGTTTCTTGCCCTCTGTTTCAGCCCCTCTGTTTCTGCCCCTCTGTTTCTCGCCCTCTGTTTCAGCCCGTCTGTTTCTCGCCTTCTCTTTCAGCCCCTCTGATTCAGCCCCTCTGTTTCAGACCCACTGTTTCAGCCCCTCTGATTCAGCCCCTCTGTTTCTCGCCCTCTGTTTCAGCCCCTCTGTTTCAGCCCTTCTGTTGCAGCCACTCGGTTTCAGCCCCTCTGTTTCTTGCCCTCTGTTTCAGCCCCTCTGTTTATCGCCCTCTGTTTTAGCCCCTCTGTTTCTCGCCCTCTGTTTCAGCCCCTCTGTTTCGCACTCTCGGTTTCAGCACCTCTGTTTCAGCCCCTCTGTTTCAGCCTCTCCGATTCAGCCCCTCTGTTTCAGCCGCTCTGTTTCAGCCCGTCTGTTTCAGCCCCTCTGTTTCAGCCCCTCTGATTCAGTCCCTTAGTTTCTCGCCCTCTGTTTCAGCCCCTCTGTTTCAGCCCCTCTGATTCAGCCCCTCTGATTCAGCCCCTCTGTTTCTCGCCCTCTGTTTCAGCCCCTTTGTTTCAGCCCCTCTGATTCAGCCCCTCTGATTCAGCCCCTCTGTTTCTCGCCCTCTGTTTCTGCCCCTCTGTTTCAGCCCCTTTGTTTCAGCCCCTCTGTTTCTTGCCCGCTGTTTCAGCCCCTCTGTTTCAGCCCCTCTGTTTCTCGCCCTCTGTTTCAGCCCCTCTGTTTCTTGCCCTCTGTTTCAGCCCCTCTGTTTCAGCCCCTCTGTTTCTCGCCCTCTGTTTCTGCCCCTCTGTTTCTCGCCCTCTGTTTCAGCCCGTCTGTTTCTCGCCTTCTCTTTCAGCCCCTCTGATTCAGCCCCTCTGTTTCAGACCCACTGTTTCAGCCCCTCTGATTCAGCCCCTCTGTTTCTCGCCCTCTGTTTCAGCCCCTCTGTTTCAGCCCTTCTGTTGCAGCCACTCGGTTTCAGCCCCTCTGTTTCTTGCCCTCTGTTTCAGCCCCTCTGTTTATCGCCCTCTGTTTTAGCCCCTCTGTTTCTCGCCCTCTGTTTCAGCCCCTCTGTTTCGCACTCTCGGTTTCAGCACCTCTGTTTCAGCCCCTCTGTTTCAGCCCCTCCGATTCAGCCCCTCTGTTTCAGCCCCTCTGTTTCTGACCCTCTGTTTCAGCCCCTCTGTTTCTCGCCCTTTGTTTCAGCCCCTCTGTTTCTCGCCCTCTGTTTCAGCCCCTCTGCTTCAGCCCCTCTGTTTCAGCCCCTCTGTTTCTCGCCCTCTGTTTCAGCCCCTCTGTTTCTTGCCCTCTGTTTCAGCCCCTCTGTTTCAGCCCCACTGTTTCTCGCCCTCTGTTTCTGCCCCTCTGTTTCTCGCCCTCTGTTTCAGCCCCTCTGTTTCTCGCCATCTGTTTCAGCCCCTCTGATTCAGGCCCTCTCTTTCAGCCCCTCTGTTTCTCGCCTTCTGTTTCAGCCCCTCTGATTCAGGCCCTCTGTATCAGCCCCTCTGATTCAGCCCCTCTGATTCAGCCCCTCTGTTTCTCGCCCTCTGTTTCAGCCCCTCTGTTTCAGCCCCTCTGTTTCTCGCCCTCTGATTCAGCCCCTCTGATTCAGCCCCTCTGTTTCTCGCCCTCTGTTTCAGCCCCTCTGTTTCTCGCCCTCTGTTTCAGCCCCTCTGTTTCAGCCCCTCTGTTTCAGCCCCTCTGTTTCTCGCCCTCTGTTTCAGCCCCTCTGTTTCTCGCCCTCTGTTTCAGCCCCTCTGTTTCTCGCCCTCTGTTTCAGCCCCTCTGTTTCTCGCCCTCTGTTTCAGCCCCTCTGTTTCAGCACCTCTGTTTCAGCCCCTCTGTTTCTCGCCCTCTGTTTCAGCCCCTCTGTTTCTCGCCCTCTGTTTCAGCCTCCCGGTTTCTCGCCCTCTGTTTCAGCCCCTCTATTTCTCGCCCTCTGTTTCAGCCCCTCTATTTTAGCCCCACTGTTTCAGCCCCTTTGTTTCAGCCACTATGTTTCTCACCCTCTGTTTCAGCCCCTCTGTTTCCGCCGCTCTGTTTCAGCCCCTCTGTTTCTCGCTCTCTGTTTCAGCCCCTCTGTTTCCGCCCCTCTGTTTCAGCCCCTCTGTTTCAGCCCCTCTGTTTCTCGCCCTCTGTTTCAGCCCCTCTGTTTCTTGCCCTCTGTTTCAGCCACTCTGTTTCTCGCCCTCTGTTTCAGCCACTCTGTTTCTCGCCCTCTGTTTCAGCCCCTCTGTTTCAGACCCTCTGTTTCAGTCCCTCTGTTTCTCGCCCTCTGTTTCTCGCCCTCTGTTTCAGCCCCTCTGTTTCTCGCCCTCTGTTTCAGCCCCTCTGTTTCAGCCCCTCTGATTCAGCCCCTCTGTTTCAGCCCCTCTGATTCAGTACCTTAGTTTCTCGCCCTCTATTTCAGCCCCTCTGTTTCAGCCCCTCAATTTCAGCCCCTCTGTTTCAGCCCCTCTGTTTCAGGTTCTCTGTTTCAGCCCGTCTGTTTCAGCCCCTCTGTTTCAGCCCCTCTGATACAGTCCCTTAGTTTCTCGCCCTCTGTTTCAGCCCCTCTGTTTCTCGCCCTCTGTTTCTCGCCCTCTGTTTCAGCCCCTCTGTTTCTCGCCCTCTGTTTCAGCCCCTCTGTTTCAGCCCCTCTGATTCAGCCCCTCTGTTTCAGCCCCTCTGATTCAGTACCTTAGTTTCTCGCCCTCTATTTCAGCCCCTCTGTTTCAGCCCCTCAATTTCAGCCCCTCTGTTTCAGCCCCTCTGTTTCAGGTTCTCTTTTTCAGCCCGTCTGTTTCAGCCCCTCTGTTTCAGCCCCTCTGATTCAGTACCTTAGTTTCTCGCCCTCTATTTCAGCCCCTCTGTTTCAGCCCCTCAATTTCAGCCCCTCTGTTTCAGCCCCTCTGTTTCAGGTTCTCTGTTTCAGCCCGTCTGTTTCAGACCCTCTGTTTCAGCCCCTCTGATTCAGCCCCTCTGATTCAGCCCCTCTGTTTCTCGCCCTCTGTTTCAGCCCCTCTGTTTCAGCCCCTCTGTTTCGCACTCTCGGTTTCAGCACCTCTGTTTCAGCCCCTCTGTTTCAGCCTCTCCGATTCAGCCCCTCTGTTTCAGCCGCTCTGTTTCAGCCCGTCTGTTTCAGCCCCTCTGTTTCAGCCCCTCTGATTCAGTCCCTTAGTTTCTCGCCCTCTGTTTCAGCCCCTCTGTTTCAGCCCCTCTGTTTCTCGCCCTCTGTTTCTGCCCCTCTGTTTCTCGCCCTCTGTTTCAGCCCCTCTGTTTCTCGCCTTCTCTTTCAGCCCCTCTGATTCAGCCCCTCTGTTTCAGACCCACTGTTTCAGCCCCTCTGATTCAGCCCCTCTGTTTCTCGCCCTCTGTTTCAGCCCCTCTGTTTCAGCCCTTCTGTTGCAGCCACTCGGTTTCAGCCCCTCTGTTTCTTGCCCTCTGTTTCAGCCCCTCTGTTTATCGCCCTCTGTTTTAGCCCCTCTGTTTCTCGCCCTCTGTTTCAGGCCCTCTGTTTCGCACTCTCGGTTTCAGCACCTCTGTTTCAGCCCCTCTGTTTCAGCCCCTCCGATTCAGCCCCTCTGTTTCAGCCCCTCTGTTTCTGACCCTCTGTTTCAGCCCCTCTGTTTCTCGCCCTTTGTTTCAGCCCCTCTGTTTCTCGCCCTCTGTTTCAGCCCCTCTGTTTCTGACCCTCTGTTTCAGCCCCTCTGCTTCAGCCCCTCTGTTTCAGCCCCTCTGTTTCTCGCCCTCTGTTTCAGCCCCTCTGTTTCTTGCCCTCTGTTTCAGCCCCTCTGTTTCAGCCCCACTGTTTCTCGCCCTCTGTTTCTGCCCCTCTGTTTCTCGCCCTCTGTTTCAGCCCCTCTGTTTCTCGCCTTCTGTTTCAGCCCCTCTGATTCAGGCCCTCTCTTTCAGCCCCTCTTTTTCTCGCCTTCTGTTTCAGCCCCTCTGATTCAGGCCCTCTGTATCAGCCCCTCTGATTCAGCCCCTCTGATTCAGCCCCTCTGTTTCTCGCCCTCTGTTTCAGCCCCTCTGTTTCAGCCCCTCTGTTTCTCGCCCTCTGATTCAGCCCCTCTGTTTCAGCCCCTCTGTTTCTCGCCCTCTGTTTCAGCCCCTCTGTTTCTCGCCCTCTGTTTCAGCCCCTCTGTTTCAGCCCCTCTGTTTCAGCCCCTCTGTTTCTCGCCCTCTGTTTCAGCCCCTCTGTTTCTCGCCCTCTGTTTCAGCCCCTCTGTTTCTCGCCCTCTGTTTCAGCCCCTCTGTTTCTCGCCCTCTGTTTCAGCCCCTCTGTTTCAGCACCTCTGTTTCAGCCCCACTGTTTCTCGCCCTCTGTTTCAGCCCCTCTGTTTCTCGCCCTCTGTTTCAGCCTCCCGGTTTCTCGCCCTCTGTTTCAGCCCCTCTATTTCTCGCCCTCTGTTTCAGCCCCTCTATTTTAGCCCCACTGTTTCAGCCCCTTTGTTTCAGCCACTATGTTTCTCACCCTCTGTTTCAGCCCCTCTGTTTCCGCCGCTCTGTTTCAGCCCCTCTGTTTCTCGCTCTCTGTTTCAGCCCCTCTGTTTCCGCCCCTCTGTTTCAGCCCCTCTGTTTCAGCCCCTCTGTTTCTCGCCCTCTGTTTCAGCCCCTCTGTTTCTTGCCCTCTGTTTCAGCCACTCTGTTTCTCGCCCTCTGTTTCAGCCACTCTGTTTCTCGCCCTCTGTTTCAGCCCCTCTGTTTCAGACCCTCTGTTTCAGTCCCTCTGTTTCTCGCCCTCTGTTTCTCGCCCTCTGTTTCAGCCCCTCTGTTTCTCGCCCTCTGTTTCAGCCCCTCTGTTTCAGCCCCTCTGATTCAGCCCCTCTGTTTCAGCCCCTCTGATTCAGTACCTTAGTTTCTCGCCCTCTGTTTCAGCCCCTCTGTTTCTCGCCCTCTGTTTCAGCCCCTCTGTTTCTCTCCCTCTGTTTCAGCCCCTCTGTTTCTCGCCCTCTGTTTCAGCCCCTCTGTTTCAGCACCTCTGTTTCAGCCCCTCTGTTTCTCGCCCTCTGTTTCAGCCCCTCTGTTTCTCGCCCTCTGTTTCAGCCTCCCGGTTTCTCGCCCTCTGTTTCAGCCCCTCTATTTCTCGCCCTCTGTTTCAGCCCCTCTATTTTAGCCCCACTGTTTCAGCCCCTTTGTTTCAGCCACTATGTTTCTCACCCTCTGTTTCAGCCCCTCTGTTTCCGCCGCTCTGTTTCAGCCCCTCTGTTTCTCGCTCTCTGTTTCAGCCCCTCTGTTTCCGCCCCTCTGTTTCAGCCCCTCTGTTTCAGCCCCTCTGTTTCTCGCCCTCTGTTTCAGCCCCTCTGTTTCTTGCCCTCTGTTTCAGCCACTCTGTTTCTCGCCCTCTGTTTCAGCCACTCTGTTTCTCGCCCTCTGTTTCAGCCCCTCTGTTTCAGACCCTCTGTTTCAGTCCCTCTGTTTCTCGCCCTCTGTTTCTCGCCCTCTGTTTCAGCCCCTCTGTTTCTCGCCCTCTGTTTCAGCCCCTCTGTTTCAGCCCCTCTGATTCAGCCCCTCTGTTTCAGCCCCTCTGATTCAGTACCTTAGTTTCTCGCCCTCTATTTCAGCCCCTCTGTTTCAGCCCCTCAATTTCAGCCCCTCTGTTTCAGCCCCTCTGTTTCAGGCTCTCTGTTTCAGCCCGTCTGTTTCAGCCCCTCTGTTTCAGCCCCTCTGATACAGTCCCTTAGTTTCTCGCCCTCTGTTTCAGCCCCTCTGTTTCAGACCCTCTGTTTCAGCCCCTCTGATTCAGCCCCTCTGATTCAGCCCCTCTGTTTCTCGCCCTCTGTTTCAGCCCCTCTGTTTCAGCCCCTCTGTTTCGCACTCTCGGTTTCAGCACCTCTGTTTCAGCCCCTCTGTTTCAGCCTCTCCGATTCAGCCCCTCTGTTTCAGCCGCTCTGTTTCAGCCCGTCTGTTTCAGCCCCTCTGTTTCAGCCCCTCTGATTCAGTCCCTTAGTTTCTCGCCCTCTGTTTCAGCCCCTCTGTTTCAGCCCCTCTGTTTCTCGCCCTCTGTTTCTGCCCCTCTGTTTCTCGCCCTCTGTTTCAGCCCGTCTGTTTCTCGCCTTCTCTTTCAGCCCCTCTGATTCAGCCCCTCTGTTTCAGACCCACTGTTTCAGCCCCTCTGATTCAGCCCCTCTGTTTCTCGCCCTCTGTTTCAGCCCCTCTGTTTCAGCCCTTCTGTTGCAGCCACTCGGTTTCAGCCCCTCTGTTTCTTGCCCTCTGTTTCAGCCCCTCTGTTTATCGCCCTCTGTTTTAGCCCCTCTGTTTCTCGCCCTCTGTTTCAGCCCCTCTGTTTCGCACTCTCGGTTTCAGCACCTCTGTTTCAGCCCCTCTGTTTCAGCCCCTCCGATTCAGCCCCTCTGTTTCAGCCCCTCTGTTTCTGACCCTCTGTTTCAGCCCCTCTGTTTCTCGCCCTTTGTTTCAGCCCCTCTGTTTCTCGCCCTCTGTTTCAGCCCCTCTGCTTCAGCCCCTCTGTTTCAGCCCCTCTGTTTCTCGCCCTCTGTTTCAGCCCCTCTGTTTCTTGCCCTCTGTTTCAGCCCCTCTGTTTCAGCCCCACTGTTTCTCGCCCTCTGTTTCTGCCCCTCTGTTTCTCGCCCTCTGTTTCAGCCCCTCTGTTTCTCGCCTTCTGTTTCAGCCCCTCTGATTCAGGCCCTCTCTTTCAGCCCCTCTTTTTCTCGCCTTCTGTTTCAGCCCCTCTGATTCAGGCCCTCTGTATCAGCCCCTCTGATTCAGCCCCTCTGATTCAGCCCCTCTGTTTCTCGCCCTCTGTTTCAGCCCCTCTGTTTCAGCCCCTCTGTTTCTCGCCCTCTGATTCAGCCCCTCTGATTCAGCCCCTCTGTTTCTCGCCCTCTGTTTCAGCCCCTCTGTTTCTCGCCCTCTGTTTCAGCCCCTCTGTTTCAGCCCCTCTGTTTCAGCCCCTCTGTTTCTCGCCCTCTGTTTCAGCCCCTCTGTTTCTCGCCCTCTGTTTCAGCCCCTCTGTTTCTCGCCCTCTGTTTCTGCCCCTCTGTTTCTCGCCCTCTGTTTCAGCCCCTCTGTTTCAGCACCTCTGTTTCAGCCCCTCTGTTTCTCGCCCTCTGTTTCAGCCCCTCTGTTTCTCGCCCTCTGTTTCAGCCTCCCGGTTTCTCGCCCTCTGTTTCAGCCCCTCTATTTCTCGCCCTCTGTTTCAGCCCCTCTATTTTAGCCCCACTGTTTCAGCCCCTTTGTTTCAGCCACTATGTTTCTCACCCTCTGTTTCAGCCCCTCTGTTTCCGCCGCTCTGTTTCAGCCCCTCTGTTTCTCGCTCTCTGTTTCAGCCCCTCTGTTTCCGCCCCTCTGTTTCTTGCCCTCTGTTTCAGCCCCTCTGTTTCTCGCCCTCTGTTTCAGCCCCTCTGTTTCTTGCCCTCTGTTTCAGCCACTCTGTTTCTCGCCCTCTGTTTCAGCCACTCTGTTTCTCGCCCTCTGTTTCAGCCCCTCTGTTTCAGACCCTCTGTTTCAGTCCCTCTGTTTCTCGCCCTCTGTTTCTCGCCCTCTGTTTCAGACCCTCTGTTTCTCGCCCTCTGTTTCAGCCCCTCTGTTTCAGCCCCTCTGATTCAGCCCCTCTGTTTCAGCCCCTCTGATTCAGTACCTTAGTTTCTCGCCCTCTATTTCAGCCCCTCTGTTTCAGCCCCTCAATTTCAGCCCCTCTGTTTCAGCCCCTCTGTTCAGGCTCTCTGTTTCAGCCCGTCTGTTTCAGCCCCTCTGTTTCAGCCCCTCTGATACAGTCCCTTAGTTTCTCGCCCTCTGTTTCAGCCCCTCTGTTTCAGACCCTCTGTTTCAGCCCCTCTGATTCAGCCCCTCTGATTCAGCCCCTCTGTTTCTCGCCCTCTGTTTCAGCCCCTCTGTTTCAGCCCCTCTGTTTCGCACTCTCGGTTTCAGCACCTCTGTTTCAGCCCCTCTGTTTCAGCCTCTCCGATTCAGCCCCTCTGTTTCAGCCGCTCTGTTTCAGCCCGTCTGTTTCAGCCCCTCTGATTCAGTCCCTTAGTTTCTCGCCCTCTGTTTCAGCCCCTCTGTTTCAGCCCCTCTGATTCAGCCCCTCTGATTCAGCCCCTCTGTTTCTCGCCCTCTGTTTCAGCCCCTCTGTTTCAGCCCCTCTGATTCAGCGCCTCTGATTCAGCCCCTCTGTTTCTCGCCCTCTGTTTCTGCCCCTCTGTTTCAGCCCCTTTGTTTCAGCCCCTCTGTTTCTTGCCCGCTGTTTCAGCCCCTCTGTTTCAGCCCCTCTGTTTCTCGCCCTCTGTTTCAGCCCCTCTGTTTCTTGCCCTCTGTTTCAGCCCCTCTGTTTCAGCCCCTCTGTTTCTCGCCCTCTGTTTCTGCCCCTCTGTTTCTCGCCCTCTGTTTCAGCCCGTCTGTTTCTCGCCTTCTCTTTCAGCCCCTCTGATTCAGCCCCTCTGTTTCAGACCCACTGTTTCAGCCCCTCTGATTCAGCCCCTCTGTTTCTCGCCCTCTGTTTCAGCCCCTCTGTTTCAGCCCTTCTGTTGCAGACACTCGGTTTCAGCCCCTCTGTTTCTTGCCCTCTGTTTCAGCCCCTCTGTTTATCGCCCTCTGTTTTAGCCCCTCTGTTTCTCGCCCTCTGTTTCAGCCCCTCTGTTTCGCACTCTCGGTTTCAGCACCTCTGTTTCAGCCCCTCTGTTTCAGCCCCTCCGATTCAGCCCCTCTGTTTCAGCCCCTCTGTTTCTGCCCCTCTGTTTCAGCCCCTCTGTTTCTCGCCCTTTGTTTCAGCCCCTCTGTTTCTCGCCCTCTGTTTCAGCCCCTCTGCTTCAGCCCCTCTGTTTCAGCCCCTCTGTTTCTCGCCCTCTGTTTCAGCCCCTCTGTTTCTTGCCCTCTGTTTCAGCCCCTCTGTTTCAGCCCCACTGTTTCTCGCCCTCTGTTTCTGCCCCTCTGTTTCTCGCCCTCTGTTTCAGCCCCTCTGTTTCTCGCCTTCTGTTTCAGCCCCTCTGATTCAGGCCCTCTCTTTCAGCCCCTCTGTTTCTCGCCTTCTGTTTCAGCCCCTCTGATTCAGGCCCTCTGTATCAGCCCCTCTGATTCAGCCCCTCTGATTCAGCCCCTCTGTTTCTCGCCCTCTGTTTCAGCCCCTCTGTTTCAGCCCCTCTGTTTCTCGCCCTCTGATTCAGCCCCTCTGATTCAGCCCCTCTGTTTCTCGCCCTCTGTTTCAGCCCCTCTGTTTCTCGCCCTCTGTTTCAGCCCCTCTGTTTCAGCCCCTCTGTTTCAGCCCCTCTGTTTCTCGCCCTCTGTTTCAGCCCCTCTGTTTCAGCCCCTCTGTTTCTCGCCCTCTGTTTCAGCCCCTCTGTTTCAGCACCTCTGTTTCAGCCCCTCTGTTTCTCGCCCTCTGTTTCAGCCCCTCTGTTTCTCGCCCTCTGTTTCAGCCTCCCGGTTTCTCGCCCTCTGTTTCAGCCCCTCTATTTCTCGCCCTCTGTTTCAGCCCCTCTATTTTAGCCCCACTGTTTCAGCCCCTTTGTTTCAGCCACTATGTTTCTCACCCTCTGTTTCAGCCCCTCTGTTTCCGCCGCTCTGTTTCAGCCCCTCTGTTTCTCGCTCTCTGTTTCAGCCCCTCTGTTTCCGCCCCTCTGTTTCTTGCCCTCTGTTTCAGCCCCTCTGTTTCTCGCCCTCTGTTTCAGCCCCTCTGTTTCTTGCCCTCTGTTTCAGCCACTCTGTTTCTCGCCCTCTGTTTCAGCCACTCTGTTTCTCGCCCTCTGTTTCAGCCCCTCTGTTTCAGACCCTCTGTTTCAGTCCCTCTGTTTCTCGCCCTCTGTTTCTCGCCCTCTGTTTCAGACCCTCTGTTTCTCGCCCTCTGTTTCAGCCCCTCTGTTTCAGCCCCTCTGATTCAGCCCCTCTGTTTCAGCCCCTCTGATTCAGTACCTTAGTTTCTCGCCCTCTATTTCAGCCCCTCTGTTTCAGCCCCTCAATTTCAGCCCCTCTGTTTCAGCCCCTCTGTTTCAGGCTCTCTGTTTCAGCCCGTCTGTTTCAGCCCCTCTGTTTCAGCCCCTCTGATACAGTCCCTTAGTTTCTCGCCCTCTGTTTCAGCCCCTCTGTTTCAGACCCTCTGTTTCAGCCCCTCTGATTCAGCCCCTCTGATTCAGCCCCTCTGTTTCTCGCCCTCTGTTTCAGCCCCTCTGTTTCAGCCCCTCTGTTTCGCACTCTCGGTTTCAGCACCTCTGTTTCAGCCCCTCTGTTTCAGCCTCTCCGATTCAGCCCCTCTGTTTCAGCCGCTCTGTTTCAGCCCGTCTGTTTCAGCCCCTCTGATTCAGTCCCTTAGTTTCTCGCCCTCTGTTTCAGCCCCTCTGTTTCAGCCCCTCTGATTCAGCCCCTCTGATTCAGCCCCTCTGTTTCTCGCCCTCTGTTTCAGCCCCTCTGTTTCAGCCCCTCTGATTCAGCGCCTCTGATTCAGCCCCTCTGTTTCTCGCCCTCTGTTTCTGCCCCTCTGTTTCAGCCCCTTTGTTTCAGCCCCTCTGTTTCTTGCCCGCTGTTTCAGCCCCTCTGTTTCAGCCCCTCTGTTTCTCGCCCTCTGTTTCAGCCCCTCTGTTTCTTGCCCTCTGTTTCAGCCCCTCTGTTTCAGCCCCTCTGTTTCTCGCCCTCTGTTTCTGCCCCTCTGTTTCTCGCCCTCTGTTTCAGCCCGTCTGTTTCTCGCCTTCTCTTTCAGCCCCTCTGATTCAGCCCCTCTGTTTCAGACCCACTGTTTCAGCCCCTCTGATTCAGCCCCTCTGTTTCTCGCCCTCTGTTTCAGCCCCTCTGTTTCAGCCCTTCTGTTGCAGACACTCGGTTTCAGCCCCTCTGTTTCTTGCCCTCTGTTTCAGCCCCTCTGTTTATCGCCCTCTGTTTTAGCCCCTCTGTTTCTCGCCCTCTGTTTCAGCCCCTCTGTTTCGCACTCTCGGTTTCAGCACCTCTGTTTCAGCCCCTCTGTTTCAGCCCCTCCGATTCAGCCCCTCTGTTTCAGCCCCTCTGTTTCTGCCCCTCTGTTTCAGCCCCTCTGTTTCTCGCCCTTTGTTTCAGCCCCTCTGTTTCTCGCCCTCTGTTTCAGCCCCTCTGCTTCAGCCCCTCTGTTTCAGCCCCTCTGTTTCTCGCCCTCTGTTTCAGCCCCTCTGTTTCTTGCCCTCTGTTTCAGCCCCTCTGTTTCAGCCCCACTGTTTCTCGCCCTCTGTTTCTGCCCCTCTGTTTCTCGCCCTCTGTTTCAGCCCCTCTGTTTCTCGCCTTCTGTTTCAGCCCCTCTGATTCAGGCCCTCTCTTTCAGCCCCTCTGTTTCTCGCCTTCTGTTTCAGCCCCTCTGATTCAGGCCCTCTGTATCAGCCCCTCTGATTCAGCCCCTCTGATTCAGCCCCTCTGTTTCTCGCCCTCTGTTTCAGCCCCTCTGTTTCAGCCCCTCTGTTTCTCGCCCTCTGATTCAGCCCCTCTGATTCAGCCCCTCTGTTTCTCGCCCTCTGTTTCAGCCCCTCTGTTTCTCGCCCTCTGTTTCAGCCCCTCTGTTTCAGCCCCTCTGTTTCAGCCCCTCTGTTTCTCGCCCTCTGTTTCAGCCCCTCTGTTTCTCGCCCTCTGTTTCAGCCCCTCTGTTTCTCGCCCTCTGTTTCAGCCCCTCTGTTTCTCGCCCTCTGTTTCAGCCCCTCTGTTTCAGCACCTCTGTTTCAGCCCCTCTGTTTCTCGCCCTCTGTTTCAGCCCCTCTGTTTCTCGCCCTCTGTTTCAGCCTCCCGGTTTCTCGCCCTCTGTTTCAGCCCCTCTATTTCTCGCCCTCTGTTTCAGCCCCTCTATTTTAGCCCCACTGTTTCAGCCCCTTTGTTTCAGCCACTATGTTTCTCACCCTCTGTTTCAGCCCCTCTGTTTCCGCCGCTCTGTTTCAGCCCCTCTGTTTCTCGCTCTCTGTTTCAGCCCCTCTGTTTCCGCCCCTCTGTTTCAGTCCCTTAGTTTCTCGCCCTCTGTTTCAGCCCCTCTGTTTCAGCCCCTCTGTTTCTCGCCCTCTGTTTCTGCCCCTCTGTTTCTCGCCCTCTGTTTCAGCCCGTCTGTTTCTCGCCTTCTCTTTCAGCCCCTCTGATTCAGCCCCTCTGCTTCAGACCCACTGTTTCAGCCCCTCTGATTCAGCCCCTCTGTTTCTCGCCCTCTGTTTCAGCCCCTCTGTTTCAGCCCTTCTGTTGCAGCCACTCGGTTTCAGCCCCTCTGTTTCTTGCCCTCTGTTTCAGCCCCTCTGTTTATCGCCCTCTGTTTTAGCCCCTCTGTTTCTCGCCCTTTGTTTCAGCCCCTCTGTTTCGCACTCTCGGTTTCAGCACCTCTGTTTCAGCCCCTCTGTTTCAGCCCCTCCGATTCAGCCCCTCTGTTTCAGCCCCTCTGTTTCTGACCCTCTGTTTCAGCCCCTCTGTTTCTCGCCCTTTGTTTCAGCCCCTCTGTTTCTCGCCCTCTGTTTCAGCCCCTCTGCTTCAGCCCCTCTGTTTCAGCCCCTCTGTTTCTCGCCCTCTGTTTCAGCCCCTCTGTTTCTTGCCCTCTGTTTCAGCCCCTCTGTTTCAGCCCCACTGTTTCTCGCCCTCTGTTTCTGCCCCTCTGTTTCTCGCCCTCTGTTTCAGCCCCTCTGTTTCTCGCCTTCTGTTTCAGCCCCTCTGATTCAGGCCCTCTCTTTCAGCCCCTCTTTTTCTCGCCTTCTGTTTCAGCCCCTCTGATTCAGGCCCTCTGTATCAGCCCCTCTGATTCAGCCCCTCTGATTCAGCCCCTCTGTTTCTCGCCCTCTGTTTCAGCCCCTCTGTTTCAGCCCCTCTGTTTCTCGCCCTCTGATTCAGCCCCTCTGATTCAGCCCCTCTGTTTCTCGCCCTCTGTTTCAGCCCCTCTGTTTCTCGCCCTCTGTTTCAGTCCCTCTGTTTCAGCCCCTCTGTTTCAGCCCCTCTGTTTCTCGCCCTCTGTTTCAGCCCCTCTGTTTCTCGCCCTCTGTTTCAGCCCCTCTGTTTCTCGCCCTCTGTTTCAGCCCCTCTGTTTCTCGCCCTCTGTTTCAGCCCCTCTGTTTCAGCACCTCTGTTTCAGCCCCTCTGTTTCAGACCCTCTGTTTCAGCCCCTCTGTTTCTCGCCCTCTGTTTCAGCCTCCCGGTTTCTCGCCCTCTGTTTCAGCCCCTCTGATTCAGCCCCTCTGTTTCAGCCCCTCTGATTCAGTACCTTAGTTTCTCGCCCTCTATTTCAGCCCCTCTGTTTCAGCCCCTCAATTTCAGCCCCTCTGTTTCAGCCCCTCTGTTTCAGGCTCTCTGTTTCAGCCCGTCTGTTTCAGCCCCTCTGTTTCAGCCCCTCTGATACAGTCCCTTAGTTTCTCGCCCTCTGTTTCAGCCCCTCTGTTTCAGACCCTCTGTTTCAGCCCCTCTGATTCAGCCCCTCTGATTCAGCCCCTCTGTTTCTCGCCCTCTGTTTCAGCCCCTCTGTTTCAGCCCCTCTGTTTCGCACTCTCGGTTTCAGCACCTCTGTTTCAGCCCCTCTGTTTCAGCCTCTCCGATTCAGCCCCTCTGTTTCAGCCGCTCTGTTTCAGCCCGTCTGTTTCAGCCCCTCTGTTTCAGCCCCTCTGATTCAGTCCCTTAGTTTCTCGCCCTCTGTTTCAGCCCCTCTGTTTCAGCCCCTCTGATTCAGCCCCTCTGATTCAGCCCCTCTGTTTCTCGCCCTCTGTTTCAGCCCCTCTGTTTCAGCCCCTCTGATTCAGCCCCTCTGATTCAGCCCCTCTGTTTCTCGCCCTCTGTTTCTGCCCCTCTGTTTCAGCCCCTTTGTTTCAGCCCCTCTGTTTCTTGCCCGCTGTTTCAGCCCCTCTGTTTCAGCCCCTCTGTTTCTCGCCCTCTGTTTCAGCCCCTCTGTTTCTTGCCCTCTGTTTCAGCCCCTCTGTTTCAGCCCCTCTGTTTCTCGCCCTCTGTTTCTGCCCCTCTGTTTCTCGCCCTCTGTTTCAGCCCGTCTGTTTCTCGCCTTCTCTTTCAGCCCCTCTGATTCAGCCCCTCTGTTTCAGACCCACTGTTTCAGCCCCTCTGATTCAGCCCCTCTGTTTCTCGCCCTCTGTTTCAGCCCCTCTGTTTCAGCCCTTCTGTTGCAGCCACTCGGTTTCAGCCCCTCTGTTTCTTGCCCTCTGTTTCAGCCCCTCTGTTTATTGCCCTCTGTTTTAGCCCCTCTGTTTCTCGCCCTCTGTTTCAGCCCCTCTGTTTCGCACTCTCGGTTTCAGCACCTCTGTTTCAGCCCCTCTGTTTCAGCCCCTCCGATTCAGCCCCTCTGTTTCAGCCCCTCTGTTTCTGCCCCTCTGTTTCAGCCCCTCTGTTTCTCGCCCTTTGTTTCAGCCCCTCTGTTTCTCGCCCTCTGTTTCAGCCCCTCTGCTTCAGCCCCTCTGTTTCAGCCCCTCTGTTTCTCGCCCTCTGTTTCAGCCCCTCTGTTTCTTGCCCTCTGTTTCAGCCCCTCTGTTTCAGCCCCACTGTTTCTCGCCCTCTGTTTCTGCCCCTCTGTTTCTCGCCCTCTGTTTCAGCCCCTCTGTTTCTCGCCTTCTGTTTCAGCCCCTCTGATTCAGGCCCTCTCTTTCAGCCCCTCTGTTTCTCGCCTTCTGTTTCAGCCCCTCTGATTCAGGCCCTCTGTATCAGCCCCTCTGATTCAGCCCCTCTGATTCAGCCCCTCTGTTTCTCGCCCTCTGTTTCAGCCCCTCTGTTTCTCGCCCTCTGATTCAGCCGCTCTGATTCAGCCCCTCTGTTTCTCGCCCTCTGTTTCAGCCCCTCTGTTTCTCGCCCTCTGTTTCAGCCCCTCTGTTTCAGCCCCTCTGTTTCAGCCCCTCTGTTTCTCGCCCTCTGTTTCAGCCCCTCTGTTTCTCGCCCTCTGTTTCAGCCCCTCTGTTTCTCGCCCTCTGTTTCAGCCCCTCTGTTTCAGCACCTCTGTTTCAGCCCCTCTGTTTCTCGCCCTCTGTTACAGCCCCTCTGTTTCTCGCCCTCTGTTTCAGCCTCCTGGTTTCTCGCCCTCTGTTTCAGCCCCTCTATTTCTCGCCCTCTGTTTCAGCCCCTCTATTTTAGCCCCACTGTTTCAGCCCCTTTGTTTCAGCCACTATGTTTCTCACCCTCTGTTTCAGCCCCTCTGTTTCCGCCGCTCTGTTTCAGCCCCTCTGTTTCTCGCTCTCTGTTTCAGCCCCTCTGTTTCCGCCCCTCTGTTTCAGCCCCTCTGTTTCAGCCCCTCTGTTTCTCGCCCTCTGTTTCAGCCCCTCTGTTTCTTGCCCTCTGTTTCAGCCACTCTGTTTCTCGCGCTCTTTTTCAGCCACTCTGTTTCTCGCCCTCTGTTTCAGCCCCTCTGTTTCAGACCCTCTGTTTCAGTCCCTCTGTTTCTCGCCCTCTGTTTCTCGCCCTCTGTTTCAGCCCCTCTGTTTCTCGCCCTCTGTTTCAGCCCCTCTGTTTCAGCCCCTCTGATTCAGCCCCTCTGTTTCAGCCCCTCTGATTCAGTACCTTAGTTTCTCGCCCTCTATTTCAGCCCCTCTGTTTCAGCCCCTCAATTTCAGCCCCTCTGTTTCAGCCCCTCTGTTTCAGGCTCTCTGTTTCAGCCCGTCTGTTTCAGCCCCTCTGTTTCAGCCCCTCTGATACAGTCCCTTAGTTTCTCGCCCTCTGTTTCAGCCCCTCTGTTTCAGCCCCTCTGATTGAGCCCCTCTGATTCAGCCCCTCTGTTTCTCGCCCTCTGTTTCAGCCCCTCTGTTTCAGCCCCTCTCATTCAGCCCCTCTGATTCAGCCCCTCTGTTTCTCGCCCTCTGTTTCTACCCCTCTGTTTCAGCCCCTCTGTTTCAGCCCCCCTGTTTCTTGCCCTCTGTTTCAGCCCCTCTGTTTCAGCCCCTCTGTTTCAGCCCCTCCGATTCAGCCCCTCTGTTTCAGCCCCTCTGTTTCAGCCCCTCTGTTTCCGCCCCTCTGTTTCTCGCCCTTTGTTTCAGCCCCTCTGTTTCTCGCTCTCTGTTTCAGCCCCTCTGTTTCAGCCCCTCTGTTTCAGCCCCTCTGTTTCTCGCCCTCTGTTTCAGCCCCTCTGTTTCTTGCCCTCTGTTTCAGCCCCTCTGTTTCAGCCCCTCTGTTTCTCGCCCTCTGTTTCAGCCCCTCTGTTTCTCGCCCTCTGTTTCAGCCCGTCTGTTTCTCGCCTTCTGTTTCAGCCCCTCTGATTCAGCCCCTCTGTTTCAGCCCCTCTGTTTCAGCCCCTCTGATTCAGCCCCTCTGTTTCTCGCCCTCTGTTTCAGTCCCTCTGTTTCAGCCCTTCTGTTTCAGCCACTCGGTTTCAGCCCCTCTGTTTCTTGCCCTCTGTTTCAGCCCCTCTGTTTATCGCCCTCTGTTTTAGCCCCTCTGTTTCTCGCCCTCTGTTTCAGCCCCTCTGTTTCGCACTCTCTGTTTCAGCCCCTCTGTTTCAGCCCCTCTGTTTCAGCCCCTCCGATTCAGCCCCTCTGTTTCAGCCCCACTGTTTCTGCCCCTCTGTTTCAGCCCCTCTGTTTCTCGCCCTTTGTTTCAGCCCCTCTGTTTCTCGCCCTCTGTTTCAGCCCCTCTGCTTCAGCCCCTCTGTTTCAGCCCCTCTGTTTCTCGCCCTCTGTTTCAGCCCCACTGTTTCTTGCCCTCTGTTTCAGCCCCTCTGTTTCAGCCCCACTGTTTCTCGCCCTCTGTTTCTGCCCCTCTGTTTCTCGCCCTCTGTTTCAGCCCCTCTGTTTCTCGCCTTCTGTTTCAGCCCCTCTGATTCAGGCCCTCTCTTTCAGCCCCTCTGTTTCTCGCCTTCTGTTTCAGCCCCTCTGATTCAGGCCCTCTGTTTCAGCCCCTCTGATTCAGCTCCTCTGATTCAGCCCCTCTGTTTCTCGCCCTCTGTTTCAGCCCCTCTGTTTCAGCCCCTCTGTTTCAGCCCCTCTGTTTCAGCCCCTCTGTTTCTCGCCCTCTGTTTTAGCCCCTCTGATTCAGCCCCTCTGTTTCTCGCCCTCTGTTTCAGCCCCTCTGTTTCTCGCCCTCTGTTTCAGCCCCTCTGTTTCAGCCCCTCTGTTTCAGCCCCTCTGTTTCTCGCCCTCTGTTTCAGCCCCTCTGTTTCTCGCCCTCTGTTTCAGCCCCTCTGTTTCTCGCCCTCTGTTTCAGCCCCTCTGTTTCAGCACCTCTGTTTCAGCCCCTCTGTTTCTCGCCCTCTGTTTCAGCCCCTCTGTTTCTCGCCCTCTGTTTCAGCCTCCCGGTTTCTCGCCCTCTGTTTCAGCCCCTCTATTTCTCGCCCTCTGTTTCAGCCCCTCTATTTTAGCCCCACTGTTTCAGCCCTTTTGTTTCAGCCACTATGTTTCTCACCCTCTGTTTCAGCCCCTCTGTTTCCGCTCCTCTGTTTCAGCCCCTCTGTTTCTCGCTCTCTGTTTCAGCCCCTCTGTTTCCGCCCCTCTCTTTCAGCCCCTCTGTTTCAGCCCCTCTGTTTCTCGCCCTCTGTTTCAGCCCCTCTGTTTCTTGCCCTCTGTTTCAGCCACTCTGTTTCTCGCCCTCTGTTTCAGCCACTCTGTTTCTCGCCCTCTGTTTCAGCCCCTCTGTTTCAGATCCTCTGTTTCAGTCCCTCTGTTTCTCGCCCTCTGTTTCTCGCCCTCTGTTTCAGCCCCTCTGTTTCTCGCCCTCTGTTTCAGCCCCTCTGTTTCTCGCCCTCTGTTTCAGCCCCTCTGTTTCAGCCCCTCTGTTTCTCGCTCTCTGTTTCAGCCCCTCTGTTTCCGCCCCTCTGTTTCAGCCCCTCTGTTTCAGCCCCTCTTTTTCTCGCCCTCTGTTTCAGCCCCTCTGTTTCTTGCCCTCTGTTTCAGACACTCTGTTTCTCGCCCTCTGTTTCAGCCCCTCTGTTTCAGCCCCTCTGTTTCAGTCCCTCTGTTTCAGCCCCTCTGTTTCTCGCCCTCTGTTTCAGCCCCTCTGTTTCTCGCCCTGTGTTTCAGCCTGTCTGTTTCTCGCCCTCTGTTTCAGCCCCACTGTTGTAGCCCCTCTGTTTCAGCCCCTCTGTTTCTCGCCCTCTGTTTCAGCCCCTCTGTTTCTCGCCCTCTGTATCAGGCGCTTTGTTTCAGCCCCTTTGTTTCAGCCCCACTTTTTCAGCCCCTCTGTTTCTCGCCCTCTGTTTCTCGCCCTCTGTTTCAGCCACTCTCTTTCTCGCCCTCTGTTTCAGCCCCTCTGATTCAGCCCCTCTGTTTCTCGCTCTCTGTTTCAGCCCCTCTGTTTCCGCCCCTCTGTTTCAGCCCCTCTGTTTCAGCCCATCTGTTTCTCGCCCTCTGTTTCAGCCCCTCTGTTTCTTGCCCTCTGTTTCAGCCACTCTGTTTCTCGCCCTCTGTTTCAGCCACTCTGTTTCTCGCCCTCTGTTTCAGCCCCTCTGTTTCAGACCCTCTGTTTCAGTCCCTCTGTTTCTCGCCCTCTGTTTCTCGCCCTCTGTTTCAGCCCCTCTGTTTCTCGCCCTCTGTTTCAGCCCCTCTGTTTCAGCCTCTCTGATTCAGCCCCTCTGTTTCAGCCCCTCTGATTCAGTACCTTAGTTTCTCGCCCTCTGTTTCAGCCCCTCTGTTTCAGCCCCTCTATTTCAGCCCCTCTGTTTCAGCCCCTCTGTTTCATGCTCTCTGTTTCAGCCCGTCTGTTTCAGCCCCTCTGTTTCAGCCCCTCTGATTCAGTCCCTTAGTTTCTCGCCCTCTGTTTGAGCCCCTCTGTTTCAGCCCCTCTGATTCAGCCCCTCTGATTCAGCCCCTCTGTTTCTCGCCCTCTGTTTCAGCCCCTCTGTTTCAGCCCCTCTGATTCAGCCCCTCTGATTCAGCCCCTCTGTTTCTCGCCCTCTGTTTCTGCCCCTCTGTTTCAGCCCCTCTGTTTCAGCCCCCCTGTTTCTTGCCCTCTGTTTCAGCCCCTCTGTTTCAGCCCCTCTGTTTCAGCCCCTCTGATTCAGCCCCTCCGTTTCAGCCCCTCTGTTTCTGCCCCTCTGTTTCCGCCCCTCTGTTTCTCGCCCTTTGTTTCAGCCCCTCTGTTTCTCGCCCTCTGTTTCAGCCCCTCTGTTTCAGCCCCTCTGTTTCTCGCCCTCTGTTTCAGCCCCTCTGTTTCTTGCCCTCTGTTTCAGCCCCTCTGTTTCAGCCCCTCTGTTTCTCGCCCTCTGTTTCTGCCCCTCTGTTTCTCGCCCTCTGTTTCAGCCCGTCTGTTTCTCGCCTTCTGTTTCAGCCCCTCTGTTTCAGCCCCTCTGTTTCAGCCCCTCTGTTTCAGCCCCTCTGATTCAGCCCCTCTGTTTCTCGCCCTCTGTTTCAGCCACTCTGTTTCAGCCCTTCTGTTTCAGCCACTCGATTTCAGCCCCTCTGTTTCTTGCCCTCTGTTTCAGCCCCTCTGTTTATCACCCTCTGTTTTAGCCCCCCTGTTTCTCGCCCTCTGTTTCAGCCCCTCTGTTTCGCACTCTCTGTTTCAGCCCCTCTGTTTCAGCCCCTCTGTTTCAGCCCCTCCGATTCAGCCCCTCTGTTTCAGCCCCACTGTTTCTGCCCCTCTGTTTCAGCCCCTCTGTTTCTCGCCCTTTGTTTCAGCCCCTCTGTTTCAGCCCCTCTGTTTCGCACTCTCTGTTTCAGCCCCTCTGTTTCAGCCCCTCTGTTTCAGCCCCTCCGATTCAGCCCCTCTGTTTCAGCCCCACTGTTTCTGCCCCTCTGTTTCAGCCCCTCTGTTTCTCGCCCTTTGTTTCAGCCCCTCTGTTTCTCGCCCTCTGTTTCAGCCCCTCTGCTTCAGCCCCTCTGTTTCAGCCCCTCTGTTTCTCGCCCTCTGTTTCAGCCCCACTGTTTCTTGCCCTCTGTTTCAGCCCCTCTGTTTCAGCCCCACTGTTTCTCGCCCTCTGTTTCTGCCCCTCTGTTTCTCGCCCTCTGTTTCAGCCCCTCTGTTTCTCGCCTTCTGTTTCAGCCCCTCTGATTCAGGCCCTCTCTTTCAGCCCCTCTGTTTCTCGCCTTCTGTTTCAGCCCCTCTGATTCAGGCCCTCTGTTTCAGCCCCTCTGATTCAGCTCCTCTGATTCAGCCCCTCTGTTTCTCGCCCTCTGTTTCAGCCCCTCTGTTTCAGCCCCTCTGTTTCAGCCCCTCTGTTTCAGCCCCTCTGTTTCTCGCCCTCTGTTTTAGCCCCTCTGATTCAGCCCCTCTGTTTCTCGCCCTCTGTTTCAGCCCCTCTGTTTCTCGCCCTCTGTTTCAGCCCCTCTGTTTCAGCCCCTCTGTTTCAGCCCCTCTGTTTCTCGCCCTCTGTTTCAGCCCCTCTGTTTCTCGCCCTCTGTTTCAGCCCCTCTGTTTCTCGCCCTCTGTTTCAGCCCCTCTGTTTCAGCACCTCTGTTTCAGCCCCTCTGTTTCTCGCCCTCTGTTTCAGCCCCTCTGTTTCTCGCCCTCTGTTTCAGCCTCCCGGTTTCTCGCCCTCTGTTTCAGCCCCTCTATTTCTCGCCCTCTGTTTCAGCCCCTCTATTTTAGCCCCACTGTTTCAGCCCTTTTGTTTCAGCCACTATGTTTCTCACCCTCTGTTTCAGCCCCTCTGTTTCCGCTCCTCTGTTTCAGCCCCTCTGTTTCTCGCTCTCTGTTTCAGCCCCTCTGTTTCCGCCCCTCTCTTTCAGCCCCTCTGTTTCAGCCCCTCTGTTTCTCGCCCTCTGTTTCAGCCCCTCTGTTTCTTGCCCTCTGTTTCAGCCACTCTGTTTCTCGCCCTCTGTTTCAGCCACTCTGTTTCTCGCCCTCTGTTTCAGCCCCTCTGTTTCAGATCCTCTGTTTCAGTCCCTCTGTTTCTCGCCCTCTGTTTCTCGCCCTCTGTTTCAGCCCCTCTGTTTCTCGCCCTCTGTTTCAGCCCCTCTGTTTCTCGCCCTCTGTTTCAGCCCCTCTGTTTCAGCCCCTCTGTTTCTCGCTCTCTGTTTCAGCCCCTCTGTTTCCGCCCCTCTGTTTCAGCCCCTCTGTTTCAGCCCCTCTTTTTCTCGCCCTCTGTTTCAGCCCCTCTGTTTCTTGCCCTCTGTTTCAGACACTCTGTTTCTCGCCCTCTGTTTCAGCCCCTCTGTTTCAGCCCCTCTGTTTCAGTCCCTCTGTTTCAGCCCCTCTGTTTCTCGCCCTCTGTTTCAGCCCCTCTGTTTCTCGCCCTGTGTTTCAGCCTGTCTGTTTCTCGCCCTCTGTTTCAGCCCCACTGTTGTAGCCCCTCTGTTTCAGCCCCTCTGTTTCTCGCCCTCTGTTTCAGCCCCTCTGTTTCTCGCCCTCTGTATCAGGCGCTTTGTTTCAGCCCCTTTGTTTCAGCCCCACTTTTTCAGCCCCTCTGTTTCTCGCCCTCTGTTTCTCGCCCTCTGTTTCAGCCACTCTCTTTCTCGCCCTCTGTTTCAGCCCCTCTGATTCAGCCCCTCTGTTTCTCGCTCTCTGTTTCAGCCCCTCTGTTTCCGCCCCTCTGTTTCAGCCCCTCTGTTTCAGCCCATCTGTTTCTCGCCCTCTGTTTCAGCCCCTCTGTTTCTTGCCCTCTGTTTCAGCCACTCTGTTTCTCGCCCTCTGTTTCAGCCACTCTGTTTCTCGCCCTCTGTTTCAGCCCCTCTGTTTCAGACCCTCTGTTTCAGTCCCTCTGTTTCTCGCCCTCTGTTTCTCGCCCTCTGTTTCAGCCCCTCTGTTTCTCGCCCTCTGTTTCAGCCCCTCTGTTTCAGCCTCTCTGATTCAGCCCCTCTGTTTCAGCCCCTCTGATTCAGTACCTTAGTTTCTCGCCCTCTGTTTCAGCCCCTCTGTTTCAGCCCCTCTATTTCAGCCCCTCTGTTTCAGCCCCTCTGTTTCATGCTCTCTGTTTCAGCCCGTCTGTTTCAGCCCCTCTGTTTCAGCCCCTCTGATTCAGTCCCTTAGTTTCTCGCCCTCTGTTTGAGCCCCTCTGTTTCAGCCCCTCTGATTCAGCCCCTCTGATTCAGCCCCTCTGTTTCTCGCCCTCTGTTTCAGCCCCTCTGTTTCAGCCCCTCTGATTCAGCCCCTCTGATTCAGCCCCTCTGTTTCTCGCCCTCTGTTTCTGCCCCTCTGTTTCAGCCCCTCTGTTTCAGCCCCCCTGTTTCTTGCCCTCTGTTTCAGCCCCTCTGTTTCAGCCCCTCTGTTTCAGCCCCTCTGATTCAGCCCCTCCGTTTCAGCCCCTCTGTTTCTGCCCCTCTGTTTCCGCCCCTCTGTTTCTCGCCCTTTGTTTCAGCCCCTCTGTTTCTCGCCCTCTGTTTCAGCCCCTCTGTTTCAGCCCCTCTGTTTCTCGCCCTCTGTTTCAGCCCCTCTGTTTCTTGCCCTCTGTTTCAGCCCCTCTGTTTCAGCCCCTCTGTTTCTCGCCCTCTGTTTCTGCCCCTCTGTTTCTCGCCCTCTGTTTCAGCCCGTCTGTTTCTCGCCTTCTGTTTCAGCCCCTCTGTTTCAGCCCCTCTGTTTCAGCCCCTCTGTTTCAGCCCCTCTGATTCAGCCCCTCTGTTTCTCGCCCTCTGTTTCAGCCACTCTGTTTCAGCCCTTCTGTTTCAGCCACTCGATTTCAGCCCCTCTGTTTCTTGCCCTCTGTTTCAGCCCCTCTGTTTATCACCCTCTGTTTTAGCCCCCCTGTTTCTCGCCCTCTGTTTCAGCCCCTCTGTTTCGCACTCTCTGTTTCAGCCCCTCTGTTTCAGCCCCTCTGTTTCAGCCCCTCCGATTCAGCCCCTCTGTTTCAGCCCCACTGTTTCTGCCCCTCTGTTTCAGCCCCTCTGTTTCTCGCTCTTTGTTTCAGCCCCTCTGTTTCTCGCCCTCTGTTTCAGCCCCTCTGCTTCAGCCCCTCTGTTTCAGCCCCTCTGTTTCTCGCCCTCTGTTTCAGCCCCACTGTTTCTTGCCCTCTGTTTCAGCCCCTCTGTTTCAGCCCCACTGTTTCTCGCCCTCTGTTTCTGCCCCTCTGTTTCTCGCCCTCTGTTTCAGCCCCTCTGTTTCTCGCCTTCTGTTTCAGCCCCTCTGATTCAGGCCCTCTCTTTCAGCACCTCTGTTTCTCGCCTTCTTTTTCAGCCCCTCTGTTTCAGCCCCTCTGTTTCAGCCCCTCTGTTTCAGCCCCTCTGTTTCAGCCCCTCTGTTTCTCGCCCTCTGTTTCAGCCCCTCTGATTCAGCCCCTCTGTTTCTCGCCCTCTGTTTCAGCCCCTCTGTTTCTCGCCCTCTGTTTCAGCCCGTCTGTTTCAGCCCCTCTGTTTCAGCCCCTCTGTTTCTCGCCCTCTGTTTCAGCCCCTCTGTTTCTCGCCCTCTGTTTCAGCCCCTCTGTTTCTCGCCCTCTGTTTCAGCCCCTCTGTTTCAGCACCTCTGTTTCAGCCCCTCTGTTTCTCGCCCTCTGTTTCAGCCCCTCTGTTTCTCGCCCTCTGTTTCAGCCTCCCGGTTTCTCGCCCTCTGTTTCAGCCCCTCTATTTCTCGCCCTCTGTTTCAGCCCCTCTATTTTCGCCCCACTGTTTCAGCCCCTTTGTTTCAGCCACTATGTTTCTCATCCTCTGTTTCAGCCCCTCTGTGTCCGCCCCTCTGTTTCAGCCCCTCTGTTTCTCGCTCTCTGTTTCAGCCCCTCTGTTTCCGCCCCTCTGTTTCAGCCCCTCTGTTTCAGCCCCTCTGTTTCTCGCCCTCTGTTTCAGCCCCTCTCTTTCTCGCCCTCTGTTTCAGTCCCTCAGTTTCAGCCCCTCTGTTTCTCGCCCTCTGTTTCAGCCCCTCTGTTTCTCGCCCTCTGTTTCAGCCCCTCTGTTTCAGCCCCTCTGATTCAGCCCCTCTGTTTCAGCCCCTCTGATTCAGTACCTTAGTTTCTCGCCCTCTGTTTCAGCCCCTCTGTTTCAGCCCCTCTATTTCAGCCCCTCTGTTTCAGCCCCTCTGTTTCAGGCTCTCTGTTTCAGCCCGTCTGTTTCAGCCCCTCTGTTTCAGCCCCTCTGATTCAGTCCCTTAGTTTCTCGCCCTCTGTTTCAGCCCCTCTGTTTCAGCCCCTCTGATTCAGCCCCTCTGATTCAGCCCCTCTGATTCAGCCCCTCTGTTTCTGCCCCTCTGTTTCCGCCCCTCTGTTTCTCGCCCTTTGTTTCAGCCCCTCTGTTTCTCGCCCTCTGTTTCAGCCCCTCTGTTTCAGCCCCTCTGTTTCAGCCCCTCTGTTTCTCGCCCTCTGTTTCAGCCCCTCTGTTTCTTGCCCTCTGTTTCAGCCCCTCTGTTTCAGCTCCTCTGTTTCTCGCCCTCTGTTTCTGCCCCTCTGTTTCTCGCCCTCTGTTTCAGCCCGTCTGTTTCTCGCCTTCTGTTTCAGCCCCTCTGATTCAGACCCTCTGTTTCAGCCCCTCTGTTTCAGCCCCTCTGATTCAGCCCCTCTGTTTCTCGCCCTTTGTTTCAGCCACTCGATTTCAGCCCCTCTGTTTCTTGCCCTCTGTTTCAGCCCCTCTGTTTATCGCCCTCTGTTTTAGCCCCTCTGTTTCTCGACCTCTGTTTCAGCCCCTCTGTTTCGCACTCTCTGTTTCAGCCCGTCTGTTTCTGCCCCTCTGTTTCTCGCCCTCTGTTTCAGCCCCTCTTTTTCTCGCCTTCTGTTTCAGCCCCTCTGATTCAGGCCCTCTCTTTCAGCCCCTCTGTTTCTCGCCTTCTGTTTCAGCCCCTCTGATTCAGGCCGTCTGTTTCAGCCCCTCTGATTCAGCCCCTCTGATTCAGCCACTCTGTTTCTCGCCCTCTGTTTCAGCCCCTCTGTTTCAGCCCCTCTGTTTCAGCCCCTCTGTTTCAGCCCCTCTGTTTCTCGCCCTCTGTTTCAGCCCCTCTGATTCAGCTCCTCTGTTTCTCGCCCTCTGTTTCAGCCCCTCTGTTTCTCGCCCTCTGTTTCAGCCCGTCTGTTTCAGCCCCTCTGTTTCAGCCCCTCTGTTTCTCGCCCTCTGTTTCAGCCCCTCTGTTTCTCGCCCTCTGTTTCAGCCCCTCTGTTCCTCGCCCTCTGTTTCAGCCCCTCTGTTTCAGCACCTCTGTTTCAGCCCCTCTGTTTCTCGCCCTCTGTTTCAGCCCCTCTGTTTCTCGCCCTCTGTTTCAGCCTCCCGGTTTCTCGCCCTCTGTTTCAGCCCCTCTATTTCTCGCCCTCTGTTTCAGCCCCTCTATTTTAGCCCCACTGTTTCAGCCCATTTGTTTCAGCCACTATGTTTCTCACCCTCTGTTTCAGCCCCTCTGTTTCCGCCCCTCTGTTTCAGCCCCTCTGTTACTCGCTCTCTGTTTCAGCCCCTCTGTTTCCGCCCCTCTGTTTCAGCCCCTCTGTTTCAGCCCCTCTGTTTCTTGCTCTCTGTTTCAGCCACTCTGTTTCTCGCCCTCTGTTTCAGCCACTCTGTTTCTCGCCCTCTGTTTCAGCCCCTCTGTTTCAGACCCTCTGTTTCAGTCCCTCTGTTTCTCGCCCTCTGTTTCTCGCCCTCTGTTTCAGCCCCTCTGTTTCTCGCCCTCTGTTTCAGCCCCTCTGTTTCTCGCCCTCTGTTTCAGTCCCTCTGTTTCAGCCCCTCTGTTTCTCGCTCTCTGTTTCAGCCCCTCTGTTTCCGCCCCTCTGTTTCAGCCCCTCTGTTTCAGCCCCTCTGTTTCTCGCCCTCTGTTTCAGCCCCTCTGTTTCTTGCCCTCTGTTTCAGCCACTCTGTTTCTCGCTCTCTGTTTCAGCCACTCTGTTTCAGCCCCTCTCTTTCAGCCCCTCTTTTTCAGTCCCTCTGTTTCAGCCCCTCTGTTTCTCGCCCTCTGTTTCAGCCCCTCTGTTTCTCGCCCTGTGTTTCAGCCTCTCTGTTTCTCGCCCTCTGTTTCAGCCCCACTGTTTCAGCCCCTCTGTTTCAGCCCCTCTGTTTCTCGCCCTCTGTTTCAGCCCCTCTGTTTCTCGCCCTCTGTATCAGGCGCTTTGTTTCAGCCCTTTTTGTTTCAGCCCCACTTTTTCAGCCCCTGTTTCTCGCCCTCTGTTTCAGCCACTCTGTTTCTCGCCCTCTGTTTCAGCCCCTCTGTTTCAGCCCATCTGATTCAGCCTGTCTGATTCAGCCCATCTGTTTCTCGCCCTCTGTTTCAGCCACTCTGTTTCAGCCCCTCTGTTTCTTGCCCTCTGTTTCAGCCCCTCTGTTTCTCGCCCTCTGTTTCAGCCCCTCTGTTTCTTGCCCGCTGTTTCAGCCCCTCTGTTTCTCGCCCTCTGTTTCAGTCCCTCTGTTTCGCGCTCTCTGTTTCAGCCCCTTTGTTTCAGTCCCTCTGTTTCTCGCCCTCTGTTTCTGCCCGTCTGTTTCTCGCCCTCTGTTTCAGCCCCTCTGTTTCTCGCACTCTGTTTCAGCCCCTCTGTTTCTCGCCCTCTGTTTCATCCCTCTGTTTCGCGCTCTCTGTTTCAGCCCCTCTGTTTCAGTCCCTCTGTTTCTCGCTCTCTGTTTCTGCCCGTCTGTTTCTCGCCCTCTGTTTCATCCCCTCTGTTTCTTGCCCTCTGTTTCTGCCCCTCTGTTTCTCGCCCTCTGTTTCCGCCCCTCTGATTCAGCCCCTCTGTTTCAGACCCTCTGAATCAGCCACTCTGATTCAGCCCCTCTGTTTCTGCCCCTCTGTTACAGCCCCTCTGTTTCTCGCCCTCTGTTTCAGCCCCTCTGTTTCTCACCCTCTGTTTCAGCCCCTCTGTTTCAGCCCCTCTGTTTCTCGCCCTCTGTTTCAGCCCCTCTGTTTCTCGGCATTTGTTTCAGCCCCTCTGATTCAGCCCCTCTGTTTCTCACCCTCTGTTTCAGCCCCTCTGTTTCTCGCCCTCTTTTTCAGCCCCTCTATTTCTTGCCCTCTGTTTCAGCCCCTCTGTTTCAGCCCCTCTGTTTCAGCCCCTCTGTTTATCGCCCTCTGTTTCAGCCCCTCTGTTTCTCGCCCTCTGTTTCAGCCCCTCTGTTTCTCGCCCTCTGTTTCAGCCCCTTTATTTCTCACCCTCTGTTTCAGCCCCTCTGTTTCAGCCCCTCTGTTTCAGACCCTCTGTTTCAGTCCCTCTGTTTCTCGCCCTCTGTTTCGCGCCCTCTGTTTCAGCCCCTCTGTTTCTCGCCCTCTGTTTCAGCCCCTCTGTTTCTCGCCCTCTGTTTCAGCCCCTCTGTTTCAGCCCCTCTGTTTCAGCCCCTCTGTTTCTCGCCCTCTGTTTCAGCCCCTCTGTTTCTTGCCCTCTGTTTCAGCCCCTCTGTTTCTCGCCCTCTGTTTCAGCCTCTCTGTTTCTCGCCCTCTGTTTCAGTCCCTCTGATTCAGCCCCTCTGTTTCAGCCCCTCTATTTCAGCCCCTCTGTTTCAGCCCCTCTGTTTCAGGCTCTCTGTTTCAGCCCGTCTGTTTCAGCCCCTCTGTTTCAGCCTCTCTGATTCAGTCCCTTAGTTTCTCGCCCTCTGTTTCAGCCCCTCTGTTTCAGCCCCTCTGATTCAGCCCCACTGATTCAGCCCCTCTGTTTCTCGCCCTCTGTTTCAGCCCCTCTGTTTCAGCCCCTCTGTTTCTCGCCCTCTGTTTCTGCCCCTCTGTTTCAGCCCCTCTGTTTCAGCCCCTCTGTTTCTTGCCCTCTGTTTCTTGCCCTCTGTTTCAGCCCCTCTGTTTCAGCCCCTCCGATTCAGCCCCTCTGTTTCAGCCCCTCTGTTTCTGCCCCTCTGTTTCAGCCCCTCTGTTACTCGCCCTTTGTTTCAGCCCCTCTGTTTCTCGCCCTCTGTTTCAGCCCCTCTGTTTCAGCCCCTCTGTTTCTGCCCCTCTGTTTCTCGCCCTCCGTTTCAGCCCCTCTGTTTCTTGCCCTCTGTTTCAGCCCCTCTGTTTCAGCCCCTCTGTTTCGGCCCCTCTGTTTCTCGCCCTCTGTTTCTGCCCCTCTGTTTCTCGCCCTCTGTTTCAGCCCCTCTGTTTCTCGCCTTCTGTTTCAGCCCCTCTGATTCAGCCCCTCTGTTTCAGCCCCTCTGATTCAGCCCCACTGATTCAGCCCCTCTGTTTCTCGCACTCTGTTTCAGCCCCTCTGTTTCAGCCCTTCTGTTTCTCGCCCTCTGTTTCAGCCCCTCTGTTTCAGCCCCTCTGTTTCAGCCCCTCTGTTTCTCGCCCTCTGTTTCAGCCACTCTGTTTCTCGCTCTCTGTTTCAGCCACTCTGTTTCTCGCCCTCTGTTTCAGCCCCTCTGTTTCAGCCCCTCTCTTTCAGCCCATCTGTTTCAGTCCCTCTGTTTCAGCCCCTCTGTTTCTCGCCCTCTGTTTCAGCCCCTCTGTTTCTCGCCCTGTGTTTCAGCCTCTCTGTTTCTCGCCCTCTGTTTCAGCCCCACTGTTTCAGCCCCTCTGTTTCAGCCCCTCTGTTTCTCGCCCTCTGTTTCGGCCCCTCTGTTTCTCGCCCTCTGTATCAGGCGCTTTGTTTCAGCCCCTTTGTTTCAGCCCCACTTTTTCAGCCCCTGTTTCTCGCCCTCTGTTTCTCGCCCTCTGTTTCAGCCACTCTGTTTCTCGCCCTCTGTTTCAGCCCCTCTGTTTCAGCCCATCTGATTCAGCCTGTCTGATTCAGCCCATCTGTTTCTCGCCCTCTGTTTCAGCCACTCTGTTTCAGCCCCTCTGTTTCTTGCCCTCTGTTTCAGCCCCTCTGTTTCTCGCCCTCTGTTTCAGCCCCTCTGTTTCTTGCCCGCTGTTTCAGCCCCTCTGTTTCTCGCCCTCTGTTTCAGTCCCTCTGTTTGGCGCTCTCTGTTTCAGTCCCTTTGTTTCAGTCCCTCTGTTTCTCGCCCTCTGTTTCTGCCCGTCTGTTTCTCGCCCTCTGTTTCAGCCCCTCTGTTTCACGCACTCTGTTTCAGCCCCTCTGTTTCTCGCCCTCTGTTTCATCCCTCTGTTTCGCGCTCTCTGTTTCAGCCCCTCTGTTTCAGTCCCTCTGTTTCTCGCTCTCTGTTTCTGCCCATCTGTTTCTCGCCCTCTGTTTCAGCCCCTCTGTTTCTTGCCCTCTGTTTCTGCCCCTCTGTTTCTCGCCCTCTGTTTCCGCCCCTCTGATTCAGCCCCTCTGTTTCAGACCCTCTGAATCAGCCACTCTGATTCAGCCCCTCTGTTTCTGCCCCTCTGTTACAGCCCCTCTGTTTCTCGCCCTCTGTTTCAGCCCCTCTGTTTCTCACCCTCTGTTTCAGCCCCTCTGTTTCAGCCCCTCTGTTTCTCGCCCTCTGTTTCAGCCCCTCTGTTTCTCGGCATTTGTTTCAGCCCCTCTGATTCAGCCCCTCTGTTTCTCACCCTCTGTTTCAGCCCCTCTGTTTCTCGCCCTCTTTTTCAGCCCCTCTATTTCTTGCCCTCTGTTTCAGCCCCTCTGTTTCAGCCCCTCTGTTTCAGCCCCTCTGTTTATCGCCCTCTGTTTCAGCCCCTCTGTTTCTCGCCCTCTGTTTCAGCCCCTCTGTTTCTCGCCCTCTGTTTCAGCCCCTTTATTTCTCACCCTCTGTTTCAGCCCCTCTGTTTCAGCCCCTCTGTTTCAGACCCTCTGTTTCAGTCCCTCTGTTTCTCGCCCTCTGTTTCGCGCCCTCTGTTTCAGCCCCTCTGTTTCTCGCCCTCTGTTTCAGCCCCTCTGTTTCTCGCCCTCTGTTTCAGCCCCTCTGTTTCAGCCCCTCTGTTTCAGCCCCTCTGTTTCTCGCCCTCTGTTTCAGCCCCTCTGTTTCTTGCCCTCTGTTTCAGCCCCTCTGTTTCTCGCCCTCTGTTTCAGCCTCTCTCTTTCTCGCCCTCTGTTTCAGTCCCTCTGATTCAGCCCCTCTGTTTCAGCCCCTCTATTTCAGCCCCTCTGTTTCAGCCCCTCTGTTTCAGGCTCTCTGTTTCAGCCCGTCTGTTTCAGCCCCTCTGTTTCAGCCTCTCTGATTCAGTCCCTTAGTTTCTCGCCCTCTGTTTCAGCCCCTCTGTTTCAGCCCCTCTGATTCAGCCCCACTGATTCAGCCCCTCTGTTTCTCGCCCTCTGTTTCAGCCCCTCTGTTTCAGCCCCTCTGTTTCTCGCCCTCTGTTTCTGCCCCTCTGTTTCAGCCCCTCTGTTTCAGCCCCTCTGTTTCTTGCCCTCTGTTTCTTGCCCTCTGTTTCAGCCCCTCTGTTTCAGCCCCTCCGATTCAGCCCCTCTGTTTCAGCCCCTCTGTTTCTGCCCCTCTGTTTCAGCCCCTCTGTTACTCGCCCTTTGTTTCAGCCCCTCTGTTTCTCGCCCTCTGTTTCAGCCCCTCTGTTTCAGCCCCTCTGTTTCTGCCCCTCTGTTTCTCGCCCTCTGTTTCAGCCCCTCTGTTTCTTGCCCTCTGTTTCAGCCCCTCTGTTTCAGCCCCTCTGTTTCGGCCCCTCTGTTTCTCGCCCTCTGTTTCTGCCCCTCTGTTTCTCGCCCTCTGTTTCAGCCCCTCTGTTTCTCGCCTTCTGTTTCAGCCCCTCTGATTCAGCCCCTCTGTTTCAGCCCCTCTGATTCAGCCCCACTGATTCAGCCCCTCTGTTTCTCGCACTCTGTTTCAGCCCCTCTGTTTCAGCCCTTCTGTTTCAGCCACTCGGTTTCAGCCCCTCTGTGTCTTGCCCTCTGTTTCAGCCCCTCTGTTTCTCGCCCTCTGTTTCAGCCCCTCTGTTTCTCGCCCTCTGTTTCAGCCCCTCTGTTTCGCACTCTCTGTTTCAGCCCCTCTGTTTCAGCACCTCTGTTTCTCGCCCTCTGTTTCTGCTCCTCTGTTTCTCGCCCTCTGTTTCAGCCCCTCTGTTTCTCGCACTCTGTGTCAGCCCCTCTGATTCAGCCCCTCTGTTTCAGCCCCTCTGAATCAGCCCCTCTGTTTCAGCCCCTCTCTTTCAGCCCCTCTGTCTCTCGCCCTCTGTTTCAGCCCCTCTGTTTCTCACCCTCTGTTTCAGCACCTCTGTTTCAGCCCCTCTGTTTCTCGCCCTCTGTTTCAGCCCCTCTGTTTCTCGCCCTCTGTTTCAGCCCCACTGATTCAGCCCCTCTGTTTCTCGCCCTCTGTTTCAGCCCCTCTGTTTCTCACCATCTGTTTCAGCCCCTCTGTTTCTCGCCCTCTGTTTCAGCCCCTCTGTTTCAGCCCCTCTGTTTCAGCCCCTCTGTTTCTCGCCCTCTGTTTCAGCCCCTCTGTTTCTCGCCCTCTGTTTCAGCCTCTCTGTTTCTCGCCCTCTGTTTCAGCCCCTCTGTTTCAGCCCCTCTGATTCAGCCCCTCTGTTTCAGCCCCTCTGATTCAGCCCCTCTGTTTCAGCCCCTCTGATTCAGTACCTTAGTTTCTCGCCCTCTGTTTCAGCCCCTCTGTTTCAGCCCCTCTGTTTCAGGCTCTCTGTTTCAGCCCGTCTGTTTCAGCCCCTCTGTTTCAGCCCCTCTGATTTAGTCCCTTAGTTTCTCGCCCTCTGTTTCAGCCCCTCTGTTTCAGCCCCTCTGATTCAGCCCCTCTGATTCAGCCCCTCTGTTTCTCGCCCTCTGTTTCAGCCCCTCTGTTTCAGCCCCTCTGATTCAGCCCCTCTGATTCAGCCCCTCTGTTTCTCGCCCTCTGTTTCTGCCCCTCTGTTTCAGCCCCTCTGTTTCAGCCCCTCTGTTTCTTGCCCTCTGTTTCAGCCCCTCTGTTTCAGCCCCTCTGTTTCAGCCCCTCCGATTCAGCCCCTCTGTTTCAGCCCCTCTGTTTCTGCCCCTCTGTTTCCGCCCCTCTGTTTCTCGCCCTTTGTTTCAGCCCCTCTGTTTCTCGCCCTCTGTTTCAGCCCCTCTGTTTCAGCCCCTCTGTTTCAGCCCCTCTGTTTCTCACCCTCTGTTTTAGCCCCTCTGTTTCTTGCCCTCTGTTTCAGCCCCTCTGTTTCAGCCCCTCTGTTTCTCGCCCTCTGTTTCTGCCCCTCTGTTTCTCGCCCTCTGTTTCAGCCCGTCTGTTTCTCGCCTTCTGTTTCAGCCCCTCTGATTCAGCCCCTCTGTTTCAGCCCCTCTGTTTCAGCCCCTCTGATTCAGCCCCTCTGTTTCTCGCCCTCTGTTTCAGCCACTCTGTTTCAGCCCTTCTGTTTCAGCCACTCGGTTTCAGCCCCTCTGTTTCTTGCCCTCTGTTTCAGCCCCTCTGTTTATCGCCCTCTGTTTTAGCCCCTCTGTTTCTCGCCCTCTGTTTCAGCCCCTCTGTTTCGCACTCTCTGTTTCAGCCCCTCTGTTTCAGCCCCTCCGATTCAGCCCCTCTGTTTCAGCCCCTCTGTTTCTGCCCCTCTGTTTCAGCCCCTCTGTTTCTCGCCCTTTGTTTCAGCCCCTCTGTTTCTCGCCCTCTGTTTCAGCCCCTCTGCTTCAGCCCCACTGTTTCAGCCCCTCTGTTTCTCGCCCTCTGTTTCAGCCCCTCTGTTTCTTGCCCTCTGTTTCAGCCCCTCTGTTTCAGCCCCACTGTTTCTCGCCCTCTGTTTCTGCCCCTCTGTTTCTCGCCCTCTGTTTCAGCCACTCTGTTTCTTGCCCTCTGTTTCAGCCCCTCTGTTTCAGCCCCTCTCTTTCAGCCCCTCTGTTTCAGTCCCTCTGTTTCAGCCCCTCTGTTTCTCGCCCTCTGTTTCAGCCCCTCTGTTTCTCGCCCTGTGTTTCAGCCTCACTGTTTCTCGCCCTCTGTTTCAGCCCCACTGTTTCAGCCCCTCTGTTTCAGCCCCTCTGTTTCTCGCACTCTGTTTCAGCCCCTCTGTTTCTCGCCCTCTGTATCAGGCGCTTTGTTTCAGCCCCTTTGTTTCAGCCCCACTTTTTCAGCCCCTGTTTCTCGCCCTCTGTTTCTCGCCCTCTGTTTCAGCCACTCTGTTTCTCGCCCTCTGTTTCAGCCCCTCTGTTTCAACCCATCTGATTCAGCCTGTCTGATTCAGCCCATCTGTTTCTCGCCCTCTGTTTCAGCCACTCTGTTTCAGCCCCTCTGTTTCTTGCCCTCTGTTTCAGCCCCTCTGTTTCTCGCCCTCTGTTTCAGCCCCTCTGTTTCTTGCCCGCTGTTTCAGCCCCTCTGTTTCTCGCCCTCTGTTTCAGTCCCTCTGTTTCGCGCTCTCTGTTTCAGCCCCTTTGTTTCAGTCCCTCTGTTTCTCGCCCTCTGTTTCTGCCCGTCTGTTTCTCGCCCTCTGTTTCAGCCCCTCTGTTTCTCGCCCTCTGTTTCAGCCCCTCTGTTTCTCGCACTCTGTTTCAGCCCCTCTGTTTCTCGCCCTCTGTTTCAGTCCCTCTGTTTCGCGCTCTCGGTATCAGCCCCTCTGTTTCTGTCCCTCTGTTTCTCGCTCTCTGTTTCTGCCCGTCTGTTTCTCGCCCTCTGTTTCAGCCCCTCTGTTTCTTGCCCTCTTTTTCTGCCCCTCTGTTTCTCGCCCTCTGTTTCCGCCCCTCTGATTCAGCCCCTCTGTTTCAGACCCTCTGTTTCTGCCCCTCTGTTTCAGCCCCTCTGTTTCTCGCCCTCTGTTTCAGCCCCTCTGTTTCTCACCCTCTGTTTCTGCCCCTCTGTTTCAGCCCCTCTGTTTCTCGCCCTCTGTTTCAGCCCCTCTGTTTCTCACCCTCTGTTTCAGCCCCTCTGTTTCAGCCCCTCTGTTTCTCGCCCTCTGTTTCAGCCCCTCTGTTTCTCGGCATTTGTTTCAGCCCCTCTGATTCAGCCCCTCTGTTTCTCGCCCTCTGTTTCAGCCCCTCTGTTTCTCGCCCTCTGTTTCAGCCCCTTTATTTCTCACCCTCTGTTTCAGCCCCTCTGTTTCAGACCCTCTGTTTCAGTCCCTCTGTTTCTCGCCCTCTGTTTCGCGCCCTCTGTTTCAGCCCCTCTGTTTCTCGCCCTCTGTTTCAGCCCCTCTGTTTCTCGGCCTCTGTTTCAGCCCCTCTGTTTCAGCCCCTCTGTTTCAGCCCCTCTGTTTCAGCCCCTCTGTTTCTCGCCCTCTGTTTCAGCCCCTCTGTTTCTTGCCCTCTGTTTCAGCCCCTCTGTTTCTCGCCCTCTGTTTCAGCCTCTCTGTTTCTCGCCCTCTGTTTCACCCCCTCTGTTTCAGCCGCTCTGATTCAGCCCCTATGTTTCAGCCCCTCTGTTTCTCGCCCTCTGTTTCAGCCCCTCTGATTCAGCCCCTCTGTTTCAGCCCCTCTGATTCAGCCCCTCTTTGTCAGCCCCTCTATTTCAGCCCCTCTGTTTCAGCCCCTCTGTTTCAGGCTCTCTGTTTCAGCCCGTCTGTTTCAGCCCCTCTGTTTCAGCCTCTCTGATTCAGTCCCTTAGTTTCTCGCCCTCTGTTTCAGCCCCTCTGTTTCAGCCCCTCTGATTCAGCCCCTCTGATTCAGCCCCTCTGTTTCTCGCCCTCTGTTTCAGCCCCTCTGTTTCAGCCCCTCTGTTTCTCGCCCTCTGTTTCTGCCCCTCTGTTTCAGCCCCTCTGTTTCAGCCCCTCTGTTTCTTGCCCTCTGTTTCAGCCCCTCTGTTTCAGCCCCTCCGATTCAGCCCCTCTGTTTCAGCCCCTCTGTTTCTGCCCCTCTGTTTCAGCCCCTCTGTTTCTCGCCCTTTGTTTCAGCCCCTCTGTTTCTCGCCCTCTGTTTCAGCCCCTCTGTTTCAGCCCCTCTGTTTCAGCCCCTCTGTTTCTCGCCCTCTGTTTCAGCCCCTCTGTTTCTTGCCCTCTGTTTCAGCCCCTCTGTTTCAGCCCCTCTGTTTCAGCCCCTCTGTTTCGGCCCCTCTGTTTCTCGCCCTCTGTTTCTGCCCCTCTGTTTCTCGCCCTCTGTTTCAGCCCCTCTGTTTCTCGCCTTCTGTTTCAGCCCCACTGATTCAGCCCCTCTGTTTCAGCCACTCTGATTCAGCCCCTCTGATTCAGCCCCTGTGTTTCTCGCACTCTGTTTCAGCCCCTCTGTTTCAGCCCTTCTGTTTCAGCCACTCGGTTTCAGCCCCTCTGTTTCTTGCCCTCTGTTTCAACCCCTCTGTTTCTCGCCCTCTGTTTCAGCCCCTCTGTTTCTCGCCCTCTGTTTTAGCCCCTCTGTTTCGCACTCTCTGTTTCAGCCCCTCTGTTTCAGCCCCTCTGTTTCAGCCCCTCTGTTTCTCGCCCTCTGTTTCTGCTCCTCTGTTTCTCGCCCTCTGTTTCAGCCCCTCTGTTTCTCGCCCTCTGTGTCAGCCCCTCTGATTCAGCCCCTCTGTTTCAGCCCCTCTGAATCAGCCCCTCTGTTTCAGCCCCTCTGTTTCTCACCCTCTGTTTCAGCCCCTCTGTTTCTCACCCTCTGTTTCAGCACCTCTGTTTCAGCCCCTCTGTTTCTCGCCCTCTGTTTCAGCCCATCTGTTTCTCGCCCTCTGTTTCAGCCCCTCTGATTCAGCCCCTCTGTTTCTCGCCCTCTGTTTCAGCCCCTCTGTTTCTCGCCATCTGTTTCAGCCCCTCTGTTTCTCGCCCTCTGTTTCAGCCCCTCTGTTTCAGCCCCTCTGTTTCAGACCCTCTGTTTCTCTCCCTCTGTTTCAGCCCCTCTGTTTCTCGCCCTCTGTTTCAGCCTCTCTGTTTCTCGCCCTCTGTTTCAGCCCCTCTGTTTCAGCCCCACTGATTCAGCCCCTCTGTTTCAGCCCCTCTGATTCAGCCCCTCTGTTTCAGCCCCTCTGATTCAGTACCTTAGTTTCTCGCCCTCTGTTTCAGCCCCTCTGATTCAGCCCCTCTGTTTCTCGCCCTCTGTTTCAGCCCCTCTGTTTCTCGCCATCTGTTTCAGCCCCTCTGTTTCTCGCCCTCTGTTTCAGCCCCTCTGTTTCAGCCCCTCTGTTTCAGCCCCTCTGTTTCTCGCCCTCTGTTTCAGCCCCTCTGTTTCTCGCCCTCTGTTTCAGCCTCTCTGTTTCTCGCCCTCTGTTTCAGCCCCTCTGTTTCAGCCCCTCTGATTCAGCCCCTCTGTTTCAGCCCCTCTGATTCAGCCCCTCTGTTTCAGCCCCTCTGATTCAGTACCTTAGTTTCTCGCCCTCTGTTTCAGCCCCTCTGTTTCAGCCCCTCTGATTCAGCCCCTCTGATTCAGTACCTTAGTTTCTCGCCCTCTGTTTCAGCCCCTCTGTTTCAGCCCCTCTGATTCAGCCCCTCTGATTCAGTACCTTAGTTTCTCGCCCTCTGTTTCAGCCCCTCTGTTTCAGCCCCTCTGTTTCAGGCTCTCTGTTTCAGCCCGTCTGTTTCAGCCCCTCTGTTTCAGCCCCTCTGATTCAGTCCCTTAGTTTCTCGCCCTCTGTTTCAGCCCCTCTGTTTCAGCCCCTCTGATTCAGCCCCTCTGATTCAGCCCCTCTGTTTCTCGCCCTCTGTTTCAGCCCCTCTGTTTCAGCCCCTCTGATTCAGCCCCTCTGATTCAGCCCCTCTGTTTCTCGCCCTCTGATTCTGCCCCTCTGTTTCAGCCCCTCTGTTTCAGCCCCTCTGTTTCTTGCCCTCTGTTTCAGCCCCTCTGTTTCAGCCCCTCTGTTTCAGCCCCTCCGATTCAGCCCCTCTGTTTCAGCCCCTCTGTTTCTGCCCCTCTGTTTCCGCCCCTCTGTTTCTCGCCCTTTGTTTCAGCCCCTCTGTTTCTCGCCCTCTGTTTCAGCCCCTCTGTTTCAGCCCCTCTGTTTCAGCCCCTCTGTTTCTCACCCTCTGTTTCAGCCCCTCTGTTTCTTGCCCTCTGTTTCAGCCCCTCTGTTTCAGCCCCTCTGTTTCTCGCCCTTTGTTTCTGCCCCTCTGTTTCTCGCCCTCTGTTTCAGCCCGTCTGTTTCTCGCCTTCTGTTTCAGCCCCTCTGATTCAGCCCCTCTGTTTCAGCCCCTCTGTTTCAGCCCCTCTGATTCAGCCCCTCTGTTTCTCGCCCTCTGTTTCAGCCACTCTGTTTCAGCCCTTCTGTTTCAGCCACTCGGTTTCAGCCCCTCTGTTTCTTGCCCTCTGTTTCAGCCCCTCTGTTTATCGCCCTCTGTTTTAGCCCCTCTGTTTCTCGCCCTCTGTTTCAGCCCCTCTGTTTCGCACTCTCTGTTTCAGCCCCTCTGTTTCAGCCCCTCTGTTTCAGCCCCTCCGAATCAGCCCCTCTGTTTCAGCCCCTCTGTTTCTGCCCCTCTGTTTCAGCCCCTCTGTTTCTCGCCCTTTGTTTCAGCCCCTCTGTTTCTCGCCCACTGTTTCAGCCCCTCTGCTTCAGCCCCTCTGTTTCAGCCCCTCTGTTTCTCGCCCTCTGTTTCAGCCCCTCTGTTTCTTGACCTCTGTTTCAGCCCCTCTGTTTCAGCCCCACTGTTTCTCGCCCTCTGTTTCTGCCCCTCTGTTTCTCGCCCTCTGTTTCAGCCCCTCTATTTCTCGCCCTCTGTTTCAGCCCCTCTATTTTAGCCCCACTGTTTCAGCCCCTTTGTTTCAGCCACTATGTTTCTCACCCTCTGTTTCAGCCCCTCTGTTTCCGCCCCTCTGTTTCAGCCCCTCTGTTTCTCGCTCTCTGTTTCAGCCCCTCTGTTTCCGCCCCTCTGTTTCAGCCCCTCTGTTTCAGCCCCACTGTTTCTCGCCCTCTGTTTCAGCCCATCTGTTTCTTGCCCTCTGTTTCAGCCACTCTGTTTCTCGCCCTCTGTTTCAGCCACTCTGTTTCTCGCCCTCTGTTTCAGCCCCTCTGTTTCAGACCCTCTGTTTCAGTCCCTCTGTTTCTCGCCCTCTGTTTCTCGCCCTCTGTTTCAGCCCCTCTGTTTCTCGCCCTCTGTTTCAGCCCCTCTGTTTCTCGCCCTCTGTTTCAGCCCCTCTGTTTCAGCCCCTCTGTTTCTCGCTCTCTGTTTCAGCCCCTCTGTTTCCGCCCCTCTGTTTCAGCCCCTCTGTTTCAGCCCCTCTGTTTCTGGCCCTCTGTTTCAGCCCCTCTGATTCTTGCCCTCTGTTTCAGCCACTCTGTTTCTCGCTCTCTGTTTCAGCCACTCTGTTTCTCGCCCTCTGCTTCAGCCCCGCTGTTTCAGCCCCTCTGTTTCTCGCCCTCTGTTTCAGCCCCTCTGTTTCTCGCCCTGTGTTTCAGCCTCTCTGTTTCTCGCCCTCTGTTTCAGCCCCACTGTTTCAGCCCCTCTGTTTCAGCCCCTCTCTTTCTCGCCCTCTGTTTCAGACCCTCTGTTTCTCGCCCTCTGTATCAGGCGCTTTGTTTCAGCCCCTTTGTTTCAGCCCCACTTTTTCAGCCCCTCTGTTTCTCGCCCTCTGTTTCTCGCCCTCTGTTTCAGCCACTCTGTTTCTTGCCCTCTGTTTCAGCCCCTCTGTTTCAGCCCCTCTCTTTCAGCCCCTGTGTTTCAGTCCCTCTGTTTCAGCCCCTCTGTTTCTCGCCCTCTGTTTCAGCCCCTCTGTTTCTCGCTCTGTGTTTCAGCCTCTCTGTTTCTCACCCTCTGTTTCAGCCCCACTGTTTCAGCCCCTCTGTTTCAGCCCCTCTGTTTCTCGCCCTCTGTTTCAGCCCCTCTGTTTCTCGCCCTCTGTATCAGGCGCTTTGTTTCAGCCCCTTTGTTTCAGCCCCACTTTTTCAGCCCCTGTTTCTCGCCCTCTGTTTCTCGCCCTCTGTTTCAGCCACTCTATTTCTCGCCCTCTGTTTCATCCCCTCTGTTTCAGCCCATCTGATTCAGCCTGTCTGATTCAGCCCATCTGTTTCTCGCCCTCTGTTTCAGCCACTCTGTTTCAGCCCCTCTGTTTCTTGCCCTCTGTTTCAGCCCCTCTGTTTCTCGCCCTCTGTTTCAGCCCCTCTGTTTCTTGCCCGCTGTTTCAGCCCCTCTGTTTCTCGCCCTCTGTTTCAGTCCCTCTGTTTCGCGCTCTCTGTTTCAGCCCCTTTGTTTCAGTCCCTCTGTTTCTCGCCCTCTGTTTCTGCCCGTCTGTTTCTCGCCCTCTGTTTCAGCCCCTCTGTTTCTCGCCCTCTGTTTCAGCCCCTCTGTTTCTCGCCCTCTTTTTCAGCCCCTCTATTTCTTGCCCTCTGTTTCAGCCCCTCTGTTTCAGCCCCTCTGTTTCAGCCCCTCTGTTTCTCGCCCTCTGTTTCAGCCCCTCTGTTTCTCGCCCTCTGTTTCAGCCCCTTTATTTCTCACCCTCTGTTTCAGCCCCTCTGTTTCAGCCCCACTGTTTCAGCCCCTCTGTTTCAGCCCCTCTGTTTCTCGCCCTTTGTTTCAGCCCCTCTGTTTCTCGCCCTCCGTTTCAGCCCCTCTGTTTCTCGCCCTCTGTTTCAGCCCCTCTGTTTCAGACCCTCTGTTTCAGTCCCTCTGTTTCTCGCCCTCTGTTTCTCGCCCTCTGTTTCAGCCCCTCTGTTTCGCGCCCTCTGTTTCAACCCCTCTGTTTCTCGCCCTCTGTTTCAGCCCCTCTGTTTCAGCCCCTCTGTTTCAGCCCCTCTGTTACAGCCCCTCTGTTTCTCGCCCTCTGTTTCAGCCCCTCTGTTTCTTGCACTCTGTTTCAGTCCCTCTGTTTCTCGCCCTCTGTTTCAGCCTCTCTGTTTCTCGCCCTCTGTTTCAGCCCCTCTGTTTCAGCCCCTCTGATTCAGCCCCTCTGTTTCAGCCCCTCTTTTTCTCGCCCTCTGTTTCAGCCCCTCTGATTCAGCCCCTCTGTTTCAGCCCCTCTGATTCAGCCCCTCTGTTTCAGCCCCTCTATTTCAGCCCCTCTGTTTCAGCCCCTCTGTTTCAGGCACTCTGTTTCAGCCCGTTTGTTTCAGCCCCTCTGTTTCAGCCCCTCTGATTCAGTCCCTTAGTTTCTCGCCCTCTGTTTCAGCCCCTCTGTTTCAGCCCCTCTGATACAGCCCCTCTGATTCAGCCCCTCTTTTTCTCGCCCTCTGTTTCAGCCCCTCTGTTTCAGTCCCTCTGTTTCTCGCCCTCTGTTTCTGCCCCTCTGTTTCAGCCCCTCTGTTTCAGCCCCTCCGATTCAGCCCCTCTGTTTCAGCCCCTCTGTTTCTTGCCCTCTGTTTCAGCCCCTAAATTTCAGCCCCTCCGATTCAGCCCCTCTGTTTCAGCCCCTCTGTTTCTGCCCCTCTGTTTCAGCCCCTCTGTTTCTCGCCCTTTGTTTCAGCCACTCTGTTTCTCGCTCTCTGTTTCAGCCACTCTGTTTATCGCCCTCTGTTTCAGCCCCTCTGTTTCAGACCCTCTGTTTCAGTCCCTCTGTTTCTCGCCCTCTGTTTCTCGCCCTCTGTTTCAGCCCCTCTGTTTCTCGCCCTCTGTTTCAGCCCCTCTGTTTCTCGCCCTCTGTTTCAGCCCCTCTGTTTCAGCCCCTCTCTTTCTCGCTCTCTGTTTCAGCCCCTCTGTTTCCGCCCCTCTTTTTCAGCCCCTCTGTTTCAGCCCCTGTGTTTCTCGCCCTCTGTTTCAGCCCCTCTGTTTCTTGCCCTCTGTTTCAGCCACTCTGTTTCTCGCTCTCTGTTTCAGCCACTCTGTTTCTCGCCCTCTGTTTCAGCCCCTCTGTTTCAGCCCCTCTGTTTCAGTCCCTCTGATTCAGCCCCTCTGTTTCTCGCCCTCTGTTTCAGCACCTCTGTTTCTCGCCCTGTGTTTCAGCCTCTCTGTTTCTCGCCCTCTGTTTCAGCCCCACTGTTTCAGCCCCTCTGTTTCAGCCCCTCTGTTTCTCGCCCTCTGTTTCAGACCCTCTGTTTCTCGCCCTCTGTATCAGGCGCTTTGTTTCAGCACCTTTGTTTCAACCCCACTTTTTCAGCCCCTATGTTTCTCGCCCTCTGTTTCTCGCCCTCTGTTTCAGCCCCTCTGTTTCAGCCCATCTGATTCAGCCTGTCTTATTCAGCCCCTCTGTTTCTCGCCCTCTGTTTCAGCCACTCTGTTTCAGCCCCTCTGTTTCTTGCCCTCTGTTTCAGCCCCTCTGTTTCTCGCCCTCTGTTTCAGCCCCTCTGTTTCTTGCCCGCTGTTTCAGCCCCTCTGTTTCTCGCCCACTGTTTCAGTCCCTCTGTTTCGCGCTCTCTGTTTCAGCCCCTTGGTTTCAGTCCCTCTGTTTCTCGCCCTCTGTTTCAGCCCCTCTGTTTCTCGCCCTCTGTTTCAGCCCCTCTGTTTCTCGCCCTCTGTTTCAGCCCCTCTGTTTCTCGCCCTCTGTTTCAGTCCCTCTGTTTCGCGCTCTCTGTTTCAGTCCCTCTGTTTCTCGCTCTCTGTTTCTGCCCGTCTGTTTCTCGCCCTCTGTTTCAGCCCCTCTGTTTCTTGCCCTCTGTTTCTGCCCCTCTGTTTCTCGCCCTCTGTTTCCGCCCCTCTGATTCAGCCCCTCTGTTTCAGAACCTCTGAATCAGCTACTCTGATTCAGCCCCTCTGTTTTTGCCCCTCTGTTTCAGCCCCTCTGTTTCTCGCCCTCTGTTTCAGCCCCTCTGTTTCTCACCCTCTGTTTCAGCCCCTCTGTTTCAGCCCCTCTGTTTCTCGCCCTCTGTTTCAGCCCCTCTGTTTCTCGGCATTTGTTTCAGCCCCTCTGATTCAGCCCCTCTGTTTCTCACCCTCTGTTTCAGCCCCTCTGTTTCTCGCCCTCTTTTTCAGCCCCTCTATTTCTTGCCCTCTGTTTCAGCCCCTCTGTTTCAGCCCCTCTGTTTCAGCCCCTCTGTTTCTCGCCCTCTGTTTCAGCCCCTCTGTTTCTCGCCCTCTGTTTCAGCCCCTCTGTTTCTCGCCCTCTGTTTCAGCCCCTTTATTTCTCACCCTCTGTTTCAGCCCCTCTGTTTCAGCCCCACTGTTTCAGCCCCTCTGTTCAGGCCCTCTGTTTCTCGCCCTCTGTTTCAGCCCCTCTGTTTCTCGCCCTCCGTTTCAGCCCCTCTGTTTCTCGCCCTCTGTTTCAGCCCCTCTGTTTCAGACCCTCTGTTTCAGTCCCTCTGTTTCTCGCCCTCTGTTTCTCGCCCTCTGTTTCAGCCCCTCTGTTTCTCGCCCTCTGTTTCAGCCCCTCTGTTTCTCGCCCTCTGTTTCAGCCCCTCTGTTTCAGCCCCTCTGTTTCTCGCCCTCTGTTTCAGCCCCCCTGTTTCTTGCCCTCTGTTTCAGCCCCTCTGTTTCTCGCCCTCTGTTTCAGCCTCTCTGTTTCTCGCCCTCTGTTTCAGCCCCTCTGTTTCAGCCCCTCTGATTCAGCCCCTCTGTTTCAGCCCCTCTGTTTCTCGCCCTCTGTTGCAGCCCCTCTGATTCAGCCCCTCTGTTTCAGCCCCTCTGATTCAGCCCCTCTCGTTCAGCCCCTCTATTTCAACCCCTCTGTTTCAGCACCTCTGTTTCAGGCTCTCTGTTTCAGCCCGTCTGTTTCAGCCCCTCTGTTTCAGCCCCTCTGATTCAGTCCCTTAGTTTCTCGCCATCTGTTTCAGCCCCTCTGTTTCAGCCCCTCTGATTCAGCCCCTCTGATTCAGCCCCTCTGTTTCTCGCCCTCTGTTTCAGCCCCTCTGTTTCAGCCCCTCTGTTTCTCGCCCTCTGTTTCTGCCCCTCTGTTTCAGCCCCTCTGTTTCAGCCCCTCTGTTTCTTGCCCTCTGTTTCAGCCCCTCTGTTTCAGCCCCTCTGTTTCAGCCCCTCCGATTCAGCCCCTCTGTTTCAGCCCCTCTGTTTCTGCCGCTCTGTTTCAGCCCCTCTGTTTCTCGCCCTCTGTTTCAGCCCCTCTGTTTCTTGCCCTCTGTTTCAGCCCCTCTGTTTCAGCCCCTCTGTTTCGGCCCCTCTGTTTCTCGCCCTCTGTTTCTGCCCCTCTGTTTCTCGCACTCTGTTTCAGCCCCTCTGTTTCTCGCCTTCTGTTTCAGCCCCTCTGATTCAGCCCCTCTGTTTCAGCCCCTCTGATTCAGCCCCTCTGATTTAGCCCCTCTGTTTCTCGCACTCTGTTTCAGCCCCTCTGTTTCAGCCCTTCTGGTTCAGCCACTCGGTTTCAGCCCCTCTGTTTCTTGCCCTCTGTTTCAGCCCCTCTGTTTCTCGCCCTCTGTTTCAGCCCCTCTGTTTCTCGCCCTCTGTTTCAGCCCCTCTGTTTCGCACTCTCTGTTTCAGCCCCTCTGTTTCAGCCCCTCTGTTTCTCGCCCTCTGTTTCTGCTCCTCTGTTTCTCGCCCTCTGTTTCAGCCCCTCTGTTTCTCGCCCTCTGTGTCAGCCCCTCAGATTCAGCCCCTCTGTTTCAGCCCCTCTGAATCAGCCCCTCTGTTTCAGCCCCTCTGTTTCAGCCCCTCTGTTTCTCGCCCTCTGTTTCAGCCCCTCTGTTTCTCACCCTCTGTTTCAGCACCTCTGTTTCAGCCCCTCTGTTTCTCGCCCTCTGTTTCAGCCCCTCTGTTTCTCGCCCTCTGTTTCAGCCCCTCTGATTCAGCCCCTCTGTTTCTCACCCTCTGTTTCAGCCCCTCTGTTTCTCGCCATCTGTTTCAGCCCCTCTGTTTCTCACCCTCTGTTTCAGCCCCTCTGTTTCTCGCCCTCTGTTTCTCGCCCTCTGTTTCAGCCCCTCTGTTTCAGCCCCTCTGTTTCAGCCCCTCTGTTTCTCGCCCTCTGTTTCAGCCCCTCTGTTTCTCGCCCTCTGTTTCAGCCTCTCTGTTTCTCGCCCTCTGTTTCAGCCCCTCTGTTTCAGCCCCTCTGATTCAGCCCCTCTGTTTCAGCCCCTCTGATTCAGCCCCTCTGTTTCAGCCCCTCTGATTCAGTACCTTAGTTTCTCTCCCTCTTTTTCAGCCCCTCTATTTCAGCCCCTCTATTTCAGCCCCTCTGTTTCAGCCCCCCTGTTTCAGGCTCTCTGTTTCAGCCCGTCTGTTTCAGCCCCTCTATTTCAGCCCCTCTGTTTCAGCCCCTCTGTTTCAGCCCCTCTGATTCAGTCCCTCTGATTCAGCCCCTCTGATTCAGCCCCTCTGTTTCTCGCCCACTGTATCAGGCGCTTTGTTTCAGCCCCTTTGTTTCAGCCCCACTTTTTCAGCCCCTCTGTTTCTCGCCCTCTGTTTCTCGCCCTCTGTTTCAGCCACTCTGTTTCTCGCCCTCTGTTTCAGCCCCTCTGTTTCAGCCCATCTGATTCAGCCTGTCTGATTCAGCCCCTCTGTTTCTCGCCCTCTGTTTCAGCCAAACTGTTTCAGCCCCTCTGTTTCAGCCACTCTGTTTCAGTCCCTCTGTTTCTCGCCCCCTGTTTCTGCCCGTCTGTTTCTCGCCCTCTGTTTCAGCCCCTCTGTTTCTCGCCCTCTGTTTCAGCCCCTCTGTTTCTCGCCCTCTGTTTCAGCCCCTCTGTTTCTCGCCCTCTGTTTCAGTCCCTCTGTTTCGCGCTCTCTGTTTCAGCCCCTCTGTTTCAGTCCCTCTGTTTCTCGCTCTCTGTTTCTGCCCGTCTGTTTCTCGCCCTCTGTTTCAGCCCCTCTGTTTCTTGCCCTCTGTTTCTGCCCCTCTGTTTCTCGCCCTCTGTTTCCGCCCCTCTGATTCAGCCCCTCTGTTTCAGACCCTCTGAATCAGCCACTCTGATTCAGCCCCTCTGTTTCAGCCCCTCTGTTTCAGCCCCTCTGTTTCTCGCCCTCTGTTTCAGCCCCTCTGTTTCTCACCCTCTGTTTCAGCCCCTCTGTTTCAGCTCCTCTGTTTCTCGCCCTCTGTTTCAGCCCCTCTGTTTCTCGGCATTTGTTTCAGCGCCTCTGATTCAGCCCCTCTGTTTCTCACCCTCTGTTTCAGCCCCTCTGTTTCTCGCCCTCTTTTTCAGCCCCTCTATTTCTTGCCCTCTGTTTCAGCCCCTCTGTTTCAGCCCCTCTGTTTCAGCCCCTCTGTTTCTCACCCTCTGTTTCAGCCCCTCTGTTTCTCGCCCTCTGTTTCAGCCCCTCTGTTTCTCGCCCTCTGTTTCAGCCCCTTTATTTCTAACCCTCTGTTTCAGCCACTCTGTTTCAGCCCCACTGTTTCAGCCCCTCTGTTTCAGCCCCTCTGTTTCTCGCCCTCTGTTTCAGCCCCTCTGTTTCTCGCCCTCCGTTTCAGCCCCTCTGTTTCTCGCCCTCTGTTTCAGCCCCTCTGTTTCAGACCCTCTGTTTCCGTCCCTCTGTTTCTCGCCCTCTGTTTCTCGCCCTCTGTTTCAGCCCCTCTGTTTCTCGCCCTCTGTTTCAGCCCCTCTGTTTCTCGCCCTCTGTTTCAGCCCCTCTGTTTCAGCCCCTCTGTTTCAGCCCCTCTGTTTCAGCCCCTCTGTTTCTCGCCCTCTGTTTCAGCCCCTTTGTTTCTTGCCCTCTGTTTCAGCCCCTCTGTTTCTCGCCCTCAGTTTCAGCCTCTCTGTTTCTCGCCCTCTGTTTCAGCCCCTCTGTTTCAGCCCCTCTGATTCAGCCCCTCTGTTTCAGCCCCTCTGATTCAGCCCCTCTGTTTCAGCCCCTCTATTTCAGCCCCTCTGTTTCAGCCCCTCTGTTTCAGGCTCTCTGTTTCAGCCCGTCTGTTTCAGCCCCTCTGTTTCAGCCCCTCTGATTCAGTCCCTTAGTTTCTCGCCCTCTGTTTCAGCCCCTCTGTTTCAGCCCCTCTGATTCAGCCCCTCTGATTCAGCCCCTCTGTTTCTCGCCCTCTGTTTCAGCCCCTCTGTTTCAGCCCCTCTGTTTCTCGCTCTCTGTTTCTGCCCCTCTGTTTCAGCCCCTCTGTTTCAGCCCCTCTGTTTCTTGCCCTCTGTTTCAGCCCCTCTGTTTCAGCCCCTCTGTTTCAGCCCCTCCGATTCAGCCCCTCTGTTTCAGCCCCTCTGTTTCTGCCCCTCTGTTTCAGCCCCTCTGTTTCTCGCCCTTTGTTTCAGCCCCTCTGTTTCTCGCCCTCTGTTTCAGCCCCTCTGTTTCAGCCCCTCTGTATCAGCCCCTCTGTTTCTCGCCCTCTGTTTCAGCCCCTCTGTTTCTTGCCCTCTGTTCCAGCCCCTCTGTTTCAGCCCCTCTGTTTCAGCCTCTCTGTTTCTCGCCCTCTGTTTCTGCCCCTCTGTTTCTCGCCCTCTGTTTCAGCCCCTCTGTTTCTCGCCTTCTGTTTCAGCCCCCCTGATTCAGCCCGTCTGTTTCAGCCCCTCTGATTCAGCCCCTCTGATTCAGCCCCTCTGTTTCTCGCCCTCTGTTTCAGCCCCACTGTTTCAGACCTTCTGTTTCAGCCACTTGGTTTCAGCCCCTCTGTTTCTTGCCCTCTGTTTCAGCCCCTCTGTTTCTCGCCCTCTGTTTCTCGCCCTCTGTTTCAGCTCCTCTGTTTCGCACTCTCTGTTTCAGCCCCTCTGTTTCAGCCCCTCTGTTTCTCGCCCTCTGTTTCTGCTCCTCTGTTTCTCGCCCTCTGTTTCAGCCCCTCTGTTTCTCGCCCTCTGTTTCAGCCCCTCTGATTCAGCCCCTCTGTTTCAGCCCCTCTGATTCAGCCCCTCTGTTTCTCGCCCTCTGTTTCAGCCCCTCTGTTTCTCACCCTCTGTTTCAGCCCCTCTGTTTCTGGCCCTCTGTTTCAGCCCCTCTGTTCCAGCCCCTCTGTTTCAGCCCCTCTGTTTCTCGCCCTCTGTTTCAGCCCCTCTGTTTCTCGCCCTCTGTTTCAGCCTCTCTGTTTCTCGCCCTCTGTTTCAGCCCCTCTGTTTCAGCCCCTCTGATTCAGCCCCTCTGTTTCAGCCCCTCTGATTCAGCCCCTCTGTTTCAGCCCCTCTGATTCAGTACCTTAGTTTCTCGCCCTCTGTTTCAGCCCCTCTGTTTCAGCCCCTCTATTTCAGCCCCTCTGTTTCAGCCCCTCTGTTTCAGGCTCTCTGTTTCAGCCCGTCTGTTTCAGCCCCTCTGTTTCAGCCCCTCTGATTCAGTCCCTCTGATTCAGCCCCTCTGATTCAGCCCCTCTGTTTCTCGCCCTCTGTTTCAGCCCCTCTGTTTCAGCCCCTCTGATTCAGCCCCTCTGATTCAGCCCCTCTGTTTCTCGCCCTCTGTTTCTGCCCCTCTGTTTCAGCCCCTCTGTTTCAGCCCCTCTGTTTCTTGCCCTCTGTTTCAGCCCCTCTGTTTCAGCCCCTCTGTTTCAGCCCCTCCGATTCAGCCCCTCTGTTTCAGCCCCTCTGTTTCTGCCCCTCTGTTTCCGCCTCTCTGTTTCTCGCCCTTTGTTTCAGCTCCTCTGTTTTTCGCCCTCTGTTTCAGCCCCTCTGTTTCAGCCCCTCTGTTTCAGCCCCTCTGTTTCTCGCCCTCTGTTTCAGCCCCTCTGTTTCTTGCCCTCTGTTTCAGCCCCTCTGTTTCAGCCCCTCTGTTTCTCGCCCTCTGTTTCTTCCCCTCTGTTTCTTGCCCTCTGTTTCAGCCCGTCTGTTTCTCGCCTTCTGTTTCAGCCCCTCTGATTCAGCCCCTCTGTTTCAGCCCCTCTGTTTCAGCCCCTCTGTTTCAGCCCCTCTGTTTCAGCCCTTCTGTTTCAGCCACTCGGTTTCAGCCCCTCTGTTTCTTGCCCTCTGTTTCAGCCCCTCTGTTTATCGCCCTCTGTTTTAGCCCCTCTGTTTCTCGCCCTCTGTTTCAGCCCCTCTGTTTCGCACTCTCTGTTTCAGGCCCTCTGTTTCAGCCCCTCTGTTTCAGCCCTTCCGATTCAGCCCCTCTGTTTCAGCCCCTCTGTTTCTGCCCCTCTGTTTCAGCCCCTCTGTTTCTCGCCCTTTGTTTCAGCCCCTCTGTTTCTCTCCCTCTGTTTCAGCCCCTCTGCTTCAGCCCCTCTGTTTCAGCCCCTCTGTTTCTCGCCCTCTGTTTCAGCCCCTCTGTTTCTTGCCCTCTGTTTCAGCCCCTCTGTTTCAGCCCCACTGTTTCTCGCCCTCTGTTTCTGCCCCTCTGTTTCTCGCCCTCTGTTTCAGCCCCTCTGTTTCTCGCCTTCTGTTTGAGCCCCTCTGATTCAGGCCCTCTCTTTCAGCCCCTCTATTTCTCGCCTTCTGTTTCAGCCCCTCTGATTCAGGCCCTCTGTTTCAGCCCCTCTGATTCAGCCCCTCTGATTCAGCCCCTCTGTTTCTCGCCCTCTGTTTCAGCCCATCTGTTTCAGCCCTTCTGTTTCAGCCACTCGGTTTCAGCCCCTCTGTTTCTCGCTCTCTGTTTCAGCCCCTCTGTTTCAGCCCCTCTGTTTCAGCCCCTCTGTTTCTCGCCCTCTGTTTCAGCCCCTCTGTTTCTTGCCCTCTGTTTCAGCCAATCTGTTTCTCGCCCTCTGTTTCAGCCTCTCTGTTTCTCGCCCTCTGTTTCAGCCCCTCTGTTTCAGCCCCTCTGTTTCAGCACCTCTGTTTCAGCCCCTCTGTTTCTCGCCCTCTGTTTCAGCCCCTCTGATTCAGCCCCTCTGTTTCTCGCCCTCTGTTTCAGCCCCTCTGTTTCTCGCCCACTGTTTCAGCCCCTCTGTTTCAGCCCCTCTGTTTCAGCCCCTCTGTTTCTCGCCCTCTGTTTCAGCCCCTCTGATTCAGCCCCTCTGTTTCTCGCCCTCTGTTTCAGCCCCTCTGTTTCTCGCCATCTGTTTCAGCCCCTCTGTTTCTCGCCTTCTGTTTCAGCCCCTCTGTTTCAGCCCTTCTGTTTCAGCCCCTCTGATTCTCGCCTTCTATTTCAGCCTCTCTGTTTCTCGCCCTCCGTTTCAGCCCCTCTGTTTCAGCCCCTCTGATTCAGCCCCTCTGTTTCAGCCCCTCTGAATCAGCCCCTCTGTTTCAGACCCTCTATTTCAGCCCCTCTGTTTCAGCCACTCTATTTCAGGCTCTCTGTTTCAGCCAGTCTGTTTCAGCCCCTCTGTTTCAGCCCCTCTGATTCAGTACCTTAGTTTCACGCCCTCTGTTTCAGCCCCTCTGTTTCAGCCCCTCTGATTCAGTACCTTAGTTTCACGCCCTCTGTTTCAGCCCCTCTGTTTCAGCCCCTCTGTTTCTCGCCCTCTGTTTCAGCCCCTCTGTTTCAGCCCCTCTGATTCAGCCCCTCTGATTCAGCCCCTCTGTTTCTCGCCCTCTGTTTCTGCCCCTCTGTTTCAGCCCCTCTGTTTCAGCCCCTCTGTTTCTTGCCCTCTGTTTCAGCCCCTCTGTTTCAGCCCCTCTGTTTCAGCCCCTCCGATTCAGCCCCTCAGTTTCAGCCCCTCTGTTTCTGCCCCTCTGTTTCCGCCTCTCTGTTTCTCGCCCTTTGTTTCGGCTCCTCTGTTTTTCGCCCTCTGTTTCAGCGCTATCTGTTTCAGCCCCTCTGTTTCAGCCCCTCTGTTTCTCGCCCTCTGTTTCTCGCCCTCTGTTTCTTGCCCTCTGTTTCAGCCCCTCTGTTTCAGCCCCTCTGTTTCAGCCCCTCTGTTTCTCGCCCTCTGTTTCAGCCCCTCTGTTTCTTGCCCTCTGTTTCAGCCCCACTGTTTCTCGCCCTCTGTTTCTGCCCCTCTGTTTCTCGCCCTCTGTTTCAGCCCCTCTGTTTCTCGCCTTCTGTTTCAGCCCCTCTGATTCAGGCTCTCTATTTCAGCCCCTCTGATTCAGCCCCTCTGATTCAGCCCCTCTGTTTCTCGCCCTCTGTTTCAGCCCATCTGTTTCAGCCCTTCTGTTTCAGCCACTCGGTTTCAGCCCCTCTGTTTCTGGCCCTATGTTTCAGCCCCTCTGTTTCTCGCTCTCTGTTTCAGCCCCTCTGTTTCAGCCCCTCTGTTTCAGCCCCTCTGTTTCTCGCCCTCTGTTTCAGCCCCTCTGTTTCTTGCCCTCTGTTTCAGCCAATCTGTTTCTCGCCCTCTGTTTCAGCCTCTCTGTTTCTCGCCCTCTGTTTCAGCCCCTCTGTTTCAGCCCCTCTGTTTCAGCACCTCTGTTTCAGCCCCTCTGTTTCTCGCCCTCTGTTTCAGCCCCTCTGATTCAGCCCCTCTGTTTCTCGCCCTCTGTTTCAGCCCCTCTGTTTCTCGCCCACTGTTTCAGCCCCTCTGTTTCAGCCCCTCTGTTTCAGCCCCTCTGTTTCTCGCCCTCTGTTTCAGCCCCTCTGATTCAGCCCCTCTGTTTCTCGCCCTCTGTTTCAGCCCCTCTGTTTCTCGCCATCTGTTTCAGCCCCTCTGTTTCTCGCCTTCTGTTTCAGCCCCTCTGTTTCAGCCCCTCTGTTTCAGCCACTCTGTTTCTCGCCCTCTGTTTCAGCCCCTCTGATTCTCGCCCTCTATTTCAGCCTCTCTGTTTCTCGCCCTCTGTTTCAGCCCCTCTGTTTCAGCCCCTCTGATTCAGCCCCTCTGTTTCAGCCCCTCTGAATCAGCCCCTCTGTTTCAGACCCTCTATTTCAGCCCCTCTGTTTCAGCCACTCTGAATCAGCCCCTCTGTTTCAGCCAGTCTGTTTCAGCCCCTCTGTTTCAGCCCCTCTGATTCAGTACCTTAGTTTCACGCCCTCTGTTTCAGCCCCTCTGTTTCAGCCCCTCTGATTCAGTACCTTAGTTTCACGCCCTCTGTTTCAGCCCCTCTGTTTCAGCCCCTCTATTTCAGCCCCTCTGTTTCAGCCCCTCTGTTTCAGCCCCTCTGTTTCAGCCCCTCTGATTCAGTACCTTAGTTTCACGCCCTCTGTTTCAGACCCTCTGTTTCAGCCCCTCTATTTCAGCCCCTCTGTTTCAGCCCCTCTGTTTCTCGCCCTCTGTTTCAGCCCCTCTGTTTCTCGCCCTCTGTTTCTCGCCCTCTGTTTCTGCCCCTCTGTTTCTCGCCCTCTGTTTCAGCCCCTCTGTTTCTCGCCTTCTGTTTGAGCCCCTCTGATTCAGGCCCTCTCTTTCAGCCCCTCTGTTTCTCGCCTTCTGTTTCAGCCCCTCTGATTCAGGCCCTCTGTTTCAGCCCCTCTGATTCAGCCCCTCTGATTCAGCCCCTCTGTTTCTCGCCCTCTGTTTCAGCCCATCTGTTTCAGCCCTTCTGTTTCAGCCACTCGGTTTCAGCCCCTCTGTTTCTCGCTCTCTGTTTCAGCCCCTCTGTTTCAGCCCCTCTGTTTCAGCCCCTCTGTTTCTCGCCCTCTGTTTCAGCCCCTCTGTTTCTTGCCCTCTGTTTCAGCCAATCTGTTTCTCGCCCTCTGTTTCAGCCTCTCTGTTTCTCGCCCTCTGTTTCAGCCCCTCTGTTTCAGCCCCTCTGTTTCAGCACCTCTGTTTCAGCCCCTCTGTTTCTCGCCCTCTGTTTCAGCCCCTCTGATTCAGCCCCTCTGTTTCTCGCCCTCTGTTTCAGCCCCTCTGTTTCTCGCCCACTGTTTCAGCCCCTCTGTTTCAGCCCCTCTGTTTCAGCCCCTCTGTTTCTCGCCCTCTGTTTCAGCCCCTCTGATTCAGCCCCTCTGTTTCTCGCCCTCTGTTTCAGCCCCTCTGTTTCTCGCCATCTGTTTCAGCCCCTCTGTTTCTCGCCTTCTGTTTCAGCCCCTCTGTTTCAGCCCTTCTGTTTCAGCCCCTCTGATTCTCGCCTTCTATTTCAGCCTCTCTGTTTCTCGCCCTCCGTTTCAGCCCCTCTGTTTCAGCCCCTCTGATTCAGCCCCTCTGTTTCAGCCCCTCTGAATCAGCCCCTCTGTTTCAGACCCTCTATTTCAGCCCCTCTGTTTCAGCCACTCTATTTCAGGCTCTCTGTTTCAGCCAGTCTGTTTCAGCCCCTCTGTTTCAGCCCCTCTGATTCAGTACCTTAGTTTCACGCCCTCTGTTTCAGCCCCTCTGTTTCAGCCCCTCTGATTCAGTACCTTAGTTTCACGCCCTCTGTTTCAGCCCCTCTGTTTCAGCCCCTCTGTTTCTCGCCCTCTGTTTCAGCCCCTCTGTTTCAGCCCCTCTGATTCAGCCCCTCTGATTCAGCCCCTCTGTTTCTCGCCCTCTGTTTCTGCCCCTCTGTTTCAGCCCCTCTGTTTCAGCCCCTCTGTTTCTTGCCCTCTGTTTCAGCCCCTCTGTTTCAGCCCCTCTGTTTCAGCCCCTCCGATTCAGCCCCTCAGTTTCAGCCCCTCTGTTTCTGCCCCTCTGTTTCCGCCTCTCTGTTTCTCGCCCTTTGTTTCGGCTCCTCTGTTTTTCGCCCTCTGTTTCAGCGCTATCTGTTTCAGCCCCTCTGTTTCAGCCCCTCTGTTTCTCGCCCTCTGTTTCTCGCCCTCTGTTTCTTGCCCTCTGTTTCAGCCCCTCTGTTTCAGCCCCTCTGTTTCTCGCCCTCTGTTTCTGCCCCTCTGTTTCTCGCCCTCTGTTTCAGCCCGTCTGTTTCTCGCCTTCTGTTTCAGCCCCTCTGATTCAGCCCCTCTGTTTCAGCCCCTCTGTTTCAGCCCCTCTATTTCAGCCCCTCTGTTTCAGCCCTTCTGTTTCAGCCACTCGGTTTCTGCCCCTCTGTTTCTTGCCCTCTGTTTCAGCCCCTCTGTTTATCGCCCTCTGTTTTAGCCCCTCTGTTTCTCGCCCACTGTTTCAGCCCCTCTGTTTCGCACTCTCTGTTTCAGCCCCTCTGTTTCAGCCCCTCTGTTTCAGCCCCTCCGATTCAGCCCCTCTGTTTCAGCCCCTCTGTTTCTGCCCCTCTGTTTCAGCCCCTCGGTTTCTCGCCCTTTGTTTCAGCCCCTCTGTTTCTCGCCCTCTGTTAAAGCCCCTCTGCTTCAGCCCCTCTGTTTCAGCCCCTCTGTTTCTCGCCCTCTGTTTCAGCCCCTCTGTTTCTTGCCCTCTGTTTCAGCCCCACTGTTTCTCGCCCTCTGTTTCTGCCCCTCTGTTTCTCGCCCTCTGTTTCAGCCCCTCTGTTTCTCGCCTTCTGTTTCAGCCCCTCTGATTCAGGCTCTCTATTTCAGCCCCTCTGATTCAGCCCCTCTGATTCAGCCCCTCTGTTTCTCGCCCTCTGTTTCAGCCCATCTGTTTCAGCCCTTCTGTTTCAGCCACTCGGTTTCAGCCCCTCTGTTTCTGGCCCTATGTTTCAGCCCCTCTGTTTCTCGCTCTCTGTTTCAGCCCCTCTGTTTCAGCCCCTCTGTTTCAGCCCCTCTGTTTCTCGCCCTCTGTTTCAGCCCCTCTGTTTCTTGCCCTCTGTTTCAGCCAATCTGTTTCTCGCCCTCTGTTTCAGCCTCTCTGTTTCTCGCCCTCTGTTTCAGCCCCTCTGTTTCAGCCCCTCTGTTTCAGCACCTCTGTTTCAGCCCCTCTGTTTCTCGCCCTCTGTTTCAGCCCCTCTGATTCAGCCCCTCTGTTTCTCGCCCTCTGTTTCAGCCCCTCTGTTTCTCGCCCACTGTTTCAGCCCCTCTGTTTCAGCCCCTCTGTTTCAGCCCCTCTGTTTCTCGCCCTCTGTTTCAGCCCCTCTGATTCAGCCCCTCTGTTTCTCGCCCTCTGTTTCAGCCCCTCTGTTTCTCGCCATCTGTTTCAGCCCCTCTGTTTCTCGCCTTCTGTTTCAGCCCCTCTGTTTCAGCCCCTCTGTTTCAGCCACTCTGTTTCTCGCCCTCTGTTTCAGCCCCTCTGATTCTCGCCCTCTATTTCAGCCTCTCTGTTTCTCGCCCTCTGTTTCAGCCCCTCTGTTTCAGCCCCTCTGATTCAGCCCCTCTGTTTCAGCCCCTCTGAATCAGCCCCTCTGTTTCAGACCCTCTATTTCAGCCCCTCTGTTTCAGCCACTCTGAATCAGCCCCTCTGTTTCAGCCAGTCTGTTTCAGCCCCTCTGTTTCAGCCCCTCTGATTCAGTACCTTAGTTTCACGCCCTCTGTTTCAGCCCCTCTGTTTCAGCCCCTCTGATTCAGTACCTTAGTTTCACGCCCTCTGTTTCAGCCCCTCTGTTTCAGCCCCTCTATTTCAGCCCCTCTGTTTCAGCCCCTCTGTTTCAGCCCCTCTGTTTCAGCCCCTCTGATTCAGTACCTTAGTTTCACGCCCTCTGTTTCAGACCCTCTGTTTCAGCCCCTCTATTTCAGCCCCTCTGTTTCAGCCCCTCTGTTTCTCGCCCTCTGTTTCAGCCCCTCTGTTTCTCGCCCTCTGTTTCCGCCCCTCTGTTTCAGCCCCTCTGATTCAGCCCCTCTGATTCAGCCCCTCTGTTTCTCGCCCTCTGTTTCAGCCCCTCTGTTTCAGCCCCTCTGTTTCAGCCCCTCTGATTCAGCCCCTCTGTTTCAGCCCCTCTATTTCAGCCCCTCTGTTTCAGCCCCTCTGTTTCAGGCTCTCTGTTTCAGCCCGTCTGTTTCAGCCCCTCTGTTTCAGCCCCTCTGATTCAGTCCCTTAGTTTCTCGCCCTCTGTTTCAGCCCCTCTGTTTCAGCCCCTCTGATTCAGCCCCTCTGATTCAGCCCCTCTGTTTCTCGCCCTCTGTTTCAGCCCCTCTGTTTCAGCCCCTCTGTTTCTCGCTCTCTGTTTCTGCCCCTCTGTTTCAGCCCCTCTGTTTCAGCCCCTCTGTTTCTTGCCCTCTGTTTCAGCCCCTCTGTTTCAGCCCCTCTGTTTCAGCCCCTCCGATTCAGCCCCTCTGTTTCAGCCCCTCTGTTTCTGCCCCTCTGTTTCAGCCCCTCTGTTTCTCGCCCTTTGTTTCAGCCCCTCTGTTTCTCGCCCTCTGTTTCAGCCCCTCTGTTTCAGCCCCTCTGTATCAGACCCTCTGTTTCTCGCCCTCTGTTTCAGCCCCTCTGTTTCTTGCCCTCTGTTCCAGCCCCTCTGTTTCAGCCCCTCTGTTTCAGCCTCTCTGTTTCTCGCCCTCTGTTTCTGCCCCTCTGTTTCTCGCCCTCTGTTTCAGCCCCTCTGTTTCTCGCCTTCTGTTTCAGCCCCCCTGATTCAGCCCCTCTGTTTCAGCCCCTCTGATTCAGACCCTCTGTTTCTCGCCCTCTGTTTCAGCCCCACTGTTTCAGACCTTCTGTTTCAGCCACTCGGTTTCAGCCCCTCTGTTTCTTGCCCTCTGTTTCAGCCCCTCTGTTTCTCGCCCTCTGTTTCAGCCCCTCTGTTTCTCGCCCTCTGTTTCAGCCCCTCTGTTTCGCACTCTCTGTTTCAGCCCCTCTGTTTCAGCCCCTCTGTTTCTCGCCCTCTGTTTCTGCTCCTCTGTTTCTCGCCCTCTGTTTCAGCCCCTCTGTTTCTCGCCCTCTGTTTCAGCCCCTCTGATTCAGCCCCTCTGTTTCAGCCCCTCTGATTCAGCCCCTCTGTTTCTCGCCCTCTGTTTCAGCCCCTCTGTTTCTCACCCTCTGTTTCAGCACCTCTGTTTCAGCCCCTCTGTTTCTCGCCCTCTGTTTCAGCCCCTCTGTTTCTCACCCTCTGTTTCAGCACCTCTGTTTCAGCCCCTCTGTTTCTCGCCCTCTGTTTCAGCCCCTCTGTTTCTCGCCCTCTGTTTCAGACCCTCTGATTCAGCCCCTCTGTTTCTCGCCCTCTGTTTCAGCCCCTCTGTTTCTCGCCATCTGTTTCAGCCCCTCTGTTTCTGGCCCTCTGTTTCAGCCCCTCTGTTTCAGCCCCTCTGTTTCAGCCCCTCTGTTTCTCGCCCTCTGTTTCAGCCCCTCTGTTTCTCGCCCTCTGTTTCAGCCTCTCTGTTTCTCGCCCTCTGTTTCAGCCCCTCTGTTTCAGCCCCTCTGATTCAGCCCCTCTGTTTCAGCCCCTCTGATTCAGCCCCTCTGTTTCAGCCCCTCTGATTCAGTACCTTAGTTTCTCGCCCTCTGTTTCAGCCCCTCTGTTTCAGCCCCTCTATTTCAGCCCCTCTGTTTCAGCCCCTCTGTTTCAGGCTCTCTGTTTCAGCCCGTCTGTTTCAGCCCCTCTGTTTCAGCTCCTCTGATTCAGTCCCTCTGATTCAGCCCCTCTGATTCAGCCCCTCTGTTTCTCGCCCTCTGTTTCAGCCCCTCTGTTTCAGCCCCTCTGATTCAGCCCCTCTGATTCAGCCCCTCTGTTTCTCGCCCTCTGTTTCTGCCCCTCTGTTTCAGCCCCTCTGTTTCAGCCCCTCTGTTTCTTGCCCTCTGTTTCAGCCCCTCTGTTTCAGCCCCTCTGTTTCAGCCCCTCCGATTCAGCCCCTCTGTTTCAGCCCCTCTGTTTCTGCCCCTCTGTTTCCGCCTCTCTGTTTCTCGCCCTTTGTTTCAGCTCCTCTGTTTTTCGCCCTCTGTTTCAGCCCCTCTGTTTCAGCCCCTCTGTTTCAGCCCCTCTGTTTCTCGCCCTCTGTTTCAGCCCCTCTGTTTCTTGCCCTCTGTTTCAGCCCCTCTGTTTCAGCCCCACTGTTTCTCGCCCTCTGTTTCTGCCCTTCTGTTTCTCGCCCTCTGTTTCAGCCCGTCTGTTTCTCGCCTTCTGTTTCAGCCCCTCTGATTCAGCCCCTCTGTTTCAGCCCCTCTGTTTCAGCCCCTCTGTTTCAGCCCCTCTGTTTCAGCCCTTCTGTTTCAGCCACTCGGTTTCAGCCCCTCTGTTTCTTGCCCTCTGTTTCAGCCCCTCTGTTTATCGCCCTCTGTTTTAGCCCCTCTGTTTCTCACCCTCTGTTTCAGCCCCTCTGTTTCGCACTCTCTGTTTCAGCCCCTCTGTTTCTGCCCCTCTGTTTCAGCCCCTCGGTTTCTCGCCCTTTGTTTCAGCCCCTCTGTTTCTCGCCCTCTGTTTCAGCCCCTCTGCTTCAGCCCCTCTGTTTCAGCCCCTCTGTTTCTCGCCCTCTGTTTCAGCCCCTCTGTTTCTTGCCCTCTGTTTCAGCCCCTCTGTTTCAGCCCCACTGTTTCTCGCCCTCTGTTTCTGCCCCTCTGTTTCTCGCCCTCTGTTTCAGCCCCTCTGTTTCTCGCCTTCTGTTTGAGCCCCTCTGATTCAGGCCCTCTCTTTCAGCCCCTCTGTTTCTCGCCTTCTGTTTCAGCCCCTCTGATTCAGGCCCTCTGTTTCAGCCCCTCTGATTCAGCCCCTCTGATTCAGCCCCTCTGTTTCTCGCCCTCTGTTTCAGCCCATCTGTTTCAGCCCTTCTGTTTCAGCCACTCGGTTTCAGCCCCTCTGTTTCTGGCCCTCTGTTTCAGCCCCTCTGTTTCTCGCTCTCTGTTTCAGCCCCTCTGTTTCAGCCCCTCTGTTTCAGCCCCTCTGTTTCTCGCCCTCTGTTTCAGCCCCTCTGTTTCTTGCCCTCTGTTTCAGCCAATCTGTTTCTCGCCCTCTGTTTCAGCCTCTCTGTTTCTCGCCCTCTGTTTCAGCCCCTCTGTTTCAGCCCCTCTGTTTCAGCACCTCTGTTTCAGCCCCTCTGTTTCTCGCCCTCTGATTCAGCCCCTCTGTTTCTCGCCCTCTGTTTCAGCCCCTCTGTTTCTCGCCCACTGTTTCAGCCCCTCTGTTTCAGCCCCTCTGTTTCAGCCCCTCTGTTTCTCGCCCTCTGTTTCAGCCCCTCTGATTCAGCCCCTCTGTTTCTCGCCCTCTGTTTCAGCCCCTCTGTTTCTCGCCATCTGTTTCAGCCCCTCTGTTTCTCGCCTTCTGTTTCAGCCCCTCTGTTTCAGCCCCTCTGTTTCAGCCCCTCTGTTTCTCGCCCTCTGTTTCAGCCCCTCTGATTCTCGCCCTCTATTTCAGCCTCTCTGTTTCTCGCCCTCCGTTTCAGCCCCTCTGTTTCAGCCCCTCTGATTCAGCCCCTCTGTTTCAGCCCCTCTGAATCAGCCCCTCTGTTTCAGACCCTCTATTTCAGCCCCTCTGTTTCAGCCACTCTATTTCAGGCTCTCTGTTTCAGCCAGTCTGAATCAGCCCATCTGTTTCAGCCCCTCTGATTCAGTACCTTAGTTTCACGCCCTCTGTTTCAGCCCCTCTGTTTCAGCCCCTCTGATTCAGTACCTTAGTTTCACGCCCTCTGTTTCAGCCCCTCTGTTTCAGCCCCTCTGTTTCTCGCCCTCTGTTTCAGCCCCTCTGTTTCAGCCCCTCTGATTCAGCCCCTCTGATTCAGCCCCTCTGTTTCTCGGCCTCTGTTTCTGCCCCTCTGTTTCTGCCCCTCTGTTTCAGCCCCTCTGTTTCTTGCCCTCTGTTTCAGCCCCTCTGTTTCAGCCCCTCTGTTTCAGCCCCTCCGATTCAGCCCCTCAGTTTCAGCCCCTCTGTTTCTGCCCCTCTGTTTCCGCCTCTCTGTTTCTCGCCCTTTGTTTCAGCTCCTCTGTTTTTCGCCCTCTGTTTCAGCCCCTCTGTTTCAGCCCCTCTGTTTCTCGCCCTCTGTTTCAGCCCCTCTGTTTCTTGCCCTCTGTTTCAGCCCCTCTGTTTCAGCCCCTCTGTTTCTCGCCCTCTGTTTCTGCCCCTCTGTTTCTCGCCCTCTGTTTCAGCCCGTCTGTTTCTCGCCTTCTGTTTCAGCCCCTCTGATTCAGCCCCTCTGTTTCAGCCCCTCTGTTTCAGCCCCTCTGTTTCAGCCCCTCTGTTTCAGCACTTCTGTTTCAGCCACTCGGTTTCTGCCCCACTGTTTCTTGCCCTCTGTTTCAGCCCCTCTGTTTATCGCCCTCTGTTTTAGCCCCTCTGTTTCTCGCCCTCTGTTTCAGCCCCTCTGTTTCGCACTCTCTGTTTCAGCCCCTCTGTTTCAGCCCCTCTGTTTCAGCCCCTCCGATTCAGCCCCTCTGTTTCAGCCCCTCTGTTTCTGCCCCTCTGTTTCAGCCCCTCGGTTTCTCGCCCTTTGTTTCAGCCCCTCTGTTTCTCGCCCTCTGTTTCGGCCCCTCTGCTTCAGCCCCTCTGTTTCAGCCCCTCTGTTTCTCGCCCTCTGTTTCAGCCCCTCTGTTTCTTGCCCTCTGTTTCAGCCCCACTGTTTCTCGCCCTCTGTTTCTGCCCCTCTGTTTCTCGCCCTCTGTTTCAGCCCCTCTGTTTCTCGCCTTCTGTTTGAGCCCCTCTGATTCAGACCCTCTCTTTCAGCCCCTCTGTTTCTCGCCTTCTGTTTCAGCCCCTCTGATTCAGGCCCTCTGTTTCAGCCCCTCTGATTCAGCCCCTCTGTTTCTCGCCCTCTGTTTCAGCCCATCTGTTTCAGCCCTTCTGTTTCAGCCACTCGGTTTCAGCCCCTCTGTTTCTGGCCCTCTGTTTCAGCCCCTCTGTTTCTCGCTCTCTGTTTCAGCCCCTCTGTTTCAGCCCCTCTGTTTCAGCACCTCTGTTTCAGCCCCTCTGTTTCTTGCCCTCTGTTTCAGCCAATCTGTTTCTCGCCCTCTCTTTCAGCCTCTCTGTTTCTCGCCCTCTGTTTCAGCCCCTCTGTTTCAGCCCCTCTGTTTCAGCACCTCTGTTTCAGCCCCTCTGTTTCTCGCCCTCTGTTTCAGCCCCTCTGATTCAGCCCCTCTGTTTCTCGCCCTCTGTTTCAGCCCCTCTGTTTCTCGCCCACTGTTTCAGCCCCTCTGTTTCAGCCCCTCTGTTTCAGCCCCTCTGTTTCTCGCTCTCTGTTTCAGCCCCTCTGATTCAGCCCCTCTGTTTCTCGCCCTCTGTTTCAGCCCCTCTGTTTCTCGCCATCTGTTTCAGCCCCTCTGTTTCTCGCCTTCTGTTTCAGCCCGTCTGTTTCAGCCCCTCTATTTCAGCCTCTCTTTTTCTCGCCCTCTGTTTCAGCCCCTCTGTTTCAGCCCCTCTGATTCAGCCCCTCTGTTTCAGCCCCTCTGAATCAGCCCCTCTGTTTCAGACCCTCTATTTCAGCCCCTCTGTTTCAGCCACTCTGAATCAGCCCCTCTGTTTCAGCCAGTCTGTTTCAGCCCCTCTGTTTCAGCCCCTCTGATTCAGTACCTTAGTTTCACGCCCTCTGTTTCAGCCCCTCTGTTTCAGCCCCTCTGATTCAGTACCTTAGTTTCACGCCCTCTGTTTCAGCCCCTCTGTTTCAGCCCCTCTATTTCAGCCCCTCTGTTTCAGCCCCTCTGTTTCAGCCCCTCTGTTTCAGCCCCTCTGATTCAGTACCTTAGTTTCACGCCCTCTGTTTCAGCCCCTCTGTTTCAGCCCCTCTATTTCAGCCCCTCTGTTTCAGCCCCTCTGTTTCTCGCCCTCTGTTTCAGCCCCTCTGTTTCTCGCCCTCTGTTTCCGCCCCTCTGTTTCAGCCCCTCTGATTCAGCCCCTCTGATTCAGCCCCTCTGTTTCTCGCCCTCTGTTTCAGCCCCTCTGTTTCAGCCCCTCTGTTTCAGCCCCTCTGTTTCAGCCCCTCCGATTCAGCCCCTCTGTTTCAGCCCCTCTGTTTCTGCCCCTCTGTTTCAGCCCCTCTGTTTCTCGCCCTTTGTTTCAGCCCCTCTGTTTCTCGCCCTCTGTTTCAGCCGCTCTGTTTCAGCCCCTCTGTTTCAGCCCCTCTGTTTCTCGCCCTCTGTTTCAGCCCCTCTGTTTCTTGCCCTCTGTTTCAGCCCCTCTGTTTCAGCCCCTCTGTTTCTCGCCCTCTGTTTCTGCCCCTCTGTTTCTCGCCCTCTGTTTCAGCCCCTCTGTTTCTCGCCTTCTGTTTCAGCCCCTCTGATTCAGCCCCTCTGTTTCAGCCCCTCTGATTCAGCCCCTCTGATTCAGCCCCTCTGTTTCTCGCCCTCTGTTTCAGCCCCTCTGTTTCAGCCCTTCTGTTTCAGCCACTCGGTTTCAGCCCCTCTGTTTCTTGACCTCTGTTTCAGCCCCTCTGTTTCTCGCCCTCTGTTTCAGCCCCTCTGTTTCGCACTCTCTGTTTCAGCCCCTCATTTTCAGCCCCTCTGTTTCAGCCCCTCCGATTCAGCCCCTCTGTTTCAGCCCCTCTGTTTCTGCCCCTCTGTTTCAGCCCCTCGGTTTCTCACCCTTTGTTTCAGCCCCTCTGTTTCTCGCCCTCTGTTTCAGCCCCTCTGCTTCAGCCCCTCTGTTTCAGCCCCTCTGTTTCTCGCCCTCTGTTTCAGCCCCTCTGTTTCTTGCCCTCTGTTTCAGCCCCTCTGTTTCAGCCCCACTGTTTCTCGCCCTCTGTTTCTGCCCCTCTGTTTCTCGCCCTCTGTTTCAGCCCCTCTGTTTCTCGCCTTCTGTTTGAGCCCCTCTGATTCAGGCCCTCTCTTTCAGCCCCTCTGTTTCTCGCCTTCTGTTTCAGCCCCTCTGATTCAGGCCCTCTGTTTCAGCCCCTCTGATTCAGCCCCTCTGATTTAGCCCCTCTGTTTCTCGCCCTCTGTTTCAGCCCATCTGTTTCAGCCCTTCTGTTTCAGCCACTCGGTTTCAGCCCCTCTGTTTCTGGCCCTCTGTTTCAGCCCCTCTGTTTCTCGCTCTCTGTTTCAGCCCCTCTGTTTCAGCCCCTCTGTTTCAGCCCCTCTGTTTCTCGCCCTCTGTTTCAGCCCCTCTGTTTCTTGCCCTCTGTTTCAGCCAATCTGTTTCTCGCCCTCTGTTTCAGCCTCTCTATTTCTCGCCCTCTGTTTCAGCCCCTCTGTTTCAGCCCCTCTGTTTCAGCACCTCTGTTTCAGCCCCTCTGTTTCTCGCCCTCTGTTTCAGCCCCTCTGATTCAGCCCCTCTGTTTCTCGCCCTCTGTTTCAGCCCCTCTGTTTCTCGCCCACTGTTTCAGCCCCTCTGTTTCAGCCCCTCTGTTTCAGCCCCTCTGTTTCTCGCCCTCTGTTTCAGCCCCTCTGATTCAGCCCCTCTGTTTCTCGCCCTCTGTTTCAGCCCCTCTGTTTCTCGCCATCTGTTTCAGCCCCTCTGTTTCTCGCCTTCTGTTTCAGCCCCTCTGTTTCAGCCCCTCTGTTTCAGCCCCTCTGTTTCTCGCCCTCTGTTTCAGCCCCTCTGATTCTCGCCCTCTATTTCAGCCTCTCTGTTTCTCGCCCTCCGTTTCAGCCCCTCTGTTTCAGCCCCTCTGATTCAGCCCCTCTGTTTCAGCCCCTCTGAATCAGCCCCTCTGTTTCAGACCCTCTATTTCAGCCCCTCTGTTTCAGCCACTCTATTTCAGGCTCTCTGTTTCAGCCAGTCTGTTTCAGCCCCTCTGTTTCAGCCCCTCTGATTCAGTACCTTAGTTTCACGCCCTCTGTTTCAGGCCCTCTGTTTCAGCCCCTCTGATTCAGTACCTTAGTTTCACGCCCTCTGTTTCAGCCCCTCTGTTTCAGCCCCTCTGTTTCTCGCCCTCTGTTTCAGCCCCTCTGTTTCAGCCCCTCTGATTCAGCCCCTCTGATTCAGCCCCTCTGTTTCTCGCCCTCTGTTTCTGCCCCTCTGTTTCTGCCCCTCTGTTTCAGCCCCTCTGTTTCTTGCCCTCTGTTTCAGCCCCTCTGTTTCAGCCCCTCTGTTTCAGCCCCTCCGATTCAGCCCCTCAGTTTCAGCCCCTCTGTTTCTGCCCCTCTGTTTCCGCCTCTCTGTTTCTCGCCCTTTGTTTCAGCTCCTCTGTTTTTCGCCCTCTGTTTCAGCCCCTCTGTTTCAGCCCCTCTGTTTCTCGCCCTCTGTTTCAGCCCCTCTGTTTCTTGCCCTCTGTTTCAGCCCCTCTGTTTCAGCCCCTCTGTTTCTCGCCATCTGTTTCTGCCCCTCTGTTTCTCGCCCTCTGTTTCAGCCCGTCTGTTTCTCGCCTTCTGTTTCAGCCCCTCTGATTCAGCCCCTCTGTTTCAGCCCCTCTGTTTCAGCCCCTCTGTTTCAGCCCCTCTGTTTCAGCCCTTCTGTTTCAGCCACTCGGTTTCTGCCCCTCTGTTTCTTGCCCTCTGTTTCAGCCCCTCTGTTTATCGCCCTCTGTTTTAGCCCCTCTGTTTCTCGCCCTCTGTTTCAGCCCCTCTGTTTCGCACTCTCTGTTTCAGCCCCTCTGTTTCAGCCCCTCTGTTTCAGCCCCTCCGATTCAGCCCCTCTGTTTCAGCCCCTCTGTTTCTGCCCCTCTGTTTCAGCACCTCGGTTTCTCGCCCTTTGTTTCAGCCCCTCTGTTTCTCGCCCTCTGTTTCAGCCCCTCTGCTTCAGCCCCTCTGTTTCAGCCCCTCTGTTTCTCGCCCTCTGTTTCAGCCCCTCTGTTTCTTGCCCTCTGTTTCAGCCCCACTGTTTCTCGCCCTCTGTTTCTGCCCCTCTGTTTCTCGCCCTCTGTTTCAGCCCCTCTGTTTCTCGCCTTCTGTTTGAGCCCCTCTGATTCAGGCCCTCTCTTTCAGCCCCTCTGTTTCTCGCCTTCTGTTTCAGCCCCTCTGATTCAGGCCCTCTGTTTCAGCCCCTCTGATTCAGCCCCTCTGATTCAGCCCCTCTGTTTCTCGCCCTCTGTTTCAGCCCATCTGTTTCAGCCCTTCTGTTTCAGCCACTCGGTTTCAGCCCCTCTGTTTCTGGCCCTCTGTTTCAGCCCCTCTGTTTCTCGCTCTCTGTTTCAGCCCCTCTGTTTCAGCCCCTCTGTTTCAGCCCCTCTGTTTCTCGCCCTCTGTTTCAGCCCCTCTGTTTCTTGCCCTCTGTTTCAGCCTCTCTGTTTCTCGCCCTCTGTTTCAGCCCCTCTGTTTCAGCCCCTCTATTTCAGCACCTCTGTTTCAGCCCCTCTGTTTCTCGCCCTCTGTTTCAGCCCCTCTGATTCAGCCCCTCTGTTTCTCGCCCTCTGTTTCAGACCCTCTGTTTCTCGCCCACTGTTTCATCCCCTCTGTTTCAGCCCCTCTGTTTCAGCCCCTCTGTTTCTCGCCCTCTGTTTCAGCCCCCCTGATTCAGCCCCTCTGTTTCTCGCCCTCTGTTTCAGCCCCTCTGTTTCTCACCATCTGTTTCAGCCCCTCTGTTTCTCGCCTTCTGTTTCAGCCCCTCTGTTTCAGCCCCTCTGTTTCAGCCCCTCTGTTTCTCGCCCTCTGTTTCAGCCCCCCTGATTCTCGCCCTCTATTTCAGCCTCTCTGTTTCTCGCCCTCTGTTTCAGCCCCTCTGTTTCAGCCCCTCTGATTCAGCCCCTCTGTTTCAGCCCCTCTGAATCAGCCCCTCTGTTTCAGACCCTCTATTTCAGCCCCTCTGTTTCAGCCACTCTGAATCAGCCCCTCTGTTTCAGCCAGTCTGTTTCAGCCCCTCTGTTTCAGCCCCTCTGATTCAGTACCTTAGTTTCACGCCCTCTGTTTCAGCCCCTCAGTTTCAGCCCCTCTGATTCAGTACCTTAGTTTCACGCCCTCTGTTTCAGCCCCTCTGTTTCAGCCCCTCTATTTCAGCCCCTCTGTTTCAGCCCCTCTGTTTCAGCCCCTCTGTTTCAGCCCCTCTGATTCAGTACCTTAGTTTCACGCCCTCTGTTTCAGCCCCTCTGTTTCAGCCCCTCTATTTCAGCCCCTCTGTTTCAGCCCCTCTGTTTCTCGCCCTCTGTTTCAGCCCCTCTGTTTCTCGCCCTCTGTTTCCGCCCCTCTGTTTCAGCCCCTCTGATTCAGCCCCTCTGATTCAGCCCCTCTGTTTCAGCCCCTCTGTTTCTGCCCCTCTGTTTCAGCCCCTCTGTTTCTCGCCCTTTGTTTCAGCCCCTCTGTTTCTCGCCCTCTGTTTCAGCCGCTCTGTTTCAGCCCCTCTGTTTCAGCCCCTCTGTTTCTCGCCCTCTGTTTCAGCCCCTCTGTTTCTTGCCCTCTGTTTCAGCCCCTCTGTTTCAGCCCCTCTGTTTCTCGCCCTCTGTTTCTGCCCCTCTGTTTCTCGCCCTCTGTTTCAGCCCCTCTGTTTCTCGCCTTCTGTTTCAGCCCCTCTGATTCAGCCCCTCTGTTTCAGCCCCTCTGATTCAGCCCCTCTGATTCAGCCCCTCTGTTTCTCGCCCTCTGTTTCAGCCCCTCTGTTTCAGCCCTTCTGTTTCAGCCACTCGGTTTCAGCCCCTCTGTTTCTTGCCCTCTGTTTCAGCCCCTCTGTTTCTCGCCCTCTGTTTCAGCCCCTCTGTTTCTCGCCCTCTGTTTCAGCCCCTCTGTTTCGCACTCTCTGTTTCAGCCCCTCTGTTTCAGCCCCTCTGTTTCTCGCCCTCTGTTTCTGCTCCTCTGTTTCTCGCCCTCTGTTTCAGCCGCTCTGTTTCTCGCCCTCTGTTTCAACCCCTCTGATTCAGCCCCTCTGTTTCAGCCCCTCTGAATCAGCCCCTCTGTTTCAGCCCCTCTGTTTCAGCCCCTCTGTTTCTCGCACTGTTTCAGCCCCTCTGTTTCTCACCCTCTGTTTCAGCACCTCTGTTTCAGCCCCTCTGTTTCTCGCCCTCTGTTTCAGCCCCTCTGTTTCTCGCCCTCTGTTTCAGCCCCTCTGATTCAGCCACTCTTTTTCTCGCCCTCTGTTTCAGCCCCTCTGTTTCTCTCCATCTGTTTCACCCCCTCTGTTTCTCGCCCTCTGTTTCAGCCCCTCTGTTTCAGCCCCTCTGTTTCAGCCCCTCTGTTTCTCGCCCTCTGTTTCAGCCCCTCTGTTTCTCGCCCTCTGTTTCAGCCCCTCTGTTTCAGCCCCTCTGATTCAGCCCCTCTGTTTCAGCCCCTCTCTTTCTCGCCCTCTGTTTCAGCCCCTCTGATTCAGCCCCTCTGTTTCAGCCCCTCTGATTCAGCCCCTCTGTTTCAGACCCTCTATTTCAGCCCCTCTGTTTCAGCCACTCTGTTTCAGGCTCTCTGTTTCAGCCGTCTGTTTCAGCCCCTCTGTTTCAGCCCCTCTGTTTCAGCCCCTCTGATTCAGTACCTTAGTTTCTCGCCCTCTGTTTCAGCCCCTCTGTTTCAGCCCCTCTGATTCAGCCCCTCTGTTTCAGCCCCTCTGATTCAGCCCCTCTGTTTCAGACCCTCTATTTCAGCCCCTCTGTTTCAGCCACTCTGTTTCAGGCTCTCTGTTTCAGCCGTCTGTTTCAGCCCCTCTGTTTCAGCCCCTCTGTTTCAGCCCCTCTGATTCAGTACCTTAGTTTCTCGCCCTCTGTTTCAGCCCCTCTGTTTCAGCCCCTCTGATTCAGCCCCTCTGATGCAGCCCCTCTGATTCAGCCCCTCTGTTTCTCGCCCTCTGTTTCAGCCCCTCTGTTTCAGCCCCTCTGTTTCAGCCCCTCCGATTCAGCCCCTCTGTTTCAGCCCCTCTGTTTCTGCCCCTCTGTTTCAGCCCCTCGGTTTCTAGCCCTTTGTTTCAGCCCCTCTGTTTCTCGCCCTCTGTTTCGGCCCCTCTGCTTCAGCCCCTCTGTTTCAGCCCCTCTGTTTCTCGCCCTCTGTTTCAGCCCCTCTGTTTCTTGCCCTCTGTTTCAGCCCCACTGTTTCTCGCCCTCTGTTTCTGCCCCTCTGTTTCTCGCCCTCTGTTTCAGCCCCTCTGTTTCTCGCCTTCTGTTTGAGCCCCTCTGATTCAGGCCCTCTCTTTCAGCCCCTCTGTTTCTCGCCTTCTGTTTCAGCCCCTCTGATTCAGGCCCTCTGTTTCAGCCCCTCTGATTCAGCCCCTCTGATTCAGCCCCTCTGTTTCTCGCCCTCTGTTTCAGCCCCTCTGTTTCAGCCCCTCTGTTTCAGCACCTCTGTTTCAGCCCCTCTGTTTCTCGCCCTCTGTTTCAGCCCCTCTGATTCAGCCCCTCTGTTTCTCGCCCTCTGTTTCAGCCCCTCTGTTTCTCGCCCACTGTTTCAGCCCCTCTGTTTCAGCCCCTCTGTTTCAGCCCCTCTGTTTCTCGCCCTCTGTTTCAGCCCCTCTGATTCAGCCCCTCTGTTTCTCGCCCTCTGTTTCAGCCCCTCTGTTTCTCGCCATCTGTTTCAGCCCCTCTGTTTCTCGCCTTCTGTTTCAGCCCCTCTGTTTCAGCCCCTCTATTTCAGCCTCTCTGTTTCTCGCCCTCTGTTTCAGCCCCTCTGTTTCAGCCCCTCTGATTCAGCCCCTCTGTTTCAGCCCCTCTGAATCAGCCCCTCTGTTTCAGACCCTCTATTTCAGCCCCTCTGTTTCAGCCACTCTGAATCAGCCCCTCTGTTTCAGCCAGTCTGTTTCAGCCACTCTGTTTCAGCCCCTCTGATTCAGTACCTTAGTTTCACGCCCTCTGTTTCAGCCCCTCTGTTTCAGCCCCTCTGATTCAGTACCTTAGTTTCACGCCCTCTGTTTCAGCCCCTCTGTTTCAGCCCCTCTATTTTAGCCCCTCTGTTTCAGCCCCTCTGTTTCAGCCCCTCTGTTTCAGCCCCTCTGATTCAGTACCTTAGTTTCACGCCCTCTGTTTCAGCCCCTCTGTTTCAGCCCCTCTATTTCAGCCCCTCTGTTTCAGCCCCTCTGTTTCTCGCCCTCTGTTTCAGCCCCTCTGTTTCTCGCCCTCTGTTTCCGCCCCTCTGTTTCAGCCCCTCTGATTCAGCCCCTCTGATTCAGCCCCTCTGTTTCTCGCCCTCTGTTTCAGCCCCTCTGTTTCAGCCCCTCTGTTTCAGCCCCTCTGTTTCAGCCCCTCCGATTCAGCCCCTCTGTTTCAGCCCCTCTGTTTCTGCCCCTCTGTTTCAGCCCCTCTGTTTCTCGCCCTTTGTTTCAGCCCCTCTGTTTCTCGCCCTCTGTTTCAGCCGCTCTGTTTCAGCCCCTCTGTTTCAGCCCCTCTGTTTCTCGCCCTCTGTTTCAGCCCCTCTGTTTCTTGCCCTCTGTTTCAGCCCCTCTGTTTCAGCCCCTCTGTTTCTCGCCCTCTGTTTCTGCCCCTCTGTTTCTCGCCCTCTGTTTCAGCCCCTCTGTTTCTCGCCTTCTGTTTCAGCCCCTCTGATTCAGCCCCTCTGTTTCAGCCCCTCTGATTCAGCCCCTCTGATTCAGCCCCTCTGTTTCTCGCCCTCTGTTTCAGCCCCTCTGTTTCAGCCCTTCTGTTTCAGCCACTCGGTTTCAGCCCCTCTGTTTCTTGACCTCTGTTTCAGCCCCTCTGTTTCTCGCCCTCTGTTTCAGCCCCTCTGTTTCGCACTCTCTGTTTCAGCCCCTCTGTTTCAGCCCCTCTGTTTCAGCCCCTCCGATTCAGCCCCTCTGTTTCAGCCCCTCTGTTTCTGCCCCTCTGTTTCAGCCCCTCGGTTTCTCACCCTTTGTTTCAGCCCCTCTGTTTCTCGCCCTCTGTTTCAGCCCCTCTGCTTCAGCCCCTCTGTTTCAGCCCCTCTGTTTCTCGCCCTCTGTTTCAGCCCCTCTGTTTCTTGCGCTCTGTTTCAGCCCCTCTGTTTCAGCCCCACTGTTTCTCGCCCTCTGTTTCTGCCCCTCTGTTTCTCGCCCTCTGTTTCAGCCCCTCTGTTTCTCGCCTTCTGTTTGAGCCCCTCTGATTCAGGCCCTCTCTTTCAGCCCCTCTGTTTCTCGCCTTCTGTTTCAGCCCCTCTGATTCAGGCCCTCTGTTTCAGCCCCTCTGATTCAGCCCCTCTGATTCAGCCCCTCTGTTTCTCGCCCTCTGTTTCAGCCCATCTGTTTCAGCCCTTCTGTTTCAGCCACTCGGTTTCAGCCCCTCTGTTTCTGGCCCTCTGTTTCAGCCCCTCTGTTTCTCGCTCTCTGTTTCAGCCCCTCTGTTTCAGCCCCTCTGTTTCAGCCCCTCTGTTTCTCGCCCTCTGTTTCAGCCCCTCTGTTTCAGCCCCTCTGTTTCAGCCCCTCTGTTTCAGCCCCTCCGATTCAGCCCCTCTGTTTCAGCCCCTCTGTTTCTGCCCCTCTGTTTCAGCCCCTCTGTTTCTCGCCCTTTGTTTCAGCCCCTCTGTTTCTCGCCCTCTGTTTCAGCCGCTCTGTTTCAGCCCCTCTGTTTCAGCCCCTCTGTTTCTCGCCCTATGTTTCAGCCGCTCTGTTTCTTGCCCTCTGTTTCAGCCCCTCTGTTTCAGCCCCTCTGTTTCTCGCCCTCTGTTTCTGCCCCTCTGTTTCTCACCCTCTGTTTCAGCCCCTCTGTTTCTCGCCTTCTGTTTCAGCCCCTCTGATTCAGCCCCTCTGTTTCAGCCCCTCTGATTCAGCCCCTCTGATTCAGCCCCTCTGTTTCTCGCCCTCTGTTTCAGCCCCTCTGTTTCAGCCCTTCTGTTTCAGCCACTCGGTTTCAGCCCCTCTGTTTCTTGCCCTCTGTTTCAGCCCCTCTGTTTCTCGCCCTCTGTTTCAGCCCCTCTGTTTCTCGCCCTCTGTTTCAGCCCCTCTGTTTAGCACTCTCTGTTTCAGCCCCTCTGTTTCAGCCCCTCTGTTTCTCGCCCTCTGTTTCTGCTCCTCTGTTTCTCACCCTCTGTTTCAGCCGCTCTGTTTCTCGCCCTCTGTTTCAACCCCTCTGATTCAGCCCCTCTGTTTCAGCCCCTCTGAATCAGCCCCTCTGTTTCAGCCCCTCTGTTTCAGCCCCTCTTTTTCTCGCCCTCTGTTTCAGCCCCTCTGTTTCTCACCCTCTGTTTCAGCACCTCTGTTTCAGCCCCTCTGTTTCTCGCCCTCTGTTTCAGCCCCTCTGTTTCTCGCCCTCTGTTTCAGCCCCTCTGATTCAGCCACTCTTTTTCTCGCCCTCTGTTTCAGCCCCTCTGTTTCTCACCCTCTGTTTCAGCACCTCTGTTTCAGCCCCTCTGTTTCTCGCCCTCTGTTTCAGCCCCTCTGTTTCTCACCCTCTGTTTCAGCACCTCTGTTTCAGCCCCTCTGTTTCTCGCCCTCTGTTTCAGCCCCTCTGTTTCTCGCCCTCTGTTTCAGCCCCTCTGATTCAGCCCCTCTGTTTCTCGCCCTCTGTTTCAGCCCCTCTGTTTCTCGCCATCTGTTTCAGCCCCTCTGTTTCTCGCCTTCTGTTTCAGCCCCTCTGTTTCAGCCCCTCTGTTTCAGCCCCTCTGTTTCTCGCCCTCTGTTTCAGCCCCTCTGATTCTCGCCCTCTATTTCAGCCTCTCTGTTTCTCGCCCTCCGTTTCAGCCCCTCTGTTTCAGACCCTCTATTTCAGCCCCTCTGTTTCAGCCACTCTATTTCAGGCTCTCTGTTTCAGCCAGTCTGTTTCAGCCCCTCTGTTTCAGCCCCTCTGATTCAGTACCTTAGTTTCACGCCCTCTGTTTCAGCCCCTCTGTTTCAGCCCCTCTGATTCAGTACCTTAGTTTCACGCCCTCTGTTTCAGCCCCTCTGTTTCAGCCCCTCTGTTTCTCGCCCTCTGTTTCAGCCCCTCTGTTTCAGCCCCTCTGATTCAGCCCCTCTGATTCAGCTCCTCTGTTTCTCGGCCTCTGTTTCTGCCCCTCTGTTTCAGCCCCTCTGTTTCAGCCCCTCTGTTTCTTGCCCTCTGTTTCAGCCCCTCTGTTTCAGCCCCTCTGTTTCAGCCCCTCCGATTCAGCCTCTCAGTTTCAGCCCCTCTGTTTCTGCCCCTCTGTTTGCGCCTCTCTGTTTCTCGCCCTTTGTTACAGCTCCTCTGTTTTTCGCCCTCTGTTTCAGCCCCTCTGTTTCAGCCCCTCTGTTTCTCGCCCTCTGTTTCAGCCCCTCTGTTTCTTGCCCTCTGTTTCAGCCCCTCTGTTTCAGCCCCTCTGTTTCTCGCCCTCTGTTTCTGCCCCTCTGTTTCTCGCCCTCTGTTTCAGCCCGTCTGTTTCTCGCCTTCTGTTTCAGCCCCTCTGATTCAGCCCCTCTGTTTCAGCCCCTCTGTTTCAGCCCCTCTGTTTCAGCCCCTCTGTTTCAGCCCTTCTGTTTCAGCCACTCGGTTTCTGCCCCTCTGTTTCTTGCCCTCTGTTTCAGCCCCTCTGTTTATCGCCCTCTGTTTTAGCCCCTCTGTTTCTCGCCCTCTGTTTCAGCCCCTCTGTTTCGCACTCTCTGTTTCAGCCCCTCTGTTTCAGCCCCTCTGTTTCAGCCCCTCCGATTCAGCCCCTCTGTTTCAGCCCCTCTGTTTCTGCCCCTCTGTTTCAGCCCCTCGGTTTCTCGCCCTTTGTTTCAGCCCCTCTGTTTCTCGCCCTCTGTTTCGGCCCCTCTGCTTCAGCCCCTCTGTTTCAGCCCCTCTGTTTCTCGCCCTCTGTTTCAGCCCCTCTGTTTCTTGCCCTCTGTTTCAGCCCCACTGTTTCTCGCCCTCTGTTTCTGCCCCTCTGTTTCTTGCCCTCTGTTTCAGCCCCTCTGTTTCTCGCCTTCTGTTTGAGCCCCTCTGATTCAGGCCCTCTCTTTCAGCCCCTCTGTTTCTCGCCTTCTGTTTCAGCCCCTCTGATTCAGGCCCTCTGTTTCAGCCCCTCTGATTCAGCCCCTCTGATTCAGCCCCTCTGTTTCTCGCCCTCTGTTTCAGCCCATCTGTTTCAGCCCTTCTGTTTCAGCCACTCGGTTTCAGCCCCTCTGTTTCTGGCCCTCTGTTTCAGCCCCTCTGTTTCTCGCTCTCTGTTTCAGCCCCTCTGTTTCAGCCCCTCTGTTTCTCGCCCTCTGTTTCAGCCCCTCTGTTTCTTGCCCTCTGTTTCAGCCAATCTGTTTCTCGCTCTCTGTTTCAGCCTCTCTGTTTCTCGCCCTCTGTTTCAGCCCCTCTGTTTCAGCCCCTCTGTTTCAGCACCTCTGTTTCAGCCCCTCTGTTTCTCGCCCTCTGTTTCAGCCCCTCTGATTCAGCCCCTCTGTTTCTCGCCCTCTGTTTCAGCCCCTCTGTTTCTCGCCCACTGTTTCAGCCCCTCTGTTTCAGCCCCTCTGTTTCAGCCCCTCTGTTTCTCGCCCTCTGTTTCAGCCCCTCTGATTCAGCCCCTCTGTTTCTCGCCCTCTGTTTCAGCCCCTCTGTTTCTCGCCATCTGTTTCAGCCCCTCTGTTTCTCGCCTTCTGTTTCAGCCCCTCTGTTTCAGCCCCTCTATTTCAGCCTCTCTGTTTCTCGCCCTCTGTTTCAGCCCCTCTGTTTCAGCCCCTCTGATTCAGCCCCTCTGTTTCAGCCCCTCTGAATCAGCCCCTCTGTTTCAGACCCTCTATTTCAGCCCCTCTGTTTCAGCCACTCTGAATCAGCCCCTCTGTTTCAGCCAGTCTGTTTCAGCCACTCTGTTTCAGCCCCTCTGATTCAGTACCTTAGTTTCACGCCCTCTGTTTCAGCCCCTCTCTTTCAGCCCCTCTGATTCAGTACCTTAGTTTCACGCCCTCTGTTTCAGCCCCTCTGTTTCAGCCCCTCTATTTCAGCCCCTCTGTTTCAGCCCCTCTGTTTCAGCCCCTCTGTTTCAGCCCCTCTGATTCAGTACCTTAGTTTCACGCCCTCTGTTTCAGCCCCTCTGTTTCAGCCCCTCTATTTCAGCCCCTCTGTTTCAGCCCCTCTGTTTCTCGCCCTCTGTTTCAGCCCCTCTGTTTCTCGCCCTCTGTTTCCGCCCCTCTGTTTCAGCCCCTCTGATTCAGCCCCTCTGATTCAGCCCCTCTGTTTCTCGCCCTCTGTTTCAGCCCCTCTGTTTCAGCCCCTCTGTTTCAGCCCCTCTGTTTCAGCCCCTCCGATTCAGCCCCTCTGTTTCAGCCCCTCTGTTTCTGCCCCTCTGTTTCAGCCCCTCTGTTTCTCGCCTTCTGTTTCAGCCCCTCTGATTCAGCCCCTCTGTTTCAGCCCCTCTGATTCAGCCCCTCTGATTCAGCCCCTCTGTTTCTCGCCCTCTGTTTCAGCCCCTCTGTTTCAGCCCTTCTGTTTCAGCCACTCGGTTTCAGCCCCTCTGTTTCTTGACCTCTGTTTCAGCCCCTCTGTTTCTCGCCCTCTGTTTCAGCCCCTCTGTTTCGCACTCTCTGTTTCAGCCCCTCTGTTTCAGCCCCTCTGTTTCAGCCCCTCCGATTCAGCCCCTCTGTTTCAGCCCCTCTGTTTCAGCCCCTCTGTTTCAGCCCCTCGGTTTCTCACCATTTGTTTCAGCCCCTCTGTTTCTCGCCCTCTGTTTCAGCCCCTCTGCTTCAGCCCCTCTGTTTCAGCCCCTCTGTTTCTCGCCCTCTGTTTCAGCCCCTCTGTTTCTTGCGCTCTGTTTCAGCCCCTCTGTTTCAGCCCCACTGTTTCTCGCCCTCTGTTTCTGCCCCTCTGTTTCTCGCCCTCTGTTTCAGCCCCTCTGTTTCTCGCCTTCTGTTTGAGCCCCTCTGATTCAGGCCCTCTCTTTCAGCCCCTCTGTTTCTCGCCTTCTGTTTCAGCCCCTCTGATTCAGGCCCTCTGTTTCAGCCCCTCTGATTCAGCCCCTCTGATTCAGCCCCTCTGTTTCTCGCCCTCTGTTTCAGCCCATCTGTTTCAGCCCTTCTGTTTCAGCCACTCGGTTTCAGCCCCTCTGTTTCTGGCCCTCTGTTTCAGCCCCTCTGTTTCTCGCTCTCTGTTTCAGCCCCTCTGTTTCAGCCCCTCTGTTTCAGCCCCTCTGTTTCTCGCCCTCTGTTTCAGCCCCTCTGTTTCAGCCCCTCTGTTTCAGCCCCTCTGTTTCAGCCCCTCCGATTCAGCCCCTCTGTTTCAGCACCTCTGTTTCTGCCCCTCTGTTTCAGCCCCTCTGTTTCTCGCCCTTTGTTTCAGCCCCTCTGTTTCTCGCCCTCTGTTTCAGCCGCTCTGTTTCAGCCCCTCTGTTTCAGCCCCTCTGTTTCTCGCCCTATGTTTCAGCCGCTCTGTTTCTTGCCCTCTGTTTCAGCCCCTCTGTTTCAGCCCCTCTGTTTCTCGCCCTCTGTTTCTGCCCCTCTGTTTCTCGCCCTCTGTTTCAGCCCCTCTGTTTCTCGCCTTCTGTTTCAGCCCCTCTGATTCAGCCCCTCTGTTTCAGCCCCTCTGATTCAGCCCCTCTGATTCAGCCCCTCTGTTTCTCGCCCTCTGTTTCAGCCCCTCTGTTTCAGCCCTTCTGTTTCAGCCACTCGGTTTCAGCCCCTCTGTTTCTTGCCCTCTGTTTCAGCCCCTCTGTTTCTCGCCCTCTGTTTCAGCCCCTCTGTTTCTCGCCCTCTGTTTCAGCCCCTCTGTTTAGCACTCTCTGTTTCAGCCCCTCTGTTTCAGCCCCTCTGTTTCTCGCCCTCTGTTTCTGCTCCTCTGTTTCTCACCCTCTGTTTCAGCCGCTCTGTTTCTCGCCCTCTGTTTCAACCCCTCTGATTCAGCCCCTCTGTTTCAGCCCCTCTGAATCAGCCCCTCTGTTTCAGCCCCTCTGTTTCAGCCCCTCTTTTTCTCGCCCTCTGTTTCAGCCCCTCTGTTTCTCACCCTCTGTTTCAGCACCTCTGTTTCAGCCCCTCTGTTTCTCGCCCTCTGTTTCAGCCCCTCTGTTTCTCGCCCTCTGTTTCAGCCCCTCTGATTCAGCCACTCTTTTTCTCGCCCTCTGTTTCAGCCCCTCTGTTTCTCACCCTCTGTTTCAGCACCTCTGTTTCAGCCCCTCTGTTTCTCGCCCTCTGTTTCAGCCCCTCTGTTTCTCACCCTCTGTTTCAGCACCTCTGTTTCAGCCCCTCTGTTTCTCGCCCTCTGTTTCAGCCCCTCTGTTTCTCGCCCTCTGTTTCAGCCCCTCTGATTCAGCCCCTCTGTTTCTCGCCCTCTGTTTCAGCCCCTCTGTTTCTCGCCATCTGTTTCAGCCCCTCTGTTTCTCGCCTTCTGTTTCAGCCCCTCTGTTTCAGCCCCTCTGTTTCAGCCCCTCTGTTTCTCGCCCTCTGTTTCAGCCCCTCTGATTCTCGCCCTCTATTTCAGCCTCTCTGTTTCTCGCCCTCCGTTTCAGCCCCTCTGTTTCAGCCCCTCTGATTCAGCCCCTCTGTTTCAGCCCCTCTGAATCAGCCCCTCTGTTTCAGACCCTCTATTTCAGCCCCTCTGTTTCAGCCACTCTATTTCAGGCTCTCTGTTTCAGCCAGTCTGTTTCAGCCCCTCTGTTTCAGCCCCTCTGATTCAGTACCTTAGTTTCACGCCCTCTGTTTCAGCCCCTCTGTTTCAGCCCCTCTGATTCAGTACCTTAGTTTCACGCCCTCTGTTTCAGCCCCTCTGTTTCAGCCCCTCTGTTTCTCGCCCTCTGTTTCAGCCCCTCTGTTTCAGCCCCTCTGATTCAGCCCCTCTGATTCAGCCCCTCTGTTTCTCGCCCTCTGTTTCTGCCCCTCTGTTTCAGCCCCTCTGTTTCAGCCCCTCTGTTTCTTGCCCTCTGTTTCAGCCCCTCTGTTTCAGCCCCTCTGTTTCAGCCCCTCCGATTCAGCCTCTCAGTTTCAGCCCCTCTGTTTCTGCCCCTCTGTTTCCGCCTCTCTGTTTCTCGCCCTTTGTTTCAGCTCCTCTGTTTTTCGCCCTCTGTTTCAGCCCCTCTGTTTCAGCCCCTCTGTTTCTCGCCCTCTGTTTCAGCCCCTCTGTTTCTTGCCCTCTGTTTCAGCCCCTCTGTTTCAGCCCCTCTGTTTCTCGCCCTCTGTTTCTGCCCCTCTGTTTCTCGCCCTCTGTTTCAGCCCGTCTGTTTCTCGCCTTCTGTTTCAGCCCCTCTGATTCAGCCCCTCTGTTTCAGCCCCTCTGTTTCAGCCCCTCTGTTTCAGCCCCTCTGTTTCAGCCCTTCTGTTTCAGCCACTCGGTTTCTGCCCCTCTGTTTCTTGCCCTCTGTTTCAGCCCCTCTGTTTATCGCCCTCTGTTTTAGCCCCTCTGTTTCTCGCCCTCTGTTTCAGCCCCTCTGTTTCGCACTCTCTGTTTCAGCCCCTCTGTTTCAGCCCCTCTGTTTCAGCCCCTCCGATTCAGCCCCTCTGTTTCAGCCCCTCTGTTTCTGCCCCTCTGTTTCAGCCCCTCGGTTTCTCGCCCTTTGTTTCAGCCCCTCTGTTTCTCGCCCTCTGTTTCGGCCCCTCTGCTTCAGCCCCTCTGTTTCAGCCCCTCTGTTTCTCGCCCTCTGTTTCAGCCCCTCTGTTTCTTGCCCTCTGTTTCAGCCCCACTGTTTCTCGCCCTCTGTTTCTGCCCCTCTGTTTCTCGCCCTCTGTTTCAGCCCCTCTGTTTCTCGCCTTCTGTTTGAGCCCCTCTGATTCAGGCCCTCTCTTTCAGCCCCTCTGTTTCTCGCCTTCTGTTTCAGCCCCTCTGATTCAGGCCCTCTGTTTCAGCCCCTCTGATTCAGCCCCTCTGATTCAGCCCCTCTGTTTCTCGCCCTCTGTTTCAGCCCATCTGTTTCAGCCCTTCTGTTTCAGCCACTCGGTTTCAGCCCCTCTGTTTCTGGCCCTCTGTTTCAGCCCCTCTGTTTCTCGCTCTCTGTTTCAGCCCCTCTGTTTCAGCCCCTCTGTTTCTCGCCCTCTGTTTCAGCCCCTCTGTTTCTTGCCCTCTGTTTCAGCCAATCTGTTTCTCGCTCTCTGTTTCAGCCTCTCTGTTTCTCGCCCTCTGTTTCAGCCCCTCTGTTTCAGCCCCTCTGTTTCAGCACCTCTGTTTCAGCCCCTCTGTTTCTCGCCCTCTGTTTCAGCCCCTCTGATTCAGCCCCTCTGTTTCTCGCCCTCTGTTTCAGCCCCTCTGTTTCTCGCCCACTGTTTCAGCCCCTCTGTTTCAGCCCCTCTGTTTCAGCCCCTCTGTTTCTCGCCCTCTGTTTCAGCCCCTCTGATTCAGCCCCTCTGTTTCTCGCCCTCTGTTTCAGCCCCTCTGTTTCTCGCCATCTGTTTCAGCCCCTCTGTTTCTCGCCTTCTGTTTCAGCCCCTCTGTTTCAGCCCCTCTATTTCAGCCTCTCTGTTTCTCGCCCTCTGTTTCAGCCCCTCTGTTTCAGCCCCTCTGATTCAGCCCCTCTGTTTCAGCCCCTCTGAATCAGCCCCTCTGTTTCAGACCCTCTATTTCAGCCCCTCTGTTTCAGCCACTCTGAATCAGCCCCTCTGTTTCAGCCAGTCTGTTTCAGCCACTCTGTTTCAGCCCCTCTGATTCAGTACCTTAGTTTCACGCCCTCTGTTTCAGCCCCTCTCTTTCAGCCCCTCTGATTCAGTACCTTAGTTTCACGCCCTCTGTTTCAGCCCCTCTGTTTCAGCCCCTCTATTTCAGCCCCTCTGTTTCAGCCCCTCTGTTTCAGCCCCTCTGTTTCAGCCCCTCTGATTCAGTACCTTAGTTTCACGCCCTCTGTTTCAGCCCCTCTGTTTCAGCCCCTCTATTTCAGCCCCTCTGTTTCAGCCCCTCTGTTTCTCGCCCTCTGTTTCAGCCCCTCTGTTTCTCGCCCTCTGTTTCCGCCCCTCTGTTTCAGCCCCTCTGATTCAGCCCCTCTGATTCAGCCCCTCTGTTTCTCGCCCTCTGTTTCAGCCCCTCTGTTTCAGCCCCTCTGTTTCAGCCCCTCTGTTTCAGCCCCTCCGATTCAGCCCCTCTGTTTCAGCCCCTCTGTTTCTGCCCCTCTGTTTCAGCCCCTCTGTTTCTCGCCCTTTGTTTCAGCCCCTCTGTTTCTCGCCCTCTGTTTCAGCCGCTCTGTTTCAGCCCCTCTGTTTCAGCCCCTCTGTTTCTCGCCCTCTGTTTCAGCCCCTCTGTTTCTTGCCCTCTGTTTCAGCCCCTCTGTTTCAGCCCCTCTGTTTCTCGCCCTCTGTTTCTGCCCCTCTGTTTCTCGCCCTCTGTTTCAGCCCCTCTGTTTCTCGCCTTCTGTTTCAGCCCCTCTGATTCAGCCCCTCTGTTTCAGCCCCTCTGATTCAGCCCCTCTGATTCAGCCCCTCTGTTTCTCGCCCTCTGTTTCAGCCCCTCTGTTTCAGCCCTTCTGTTTCAGCCACTCGGTTTCAGCCCCTCTGTTTCTTGACCTCTGTTTCAGCCCCTCTGTTTCTCGCCCTCTGTTTCAGCCCCTCTGTTTCGCACTCTCTGTTTCAGCCCCTCTGTTTCAGCCCCTCTGTTTCAGCCCCTCCGATTCAGCCCCTCTGTTTCAGCCCCTCTGTTTCTGCCCCTCTGTTTCAGCCCCTCGGTTTCTCACCCTTTGTTTCAGCCCCTCTGTTTCTCGCCCTCTGTTTCAGCCCCTCTGCTTCAGCCCCTCTGTTTCAGCCCCTCTGTTTCTCGCCCTCTGTTTCAGCCCCTCTGTTTCTTGCCCTCTGTTTCAGCCCCTCTGTTTCAGCCCCACTGTTTCTCGCCCTCTGTTTCTGCCCCTCTGTTTCTCGCCCTCTGTTTCAGCCCCTCTGTTTCTCGCCTTCTGTTTGAGCCCCTCTGATTCAGGCCCTCTCTTTCAGCCCCTCTGTTTCTCGCCTTCTGTTTCAGCCCCTCTGATTCAGGCCCTCTGTTTCAGCCCCTCTGATTCAGCCCCTCTGATTCAGCCCCTCTGTTTCTCGCCCTCTGTTTCAGCCCATCTGTTTCAGCCCTTCTGTTTCAGCCACTCGGTTTCAGCCCCTCTGTTTCTGGCCCTCTGTTTCAGCCCCTCTGTTTCTCGCTCTCTGTTTCAGCCCCTCTGTTTCAGCCCCTCTGTTTCAGCCCCTCTGTTTCTCGCTCTCTGTTTCAGCCCCTCTGTTTCAGCCCCTCTGTTTCAGCCCCTCTGTTTCTCGCCCTCTGTTTCAGCCCCTCTGTTTCAGCCCCTCTGTTTCAGCCCCTCTGTTTCAGCCCCTCCGATTCAGCCCCTCTGTTTCAGCCCCTCTGTTTCTGCCCCTCTGTTTCAGCCCCTCTGTTTCTCGCCCTTTGTTTCAGCCCCTCTGTTTCTCGCCCTCTGTTTCAGCCGCTCTGTTTCAGCCCCTCTGTTTCAGCCCCTCTGTTTCTCGCCCTATGTTTCAGCCGCTCTGTTTCTTGCCCTCTGTTTCAGCCCCTCTGTTTCAGCCCCTCTGTTTCTCGCCCTCTGTTTCTGCCCCTCTGTTTCTCGCCCTCTGTTTCAGCCCCTCTGTTTCTCGCCTTCTGTTTCAGCCCCTCTGATTCAGCCCCTCTGTTTCAGCCCCTCTGATTCAGCCCCTCTGATTCAGCCCCTCTGTTTCTCGCCCTCTGTTTCAGCCCCTCTGTTTCAGCCCTTCTGTTTCAGCCACTCGGTTTCAGCCCCTCTGTTTCTTGCCCTCTGTTTCAGCCCCTCTGTTTCTCGCCCTCTGTTTCAGCCCCTCTGTTTCTCGCCCTCTGTTTCAGCCCCTCTGTTTCGCACTCTCTGTTTCAGCCCCTCTGTTTCAGCCCCTCTGTTTCTCGCCCTCTGTTTCTGCTCCTCTGTTTCTCACCCTCTGTTTCAGCCGCTCTGTTTCTCGCCCTCTGTTTCAACCCCTCTGATTCAGCCCCTCTGTTTCAGCCCCTCTGAATCAGCCCCTCTGTTTCAGCCCCTCTGTTTCAGCCCCTCTTTTTCTCGCCCTCTGTTTCAGCCCCTCTGTTTCTCACCCTCTGTTTCAGCACCTCTGTTTCAGCCCCTCTGTTTCTCGCCCTCTGTTTCAGCCCCTCTGTTTCTCGCCCTCTGTTTCAGCCCCTCTGATTCAGCCACTCTTTTTCTCGCCCTCTGTTTCAGCCCCTCTGTTTCTCACCCTCTGTTTCAGCACCTCTGTTTCAGCCCCTCTGTTTCTCGCCCTCTGTTTCAGCCCCTCTGTTTCTCACCCTCTGTTTCAGCACCACTGTTTCAGCCCCTCTGTTTCTCGCCCTCTGTTTCAGCCCCTCTGTTTCTCGCCCTCTGTTTCAGCCCCTCTGATTCAGCCCCTCTGTTTCTCGCCCTCTGTTTCAGCCCCTCTGTTTCTCGCCATCTGTTTCAGCCCCTCTGTTTCTCGCCTTCTGTTTCAGCCCCTCTGTTTCAGCCCCTCTGTTTCAGCCCCTCTGTTTCTCGCCCTCTGTTTCAGCCCCTCTGATTCTCGCCCTCTATTTCAGCCTCTCTGTTTCTCGCCCTCCGTTTCAGCCCCTCTGTTTCAGCCCCTCTGATTCAGCCCCTCTGTTTCAGCCCCTCTGAATCAGCCCCTCTGTTTCAGACCCTCTATTTCAGCCCCTCTGTTTCAGCCACTCTATTTCAGGCTCTCTGTTTCAGCCAGTCTGTTTCAGCCCCTCTGTTTCAGCCCCTCTGATTCAGTACCTTAGTTTCACGCCCTCTGTTTCAGCCCCTCTGTTTCAGCCCCTCTGATTCAGTACCTTAGTTTCACGCCCTCTGTTTCAGCCCCTCTGTTTCAGCCCCTCTGTTTCTCGCCCTCTGTTTCAGCCCCTCTGTTTCAGCCCCTCTGATTCAGCCCCTCTGATTCAGCCCCTCTGTTTCTCGGCCTCTGTTTCTGCCCCTCTGTTTCAGCCCCTCTGTTTCAGCCCCTCTGTTTCTTGCCCTCTGTTTCAGCCCCTCTGTTTCAGCCCCTCTGTTTCAGCCCCTCCGATTCAGCCTCTCAGTTTCAGCCCCTCTGTTTCTGCCCCTCTGTTTCCGCCTCTCTGTTTCTCGCCCTTTGTTTCAGCTCCTCTGTTTTTCGCCCTCTGTTTCAGCCCCTCTGTTTCAGCCCCTCTGTTTCTCGCCCTCTGTTTCAGCCCCTCTGTTTCTTGCCCTCTGTTTCTTGCCCTCTGTTTCAGCCCCTCTGTTTCTCGCCCTCTGTTTCTGCCCCTCTGTTTCTCGCCCTCTGTTTCAGCCCGTCTGTTTCTCGCCTTCTGTTTCAGCCCCTCTGATTCAGCCCCTCTGTTTCAGCCCCTCTGTTTCAGCCCCTCTGTTTCAGCCCCTCTGTTTCAGCCCTTCTGTTTCAGCCACTCGGTTTCTGCCCCTCTGTTTCTTGCCCTCTGTTTCAGCCCCTCTGTTTATCGCCCTCTGTTTTAGCCCCTCTGTTTCAGCCCCTCTGTTTCAGCCCCTCCGATTCAGCCCCTCTGTTTCAGCCCCTCTGTTTCTGCCCCTCTGTTTCAGCCCCTCGGTTTCTCGCCCTTTGTTTCAGCCCCTCTGTTTCTCGCCCTCTGTTTCGGCCCCTCTGCTTCAGCCCCTCTGTTTCAGCCCCTCTGTTTCTCGCCCTCTGTTTCAGCCCCTCTGTTTCTTGCCCTCTGTTTCAGCCCCACTGTTTCTCGCCCTCTGTTTCTGCCCCTCTGTTTCTCGCCCTCTGTTTCAGCCCCTCTGTTTCTCGCCTTCTGTTTGAGCCCCTCTGATTCAGGCCCTCTCTTTCAGCCCCTCTGTTTCTCGCCTTCTGTTTCAGCCCCTCTGATTCAGGCCCTCTGTTTCAGCCCCTCTGATTCAGCCCCTCTGATTCAGCCCCTCTGTTTCTCGCCCTCTGTTTCAGCCCATCTGTTTCAGCCCTTATGTTTCAGCCACTCGGTTTCAGCCCCTCTGTTTCTGGCCCTCTGTTTCAGCCCCTCTGTTTCTCGCTCTCTGTTTCAGCCCCTCTGTATCAGCCCCTCTGTTTCAGCACCTCTGTTTCAGCCCCTCTGTTTCTTGCCCTCTGTTTCAGCCAATCTGTTTCTCGCTCTCTGTTTCAGCCTCTCTGTTTCTCGCCCTCTGTTTCAGCCCCTCTGTTTCAGCCCCTCTGTTTCAGCACCTCTGTTTCAGCCCCTCTGTTTCTCGCCCTCTGTTTCAGCCCCTCTGATTCAGCCCCTCTGTTTCTCGCCCTCTGTTTCAGCCCCTCTGTTTCTCGCCCACTGTTTCAGCCCCTCTGTTTCAGCCCCTCTGTTTCAGCCCCTCTGTTTCTCGCCCTCTGTTTCAGCCCCTCTGATTCAGCCCCTCTGTTTCTCGCCCTCTGTTTCAGCCCCTCTGTTTCTCGCCATCTGTTTCAGCCCCTCTGTTTCTCGCCTTCTGTTTCAGCCCCTCTGTTTCAGCCCCTCTATTTCAGCCTCTCTGTTTCTCGCCCTCTGTTTCAGCCCCTCTGTTTCAGCCCCTCTGATTCAGCCCCTCTGTTTCAGCCCCTCTGAATCAGCCCCTCTGTTTCAGACCCTCTATTTCAGCCCCTCTGTTTCAGCCACTCTGAATCAGCCCCTCTGTTTCAGCCAGTCTGTTTCAGCCACTCTGTTTCAGCCCCTCTGATTCAGTACCTTAGTTTCACGCCCTCTGTTTCAGCCCCTCTGTTTCAGCCCCTCTGATTCAGTACCTTAGTTTCACGCCCTCTGTTTCAGCCCCTCTGTTTCAGCCCCTCTATTTCAGCCCCTCTGTTTCAGCCCCTCTGTTTCAGCCCCTCTGTTTCAGCCCCTCTGATTCAGTACCTTAGTTTCACGCCCTCTGTTTCAGCCCCTCTGTTTCAGCCCCTCTATTTCAGCCCCTCTGTTTCAGCCCCTCTGTTTCTCGCCCTCTGTTTCAGCCCCTCTGTTTCTCGCCCTCTGTTTCCGCCCCTCTGTTTCAGCCCCTCTGATTCAGCCCCTCTGATTCAGCCCCTCTGTTTCTCGCCCTCTGTTTCAGCCCCTCTGTTTCAGCCCCTCTGTTTCAGCCCCTCTGTTTCAGCCCCTCCGATTCAGCCCCTCTGTTTCAGCCCCTCTGTTTCTGCCCCTCTGTTTCAGCCCCTCTGTTTCTCGCCCTTTGTTTCAGCCCCGCTGTTTCTCGCCCTCTGTTTCAGCCGCTCTGTTTCAGCCCCTCTGTTTCAGCCCCTCTGTTTCTCGCCCTCTGTTTCAGCCCCTCTGTTTCTTGCCCTCTGTTTCAGCCCCTCTGTTTCAGCCCCTCTGTTTCTCGCCCTCTGTTTCTGCCCCTCTGTTTCTCGCCCTCTGTTTCAGCCCCTCTGTTTCTCGCCTTCTGTTTCAGCCCCTCTGATTCAGCCCCTCTGTTTCAGCCCCTCTGATTCAGCCCCTCTGATTCAGCCCCTCTGTTTCTCGCCCTCTGTTTCAGCCCCTCTGTTTCAGCCCTTCTGTTTCAGCCACTCGGTTTCAGCCCCTCTGTTTCTTGACCTCTGTTTCAGCCCCTCTGTTTCTCGCCCTCTGTTTCAGCCCCTCTGTTTCGCACTCTCTGTTTCAGCCCCTCTGTTTCAGCCCCTCTGTTTCAGCCCCTCCGATTCAGCCCCTCTGTTTCAGCCCCTCTGTTTCTGCCCCTCTGTTTCAGCCCCTCGGTTTCTCACCCTTTGTTTCAGCCCCTCTGTTTCTCGCCCTCTGTTTCAGCCCCTCTGCTTCAGCCCCTCTGTTTCAGCCCCTCTGTTTCTCGCCCTCTGTTTCAGCCCCTCTGTTTCTTGCCCTCTGTTTCAGCCCCTCTGTTTCAGCCCCACTGTTTCTCGCCCTCTGTTTCTGCCCCTCTGTTTCTCGCCCTCTGTTTCAGACCCTCTGTTTCTCGCCTTCTGTTTGAGCCCCTCTGATTCAGGCCCTCTCTTTCAGCCCCTCTGTTTCTCGCCTTCTGTTTCAGCCCCTCTGATTCAGGCCCTCTGTTTCAGCCCCTCTGATTCAGCCCCTCTGATTCAGCCCCTCTGTTTCTCGCCCTCTGTTTCAGCCCATCTGTTTCAGCCCTTCTGTTTCAGCCACTCGGTTTCAGCCCCTCTGTTTCTGGCCCTCTGTTTCAGCCCCTCTGTTTCTCGCTCTCTGTTTCAGCCCCTCTGTTTCAGCCCCTCTGTTTCAGCCCCTCTGTTTCTCGCCCTCTGTTTCAGCCCCTCTGTTTCTTGCCCTCTGTTTCAGCCAATCTGTTTCTCGCCCTCTGTTTCAGCCTCTCTATTTCTCGCCCTCTGTTTCAGCCCCTCTGTTTCAGCCCCTCTGTTTCAGCACCTCTGTTTCAGCCCCTCTGTTTCTCGCCCTCTGTTTCAGCCCCTCTGATTCAGCCCCTCTGTTTCTCGCCCTCTGTTTCAGCCCCTCTGTTTCTCGCCCACTGTTTCAGCCCCTCTGTTTCAGCCCCTCTGTTTCAGCCCCTCTGTTTCTCGCCCTCTGTTTCAGCCCCTCTGATTCAGCCCCTCTGTTTCTCGCCCTCTGTTTCAGCCCCTCTGTTTCTCGCCATCTGTTTCAGCCCCTCTGTTTCTCGCCTTCTGTTTCAGCCCCTCTGTTTCAGCCCCTCCGATTCAGCCCCTCTGTTTCAGCCCCTCTGTTTCAGCCCCTCTGTTTCAGCCCCTCTGTTTCTCGCCCTCTGTTTCAGCCCCTCTGATTCTCGCCCTCTATTTCAGCCTCTCTGTTTCTCGCCCTCCGTTTCAGCCCCTCTGTTTCAGCCCCTCTGATTCAGCCCCTCTGTTTCAGCCCCTCTGAATCAGCCCCTCTGTTTCAGACCCTCTATTTCAGCCCCTCTGTTTCAGCCACTCTATTTCAGGCTCTCTGTTTCAGCCAGTCTGTTTCAGCCCCTCTGTTTCAGCCCCTCTGATTCAGTACCTTAGTTTCACGCCCTCTGTTTCAGCCCCTCTGTTTCAGCCCCTCTGATTCAGTACCTTAGTTTCACGCCCTCTGTTTCAGCCCCTCTGTTTCAGCCCCTCTGTTTCTCGCCCTCTGTTTCAGCCCCTCTGTTTCAGCCCCTCTGATTCAGCCCCTCTGATTCAGCCCCTCTGTTTCTCGCCCTCTGTTTCTGCCCCTCTGTTTCTGCCCCTCTGTTTCAGCCCCTCTGTTTCTTGCCCTCTGTTTCAGCCCCTCTGTTTCAGCCCCTCTGTTTCAGCCCCTCCGATTCAGCCCCTCAGTTTCAGCCCCTCTGTTTCTGCCCCTCTGTTTCCGCCTCTCTGTTTCTCGCCCTTTGTTTCAGCTCCTCTGTTTTTCGCCCTCTGTTTCAGCCCCTCTGTTTCAGCCCCTCTGTTTCTCGCCCTCTGTTTCAGCCCCTCTGATTCTTGCCCTCTGTTTCAGCCCCTCTGTTTCAGCCCCTCTGTTTCTCGCCCTCTGTTTCTGCCCCTCTGTTTCTCGCCCTCTGTTTCAGCCCGTCTGTTTCTCGCAATCTGTTTCAGCCACTCGGTTTCTGCCCCTCTGTTTCTTGCCCTCTGTTTCAGCCCCTCTGTTTATCGCCCTCTGTTTTAGCCCCTCTGTTTCTCGCCCTCTGTTTCAGCCCCTCTGTTTCGCACTCTCTGTTTCAGCCCCTCTGTTTCAGCCCCTCTGTTTCAGCCCCTCCGATTCAGCCCCTCTGTTTCAGCCCCTCTGTTTCTGCCCCTCTGTTTCAGCACCTCGGTTTCTCGCCCTTTGTTTCAGCCCCTCTGTTTCTCGCCCTCTGTTTCAGCCCCTCTGCTTCAGCCCCTCTGTTTCAGCCCCTCTGTTTCTCGCCCTCTGTTTCAGCCCCTCTGTTTCTTGCCCTCTGTTTCAGCCCCACTGTTTCTCGCCCTCTGTTTCTGCCCCTCTGTTTCTCGCCCTCTGTTTCAGCCCCTCTGTTTCTCGCCTTCTGTTTGAGCCCCTCTGATTCAGGCCCTCTCTTTCAGCCCCTCTGTTTCTCGCCTTCTGTTTCAGCCCCTCTGATTCAGGCCCTCTGTTTCAGCCCCTCTGATTCAGCCCCTCTGATTCAGCCCCTCTGTTTCTCGCCCTCTGTTTCAGCCCATCTGTTTCAGCCCTTCTGTTTCAGCCACTCGGTTTCAGCCCCTCTGTTTCTGGCCCTCTGTTTCAGCCCCTCTGTTTCTCGCTCTCTGTTTCAGCCCCTCTGTTTCAGCCCCTCTGTTTCAGCCCCTCTGTTTCTCGCCCTCTGTTTCAGCCCCTCTGTTTCTTGCCCTCTGTTTCAGCCTCTCTGTTTCTCGCCCTCTGTTTCAGCCCCTCTGTTTCAGCCCCTCTGTTTCAGCACCTCTGTTTCAGCCCCTCTGTTTCTCGCCCTCTGTTTCAGCCCCTCTGATTCAGCCCCTCTGTTTCTCGCCCTCTGTTTCAGCCCCTCTGTTTCTCGCCCACTGTTTCAGCCCCTCTGTTTCAGCCCCTCTGTTTCAGCCCCTCTGTTTCTCGCCCTCTGTTTCAGCCCCTCTGATTCAGCCCCTCTGTTTCTCGCCCTCTGTTTCAGCCCCTCTGTTTCTCGCCATCTGTTTCAGCCCCTCTGTTTCTCGCCTTCTGTTTCAGCCCCTCTGTTTCAGCCCCTCTGTTTCAGCCCCTCTGTTTCTCGCCCTCTGTTTCAGCCCCTCTGATTCTCGCCCTCTATTTCAGCCTCTCTGTTTCTCGCCCTCTGTTTCAGCCCCTCTGTTTCAGCCCCTCTGATTCAGCCCCTCTGTTTCAGCCCCTCTGAATCAATACCTTAGTTTCACGCCCTCTGTTTCAGCCCCTCTGTTTCAGCCCCTCTATTTCAGCCCCTCTGTTTCAGCCCCTCTGTTTCAGCCCCTCTGTTTCAGCCCCTCTGATTCAGTACCTTAGTTTCACGCCCTCTGTTTCAGCCCCTCTGTTTCAGCCCCTCTATTTCAGCCCCTCTGTTTCTCGCCCTCTGTTTCAGCCCCTCTGATTCTCGCCCTCTATTTCAGCCTCTCTGTTTCTCGCCCTCTGTTTCAGCCCCTCTGTTTCAGCCCCTCTGATTCAGCCCCTCTGTTTCAGCCCCTCTGAATCAGCCCCTCTGTTTCAGACCCTCTATTTCAGCCCCTCTGTTTCAGCCACTCTGAATCAGCCCCTCTGTTTCAGCCAGTCTGTTTCAGCCCCTCTGTTTCAGCCCCTCTGATTCAGTACCTTAGTTTCACGCCCTCTGTTTCAGCCCCTCTGTTTCAGCCCCTCTCATTCAGTACCTTAGTTTCACGCCCTCTGTTTCAGCCCCTCTGTTTCAGCCCCTCTATTTCAGCCCCTCTGTTTCAGCCCCTCTGTTTCAGCCCCTCTGTTTCAGCCCCTCTGATTCAGTACCTTAGTTTCACGCCCTCTGTTTCAGCCCCTCTGTTTCAGCCCCTCTGTTTCAGCCCCTCTGTTTCTCGCCCTCTGTTTCAGCCCCTCCGATTCAGCCCCTCTGTTTCAGCCCCTCTGTTTCTGCCCCTCTGTTTCAGCCCCTCTGTTTCTCGCCCTTTGTTTCAGCCCCTCTGTTTCTCGCCCTCTGTTTCAGCCCCTCTGTTTCAGCCCCTCTGTTTCAGCCCCTCTGTTTCTCGCCCTCTGTTTCAGCCCCTCTGTTTCTCACCCTCTGTTTCAGCACCTCTGTTTCAGCCCCTCTGTTTCTCGCCCTCTGTTTCAGCCCCTCTGTTTCTCGCCCTCTGTTTCAGCCCCTCTGATTCAGCCCCTCTGTTTCTCGCCCTCTGTTTCAGCCCCTCTGATTCAGCCACTCTTTTTCTCGCCCTCTGTTTCAGCCCCTCTGTTTCTCACCCTCTGTTTCAGCACCTCTGTTTCAGCCCCTCTGTTTCTCGCCCTCTGTTTCAGCCCCTCTGTTTCTCACCCTCTGTTTCAGCACCTCTGTTTCAGCCCCTCTGTTTCTCGCCCTCTGTTTCAGCCCCTCTGTTTCTCGCCCTCTGTTTCAGCCCCTCTGATTCAGCCCCTCTGTTTCTCGCCCTCTGTTTCAGCCCCTCTGTTTCTCGCCATCTGTTTCAGCCCCTCTGTTTCTCGCCTTCTGTTTCAGCCCCTCTGTTTCAGCCCCTCTGTTTCAGCCCCTCTGTTTCTCGCCCTCTGTTTCAGCCCCTCTGATTCTCGCCCTCTATTTCAGCCTCTCTGTTTCTCGCCCTCCGTTTCAGCCCCTCTGTTTCAGCCCCTCTGATTCAGCCCCTCTGTTTCAGCCCCTCTGAATCAGCCCCTCTGTTTCAGACCCTCTATTTCAGCCCCTCTGTTTCAGCCACTCTATTTCAGGCTCTCTGTTTCAGCCAGTCTGTTTCAGCCCCTCTGTTTCAGCCCCTCTGATTCAGTACCTTAGTTTCACGCCCTCTGTTTCAGCCCCTCTGTTTCAGCCCCTCTGATTCAGTACCTTAGTTTCACGCCCTCTGTTTCAGCCCCTCTGTTTCAGCCCCTCTGTTTCTCGCCCTCTGTTTCAGCCCCTCTGTTTCAGCCCCTCTGATTCAGCCCCTCTGATTCAGCCCCTCTGTTTCTCGCCCTCTGTTTCTGCCCCTCTGTTTCAGCCCCTCTGTTTCAGCCCCTCTGTTTCTTGCCCTCTGTTTCAGCCCCTCTGTTTCAGCCCCTCTATTTCAGCCCCTCTGTTTCAGCCCCTCTGTTTCTCGCCCTCTGTTTCAGCCCCTCTGTTTCTCGCCCTCTGTTTCCGCCCCTCTGTTTCAGCCCCTCTGATTCAGCCCCTCTGATTCAGCCCCTCTGTTTCTCGCCCTCTGTTTCAGCCCCTCTGTTTCAGCCCCTCTGTTTCAGCCCCTCTGTTTCAGCCCCTCCGATTCAGCCCCTCTGTTTCAGCCCCTCTGTTTCTGCCCCTCTGTTTCAGCCCCTCTGTTTCTCGCCCTTTGTTTCAGCCCCTCTGTTTCTCGCCCTCTGTTTCAGCCCCTCTGTTTCAGCCCCTCTGTTTCAGCCCCTCTGTTTCAGCCCCTCTGTTTCTCGCCCTCTGTTTCAGCCCCTCTGTTTCTCACCCTCTGTTTCAGCACCTCTGTTTCAGCCCCTCTGTTTCTCGCCCTCTGTTTCAGCCCCTCTGTTTCTCGCCCTCTGTTTCAGCCCCTCTGATTCAGCCCCTCTGTTTCAGCCCCTCTGTTTCTGCCCCTCTGTTTCAGCCCCTCTGTTTCTCGCCCTTTGTTTCAGCCCCTCTGTTTCTCGCCCTCTGTTTCAGCCCCTCTGTTTCAGCCCCTCTGTTTCAGCCCCTCTGTTTCTCGCCCTCTGTTTCAGCCCCTCTGTTTCAGCCCCTCTGTTTCAGCCCCTCTGTTTCAGCCCCTCTGTTTCTCGCCCTCTGTTTCAGCCCCTCTGTTTCTCACCCTCTGTTTCAGCACCTCTGTTTCAGCCCCTCTGTTTCTCGCCCTCTGTTTCAGCCCCTCTGTTTCTCGCCCTCTGTTTCAGCCCCTCCGATTCAGCCCCTCTGTTTCAGCCCCTCTGTTTCTGCCCCTCTGTTTCAGCCCCTCTGTTTCTCGCCCTTTGTTTCAGCCCCTCTGTTTCTCGCCCTCTGTTTCAGCGCCTCTGTTTCAGCCCCTCTGTTTCAGCCCCTCTGTTTCAGCCCCTCTGTTTCTCGCCCTCTGTTTCAGCCCCTCTGTTTCTCACCCTCTGTTTCAGCACCTCTGTTTCAGCCCCTCTGTTTCTCGCCCTCTGTTTCAGCCCCTCTGTTTCTCGCCCTCTGTTTCAGCCCCTCTGATTCAGCCCCTGTGTTTCTCGCCCTCTGTTTCAGCCCCTCTGATTCAGCCACTCTTTTTCTCGCCCTCTGTTTCAGCCCCTCTGTTTCTCACCCTCTGTTTCAGCACCTCTGTTTCAGCCCCTCTGTTTCTCGCCCTCTGTTTCAGCCCCTCTGTTTCTCACCCTCTGTTTCAGCACCTCTGTTTCAGCCCCTCTGTTTCTCGCCCTCTGTTTCAGCCCCTCTGTTTCTCGCCCTCTGTTTCAGCCCCTCTGATTCAGCCCCTCTGTTTCTCGCCCTCTGTTTCAGCCCCTCTGTTTCTCGCCATCTGTTTCAGCCCCTCTGTTTCTCGCCTTCTGTTTCAGCCCCTCTGTTTCAGCCCCTCTGTTTCAGCCCCTCTGTTTCTCGCCCTCTGTTTCAGCCCCTCTGATTCTCGCCCTCTATTTCAGCCTCTCTGTTTCTCGCCCTCCGTTTCAGCCCCTCTGTTTCAGCCCCTCTGATTCAGCCCCTCTGTTTCAGCCCCTCTGAATCAGCCCCTCTGTTTCAGACCCTCTATTTCAGCCCCTCTGTTTCAGCCACTCTGAATCAGCCCCTCTGTTTCAGCCAGTCTGTTTCAGCCCCTCTGTTTCAGCCCCTCTGATTCAGTACCTTAGTTTCACGCCCTCTGTTTCAGCCCCTCTGTTTCAGCCCCTCTCATTCAGTACCTTAGTTTCACGCCCTCTGTTTCAGCCCCTCTGTTTCAGCCCCTCTATTTCAGCCCCTCTGTTTCAGCCCCTCTGTTTCAGCCCCTCTGTTTCAGCCCCTCTGATTCAGTACCTTAGTTTCACGCCCTCTGTTTCAGCCCCTCTGTTTCAGCCCCTCTATTTCAGCCCCTCTGTTTCAGCCCCTCTGTTTCTCGCCCTCTGTTTCAGCCCCTCTGTTTCTCGCCCTCTGTTTCCGCCCCTCTGTTTCAGCCCCTCTGATTCAGCCCCTCTGATTCAGCCCCTCTGTTTCTCGCCCTCTGTTTCAGCCCCTCTGTTTCAGCCCCTCTGTTTCAGCCCCTCTGTTTCAGCCCCTCCGATTCAGCCCCTCTGTTTCAGCCCCTCTGTTTCTGCCCCTCTGTTTCAGCCCCTCTGTTTCTCGCCCTTTGTTTCAGCCCCTCTGTTTCTCGCCCTCTGTTTCAGCCCCTCTGTTTCAGCCCCTCTGTTTCAGCCCCTCTGTTTCAGCCCCTCTGTTTCTCGCCCTCTGTTTCAGCCCCTCTGTTTCTCACCCTCTGTTTCAGCACCTCTGTTTCAGCCCCTCTGTTTCTCGCCCTCTGTTTCAGCCCCTCTGTTTCTCGCCCTCTGTTTCAGCCCCTCTGATTCAGCCCCTCTGTTTCTCGCCCTCTGTTTCAGCCCCTCTGATTCAGCCACTCTTTTTCTCGCCCTCTGTTTCAGCCCCTCTGTTTCTCACCCTCTGTTTCAGCACCTCTGTTTCAGCCCCTCTGTTTCTCGCCCTCTGTTTCAGCCCCTCTGTTTCTCACCCTCTGTTTCAGCACCTCTGTTTCAGCCCCTCTGTTTCTCGCCCTCTGTTTCAGCCCCTCTGTTTCTCGCCCTCTGTTTCAGCCCCTCTGATTCAGCCCCTCTGTTTCTCGCCCTCTGTTTCAGCCCCTCTGTTTCTCGCCATCTGTTTCAGCCCCTCTGTTTCTCGCCTTCTGCTTCAGCCCCTCTGTTTCAGCCCCTCTGTTTCAGCCCCTCTGTTTCTCGCCCTCTGTTTCAGCCCCTCTGATTCTCGCCCTCTATTTCAGCCTCTCTGTTTCTCGCCCTCCGTTTCAGCCCCTCTGTTTCAGCCCCTCTGATTCAGCCCCTCTGTTTCAGCCCCTCTGAATCAGCCCCTCTGTTTCAGACCCTCTATTTCAGCCCCTCTGTTTCAGCCACTCTATTTCAGGCTCTCTGTTTCAGCCAGTCTGTTTCAGCCCCTCTGTTTCAGCCCCTCTGATTCAGTACCTTAGTTTCACGCCCTCTGTTTCAGCCCCTCTGTTTCAGCCCCTCTGATTCAGTACCTTAGTTTCACGCCCTCTGTTTCAGCCCCTCTGTTTCAGCCCCTCTGTTTCTCGCCCTCTGTTTCAGCCCCTCTGTTTCAGCCCCTCTGATTCAGCCCCTCTGATTCAGCCCCTCTGTTTCTCGGCCTCTGTTTCTGCCCCTCTGTTTCAGCCCCTCTGTTTCAGCCCCTCTGTTTCTTGCCCTCTGTTTCAGCCCCTCTGTTTCAGCCCCTCTGTTTCAGCCCCTCCGATTCAGCCCCTCAGTTTCAGCCCCTCTGTTTCTGCCCCTCTGTTTCCGCCTCTCTGTTTCTCGCCCTTTGTTTCAGCTCCTCTGTTTTTCGCCCTCTGTTTCAGCCCCTCTGTTTCAGCCCCTCTGTTTCTCGCCCTCTGTTTCAGCCCCTCTGTTTCTTGCCCTCTGTTTCAGCCCCTCTGTTTCAGCCCCTCTGTTTCTCGCCCTCTGTTTCTGCCCCTCTGTTTCTCGCCCTCTGTTTCAGCCCGTCTGTTTCTCGCCTTCTGTTTCAGCCCCTCTGATTCAGCCCCTCTGTTTCAGCCCCTCTGTTTCAGCCCCTCTGTTTCAGCCCTTCTGTTTCAGCCACTCGGTTTCTGCCCCTCTGTTTCTTGCCCTCTGTTTCAGCCCCTCTGTTTATCGCCCTCTGTTTTAGCCCCTCTGTTTCTCGCCCTCTGTTTCAGCCCCTCTGTTTCGCACTCTCTGTTTCAGCCCCTCTGTTTCAGCCCCTCTGTTTCAGCCCCTCCGATTCAGCCCCTCTGTTTCAGCCCCTCTGTTTCTGCCCCTCTGTTTCAGCCCCTCGGTTTCTCGCCCTTTGTTTCAGCCCCTCTGTTTCTCGCCCTCTGTTTCGGCCCCTCTGCTTCAGCCCCTCTGTTTCAGCCCCTCTGTTTCTCGCCCTCTGTTTCAGCCCCTCTGTTTCTTGCCCTCTGTTTCAGCCCCACTGTTTCTCGCCCTCTGTTTCTGCCCCTCTGTTTCTCGCCCTCTGTTTCAGCCCCTCTGTTTCTCGCCTTCTGTTTGAGCCCCTCTGATTCAGGCCCTCTCTTTCAGCCCCTCTGTTTCTCGCCTTCTGTTTCAGCCCCTCTGATTCAGGCCCTCTGTTTCAGCCCCTCTGATTCAGCCCCTCTGATTCAGCCCCTCTGTTTCTCGCCCTCTGTTTCAGCCCATCTGTTTCAGCCCTTCTGTTTCAGCCACTCGGTTTCAGCCCCTCTGTTTCTGGCCCTCTGTTTCAGCCCCTCTGTTTCTCGCTCTCTGTTTCAGCCCCTCTGTTTCAGCCCCTCTGTTTCAGCACCTCTGTTTCAGCCCCTCTGTTTCTTGCCCTCTGTTTCAGCCAATCTGTTTCTCGCTCTCTGTTTCAGCCTCTCTGTTTCTCGCCCTCTGTTTCAGCCCCTCTGTTTCAGCCCCTCTGTTTCAGCACCTCTGTTTCAGCCCCTCTGTTTCTCGCCCTCTGTTTCAGCCCCTCTGATTCAGCCCCTCTGTTTCTCGCCCTCTGTTTCAGCCCCTCTGTTTCTCGCCCACTGTTTCAGCCCCTCTGTTTCAGCCCCTCTGTTTCAGCCCCTCTGTTTCTCGCCCTCTGTTTCAGCCCCTCTGATTCAGCCCCTCTGTTTCTCGCCCTCTGTTTCAGCCCCTCTGTTTCTCGCCATCTGTTTCAGCCCCTCTGTTTCTCGCCTTCTGTTTCAGCCCCTCTGTTTCAGCCCCTCTATTTCAGCCTCTCTGTTTCTCGCCCTCTGTTTCAGCCCCTCTGTTTCAGCCCCTCTGATTCAGCCCCTCTGTTTCAGCCCCTCTGAATCAGCCCCTCTGTTTCAGACCCTCTATTTCAGCCCCTCTGTTTCAGCCACTCTGAATCAGCCCCTCTGTTTCAGCCAGTCTGTTTCAGCCACTCTGTTTCAGCCCCTCTGATTCAGTACCTTAGTTTCACGCCCTCTGTTTCAGCCCCTCTCTTTCAGCCCCTCTGATTCAGTACCTTAGTTTCACGCCCTCTGTTTCAGCCCCTCTGTTTCAGCCCCTCTATTTCAGCCCCTCTGTTTCAGCCCCTCTGTTTCAGCCCCTCTGTTTCAGCCCCTCTGATTCAGTACCTTAGTTTCACGCCCTCTGTTTCAGCCCCTCTGTTTCAGCCCCTCTATTTCAGCCCCTCTGTTTCCGCCCCTCTGTTTCAGCCCCTCTGATTCAGCCCCTCTGATTCAGCCCCTCTGTTTCTCGCCCTCTGTTTCAGCCCCTCTGTTTCAGCCCCTCTGTTTCAGCCCCTCTGTTTCAGCCCCTCCGATTCAGCCCCTCTGTTTCAGCCCCTCTGTTTCTGCCCCTCTGTTTCAGCCCCTCTGTTTCTCGCCCTTTGTTTCAGCCCCTCTGTTTCTCGCCCTCTGTTTCAGCCCCTCTGTTTCAGCCCCTCTGTTTCAGCCCCTCTGTTTCAGCCCCTCTGTTTCTCGCCCTCTGTTTCAGCCCCTCTGTTTCTCACCCTCTGTTTCAGCACCTCTGTTTCAGCCCCTCTGTTTCTCGCCCTCTGTTTCAGCCCCTCTGTTTCTCGCCCTCTGTTTCAGCCCCTCTGATTCAGCCCCTCTGTTTCTCGCCCTCTGTTTCAGCCCCTCTGATTCAGCCACTCTTTTTCTCGCCCTCTGTTTCAGCCCCTCTGTTTCTCACCCTCTGTTTCAGCACCTCTGTTTCAGCCCCTCTGTTTCTCGCCCTCTGTTTCAGCCCCTCTGTTTCTCACCCTCTGTTTCAGCACCTCTGTTTCAGCCCCTCTGTTTCTCGCCCTCTGTTTCAGCCCCTCTGTTTCTCGCCCTCTGTTTCAGCCCCTCTGATTCAGCCCCTCTGCTTCTCGCCCTCTGTTTCAGCCCCTCTGTTTCTCGCCATCTGTTTCAGCCCCTCTGTTTCTCACCTTCTGCTTCAGCCCCTCTGTTTCAGCCCCTCTGTTTCAGCCCCTCTGTTTCTCGCCCTCTGTTTCAGCCCCTCTGATTCTCGCCCTCTATTTCAGCCTCTCTGTTTCTCGCCCTCCGTTTCAGCCCCTCTGTTTCAGCCCCTCTGATTCAGACCCTCTGTTTCAGCCCCTCTGAATCAGCCCCTCTGTTTCAGACCCTCTATTTCAGCCCCTCTGTTTCAGCCACTCTATTTCAGGCTCTCTGTTTCAGCCAGTCTGTTTCAGCCCCTCTGTTTCAGCCCCTCTGATTCAGTACCTTAGTTTCACGCCCTCTGTTTCAGCCCCTCTGTTTCAGCCCCTCTGTTTCTCGCCCTCTGTTTCAGCCCCTCTGTTTCAGCCCCTCTGATTCAGCCCCTCTGATTCAGCCCCTCTGTTTCTCGGCCTCTGTTTCTGCCCCTCTGTTTCAGCCCCTCTGTTTCAGCCCCTCTGTTTCTTGCCCTCTGTTTCAGCCCCTCTGTTTCAGCCCCTCTGTTTCAGCCCCTCCGATTCAGCCCCTCAGTTTCAGCCCCTCTGTTTCTGCCCCTCTGTTTCCGCCTCTCTGTTTCTCGCCCTTTGTTTCAGCTCCTCTGTTTTTCGCCCTCTGTTTCAGCCCCTCTGTTTCAGCCCCTCTGTTTCTCGCCCTCTGTTTCAGCCCCTCTGTTTCTTGCCCTCTGTTTCAGCCCCTCTGTTTCAGCCCCTCTGTTTCTCGCCCTCTGTTTCTGCCCCTCTGTTTCTCGCCCTCTGTTTCAGCCCGTCTGTTTCTCGCCTTCTGTTTCAGCCCCTCTGATTCAGCCCCTCTGTTTCAGCCCCTCTGTTTCAGCCCCTCTGTTTCAGCCCCTCTGTTTCAGCCCTTCTGTTTCAGCCACTCGGTTTCTGCCCCTCTGTTTCTTGCCCTCTGTTTCAGCCCCTCTGTTTATCGCCCTCTGTTTTAGCCCCTCTGTTTCTCGCCCTCTGTTTCAGCCCCTCTGTTTCGCACTCTCTGTTTCAGCCCCTCTGTTTCAGCCCCTCTGTTTCAGCCCCTCCGATTCAGCCCCTCTGTTTCAGCCCCTCTGTTTCTGCCCCTCTGTTTCAGCCCCTCGGTTTCTCGCCCTTTGTTTCAGCCCCTCTGTTTCTCGCCCTCTGTTTCGGCCCCTCTGCTTCAGCCCCTCTGTTTCAGCCCCTCTGTTTCTCGCCCTCTGTTTCAGCCCCTCTGTTTCTTGCCCTCTGTTTCAGCCCCACTGTTTCTCGCCCTCTGTTTCTGCCCCTCTGTTTCTCGCCCTCTGTTTCAGCCCCTCTGTTTCTCGCCTTCTGTTTGAGCCCCTCTGATTCAGGCCCTCTCTTTCAGCCCCTCTGTTTCTCGCCTTCTGTTTCAGCCCCTCTGATTCAGGCCCTCTGTTTCAGCCCCTCTGATTCAGCCCCTCTGATTCAGCCCCTCTGTTTCTCGCCCTCTGTTTCAGCCCATCTGTTTCAGCCCTTCTGTTTCAGCCACTCGGTTTCAGCCCCTCTGTTTCTGGCCCTCTGTTTCAGCCCCTCTGTTTCTCGCTCTCTGTTTCAGCCCCTCTGTTTCAGCCCCTCTGTTTCAGCACCTCTGTTTCAGCCCCTCTGTTTCTTGCCCTCTGTTTCAGCCAATCTGTTTCTCGCTCTCTGTTTCAGCCTCTCTGTTTCTCGCCCTCTGTTTCAGCCCCTCTGTTTCAGCCCCTCTGTTTCAGCACCTCTGTTTCAGCCCCTCTGTTTCTCGCCCTCTGTTTCAGCCCCTCTGATTCAGCCCCTCTGTTTCTCGCCCTCTGTTTCAGCCCCTCTGTTTCTCGCCCACTGTTTCAGCCCCTCTGTTTCAGCCCCTCTGTTTCAGCCCCTCTGTTTCTCGCCCTCTGTTTCAGCCCCTCTGATTCAGCCCCTCTGTTTCTCGCCCTCTGTTTCAGCCCCTCTGTTTCTCGCCATCTGTTTCAGCCCCTCTGTTTCTCGCCTTCTGTTTCAGCCCCTCTGTTTCAGCCCCTCTATTTCAGCCTCTCTGTTTCTCGCCCTCTGTTTCAGCCCCTCTGTTTCAGCCCCTCTGATTCAGCCCCTCTGTTTCAGCCCCTCTGAATCAGCCCCTCTGTTTCAGACCCTCTATTTCAGCCCCTCTGTTTCAGCCACTCTGAATCAGCCCCTCTGTTTCAGCCAGTCTGTTTCAGCCACTCTGTTTCAGCCCCTCTGATTCAGTACCTTAGTTTCACGCCCTCTGTTTCAGCCCCTCTGTTTCAGCCCCTCTGATTCAGTACCTTAGTTTCACGCCCTCTGTTTCAGCCCCTCTGTTTCAGCCCCTCTATTTCAGCCCCTCTGTTTCAGCCCCTCTGTTTCAGCCCCTCTGTTTCAGCCCCTCTGATTCAGTACCTTAGTTTCACGCCCTCTGTTTCAGCCCCTCTGTTTCAGCCCCTCTATTTCAGCCCCTCTGTTTCAGCCCCTCTGTTTCTCGCCCTCTGTTTCAGCCCCTCTGTTTCTCGCCCTCTGTTTCCGCCCCTCTGTTTCAGCCCCTCTGATTCAGCCCCTCTGATTCAGCCCCTCTGTTTCTCGCCCTCTGTTTCAGCCCCTCTGTTTCAGCCCCTCTGTTTCAGCCCCTCTGTTTCAGCCCCTCCGATTCAGCCCCTCTGTTTCAGCCCCTCTGTTTCTGCCCCTCTGTTTCAGCCCCTCTGTTTCTCGCCCTTTGTTTCAGCCCCTCTGTTTCTCGCCCTCTGTTTCAGCCGCTCTGTTTCAGCCCCTCTGTTTCAGCCCCTCTGTTTCTCGCCCTCTGTTTCAGCCCCTCTGTTTCTTGCCCTCTGTTTCAGCCCCTCTGTTTCAGCCCCTCTGTTTCTCGCCCTCTGTTTCTGCCCCTCTGTTTCTCGCCCTCTGTTTCAGCCCCTCTGTTTCTCGCCTTCTGTTTCAGCCCCTCTGATTCAGCCCCTCTGTTTCAGCCCCTCTGATTCAGCCCCTCTGATTCAGCCCCTCTGTTTCTCGCCCTCTGTTTCAGCCCCTCTGTTTCAGCCCTTCTGTTTCAGCCACTCGGTTTCAGCCCCTCTGTTTCTTGACCTCTGTTTCAGCCCCTCTGTTTCTCGCCCTCTGTTTCAGCCCCTCTGTTTCGCACTCTCTGTTTCAGCCCCTCTGTTTCAGCCCCTCTGTTTCAGCCCCTCCGATTCAGCCCCTCTGTTTCAGCCCCTCTGTTTCTGCCCCTCTGTTTCAGCCCCTCGGTTTCTCACCCTTTGTTTCAGCCCCTCTGTTTCTCGCCCTCTGTTTCAGCCCCTCTGCTTCAGCCCCTCTGTTTCAGCCCCTCTGTTTCTCGCCCTCTGTTTCAGCCCCTCTGTTTCTTGCCCTCTGTTTCAGCCCCTCTGTTTCAGCCCCACTGTTTCTCGCCCTCTGTTTCTGCCCCTCTGTTTCTCGCCCTCTGTTTCAGCCCCTCTGTTTCTCGCCTTCTGTTTGAGCCCCTCTGATTCAGGCCCTCTCTTTCAGCCCCTCTGTTTCTCGCCTTCTGTTTCAGCCCCTCTGATTCAGGCCCTCTGTTTCAGCCCCTCTGATTCAGCCCCTCTGATTCAGCCCCTCTGTTTCTCGCCCTCTGTTTCAGCCCATCTGTTTCAGCCCTTCTGTTTCAGCCACTCGGTTTCAGCCCCTCTGTTTCTGGCCCTCTGTTTCAGCCCCTCTGTTTCTCGCTCTCTGTTTCAGCCCCTCTGTTTCAGCCCCTCTGTTTCAGCCCCTCTGTTTCTCGCCCTCTGTTTCAGCCCCTCTGTTTCTTGCCCTCTGTTTCAGCCAATCTGTTTCTCGCCCTCTGTTTCAGCCTCTCTATTTCTCGCCCTCTGTTTCAGCCCCTCTGTTTCAGCCCCTCTGTTTCAGCACCTCTGTTTCAGCCCCTCTGTTTCTCGCCCTCTGTTTCAGCCCCTCTGATTCAGCCCCTCTGTTTCTCGCCCTCTGTTTCAGCCCCTCTGTTTCTCGCCCACTGTTTCAGCCCCTCTCTTTCAGCCCCTCTGTTTCAGCCCCTCTGTTTCTCGCCCTCTGTTTCAGCCCCTCTGATTCAGCCCCTCTGTTTCTCGCCCTCTGTTTCAGCCCCTCTGTTTCTCGCCATCTGTTTCAGCCCCTCTGTTTCTCGCCTTCTGTTTCAGCCCCTCTGTTTCAGCCCCTCTGTTTCAGCCCCTCTGTTTCTCGCCCTCTGTTTCAGCCCCTCTGATTCTCGCCCTCTATTTCAGCCTCTCTGTTTCTCGCCCTCCGTTTCAGCCCCTCTGTTTCAGCCCCTCTGATTCAGCCCCTCTGTTTCAGCCCCTCTGAATCAGCCCCTCTGTTTCAGACCCTCTATTTCAGCCCCTCTGTTTCAGCCACTCTATTTCAGGCTCTCTGTTTCAGCCAGTCTGTTTCAGCCCCTCTGTTTCAGCCCCTCTGATTCAGTAACTTAGTTTCACGCCCTCTGTTTCAGCCCCTCTGTTTCAGCCCCTCTGATTCAGTACCTTAGTTTCACGCCCTCTGTTTCAGCCCCTCTGTTTCAGCCCCTCTGTTTCTCGCCCTCTGTTTCAGCCCCTCTGTTTCAGCCCCTCTGATTCAGCCCCTCTGATTCAGCCCCTCTGTTTCTCACCCTCTGTTTCTGCCCCTCTGTTTCTGCCCCTCTGTTTCAGCCCCTCTGTTTCTTGCCCTCTGTTTCAGCCCCTCTGTTTCAGCCCCTCTGTTTCAGCCCCTCCGATTCAGCCCCTCAGTTTCAGCCCCTCTGTTTCTGCCCCTCTGTTTCCGCCTCTCTGTTTCTCGCCCTTTGTTTCAGCTCCTCTGTTTTTCGCCCTCTGTTTCAGCCCCTCTGTTTCAGCCCCTCTGTTTCTCGCCCTCTGTTTCAGCCCCTCTGATTCTTGCCCTCTGTTTCAGCCCCTCTGTTTCAGCCCCTCTGTTTCTCGCCCTCTGTTTCTGCCCCTCTGTTTCTCGCCCTCTGTTTCAGCCCGTCTGTTTCTCGCAATCTGTTTCAGCCCCTCTGATTCAGCCCCTCTGTTTCAGCCCCTCTGTTTCAGCCCCTCTGTTTCAGCCCTTCTGTTTCAGCCACTCGGTTTCTGCCCCTCTGTTTCTTGCCCTCTGTTTCAGCCCCTCTGTTTATCGCCCTCTGTTTTAGCCCCTCTGTTTCTCGCCCTCTGTTTCAGCCCCTCTGTTTCGCACTCTCTGTTTCAGCCCCTCTGTTTCAGCCCCTCTGTTTCAGCCCCTCCGATTCAGCCCCTCTGTTTCAGCCCCTCTGTTTCTGCCCCTCTGTTTCAGCACCTCGGTTTCTCGCCCTTTGTTTCAGCCCCTCTGTTTCTCGCCCTCTGTTTCAGCCCCTCTGCTTCAGCCCCTCTGTTTCAGCCCCTCTGTTTCTCGCCCTCTGTTTCAGCCCCTCTGTTTCTTGCCCTCTGTTTCAGCCCCACTGTTTCTCGCCCTCTGTTTCTGCCCCTCTGTTTCTCGCCCTCTGTTTCAGCCCCTCTGTTTCTCGCCTTCTGTTTGAGCCCCTCTGATTCAGGCCCTCTCTTTCAGCCCCTCTGTTTCTCGCCTTCTGATTCAGCCCCTCTGATTCAGGCCCTCTGTTTCAGCCCCTCTGATTCAGCCCCTCTGATTCAGCCCCTCTGTTTCTCGCCCTCTGTTTCAGCCCATCTGTTTCAGCCCTTCTGTTTCAGCCACTCGGTTTCAGCCCCTCTGTTTCTGGCCCTCTGTTTCAGCCCCTCTGTTTCTCGCTCTCTGTTTCAGCCCCTCTGTTTCAGCCCCTCTGTTTCAGCCCCTCTGTTTCTCGCCCTCTGTTTCAGCCCCTCTGTTTCTTGCCCTCTGTTTCAGCCTCTCTGTTTCTCGCCCTCTGTTTCAGCCCCTCTGTTTCAGCCCCTCTGTTTCAGCACCTCTGTTTCAGCCCCTCTGTTTCTCGCCCTCTGTTTCAGCCCCTCTGATTCAGCCCCTCTGTTTCTCGCCCTCTGTTTCAGCCCCTCTGTTTCTCGCCCACTGTTTCAGCCCCTCTGTTTCAGCCCCTCTGTTTCAGCCCCTCTGTTTCTCGCCCTCTGTTTCAGCCCCTCTGATTCAGCCCCTCTGTTTCTCGCCCTCTGTTTCAGCCCCTCTGTTTCTCGCCATCTGTTTCAGCCCCTCTGTTTCTCGCCTTCTGTTTCAGCCCCTCTGTTTCAGCCCCTCTGTTTCAGCCCCTCTGTTTCTCGCCCTCTGTTTCAGCCCCTCTGATTCTCGCCCTCTATTTCAGCCTCTCTGTTTCTCACCCTCTGTTTCAGCCCCTCTGTTTCAGCCCCTCTGATTCAGCCCCTCTGTTTCAGCCCCTCTGAATCAGTACCTTAGTTTCACGCCCTCTGTTTCAGCCCCTCTGTTTCAGCCCCTCTATTTCAGCCCCTCTGTTTCAGCCCCTCTGTTTCAGCCCCTCTGTTTCAGCCCCTCTGATTCAGTACCTTAGTTTCACGCCCTCTGTTTCAGCCCCTCTGTTTCAGCCCCTCTATTTCAGCCCCTCTGTTTCTCGCCCTCTGTTTCAGCCCCTCTGATTCTCGCCCTCTATTTCAGCCTCTCTGTTTCTCGCCCTCTGTTTCAGCCCCTCTGTTTCAGCCCCTCTGATTCAGCCCCTCTGTTTCAGCCCCTCTGAATCAGCCCCTCTGTTTCAGACCCTCTATTTCAGCCCCTCTGTTTCAGCCACTCTGAATCAGCCCCTCTGTTTCAGCCAGTCTGTTTCAGCCCCTCTGTTTCAGCCCCTCTGATTCAGTACCTTAGTTTCACGCCCTCTGTTTCAGCCCCTCTGTTTCAGCCCCTCTCATTCAGTACCTTAGTTTCACGCCCTCTGTTTCAGCCCCTCTGTTTCAGCCCCTCTATTTCAGCCCCTCTGTTTCAGCCCCTCTGTTTCAGCCCCTCTGTTTCAGCCCCTCTGATTCAGTACCTTAGTTTCACGCCCTCTGTTTCAGCCCCTCTGTTTCAGCCCCTCTATTTCAGCCCCTCTGTTTCAGCCCCTCTGTTTCTCGCCCTCTGTTTCAGCCCCTCTGTTTCTCGCCCTCTGTTTCCGCCCCTCTGTTTCAGCCCCTCTGATTCAGCCCCTCTGATTCAGCCCCTCTGTTTCTCGCCCTCTGTTTCAGCCCCTCTGTTTCAGCCCCTCTGTTTCTCGCCCTCTGTTTCAGCCCCTCCGATTCAGCCCCTCTGTTTCAGCCCCTCTGTTTCTGCCCCTCTGTTTCAGCCCCTCTGTTTCTCGCCCTTTGTTTCAGCCCCTCTGTTTCTCGCCCTCTGTTTCAGCCCCTCTGTTTCAGCCCCTCTGTTTCAGCCCCTCTGTTTCAGCCCCTCTGTTTCAGCCCCTCTGTTTCAGCCCTTCTGTTTCAGCCACTCGGTTTCTGCCCCTCTGTTTCTTGCCCTCTGTTTCAGCCCCTCTGTTTATCGCCCTCTGTTTTAGCCCCTCTGTTTCTCGCCCTCTGTTTCAGCCCCTCTGTTTCGCACTCTCTGTTTCAGCCCCTCTGTTTCAGCCCCTCTGTTTCAGCCCCTCCGATTCAGCCCCTCTGTTTCAGCCCCTCTGTTTCTGCCCCTCTGTTTCAGCCCCTCGGTTTCTCGCCCTTTGTTTCAGCCCCTCTGTTTCTCGCCCTCTGTTTCGGCCCCTCTGCTTCAGCCCCTCTGTTTCAGCCCCTCTGTTTCTCGCCCTCTGTTTCAGCCCCTCTGTTTCTTGCCCTCTGTTTCAGCCCCACTGTTTCTCGCCCTCTGTTTCTGCCCCTCTGTTTCTCGCCCTCTGTTTCAGCCCCTCTGTTTCTCGCCTTCTGTTTGAGCCCCTCTGATTCAGGCCCTCTCTTTCAGCCCCTCTGTTTCTCGCCTTCTGTTTCAGCCCCTCTGATTCAGGCCCTCTGTTTCAGCCCCTCTGATTCAGCCCCTCTGATTCAGCCCCTCTGTTTCTCGCCCTCTGTTTCAGCCCATCTGTTTCAGCCCTTCTGTTTCAGCCACTCGGTTTCAGCCCCTCTGTTTCTGGCCCTCTGTTTCAGCCCCTCTGTTTCTCGCTCTCTGTTTCAGCCCCTCTGTTTCAGCCCCTCTGTTTCAGCACCTCTGTTTCAGCCCCTCTGTTTCTTGCCCTCTGTTTCAGCCAATCTGTTTCTCGCTCTCTGTTTCAGCCTCTCTGTTTCTCGCCCTCTGTTTCAGCCCCTCTGTTTCAGCCCCTCTGTTTCAGCACCTCTGTTTCAGCCCCTCTGTTTCTCGCCCTCTGTTTCAGCCCCTCTGATTCAGCCCCTCTGTTTCTCGCCCTCTGTTTCAGCCCCTCTGTTTCTCGCCCACTGTTTCAGCCCCTCTGTTTCAGCCCCTCTGTTTCAGCCCCTCTGTTTCTCGCCCTCTGTTTCAGCCCCTCTGATTCAGCCCCTCTGTTTCTCGCCCTCTGTTTCAGCCCCTCTGTTTCTCGCCATCTGTTTCAGCCCCTCTGTTTCTCGCCTTCTGTTTCAGCCCCTCTGTTTCAGCCCCTCTATTTCAGCCTCTCTGTTTCTCGCCCTCTGTTTCAGCCCCTCTGTTTCAGCCCCTCTGATTCAGCCCCTCTGTTTCAGCCCCTCTGAATCAGCCCCTCTGTTTCAGACCCTCTATTTCAGCCCCTCTGTTTCAGCCACTCTGAATCAGCCCCTCTGTTTCAGCCAGTCTGTTTCAGCCACTCTGTTTCAGCCCCTCTGATTCAGTACCTTAGTTTCACGCCCTCTGTTTCAGCCCCTCTGTTTCAGCCCCTCTGATTCAGTACCTTAGTTTCACGCCCTCTGTTTCAGCCCCTCTGTTTCAGCCCCTCTATTTCAGCCCCTCTGTTTCAGCCCCTCTGTTTCAGCCCCTCTGTTTCAGCCCCTCTGATTCAGTACCTTAGTTTCACGCCCTCTGTTTCAGCCCCTCTGTTTCAGCCCCTCTATTTCAGCCCCTCTGTTTCAGCCCCTCTGTTTCTCGCCCTCTGTTTCAGCCCCTCTGTTTCTCGCCCTCTGTTTCCGCCCCTCTGTTTCAGCCCCTCTGATTCAGCCCCTCTGATTCAGCCCCTCTGTTTCTCGCCCTCTGTTTCAGCCCCTCTGTTTCAGCCCCTCTGTTTCAGCCCCTCTGTTTCAGCCCCTCCGATTCAGCCCCTCTGTTTCAGCCCCTCTGTTTCTGCCCCTCTGTTTCAGCCCCTCTGTTTCTCGCCCTTTGTTTCAGCCCCTCTGTTTCTCGCCCTCTGTTTCAGCCGCTCTGTTTCAGCCCCTCTGTTTCAGCCCCTCTGTTTCTCGCCCTCTGTTTCAGCCCCTCTGTTTCTTGCCCTCTGTTTCAGCCCCTCTGTTTCAGCCCCTCTGTTTCTCGCCCTCTGTTTCTGCCCCTCTGTTTCTCGCCCTCTGTTTCAGCCCCTCTGTTTCTCGCCTTCTGTTTCAGCCCCTCTGATTCAGCCCCTCTGTTTCAGCCCCTCTGATTCAGCCCCTCTGATTCAGCCCCTCTGTTTCTCGCCCTCTGTTTCAGCCCCTCTGTTTCAGCCCTTCTGTTTCAGCCACTCGGTTTCAGCCCCTCTGTTTCTTGACCTCTGTTTCAGCCCCTCTGTTTCTCGCCCTCTGTTTCAGCCCCTCTGTTTCGCACTCTCTGTTTCAGCCCCTCTGTTTCAGCCCCTCTGTTTCAGCCCCTCCGATTCAGCCCCTCTGTTTCAGCCCCTCTGTTTCTGCCCCTCTGTTTCAGCCCCTCGGTTTCTCACCCTTTGTTTCAGCCCCTCTGTTTCTCGCCCTCTGTTTCAGCCCCTCTGCTTCAGCCCCTCTGTTTCAGCCCCTCTGTTTCTCGCCCTCTGTTTCAGCCCCTCTGTTTCTTGCGCTCTGTTTCAGCCCCTCTGTTTCAGCCCCACTGTTTCTCGCCCTCTGTTTCTGCCCCTCTGTTTCTCGCCCTCTGTTTCAGCCCCTCTGTTTCTCGCCTTCTGTTTGAGCCCCTCTGATTCAGGCCCTCTCTTTCAGCCCCTCTGTTTCTCGCCTTCTGTTTCAGCCCCTCTGATTCAGGCCCTCTGTTTCAGCCCCTCTGATTCAGCCCCTCTGATTCAGCCCCTCTGTTTCTCGCCCTCTGTTTCAGCCCATCTGTTTCAGCCCTTCTGTTTCAGCCACTCGGTTTCAGCCCCTCTGTTTCTGGCCCTCTGTTTCAGCCCCTCTGTTTCTCGCTCTCTGTTTCAGCCCCTCTGTTTCAGCCCCTCTGTTTCAGCCCCTCTGTTTCTCGCCCTCTGTTTCAGCCCCTCTGTTTCAGCCCCTCTGTTTCAGCCCCTCTGTTTCAGCCCCTCCGATTCAGCCCCTCTGTTTCAGCCCCTCTGTTTCAGCCCCTCTGTTTCTCGCCCTCTGTTTCAGCCCCTCTGTTTCTCACCCTCTGTTTCAGCACCTCTGTTTCAGCCCCTCTGTTTCTCGCCCTCTGTTTCAGCCCCTCTGATTCAGCCCCTCTGTTTCTCGCCCTCTGTTTCAGCCCCTCTGTTTCTCGCCCACTGTTTCAGCCCCTCTGTTTCAGCCCCTCTGTTTCAGCCCCTCTGTTTCTCGCCCTCTGTTTCAGCCCCTCTGATTCAGCCCCTCTGTTTCTCGCCCTCTGTTTCAGCCCCTCTGTTTCTCGCCATCTGTTTCAGCCCCTCTGTTTCTCGCCTTCTGTTTCAGCCCCTCTGTTTCAGCCCCTCTGTTTCAGCCCCTCTGTTTCTCGCCCTCTGTTTCAGCCCCTCTGATTCTCGCCCTCTATTTCAGCCTCTCTGTTTCTCGCCCTCCATTTCAGCCCCTCTGTTTCAGCCCCTCTGATTCAGCCCCTCTGTTTCAGCCCCTCTGAATCAGCCCCTCTGTTTCAGACCCTCTATTTCAGCCCCTCTGTTTCAGCCACTCTATTTCAGGCTCTCTGTTTCAGCCAGTCTGTTTCAGCCCCTCTGTTTCAGCCCCTCTGATTCAGTACCTTAGTTTCACGCCCTCTGTTTCAGCCCCTCTGTTTCAGCCCCTCTGATTCAGTACCTTAGTTTCACGCCCTCTGTTTCAGCCCCTCTGTTTCAGCCCCTCTGTTTCTCGCCCTCTGTTTCAGCCCCTCTGTTTCAGCCCCTCTGATTCAGCCCCTCTGATTCAGCCCCTCTGTTTCTCGCCCTCTGTTTCTGCCCCTCTGTTTCTGCCCCTCTGTTTCAGCCCCTCTGTTTCTTGCCCTCTGTTTCAGCCCCTCTGTTTCAGCCCCTCTGTTTCAGCCCCTCCGATTCAGCCCCTCAGTTTCAGCCCCTCTGTTTCTGCCCCTCTGTTTCCGCCTCTCTGTTTCTCGCCCTTTGTTTCAGCTCCTCTGTTTTTCGCCCTCTGTTTCAGCCCCTCTGTTTCAGCCCCTCTGTTTCTCGCCCTCTGTTTCAGCCCCTCTGATTCTTGCCCTCTGTTTCAGCCCCTCTGTTTCAGCCCCTCTGTTTCTCGCCCTCTGTTTCTGCCCCTCTGTTTCTCGCCCTCTGTTTCAGCCCGTCTGTTTCTCGCAATCTGTTTCAGCCCCTCTGATTCAGCCCCTCTGTTTCAGCCCCTCTGTTTCAGCCCCTCTGTTTCAGCCCTTCTGTTTCAGCCACTCGGTTTCTGCCCCTCTGTTTCTTGCCCTCTGTTTCAGCCCCTCTGTTTATCGCCCTCTGTTTCAGCCCCTCTGTTTCAGCCCCTCTGTTTCAGCCCCTCCGATTCAGCCCCTCTGTTTCAGCCCCACTGTTTCAGCCCCTCTGTTTCAGCCCCTCTGTTTATCGCCCTCTGTTTCTGCCCCTCTGTTTCCGCCTCTCTGTTTCTCGCCCTTTGTTTCAGCTCCTCTGTTTTTCGCCCTCTGTTTCAGCCCCTCTGTTTCAGCCCCTCTGTTTCTCGCCCTCTGTTTCAGCCCCTCTGATTCTTGCCCTCTGTTTCAGCCCCTCTGTTTCAGCCCCTCTGTTTCTCGCCCTCTGTTTCTGCCCCTCTGTTTCTCGCCCTCTGTTTCAGCCCGTCTGTTTCTCGCAATCTGTTTCAGCCCCTCTGATTCAGCCCCTCTGTTTCAGCCCCTCTGTTTCAGCCCCTCTGTTTCAGCCCTTCTGTTTCAGCCACTCGGTTTCTGCCCCTCTGTTTCTTGCCCTCTGTTTCAGCCCCTCTGTTTATCGCCCTCTGTTTTAGCCCCTCTGTTTCTCGCCCTCTGTTTCAGCCCCTCTGTTTCGCACTCTCTGTTTCAGCCCCTCTGTTTCAGCCCCTCTGTTTCAGCCCCTCCGATTCAGCCCCTCTGTTTCAGACCATCTGTTTCTGCCCCTCTGTTTCAGCACCTCGGTTTCTCGCCCTTTGTTTCAGCCCCTCTGTTTCTCGCCCTCTGTTTCAGCCCCTCTGCTTCAGCCCCTCTGTTTCAGCCCCTCTGTTTCTCGCCCTCTGTTTCAGCCCCTCTGTTTCTTGCCCTCTGTTTCAGCCCCACTGTTTCTCGCCCTCTGTTTCTGCCCCTCTGTTTCTCGCCCTCTGTTTCAGCCCCTCTGTTTCTCGCCTTCTGTTTGAGCCCCTCTGATTCAGGCCCTCTCTTTCAGCCCCTCTGTTTCTCGCCTTCTGTTTCAGCCCCTCTGATTCAGGCCCTCTGTTTCAGCCCCTCTGATTCAGCCCCTCTGATTCAGCCCCTCTGTTTCTCGCCCTCTGTTTCAGCCCATCTGTTTCAGCCCTTCTGTTTCAGCCACTCGGTTTCAGCCCCTCTGTTTCTGGCCCTCTGTTTCAGCCCCTCTGTTTCTCGCTCTCTGTTTCAGCCCCTCTGTTTCAGCCCCTCTGTTTCAGCCCCTCTGTTTCTCGCCCTCTGTTTCAGCCCCTCTGTTTCTTGCCCTCTGTTTCAGCCTCTCTGTTTCTCGCCCTCTGTTTCAGCCCCTCTGTTTCAGCCCCTCTGTTTCAGCACCTCTGTTTCAGCCCCTCTGTTTCTCGCCCTCTGTTTCAGCCCCTCTGATTCAGCCCCTCTGTTTCTCGCCCTCTGTTTCAGCCCCTCTGTTTCTCGCCCACTGTTTCAGCCCCTCTGTTTCAGCCCCTCTGTTTCAGCCCCTCTGTTTCTCGCCCTCTGTTTCAGCCCCTCTGATTCAGCCCCTCTGTTTCTCGCCCTCTGTTTCAGCCCCTCTGTTTCTCGCCATCTGTTTCAGCCCCTCTGTTTCTCGCCTTCTGTTTCAGCCCCTCTGTTTCAGCCCCTCTGTTTCAGCCCCTCTGTTTCTCGCCCTCTGTTTCAGCCCCTCTGATTCTCGCCCTCTATTTCAGCCTCTCTGTTTCTCGCCCTCTGTTTCAGCCCCTCTGTTTCAGCCCCTCTGATTCAGCCCCTCTGTTTCAGCCCCTCTGAATCAGTACCTTAGTTTCACGCCCTCTGTTTCAGCCCCTCTGTTTCAGCCCCTCTATTTCAGCCCCTCTGTTTCAGCCCCTCTATTTCAGCCCCTCTGTTTCAGCCCCTCTGTTTCAGCCCCTCTGTTTCAGCCCCTCTGTTTCAGCCCCTCTGTTTCAGCCCCTCTGATTCAGCCCCTCTGTTTCAGCCCCTCTGAATCAGTACCTTAGTTTCACGCCCTCTGTTTCAGCCCCTCTGTTTCAGCCCCTCTATTTCAGCCCCTCTGTTTCAGCCCCTCTATTTCAGCCCCTCTGTTTCAGCCCCTCTGTTTCAGCCCCTCTGTTTCAGCCCCTCTGTTTCAGCCCCTCTGTTTCAGCACCTCTGTTTCAGCCCCTCTGTTTCTCGCCCTCTGTTTCAGCCCCTCTGATTCAGCCCCTCTGTTTCTCGCCCTCTGTTTCAGCCCCTCTGTTTCTCGCCCACTGTTTCAGCCCCTCTGTTTCAGCCCCTCTGTTTCAGCCCCTCTGTTTCTCGCCCTCTGTTTCAGCCCCTCTGATTCAGCCCCTCTGTTTCTCGCCCTCTGTTTCAGCCCCTCTGTTTCTCGCCATCTGTTTCAGCCCCTCTGTTTCTCGCCTTCTGTTTCAGCCCCTCTGTTTCAGCCCCTCTGTTTCAGCCCCTCTGTTTCTCGCCCTCTGTTTCAGCCCCTCTGATTCTCGCCCTCTATTTCAGCCTCTCTGTTTCTCGCCCTCTGTTTCAGCCCCTCTGTTTCAGCCCCTCTGATTCAGCCCCTCTGTTTCAGCCCCTCTGAATCAGTACCTTAGTTTCACGCCCTCTGTTTCAGCCCCTCTGTTTCAGCCCCTCTATTTCAGCCCCTCTGTTTCAGCCCCTCTGTTTCAGCCCCTCTGTTTCAGCTCCTCTGATTCAGTACCTTAGTTTCACGCCCTCTGTTTCAGCCCCTCTGTTTCAGCCCCTCTATTTCAGCCCCTCTGTTTCTCGCCCTCTGTTTCAGCCCCTCTGATTCTCGCCCTCTATTTCAGCCTCTCTGTTTCTCGCCCTCTGTTTCAGCCCCTCTGTTTCAGCCCCTCTGATTCAGCCCCTCTGTTTCAGCCCCTCTGAATCAGCCCCTCTGTTTCAGACCCTCTATTTCAGCCCCTCTGTTTCAGCCACTCTGAATCAGCCCCTCTGTTTCAGCCAGTCTGTTTCAGCCCCTCTGTTTCAGCCCCTCTGATTCAGTACCTTAGTTTCACGCCCTCTGTTTCAGCCCCTCTGTTTCAGCCCCTCTCATTCAGTACCTTAGTTTCACGCCCTCTGTTTCAGCCCCTCTGTTTCAGCCCCTCTATTTCAGCCCCTCTGTTTCAGCCCCTCTGTTTCATCCCCTCTGTTTCAGCCCCTCTGATTCAGTACCTTAGTTTCACGCCCTCTGTTTCAGCCCCTCTGTTTCAGCCCCTCTATTTCAGCCCCTCTGTTTCAGCCCCTCTGTTTCTCGCCCTCTGTTTCAGCCCCTCTGTTTCTCGCCCTCTGTTTCCGCCCCTCTGTTTCAGCCCCTCTGATTCAGCCCCTCTGATTCAGCCCCTCTGTTTCTCGCCCTCTGTTTCAGCCCCTCTGTTTCAGCCCCTCTGTTTCAGCCCCTCTGTTTCAGCCCCTCCGATTCAGCCCCTCTGTTTCAGCCCCTCTGTTTCTGCCCCTCTGTTTCAGCCCCTCTGTTTCTCGCCCTTTGTTTCAGCCCCTCTGTTTCTCGCCCTCTGTTTCAGCCCCTCTGTTTCAGCCCCTCTGTTTCAGCCCCTCTGTTTCTCGCCCTCTGTTTCAGCCCCTCTGTTTCTTGCCCTCTGTTTCAGCCCCTCTGTTTCAGCCCCTCTGTTTCTCGCCCTCTGTTTCTGCCCCTCTGTTTCTCGCCCTCTGTTTCAGCCCCTCTGTTTCTCGCCTTCTGTTTCAGCCCCTCTGATTCAGCCCCTCTGTTTCAGCCCCTCTGATTCAGCCCCTCTGATTCAGCCCCTCTGTTTCTCGCCCTCTGTTTCAGCCCCTCTGTTTCAGCCCTTCTGTTTCAGCCACTCGGTTTCAGCCCCTCTGTTTCTTGCCCTCTGTTTCAGCCCCTCTGTTTCTCGCCCTCTGTTTCAGCCCCTCTGTTTCTCGCCCTCTGTTTCAGCCCCTCTGTTTCGCACTCTCTGTTTCAGCCCCTCTGTTTCAGCCCCTCTGTTTCTCGCCCTCTGTTTCTGCTCCTCTGTTTCTCGCCCTCTGTTTCAGCCGCTCTGTTTCTCGCCCTCTGTTTCAACCCCTCTGATTCAGCCCCTCTGTTTCAGCCCCTCTGAATCAGCCCCTCTGTTTCAGCCCCTCTGTTTCAGCCCCTCTGTTTCTCGCCCTCTGTTTCAGCCCCTCTGTTTCTCACCCTCTGTTTCAGCACCTCTGTTTCAGCCCCTCTGTTTCTCGCCCTCTGTTTCAGCCCCTCTGTTTCTCGCCCTCTGTTTCAGCCCCTCTGATTCAGCCACTCTTTTTCTCGCCCTCTGTTTCAGCCCCTCTGTTTCTCTCCATCTGTTTCACCCCCTCTGTTTCTCGCCCTCTGTTTCAGCCCCTCTGTTTCAGCCCCTCTGTTTCAGCCCCTCTGTTTCTCGCCCTCTGTTTCAGCCCCTCTGTTTCTCGCCCTCTGTTTCACACTCTCTGTTTCTCGCCCTCTGTTTCAGCCCCTCTGTTTCAGCCCCTCTGATTCAGCCCCTCTGTTTCAGCCCCTCTCTTTCTCGCCCTCTGTTTCAGCCCCTCTGATTCAGCCCCTCTGTTTCAGCCCCTCTGATTCAGCCCCTCTGTTTCAGACCCTCTATTTCAGCCCCTCTGTTTCAGCCACTCTGTTTCAGGCTCTCTGTTTCAGCCGTCTGTTTCAGCCCCTCTGTTTCAGCCCCTCTGTTTCAGCCCCTCTGATTCAGTACCTTAGTTTCTCGCCCTCTGTTTCAGCCCCTCTGTTTCAGCCCCTCTGATTCAGCCCCTCTGATGCAGCCCCTCTGATTCAGCCCCTCTGTTTCTCGCCCTCTGTTTCTGCCCCTCTGTTTCAGCCCCTCTGTTTCAGCCCCTCTGTTTCTTGCCCTCTTTTTCAGCCCCTCTGTTTCAGCCCCTCTGTTTCAGCCCCTCCGATTCAGCCCCTCTGTTTCAGCCCCTCTGTTTCTGCCCCTCTGTTTCAGCCCCTCTGTTTCTCGCCCTTTGTTTCAGCCCCTCTGTTTCTTGCCCTCTGTTTCAGCCCCTCTGTTTCAGCCCCACTGTTTCTCGCCCTCTGTTTCTGCCCCTCTGTTTCTCGCCCTCTGTTTCAGCCCCTCTGTTTCTCGCCTTCTGTTTGAGCCCCTCTGATTCAGGCCCTCTCTTTCAGCCCCTCTGTTTCTCGCCTTCTGTTTCAGCCCCTCTGATTCAGGCCCTCTGTTTCAGCCCCTCTGATTCAGCCCCTCTGATTCAGCCCCTCTGTTTCTCGCCCTCTGTTTCAGCCCATCTGTTTCAGCCCTTCTGTTTCAGCCACTCGGTTTCAGCCCCTCTGTTTCTGGCCCTCTGTTTCAGCCCCTCTGTTTCTCGCTCTCTGTTTCAGCCCCTCTGTTTCAGCCCCTCTGTTTCAGCCCCTCTGTTTCTCGCCCTCTGTTTCAGCCCCTCTGTTTCTTGCCCTCTGTTTCAGCCAATCTGTTTCTCGCCCTCTGTTTCAGCCTCTCTATTTCTCGCCCTCTGTTTCAGCCCCTCTGTTTCAGCCCCTCTGTTTCAGCACCTCTGTTTCAGCCCCTCTGTTTCTCGCCCTCTGTTTCAGCCCCTCTGATTCAGCCCCTCTGTTTCTCGCCCTCTGTTTCAGCCCCTCTGTTTCTCGCCCACTGTTTCAGCCCCTCTGTTTCAGCCCCTCTGTTTCAGCCCCTCTGTTTCTCGCCCTCTGTTTCAGCCCCTCTGATTCAGCCCCTCTGTTTCTCGCCCTCTGTTTCAGCCCCTCTGTTTCTCGCCATCTGTTTCAGCCCCTCTGTTTCTCGCCTTCTGTTTCAGCCCCTCTGTTTCAGCCCCTCTGTTTCAGCCCCTCTGTTTCTCGCCCTCTGTTTCAGCCCCTCTGATTCTCGCCCTCTATTTCAGCCTCTCTGTTTCTCGCCCTCCGTTTCAGCCCCTCTGTTTCAGCCCCTCTGATTCAGCCCCTCTGTTTCAGCCCCTCTGAATCAGCCCCTCTGTTTCAGACCCTCTATTTCAGCCCCTCTGTTTCAGCCACTCTGTTTCAGGCTCTCTGTTTCAGCCAGTCTGTTTCAGCCCCTCTGTTTCAGCCCCTCTGATTCAGTACCTTAGTTTCACGCCCTCTGTTTCAGCCCCTCTGTTTCAGCCCCTCTGATTCAGTACCTTAGTTTCACGCCCTCTGTTTCAGCCCCTCTGTTTCAGCCCCTCTGTTTCTCGCCCTCTGTTTCAGCCCCTCTGTTTCAGCCCCTCTGATTCAGCCCCTCTGATTCAGCCCCTCTGTTTCTCGCCCTCTGTTTCTGCCCCTCTGTTTCTGCCCCTCTGTTTCAGCCCCTCTGTTTCTTGCCCTCTGTTTCAGCCCCTCTGTTTCAGCCCCTCTGTTTCAGCCCCTCCGATTCAGCCCCTCAGTTTCAGCCCCTCTGTTTCTGCCCCTCTGTTTCCGCCTCTCTGTTTCTCGCCCTTTGTTTCAGCTCCTCTGTTTTTCGCCCTCTGTTTCAGCCCCTCTGTTTCAGCCCCTCTGTTTCTCGCCCTCTGTTTCAGCCCCTCTGATTCTTGCCCTCTGTTTCAGCCCCTCTGTTTCAGCCCCTCTGTTTCTCGCCCTCTGTTTCTGCCCCTCTGTTTCTCGCCCTCTGTTTCAGCCCGTCTGTTTCTCGCAATCTGTTTCAGCCCCTCTGATTCAGCCCCTCTGTTTCAGCCCCTCTGTTTCAGCCCCTCTGTTTCAGCCCTTCTGTTTCAGCCACTCGGTTTCTGCCCCTCTGTTTCTTGCCCTCTGTTTCAGCCCCTCTGTTTATCGCCCTCTGTTTTAGCCCCTCTGTTTCTCGCCCTCTGTTTCAGCCCCTCTGTTTCGCACTCTCTGTTTCAGCCCCTCTGTTTCAGCCCCTCTGTTTCAGCCCCTCCGATTCAGCCCCTCTGTTTCAGACCATCTGTTTCTGCCCCTCTGTTTCAGCACCTCGGTTTCTCGCCCTTTGTTTCAGCCCCTCTGTTTCTCGCCCTCTGTTTCAGCCCCTCTGCTTCAGCCCCTCTGTTTCAGCCCCTCTGTTTCTCGCCCTCTGTTTCAGCCCCTCTGTTTCTTGCCCTCTGTTTCAGCCCCACTGTTTCTCGCCCTCTGTTTCTGCCCCTCTGTTTCTCGCCCTCTGTTTCAGCCCCTCTGTTTCTCGCCTTCTGTTTGAGCCCCTCTGATTCAGGCCCTCTCTTTCAGCCCCTCTGTTTCTCGCCTTCTGTTTCAGCCCCTCTGATTCAGGCCCTCTGTTTCAGCCCCTCTGATTCAGCCCCTCTGTTTCAGCCCCTCTGTTTCAGCCCCTCTGATTCAGCCCCTCTGTTTCAGCCCCTCTGAATCAGCCCCTCTGTTTCAGACCCTCTATTTCAGCCCCTCTGTTTCAGCCACTCTGAATCAGCCCCTCTGTTTCAGCCAGTCTGTTTCAGCCCCTCTGTTTCAGCCCCTCTGATTCAGTACCTTAGTTTCACGCCCTCTGTTTCAGCCTCTCTGTTTCTCGCCCTCTGTTTCAGCCCCTCTGTTTCAGCCCCTCTGATTCAGCCCCTCTGTTTCAGCCCCTCTGAATCAGTACCTTAGTTTCACGCCCTCTGTTTCAGCCCCTCTGTTTCAGCCCCTCTATTTCAGCCCCTCTGTTTCAGCCCCTCTGTTTCAGCCCCTCTGTTTCAGCCCCTCTGATTCAGCCCCTCTGTTTCAGCCCCTCTGTTTCAGCCCCTCTGATTCAGTACCTTAGTTTCACGCCCTCTGTTTCAGCCCCTCTGTTTCAGCCCCTCTATTTCAGCCCCTCTGTTTCTCGCCCTCTGTTTCAGCCCCTCTGATTCTCGCCCTCTATTTCAGCCTCTCTGTTTCTCGCCCTCTGTTTCAGCCCCTCTGTTTCAGCCCCTCTGATTCAGCCCCTCTGTTTCAGCCCCTCTGAATCAGCCCCTCTGTTTCAGACCCTCTATTTCAGCCCCTCTGTTTCAGCCCCACTGTTTCAGTCTCTCTGTTTCAGCCCCTCTGTTTCAGCCCCTCTGATTCAGTCCCTTAGTTTCTCGCCCTCTGTTTCAGCCCCTCTGTTTCAGCCCCTCTGATTCAGCCCCACTGATTCAGCCCCTCTGTTTCTCGCCCTCTGTTTCAGCCACTCTGTTTCAGCCCCTCTGTTTCTCGCCCTCTGTTTCTGCCCCTCTGTTTCAGCCCCTCTGTTTCACCCCCTCTGTTTCTTGCCCTCTGTTTCAGCCCCTCTGTTTCAGCCCCTCTATTTCAGCCCCTCTGTTTCAGCCCCTCTGTTTCATCCCCTCTGTTTCAGCCCCTCTGATTCAGTACCTTAGTTTCACGCCCTCTGTTTCAGCCCCTCTGTTTCAGCCCCTCTATTTCAGCCCCTCTGTTTCAGCCCCTCTGTTTCTCGCCCTCTGTTTCAGCCCCTCTGTTTCTCGCCCTCTGTTTCCGCCCCTCTGTTTCAGCCCCTCTGATTCAGCCCCTCTGATTCAGCCCCTCTGTTTCTCGCCCTCTGTTTCAGCCCCTCTGTTTCAGCCCCTCTGTTTCAGCCCCTCTGTTTCAGCCCCTCCGATTCAGCCCCTCTGTTTCAGCCCCTCTGTTTCTGCCCCTCTGTTTCAGCCCCTCTGTTTCTCGCCCTTTGTTTCAGCCCCTCTGTTTCTCGCCCTCTGTTTCAGCCCCTCTGTTTCAGCCCCTCTGTTTCAGCCCCTCTGTTTCTCGCCCTCTGTTTCAGCCCCTCTGTTTCTTGCCCTCTGTTTCAGCCCCTCTGTTTCAGCCCCTCTGTTTCTCGCCCTCTGTTTCTGCCCCTCTGTTTCTCGCCCTCTGTTTCAGCCCCTCTGTTTCTCGCCTTCTGTTTCAGCCCCTCTGATTCAGCCCCTCTGTTTCAGCCCCTCTGATTCAGCCCCTCTGATTCAGCCCCTCTGTTTCTCGCCCTCTGTTTCAGCCCCTCTGTTTCAGCCCTTCTGTTTCAGCCACTCGGTTTCAGCCCCTCTGTTTCTTGCCCTCTGTTTCAGCCCCTCTGTTTCTCGCCCTCTGTTTCAGCCCCTCTGTTTCTCGCCCTCTGTTTCAGCCCCTCTGTTTCGCACTCTCTGTTTCAGCCCCTCTGTTTCAGCCCCTCTGTTTCTCGCCCTCTGTTTCTGCTCCTCTGTTTCTCGCCCTCTGTTTCAGCCGCTCTGTTTCTCGCCCTCTGTTTCAACCCCTCTGATTCAGCCCCTCTGTTTCAGCCCCTCTGAATCAGCCCCTCTGTTTCAGCCCCTCTGTTTCAGCCCCTCTGTTTCTCGCCCTCTGTTTCAGCCCCTCTGTTTCTCACCCTCTGTTTCAGCACCTCTGTTTCAGCCCCTCTGTTTCTCGCCCTCTGTTTCAGCCCCTCTGTTTCTCGCCCTCTGTTTCAGCCCCTCTGATTCAGCCACTCTTTTTCTCGCCCTCTGTTTCAGCCCCTCTGTTTCTCTCCATCTGTTTCACCCCCTCTGTTTCTCGCCCTCTGTTTCAGCCCCTCTGTTTCAGCCCCTCTGTTTCAGCCCCTCTGTTTCTCGCCCTCTGTTTCAGCCCCTCTGTTTCTCGCCCTCTGTTTCACACTCTCTGTTTCTCGCCCTCTGTTTCAGCCCCTCTGTTTCAGCCCCTCTGATTCAGCCCCTCTGTTTCAGCCCCTCTCTTTCTCGCCCTCTGTTTCAGCCCCTCTGATTCAGCCCCTCTGTTTCAGCCCCTCTGATTCAGCCCCTCTGTTTCAGACCCTCTATTTCAGCCCCTCTGTTTCAGCCACTCTGTTTCAGGCTCTCTGTTTCAGCCGTCTGTTTCAGCCCCTCTGTTTCAGCCCCTCTGTTTCAGCCCCTCTGATTCAGTACCTTAGTTTCTCGCCCTCTGTTTCAGCCCCTCTGTTTCAGCCCCTCTGATTCAGCCCCTCTGATGCAGCCCCTCTGATTCAGCCCCTCTGTTTCTCGCCCTCTGTTTCTGCCCCTCTGTTTCAGCCCCTCTGTTTCAGCCCCTCTGTTTCTTGCCCTCTTTTTCAGCCCCTCTGTTTCAGCCCCTCTGTTTCAGCCCCTCCGATTCAGCCCCTCTGTTTCAGCCCCTCTGTTTCTGCCCCTCTGTTTCAGCCCCTCTGTTTCTCGCCCTTTGTTTCAGCCCCTCTGTTTCTTGCCCTCTGTTTCAGCCCCTCTGTTTCAGCCCCACTGTTTCTCGCCCTCTGTTTCTGCCCCTCTGTTTCTCGCCCTCTGTTTCAGCCCCTCTGTTTCTCGCCTTCTGTTTGAGCCCCTCTGATTCAGGCCCTCTCTTTCAGCCCCTCTGTTTCTCGCCTTCTGTTTCAGCCCCTCTGATTCAGGCCCTCTGTTTCAGCCCCTCTGATTCAGCCCCTCTGATTCAGCCCCTCTGTTTCTCGCCCTCTGTTTCAGCCCATCTGTTTCAGCCCTTCTGTTTCAGCCACTCGGTTTCAGCCCCTCTGTTTCTGGCCCTCTGTTTCAGCCCCTCTGTTTCTCGCTCTCTGTTTCAGCCCCTCTGTTTCAGCCCCTCTGTTTCAGCCCCTCTGTTTCTCGCCCTCTGTTTCAGCCCCTCTGTTTCTTGCCCTCTGTTTCAGCCAATCTGTTTCTCGCCCTCTGTTTCAGCCTCTCTATTTCTCGCCCTCTGTTTCAGCCCCTCTGTTTCAGCCCCTCTGTTTCAGCACCTCTGTTTCAGCCCCTCTGTTTCTCGCCCTCTGTTTCAGCCCCTCTGATTCAGCCCCTCTGTTTCTCGCCCTCTGTTTCAGCCCCTCTGTTTCTCGCCCACTGTTTCAGCCCCTCTGTTTCAGCCCCTCTGTTTCAGCCCCTCTGTTTCTCGCCCTCTGTTTCAGCCCCTCTGATTCAGCCCCTCTGTTTCTCGCCCTCTGTTTCAGCCCCTCTGTTTCTCGCCATCTGTTTCAGCCCCTCTGTTTCTCGCCTTCTGTTTCAGCCCCTCTGTTTCAGCCCCTCTGTTTCAGCCCCTCTGTTTCTCGCCCTCTGTTTCAGCCCCTCTGATTCTCGCCCTCTATTTCAGCCTCTCTGTTTCTCGCCCTCCGTTTCAGCCCCTCTGTTTCAGCCCCTCTGATTCAGCCCCTCTGTTTCAGCCCCTCTGAATCAGCCCCTCTGTTTCAGACCCTCTATTTCAGCCCCTCTGTTTCAGCCACTCTGTTTCAGGCTCTCTGTTTCAGCCAGTCTGTTTCAGCCCCTCTGTTTCAGCCCCTCTGATTCAGTACCTTAGTTTCACGCCCTCTGTTTCAGCCCCTCTGTTTCAGCCCCTCTGATTCAGTACCTTAGTTTCACGCCCTCTGTTTCAGCCCCTCTGTTTCAGCCCCTCTGTTTCTCGCCCTCTGTTTCAGCCCCTCTGTTTCAGCCCCTCTGATTCAGCCCCTCTGATTCAGCCCCTCTGTTTCTCGCCCTCTGTTTCTGCCCCTCTGTTTCTGCCCCTCTGTTTCAGCCCCTCTGTTTCTTGCCCTCTGTTTCAGCCCCTCTGTTTCAGCCCCTCTGTTTCAGCCCCTCCGATTCAGCCCCTCAGTTTCAGCCCCTCTGTTTCTGCCCCTCTGTTTCCGCCTCTCTGTTTCTCGCCCTTTGTTTCAGCTCCTCTGTTTTTCGCCCTCTGTTTCAGCCCCTCTGTTTCAGCCCCTCTGTTTCTCGCCCTCTGTTTCAGCCCCTCTGATTCTTGCCCTCTGTTTCAGCCCCTCTGCTTCAGCCCCTCTGTTTCTCGCCCTCTGTTTCTGCCCCTCTGTTTCTCGCCCTCTGTTTCAGCCCGTCTGTTTCTCGCAATCTGTTTCAGCCCCTCTGATTCAGCCCCTCTGTTTCAGCCCCTCTGTTTCAGCCCCTCTGTTTCAGCCCTTCTGTTTCAGCCACTCGGTTTCTGCCCCTCTGTTTCTTGCCCTCTGTTTCAGCCCCTCTGTTTATCGCCCTCTGTTTTAGCCCCTCTGTTTCTCGCCCTCTGTTTCAGCCCCTCTGTTTCGCACTCTCTGTTTCAGCCCCTCTGTTTCAGCCCCTCTGTTTCAGCCCCTCCGATTCAGCCCCTCTGTTTCAGACCATCTGTTTCTGCCCCTCTGTTTCAGCACCTCGGTTTCTCGCCCTTTGTTTCAGCCCCTCTGTTTCTCGCCCTCTGTTTCAGCCCCTCTGCTTCAGCCCCTCTGTTTCAGCCCCTCTGTTTCTCGCCCTCTGTTTCAGCCCCTCTGTTTCTTGCCCTCTGTTTCAGCCCCACTGTTTCTCGCCCTCTGTTTCAGCCCCTCTGTTTCTCGCCTTCTGTTTGAGCCCCTCTGATTCAGGCCCTCTCTTTCAGCCCCTCTGTTTCTCGCCTTCTGTTTCAGCCCCTCTGATTCAGGCCCTCTGTTTCAGCCCCTCTGATTCAGCCCCTCTGTTTCAGCCCCTCTGTTTCAGCCCCTCTGATTCAGCCCCTCTGTTTCAGCCCCTCTGAATCAGCCCCTCTGTTTCAGACCCTCTATTTCAGCCCCTCTGTTTCAGCCACTCTGAATCAGCCCCTCTGTTTCAGCCAGTCTGTTTCAGCCCCTCTGTTTCAGCCCCTCTGATTCAGTACCTTAGTTTCACGCCCTCTGTTTCAGCCTCTCTGTTTCTCGCCCTCTGTTTCAGCCCCTCTGTTTCAGCCCCTCTGATTCAGCCCCTCTGTTTCAGCCCCTCTGAATCAGTACCTTAGTTTCACGCCCTCTGTTTCAGCCCCTCTGTTTCAGCCCCTCTATTTCAGCCCCTCTGTTTCAGCCCCTCTGTTTCAGCCCCTCTGTTTCAGCCCCTCTGATTCAGCCCCTCTGTTTCAGCCCCTCTGTTTCAGCCCCTCTGATTCAGTACCTTAGTTTCACGCCCTCTGTTTCAGCCCCTCTGTTTCAGCCCCTCTATTTCAGCCCCTCTGTTTCTCGCCCTCTGTTTCAGCCCCTCTGATTCTCGCCCTCTATTTCAGCCTCTCTGTTTCTCGCCCTCTGTTTCAGCCCCTCTGTTTCAGCCCCTCTGATTCAGCCCCTCTGTTTCAGCCCCTCTGAATCAGCCCCTCTGTTTCAGACCCTCTATTTCAGCCCCTCTGTTTCAGCCACTCTGAATCAGCCCCTCTGTTTCAGCCAGTCTGTTTCAGCCCCTCTGTTTCAGCCCCTCTGATTCAGTACCTTAGTTTCACGCCCTCTGTTTCAGCCCCTCTGTTTCAGCCCCTCTCATTCAGTACCTTAGTTTCACGCCCTCTGTTTCAGCCCCTCTGTTTCAGCCCCTCTATTTCAGCCCCTCTGTTTCAGCCCCTCTGTTTCAGCCCCTCTGTTTCAGCCCCTCTGATTCAGTACCTTAGTTTCACGCCCTCTGTTTCAGCCCCTCTGTTTCAGCCCCTCTATTTCAGCCCCTCTGTTTCAGCCCCTCTGTTTCTCGCCCTCTGTTTCAGCCCCTCTGTTTCTCGCCCTCTGTTTCCGCCCCTCTGTTTCAGCCCCTCTGATTCAGCCCCTCTGATTCAGCCCCTCTGTTTCTCGCCCTCTGTTTCAGCCCCTCTGTTTCAGCCCCTCTGTTTCAGCCCCTCTGTTTCAGCCCCTCCGATTCAGCCCCTCTGTTTCAGCCCCTCTGTTTCTGCCCCTCTGTTTCAGCCCCTCTGTTTCTCGCCCTTTGTTTCAGCCCCTCTGTTTCTCGCCCTCTGTTTCAGCCCCTCTGTTTCAGCCCCTCTGTTTCAGCCCCTCTGTTTCTCGCCCTCTGTTTCAGCCCCTCTGTTTCTTGCCCTCTGTTTCAGCCCCTCTGTTTCAGCCCCTCTGTTTCTCGCCCTCTGTTTCTGCCCCTCTGTTTCTCGCCCTCTGTTTCAGCCCCTCTGTTTCTCGCCTTCTGTTTCAGCCCCTCTGATTCAGCCCCTCTGTTTCAGCCCCTCTGATTCAGCCCCTCTGATTCAGCCCCTCTGTTTCTCGCCCTCTGTTTCAGCCCCTCTGTTTCAGCCCTTCTGTTTCAGCCACTCGGTTTCAGCCCCTCTGTTTCTTGCCCTCTGTTTCAGCCCCTCTGTTTCTCGCCCTCTGTTTCAGCCCCTCTGTTTCTCGCCCTCTGTTTCAGCCCCTCTGTTTCGCACTCTCTGTTTCAGCCCCTCTGTTTCAGCCCCTCTGTTTCTCGCCCTCTGTTTCTGCTCCTCTGTTTCTCGCCCTCTGTTTCAGCCGCTCTGTTTCTCGCCCTCTGTTTCAACCCCTCTGATTCAGCCCCTCTGTTTCAGCCCCTCTGAATCAGCCCCTCTGTTTCAGCCCCTCTGTTTCAGCCCCTCTGTTTCTCGCCCTCTGTTTCAGCCCCTCTGTTTCTCACCCTCTGTTTCAGCACCTCTGTTTCAGCCCCTCTGTTTCTCGCCCTCTGTTTCAGCCCCTCTGTTTCTCGCCCTCTGTTTCAGCCCCTCTGATTCAGCCACTCTTTTTCTCGCCCTCTGTTTCAGCCCCTCTGTTTCTCTCCATCTGTTTCACCCCCTCTGTTTCTCGCCCTCTGTTTCAGCCCCTCTGTTTCAGCCCCTCTGTTTCAGCCCCTCTGTTTCTCGCCCTCTGTTTCAGCCCCTCTGTTTCTCGCCCTCTGTTTCACACTCTCTGTTTCTCGCCCTCTGTTTCAGCCCCTCTGTTTCAGCCCCTCTGATTCAGCCCCTCTGTTTCAGCCCCTCTCTTTCTCGCCCTCTGTTTCAGCCCCTCTGATTCAGCCCCTCTGTTTCAGCCCCTCTGATTCAGCCCCTCTGTTTCAGACCCTCTATTTCAGCCCCTCTGTTTCAGCCACTCTGTTTCAGGCTCTCTGTTTCAGCCGTCTGTTTCAGCCCCTCTGTTTCAGCCCCTCTGTTTCAGCCCCTCTGATTCAGTACCTTAGTTTCTCGCCCTCTGTTTCAGCCCCTCTGTTTCAGCCCCTCTGATTCAGCCCCTCTGATGAAGCCCCTCTGATTCAGCCCCTCTGTTTCTCGCCCTCTGTTTCTGCCCCTCTGTTTCAGCCCCTCTGTTTCAGCCCCTCTGTTTCTTGCCCTCTTTTTCAGCCCCTCTGTTTCAGCCCCTCTGTTTCAGCCCCTCCGATTCAGCCCCTCTGTTTCAGCCCCTCTGTTTCTGCCCCTCTGTTTCAGCCCCTCTGTTTCTCGCCCTTTGTTTCAGCCCCTCTGTTTCTCGCCCTCTGTTTCAGCCCCTCTGCTTCAGCCCCACTGTTTCAGCCCCTCTGTTTCTCGCCCTCTGTTTCAGCCCCTCTGTTTCTTGCATTCTGTTTCAGGCCCTCTGTTTCAGCCCCACTGTTTCTCGCTCTCTGTTTCTGCCCCTCTGATTCAGCCCCTCTGTTTCTCGCCCTCTGTTTCAGCCCCTCTGTTTCTCGCCCACTGTTTCAGCCCCTCTGTTTCAGCCCCTCTGTTTCAGCCCCTCTGTTTCTCGCCCTCTGTTTCAGCCCCTCTGATTCAGCCCCTCTGTTTCTCGCCCTCTGTTTCAGCCCCTCTGTTTCTCGCCATCTGTTTCAGCCCCTCTGTTTCTCGCCTTCTGTTTCAGCCCCTCTGTTTCAGCCCCTCTGTTTCAGCCCCTCTGTTTCTCGCCCTCTGTTTCAGCCCCTCTGATTCTCGCCCTCTATTTCAGCCTCTCTGTTTCTCGCCCTCTGTTTCAGCCCCTCTGTTTCAGCCCCTCTGATTCAGCCCCTCTGTTTCAGCCCCTCTGAATCAGCCCCTCTGTTTCAGACCCTCTATTCCAGCCCCTCTGTTTCAGCCACTCTGAATCAGCCCCTCTGTTTCAGCCAGTCTGTTTCAGCCCCTCTGTTTCAGCCCCTCTGATTCAGTACCTTAGTTTCACGCCCTCTGTTTCAGCCCCTCTGTTTCAGCCCCTCTGTTTCTCGCCCTCTGTTTCAGCCCCTCTGTTTCTCGCCCTCTGTTTCCGCCCCTCTGTTTCAGCCCCTCTGATTCAGCCCCTCTGATTCAGCCCCTCTGTTTCTCGCCCTCTGTTTCAGCCCCTCTGTTTCAGCCCCTCTGTTTCAGCCCCTCTGTTTCAGCCCCTCCGATTCAGCCCCTCTGTTTCAGCCCCTCTGTTTCTGCCCCTCTGTTTCAGCCCCTCTGTTTCTCGCCCTTTGTTTCAGCCCCTCTGTTTCTCGCCCTCTGTTTCAGCCCCTCTGTTTCAGCCCCTCTGTTTCAGCCCCTCTGTTTCTCGCCCTCTGTTTCAGCCCCTCTGTTTCTTGCCCTCTGTTTCAGCCCCTCTGTTTCAGCCCCTCTGTTTCTCGCCCTCTGTTTCTGCCCCTCTGTTTCTCGCCCTCTGTTTCAGCCCCTCTGTTTCTCGCCTTCTGTTTCAGCCCCTCTGATTCAGCCCCTCTGTTTCAGCCCCTCTGATTCAGCCCCTCTGATTCAGCCCCTCTGTTTCTCGCCCTCTGTTTCAGCCCCTCTGTTTCAGCCCTTCTGTTTCAGCCACTCGGTTTCAGCCCCTCTGTTTCTTGCCCTCTGTTTCAGCCCCTCTGTTTCTCGCCCTCTGTTTCAGCCCCTCTGTTTCTCGCCCTCTGTTTCAGCCCCTCTGTTTCGCACTCTCTGTTTCAGCCCCTCTGTTTCAGCCCCTCTGTTTCTCGCCCTCTGTTTCTGCTCCTCTGTTTCTCGCCCTCTGTTTCAGCCGCTCTGTTTCTCGCCCTCTGTTTCAACCCCTCTGATTCAGCCCCTCTGTTTCAGCCCCTCTGAATCAGCCCCTCTGTTTCAGCCCCTCTGTTTCAGCCCCTCTGTTTCTCGCCCTCTGTTTCAGCCCCTCTGTTTCTCACCCTCTGTTTCAGCACCTCTGTTTCAGCCCCTCTGTTTCTCGCCCTCTGTTTCAGCCCCTCTGTTTCTCGCCCTCTGTTTCAGCCCCTCTGATTCAGCCACTCTTTTTCTCGCCCTCTGTTTCAGCCCCTCTGTTTCTCTCCATCTGTTTCACCCCCTCTGTTTCTCGCCCTCTGTTTCAGCCCCTCTGTTTCAGCCCCTCTGTTTCAGCCCCTCTGTTTCTCGCCCTCTGTTTCAGCCCCTCTGTTTCTCGCCCTCTGTTTCACACTCTCTGTTTCTCGCCCTCTGTTTCAGCCCCTCTGTTTCAGCCCCTCTGATTCAGCCCCTCTGTTTCAGCCCCTCTCTTTCTCGCCCTCTGTTTCAGCCCCTCTGATTCAGCCCCTCTGTTTCAGCCCCTCTGATTCAGCCCCTCTGTTTCAGACCCTCTATTTCAGCCCCTCTGTTTCAGCCACTCTGTTTCAGGCTCTCTGTTTCAGCCGTCTGTTTCAGCCCCTCTGTTTCAGCCCCTCTGTTTCAGCCCCTCTGATTCAGTACCTTAGTTTCTCGCCCTCTGTTTCAGCCCCTCTGTTTCAGCCCCTCTGATTCAGCCCCTCTGATGCAGCCCCTCTGATTCAGCCCCTCTGTTTCTCGCCCTCTGTTTCTGCCCCTCTGTTTCAGCCCCTCTGTTTCAGCCCCTCTGTTTCTTGCCCTCTTTTTCAGCCCCTCTGTTTCAGCCCCTCTGTTTCAGCCCCTCCGATTCAGCCCCTCTGTTTCAGCCCCTCTGTTTCTGCCCCTCTGTTTCAGCCCCTCTGTTTCTCGCCCTTTGTTTCAGCCCCTCTGTTTCTTGCCCTCTGTTTCAGCCCCTCTGTTTCAGCCCCACTGTTTCTCGCCCTCTGTTTCTGCCCCTCTGTTTCTCGCCCTCTGTTTCAGCCCCTCTGTTTCTCGCCTTCTGTTTGAGCCCCTCTGATTCAGGCCCTCTCTTTCAGCCCCTCTGTTTCTCGCCTTCTGTTTCAGCCCCTCTGATTCAGGCCCTCTGTTTCAGCCCCTCTGATTCAGCCCCTCTGATTCAGCCCCTCTGTTTCTCGCCCTCTGTTTCAGCCCATCTGTTTCAGCCCTTCTGTTTCAGCCACTCGGTTTCAGCCCCTCTGTTTCTGGCCCTCTGTTTCAGCCCCTCTGTTTCTCGCTCTCTGTTTCAGCCCCTCTGTTTCAGCCCCTCTGTTTCAGCCCCTCTGTTTCTCGCCCTCTGTTTCAGCCCCTCTGTTTCTTGCCCTCTGTTTCAGCCAATCTGTTTCTCGCCCTCTGTTTCAGCCTCTCTATTTCTCGCCCTCTGTTTCAGCCCCTCTGTTTCAGCCCCTCTGTTTCAGCACCTCTGTTTCAGCCCCTCTGTTTCTCGCCCTCTGTTTCAGCCCCTCTGATTCAGCCCCTCTGTTTCTCGCCCTCTGTTTCAGCCCCTCTGTTTCTCGCCCACTGTTTCAGCCCCTCTGTTTCAGCCCCTCTGTTTCAGCCCCTCTGTTTCTCGCCCTCTGTTTCAGCCCCTCTGATTCAGCCCCTCTGTTTCTCGCCCTCTGTTTCAGCCCCTCTGTTTCTCGCCATCTGTTTCAGCCCCTCTGTTTCTCGCCTTCTGTTTCAGCCCCTCTGTTTCAGCCCCTCTGTTTCAGCCCCTCTGTTTCTCGCCCTCTGTTTCAGCCCCTCTGATTCTCGCCCTCTATTTCAGCCTCTCTGTTTCTCGCCCTCCGTTTCAGCCCCTCTGTTTCAGCCCCTCTGATTCAGCCCCTCTGTTTCAGCCCCTCTGAATCAGCCCCTCTGTTTCAGACCCTCTATTTCAGCCCCTCTGTTTCAGCCACTCTGTTTCAGGCTCTCTGTTTCAGCCAGTCTGTTTCAGCCCCTCTGTTTCAGCCCCTCTGATTCAGTACCTTAGTTTCACGCCCTCTGTTTCAGCCCCTCTGTTTCAGCCCCTCTGATTCAGTACCTTAGTTTCACGCCCTCTGTTTCAGCCCCTCTGTTTCAGCCCCTCTGTTTCTCGCCCTCTGTTTCAGCCCCTCTGTTTCAGCCCCTCTGATTCAGCCCCTCTGATTCAGCCCCTCTGTTTCTCGCCCTCTGTTTCTGCCCCTCTGTTTCTGCCCCTCTGTTTCAGCCCCTCTGTTTCTTGCCCTCTGTTTCAGCCCCTCTGTTTCAGCCCCTCTGTTTCAGCCCCTCCGATTCAGCCCCTCAGTTTCAGCCCCTCTGTTTCTGCCCCTCTGTTTCCGCCTCTCTGTTTCTCGCCCTTTGTTTCAGCTCCTCTGTTTTTCGCCCTCTGTTTCAGCCCCTCTGTTTCAGCCCCTCTGTTTCTCGCCCTCTGTTTCAGCCCCTCTGATTCTTGCCCTCTGTTTCAGCCCCTCTGTTTCAGCCCCTCTGTTTCTCGCCCTCTGTTTCTGCCCCTCTGTTTCTCGCCCTCTGTTTCAGCCCGTCTGTTTCTCGCAATCTGTTTCAGCCCCTCTGATTCAGCCCCTCTGTTTCAGCCCCTCTGTTTCAGCCCCTCTGTTTCAGCCCTTCTGTTTCAGCCACTCGGTTTCTGCCCCTCTGTTTCTTGCCCTCTGTTTCAGCCCCTCTGTTTATCGCCCTCTGTTTTAGCCCCTCTGTTTCTCGCCCTCTGTTTCAGCCCCTCTGTTTCGCACTCTCTGTTTCAGCCCCTCTGTTTCAGCCCCTCTGTTTCAGCCCCTCCGATTCAGCCCCTCTGTTTCAGACCATCTGTTTCTGCCCCTCTGTTTCAGCACCTCGGTTTCTCGCCCTTTGTTTCAGCCCCTCTGTTTCTCGCCCTCTGTTTCAGCCCCTCTGCTTCAGCCCCTCTGTTTCAGCCCCTCTGTTTCTCGCCCTCTGTTTCAGCCCCTCTGTTTCTTGCCCTCTGTTTCAGCCCCACTGTTTCTCGCCCTCTGTTTCTGCCCCTCTGTTTCTCGCCCTCTGTTTCAGCCCCTCTGTTTCTCGCCTTCTGTTTGAGCCCCTCTGATTCAGGCCCTCTCTTTCAGCCCCTCTGTTTCTCGCCTTCTGTTTCAGCCCCTCTGATTCAGGCCCTCTGTTTCAGCCCCTCTGATTCAGCCCCTCTGTTTCAGCCCCTCTGTTTCAGCCCCTCTGATTCAGCCCCTCTGTTTCAGCCCCTCTGAATCAGCCCCTCTGTTTCAGACCCTCTATTTCAGCCCCTCTGTTTCAGCCACTCTGAATCAGCCCCTCTGTTTCAGCCAGTCTGTTTCAGCCCCTCTGTTTCAGCCCCTCTGATTCAGTACCTTAGTTTCACGCCCTCTGTTTCAGCCTCTCTGTTTCTCGCCCTCTGTTTCAGCCCCTCTGTTTCAGCCCCTCTGATTCAGCCCCTCTGTTTCAGCCCCTCTGAATCAGTACCTTAGTTTCACGCCCTCTGTTTCAGCCCCTCTGTTTCAGCCCCTCTATTTCAGCCCCTCTGTTTCAGCCCCTCTGTTTCAGCCCCTCTGTTTCAGCCCCTCTGATTCAGCCCCTCTGTTTCAGCCCCTCTGTTTCAGCCCCTCTGATTCAGTACCTTAGTTTCACGCCCTCTGTTTCAGCCCCTCTGTTTCAGCCCCTCTATTTCAGCCCCTCTGTTTCTCGCCCTCTGTTTCAGCCCCTCTGATTCTCGCCCTCTATTTCAGCCTCTCTGTTTCTCGCCCTCTGTTTCAGCCCCTCTGTTTCAGCCCCTCTGATTCAGCCCCTCTGTTTCAGCCCCTCTGAATCAGCCCCTCTGTTTCAGACCCTCTATTTCAGCCCCTCTGTTTCAGCCACTCTGAATCAGCCCCTCTGTTTCAGCCAGTCTGTTTCAGCCCCTCTGTTTCAGCCCCTCTGATTCAGTACCTTAGTTTCACGCCCTCTGTTTCAGCCCCTCTGTTTCAGCCCCTCTCATTCAGTACCTTAGTTTCACGCCCTCTGTTTCAGCCCCTCTGTTTCAGCCCCTCTATTTCAGCCCCTCTGTTTCAGCCCCTCTGTTTCAGCCCCTCTGTTTCAGCCCCTCTGATTCAGTACCTTAGTTTCACGCCCTCTGTTTCAGCCCCTCTGTTTCAGCCCCTCTATTTCAGCCCCTCTGTTTCAGCCCCTCTGTTTCTCGCCCTCTGTTTCAGCCCCTCTGTTTCTCGCCCTCTGTTTCCGCCCCTCTGTTTCAGCCCCTCTGATTCAGCCCCTCTGATTCAGCCCCTCTGTTTCTCGCCCTCTGTTTCAGCCCCTCTGTTTCAGCCCCTCTGTTTCAGCCCCTCTGTTTCAGCCCCTCCGATTCAGCCCCTCTGTTTCAGCCCCTCTGTTTCTGCCCCTCTGTTTCAGCCCCTCTGTTTCTCGCCCTTTGTTTCAGCCCCTCTGTTTCTCGCCCTCTGTTTCAGCCCCTCTGTTTCAGCCCCTCTGTTTCAGCCCCTCTGTTTCTCGCCCTCTGTTTCAGCCCCTCTGTTTCTTGCCCTCTGTTTCAGCCCCTCTGTTTCAGCCCCTCTGTTTCTCGCCCTCTGTTTCTGCCCCTCTGTTTCTCGCCCTCTGTTTCAGCCCCTCTGTTTCTCGCCTTCTGTTTCAGCCCCTCTGATTCAGCCCCTCTGTTTCAGCCCCTCTGATTCAGCCCCTCTGATTCAGCCCCTCTGTTTCTCGCCCTCTGTTTCAGCCCCTCTGTTTCAGCCCTTCTGTTTCAGCCACTCGGTTTCAGCCCCTCTGTTTCTTGCCCTCTGTTTCAGCCCCTCTGTTTCTCGCCCTCTGTTTCAGCCCCTCTGTTTCTCGCCCTCTGTTTCAGCCCCTCTGTTTCGCACTCTCTGTTTCAGCCCCTCTGTTTCAGCCCCTCTGTTTCTCGCCCTCTGTTTCTGCTCCTCTGTTTCTCGCCCTCTGTTTCAGCCGCTCTGTTTCTCGCCCTCTGTTTCAACCCCTCTGATTCAGCCCCTCTGTTTCAGCCCCTCTGAATCAGCCCCTCTGTTTCAGCCCCTCTGTTTCAGCCCCTCTGTTTCTCGCCCTCTGTTTCAGCCCCTCTGTTTCTCACCCTCTGTTTCAGCACCTCTGTTTCAGCCCCTCTGTTTCTCGCCCTCTGTTTCAGCCCCTCTGTTTCTCGCCCTCTGTTTCAGCCCCTCTGATTCAGCCACTCTTTTTCTCGCCCTCTGTTTCAGCCCCTCTGTTTCTCTCCATCTGTTTCACCCCCTCTGTTTCTCGCCCTCTGTTTCAGCCCCTCTGTTTCAGCCCCTCTGTTTCAGCCCCTCTGTTTCTCGCCCTCTGTTTCAGCCCCTCTGTTTCTCGCCCTCTGTTTCACACTCTCTGTTTCTCGCCCTCTGTTTCAGCCCCTCTGTTTCAGCCCCTCTGATTCAGCCCCTCTGTTTCAGCCCCTCTCTTTCTCGCCCTCTGTTTCAGCCCCTCTGATTCAGCCCCTCTGTTTCAGCCCCTCTGATTCAGCCCCTCTGTTTCAGACCCTCTATTTCAGCCCCTCTGTTTCAGCCACTCTGTTTCAGGCTCTCTGTTTCAGCCGTCTGTTTCAGCCCCTCTGTTTCAGCCCCTCTGTTTCAGCCCCTCTGATTCAGTACCTTAGTTTCTCGCCCTCTGTTTCAGCCCCTCTGTTTCAGCCCCTCTGATTCAGCCCCTCTGATGAAGCCCCTCTGATTCAGCCCCTCTGTTTCTCGCCCTCTGTTTCTGCCCCTCTGTTTCAGCCCCTCTGTTTCAGCCCCTCTGTTTCTTGCCCTCTTTTTCAGCCCCTCTGTTTCAGCCCCTCTGTTTCAGCCCCTCCGATTCAGCCCCTCTGTTTCAGCCCCTCTGTTTCTGCCCCTCTGTTTCAGCCCCTCTGTTTCTCGCCCTTTGTTTCAGCCCCTCTGTTTCTCGCCCTCTGTTTCAGCCCCTCTGCTTCAGCCCCACTGTTTCAGCCCCTCTGTTTCTCGCCCTCTGTTTCAGCCCCTCTGTTTCTTGCATTCTGTTTCAGGCCCTCTGTTTCAGCCCCACTGTTTCTCGCTCTCTGTTTCTGCCCCTCTGATTCAGCCCCTCTGTTTCTCGCCCTCTGTTTCAGCCCCTCTGTTTCTCGCCCACTGTTTCAGCCCCTCTGTTTCAGCCCCTCTGTTTCAGCCCCTCTGTTTCTCGCCCTCTGTTTCAGCCCCTCTGATTCAGCCCCTCTGTTTCTCGCCCTCTGTTTCAGCCCCTCTGTTTCTCGCCATCTGTTTCAGCCCCTCTGTTTCTCACCTTCTGTTTCAGCCCCTCTGTTTCAGCCCCTCTGTTTCAGCCCCTCTGTTTCTCGCCCTCTGTTTCAGCCCCTCTGATTCTCGCCCTCTATTTCAGCCTCTCTGTTTCTCGCCCTCTGTTTCAGCCCCTCTGTTTCAGCCCCTCTGATTCAGCCCCTCTGTTTCAGCCCCTCTGAATCAGCCCCTCTGTTTCAGACCCTCTATTTCAGCCCCTCTGTTTCAGCCACTCTGAATCAGCCCCTCTGTTTCAGCCAGTCTGTTTCAGCCCCTCTGTTTCAGCCCCTCTGATTCAGTACCTTAGTTTCACGCCCTCTGTTTCAGCCCCTCTGTTTCAGCCCCTCTGATTCAGTACCTTAGTTTCACGCCCTCTGTTTCAGTCCCTCTGTTTCAGCCCCTCTATTTCAGCCCCTCTGTTTCAGCCCCTCTGTTTCAGCCCCTCTGTTTCAGCCCCTCTGATTCAGTACCTTAGTTTCACGCCCTCTGTTTCAGCCCCTCTGTTTCAGCCCCTCTATTTCAGCCCCTCTGTTTCAGCCCCTCTGTTTCTCGCCCTCTGTTTCAGCCCCTCTGTTTCTCGCCCTCTGTTTCCGCCCCTCTGTTTCAGCCCCTCTGATTCAGCCCCTCTGATTCAGCCCCTCTGTTTCTCGCCCTCTGTTTCAGCCCCTCTGTTTCAGCCCCTCTGTTTCAGCCCCTCTGTTTCAGCCCCTCCGATTCAGCCCCTCTGTTTCAGCCCCTCTGTTTCTGCCCCTCTGTTTCAGCCCCTCTGTTTCTCGCCCTTTGTTTCAGCCCCTCTGTTTCTCGCCCTCTGTTTCAGCCGCTCTGTTTCAGCCCCTCTGTTTCAGCCCCTCTGTTTCTCGCCCTCTGTTTCAGCCCCTCTGTTTCTTGCCCTCTGTTTCAGCCCCTCTGTTTCAGCCCCTCTGTTTCTCGCCCTCTGTTTCTGCCCCTCTGTTTCTCGCCCTCTGTTTCAGCCCCTCTGTTTCTCGCCTTCTGTTTCAGCCCCTCTGATTCAGCCCCTCTGTTTCAGCCCCTCTGATTCAGCCCCTCTGATTCAGCCCCTCTGTTTCTCGCCCTCTGTTTCAGCCCCTCTGTTTCAGCCCTTCTGTTTCAGCCACTCGGTTTCAGCCCCTCTGTTTCTTGCCCTCTGTTTCAGCCCCTCTGTTTCTCGCCCTCTGTTTCAGCCCCTCTGTTTCTCGCCCTCTGTTTCAGCCCCTCTGTTTCGCACTCTCTGTTTCAGCCCCTCTGTTTCAGCCCCTCTGTTTCTCGCCCTCTGTTTCTGCTCCTCTGTTTCTCGCCCTCTGTTTCAGCCGCTCTGTTTCTCGCCCTCTGTTTCAACCCCTCTGATTCAGCCCCTCTGTTTCAGCCCCTCTGAATCAGCCCCTCTGTTTCAGCCCCTCTGTTTCAGCCCCTCTGTTTCTCGCCCTCTGTTTCAGCCCCTCTGTTTCTCACCCTCTGTTTCAGCACCTCTGTTTCAGCCCCTCTGTTTCTCGCCCTCTGTTTCAGCCCCTCTGTTTCTCGCCCTCTGTTTCAGCCCCTCTGATTCAGCCCCTCTGTTTCTGCCCCTCTGTTTCAGCCCCTCTGTTTCTCGCCCTTTGTTTCAGCCCCTCTGTTTCTCGCCCTCTGTTTCAGCCCCTCTGTTTCAGCCCCTCTGTTTCAGCCCCTCTGTTTCTCGCCCGCTGTTTCAGCCCCTCTGTTTCTCGCCCTCTGTTTCCCCCTCTCTGTTTCTCGCCCTCTGTTTCAGCCCCTCTGTTTCAGCCCCTCTGATTCAGCCCCTCTGTTTCAGCCCCTCTCTTTCTCGCCCTCTGTTTCAGCCCCTCTGTTTCAGCCCCTCTGATTCAGCCCCTCTGTTTCAGACCCTCTATTTCAGCCCCTCTGTTTCAGCCACTCTGTTTCAGCCCCTCAGAATCAGCCCATCTGATTCAGCCCCTCTGTTTCAGTCCCTCTGTTTCAGCCCCTCTGTTTCAGTCCCTCTGTTTCTCGCCCTCTGTTTCAGCCCTCTGTTTCTCGCCCTCTGTTTCAGCCCCTCTGTTTCAGCCCCTCTGTTTCTCACCCTCTGTTTCAGCCCCTCTGTTTCAGCCCCACTGATTCAGCCCCTCTGATTCAGCCCCTCTGATTCAGCCCCTCTGATTCAGCCCCTCTGTTTCTCGCCCTGATGTTTCAGCCCCTCTGTTTCAGCCCCTCTGTTTCAGCCCCTCTGATTCAGCCCCTCTGAATCAGCCCCTCTGTTTCTCGCCCTCTGTTTCAGCCCCTCTGTTTCAGCCCCTCTGTTTCAGCCCCTCTGTTTCAGCCCCTCTGTTTCTCGCCCTCTGTTTCTGCCACTCTGTTTCAGCCCCTCAGAATCAGCCCATCTGATTCAGCCCCTCTGTTTCAGTCCCTCTGTTTCAGCCCCTCTGTTTCAGTCCCTCTGTTTCTCGCCCTCTGTTTCAGCCCCTCTGTTTCTCGCCCTCTGTTTCAGCCCCTCTGTTTCAGCCCCTCTGTTTCTCACCCTCTGTTTCAGCCCCTCTGTTTCAGCCCCACTGATTCAGCCCCTCTGATTCAGCCCCTCTGATTCAGCCCCTCTGATTCAGCCCCTCTGTTTCAGCCCCTCTGTTTCAGCCCCTCTGTTTCTCGCCCTCTGTTTCAGCCCCTCTGCTTCTCGCCCTCTGTTTCAGCCCCTCTGTTTCAGCCCCTCTGTTTCAGCCCCTCTGTTTCTCGCCCTCTGTTTCAGCCCCTCTGTTTCTCGTCCTCTGTTTCAGCCCCTCTGTTTCAGCCCCTCTGTTTCTCGCCCTCTGTTTCTGCCCCTCTGTTTCTCGCACTCTGTTTCAGCCCCGCTGATTCAGCTCCTCTGTTTCAGCCCCTCTGAATCAGCCCCTCTGATTCAGCCCCTCTGTTTCAGCCCCTCTGTTTCAGCCCCTCTGTTTCAGCCCCTCGGTTTCTCGCCCTCTGTTTCAGCCACTCTGTTTCTCGCCCTCAGTTTCAGCCCCGCTGATTCAGCCCCTCTGTTTCAGCCCCTCTGAATCAGCCCCTCTGATTCAGCCCCTCTGTTTCAGCCCCTCTGTTTCAGCCCCTCTGTATCAGCCCCTCTGTTTCTCGCCCTCTGTTTCAGCCACTCTGTTTCTCGCCCTCTGTTTCAGCTCCTCTGTTTCAGCCCCTCTGTTTCAGGCCCTCTGTTTCTCGCCCTCTGTTTCAGCCCCTCTGTTTCTCGCCCTCTGTTTCAGCCCCTCTGTTTCTCGCCCTCTGTTTCAGCCCCTCTGTTTCAGCCCCTCTGTTTCTCGTCCTCTGTTTCTGCACCGCTGATTCAGCCCCTCTGTTTCATCCACTCAGAATCAGCCCCTCTGATTCAGCCCCTCTGTTTCAGCCCCTCTGTTTCAGCCCCTCTGTTTCTCGCCCTCTGTTTCAGCCCCTCTGTTTCTCGCCCTCTGTTTGAGCCCCTCTGCTTCAGCCCCACTGTTTCTCGCCCTGATGTTTCAGCCCCTCTGTTTCAGCCCCTCTGATTCAGCCCCTCTGAATCAGCCCCTCTGTTTCTCGCCCTCTGTTTCAGCCCCTCTGTTTCAGCCCCTCTGTTTCAGCCCCTCTGTTTCAGCCCCTCTGTTTCTCGCCCTCTGTTTCTGCCACTCTGTTTCAGCCCCTCAGAATCAGCCCATCTGATTCAGCCCCTCTGTTTCAGTCCCTCTGTTTCAGCCCCTCTGTTTCAGTCCCTCTGTTTCTCGCCCTCTGTTTCAGCCCCTCTGTTTCTCGCCCTCTGTTTCAGCCCCTCTGTTTCAGCCCCTCTGTTTCTCACCCTCTGTTTCAGCCCCTCTGTTTCAGCCCCACTGATTCAGCCCCTCTGATTCAGCCCCTCTGATTCAGCCCCTCTGATTCAGCCCCTCTGTTTCAGCCCCTCTGTTTCAGCCCCTCTGTTTCTCGCCCTCTGTTTCAGCCCCTCTGTTTCTCGCCCTCTGTTTCAGCCCCTCTGTTTCAGCCCCTCTGTTTCAGCCCCTCTGTTTCTCGCCCTCTGTTTCAGCCCCTCTGTTTCTCGTCCTCTGTTTCAGCCCCTCTGTTTCAGCCCCTCTGTTTCTCGCCCTCTGTTTCTGCCCCTCTGTTTCTCGCACTCTGTTTCAGCCCCGCTGATTCAGCTCCTCTGTTTCAGCCCCTCTGAATCAGCCCCTCTGATTCAGCCCCTCTGTTTCAGCCCCTCTGTTTCAGCCCCTCTGTTTCAGCCCCTCGGTTTCTCGCCCTCTGTTTCAGCCACTCTGTTTCTCGCCCTCAGTTTCAGCCCCGCTGATTCAGCCCCTCTGTTTCAGCCCCTCTGAATCAGCCCCTCTGTATCAGCCCCTCTGTTTCTCGCCCTCTGTTTCAGCCACTCTGTTTCTCGCCCTCTGTTTCAGCTCCTCTGTTTCAGCCCCTCTGTTTCAGGCCCTCTGTTTCTCGCCCTCTGTTTCAGCCCCTCTGTTTCTCGCCCTCTGTTTCAGCCCCTCTGTTTCTCGCCCTCTGTTTCAGCCCCTCTGTTTCAGCCCCTCTGTTTCTCGTCCTCTGTTTCTGCACCGCTGATTCAGCCCCTCTGTTTCATCCACTCAGAATCAGCCCCTCTGATTCAGCCCCTCTGTTTCAGCCCCTCTGTTTCAGCCCCTCTGTTTCTCGCCCTCTGTTTCAGCCCCTCTGTTTCTCGCCCTCTGTTTGAGCCCCTCTGCTTCAGCCCCTCTGTTTCAGCCCCTCAGATTCAGCCCCTCTGATTCAGCCCCTCTGATTCAGCCTCTCTGTTTCTCGCCCTCTGTTTCAGCCCCTCTGTTTCAGCCCCTCTGTTTCAGCCCCTCTGTTTCTCACCCTCCGTTTCAGCCCCACTGATTCAGCCCCTCTGATTCAGCCCCTCTGTTTCCGGCCCCTCTGTTTGCCGCCCCTCTGTTTCAGACCCTCTGTTTCACGCCCTGTGTTTCAGCCACTCTGTTTCTCGCCCTCTGTTTCAGCCCCTCTGTTTCTCGCCCTCTATTTCAGCCCCTCTGCTTCAGCCCCTCTGTTTCAGCCCCTCTGATTCAGCCCCTCTGATTCAGCCCCTCAGTTTCTCGCCCTCTGTTTCAGCCCCTCGGTTTCAGCCCCTCTGTTTCAGCCCCTCTGTTTCAGCCCCTCTGTTTCTCGACCTCTGTTTCAGCCCCTCTGTTTCTCGGCCTCTGTTTCAGCCCCTCTGTTTCAGCCCCTCTGTTTCAGCCCCTCTGTTTCTCGCCCTCTGTGTCAGCCCCTCTGTTTCTCGCCCTCTGTTTCAGCCACTCTGTTTCAGCCCCTCTGTTTCAGCTCCTCTGTTTCTCGCCCTCTGTTTCAGCCCCTCTGTTTCTCGCCCTCTGTTTCAGCCCCTCTGTTTCAGCCCCTCTGTTTCTCGCCCTCTGTTTCTGCCCCTCTGTTTCTCGCACTCTGTTACAGCCCCGCTGATTCAGCCCCTCTGTTTCAGCCCCTCTGATTCAGCCCCTCTGTTTCAGCCCCTCTGTTTCAGCCCCTCTGTTTCAGCCCCTCTGTTTCTCGCCCTCTGTTTCAGCCCGTCTGTTTCTCGCCCTCTGTTTCAGCCCCGCTGATTCAGCCCCTCTGTTTCAGCCCCTCTGAATCAGCCCCTCTGATTCAGCCCCTCTGTTTCAGCCCCTCTGTTTCAGCCCCTCTGTTTCAGCCCCTCTGTTTCTCGCCCTCTGTTTCAGCCCCTCTGATTCAGCCCCTCTGTTTCAGCCGCTCTGTTTCAGCCCCTCTGTTTCAGCCCCTCTGTTCCAACCACTCTGTTTCTCGCCCTCTGTTTCTCACCCTCTGTTTCTCGCCCTCTGTTTCAGCCCCTCTGTTTTTCACCCTCTGTTTCAGCCCCTCTGTTTCTCGCCCTCTGTTTCAGGCTCTCTGTTTCAGCCCGTCTGTTTCAGCCCCTCTGTTTCAGCCCCTCTGTTTCTCGCCCTCTGTTTCAGCCCCTCTGTTTCAGCCCCTCTGATTCAGCCCCTCTGTTTCAGCCCCTCTGTTTCAGCCCCTCTGTTTCTCGCCCTCTGTTTCTGCCCCTCTGTTTCTCGCCCTCTGTTTCAGCCCCTCTGTTTCTCGCCCTCTGTTTCAGCCCCTCTGTTTTTCGCCCTCTGTTTCAGCCCCTCTGTTTCTCGCCCTCTGTTTCAGCCCCTCTGTTTCAGCCCCTCTATTTCAGCCCCTCTGTTTCAGCCCCACTGTTTCTCGCCCTCTGTTTCAGCTCCTCTGTTACTCGCCCTCTGATTCAGCCCCTATGTTTCAGCCCCTCTGTTTCTCGCCCTCTGTTTCTGCCCCTCTGTTTCTCGCCCTCTGTTTCAGCCCCTCTGTTTTTCACCCTCTGTTTCAGCCCCTCTGTTTCTCGCCCTCTGTTTCAGCCCCTCTGTTTCAGCCCCTCTGTTTCAGCCCCTCTGTTTCAGCCCCACTGTTTCTCGCCCTCTGTTTCAGCTCCTCTGTTACTCGCCCTCTGATTCAGCCCCTCTGTTTCAGCCCCTCTGTTTCTCGCCCTCTGTTTCTGCCCCACTGTTTCTTGCCCTCTGTTTCAGCCCCTCTGTTTCTCACCCTCTGTTTCAGCCCCGCTGATTCAGCCCCTCTGTTTCAGCCACTCAGAATCAGCCCCTCTGTTTCAGCCCCTCTGTTTCAGCCCCACTGTTTCTCGCCCTCTGTTTCAGCCCCTCTGTTTCAGCCCCTCTGTTTCTCGCCCTCTGTTTCAGCCCCTCTGATTCAGCCCCTCTGTTTCAGTCCCTCTGTTTCAGCCCCACTGTTTCAGTCCCACTGTTTCTCGCCCTCTGTTTCAGCCCCTCTGTATCTCGCCCTCTGTTTCAGCCCCTCTGTTTCTCGCCCTCTATTTCAGCCCCTCTGCTTCAGCCCCTCTGTTTCTCGACCTCTGTTTCAGCCCCTCTGTTTCTCGGCCTCTGTTTCAGCCCCTCTGTTTCAGCCCCTCTGTTTCAGCCCCTCGGTTTCTCGCCCTCTGTTTCAGCCACTCTGTTTCTCGCCCTCAGTTTCAGCCCCGCTGATTCAGCCCCTCTGTTTCAGCCCCTCTGAATCAGCCCCTCTGATTCAGCCCCTCTGTTTCAGCCCCTCTGTTTCAGCCCCTCTGTTTCAGCCCCCCTGTTTCTCGCCCTCTGTTTCAGCCACTCTGTTTCTCGCCCTCTGTTTCAGCTCCTCTGTTTCAGCCCCTCTGTTTCAGGCCCTCTGTTTCTTGCCCTCTGTTTCAGCCCCTCTGTTTCTCGCCCTCTGTTTCAGCCCCTCTGTTTCTCGCCCTCTGTTTCAGCCCCTCTGTTTCAGCCCCTCTGTTTCTCGTCCTCTGTTTCTGCACCGCTGATTCAGCCCCTCTGTTTCATCCACTCAGAATCAGCCCCTCTGATTCAGCCCCTCTGTTTCAGCCCCTCTGATTCAGCCCCTCTGATTCAGCCTCTCTGTTTCTCGCCCTCTGTTTCAGCCCCTCTGTTTCAGCCCCTCTGTTTCAGCCTCTCTGTTTCTCACCCTCCGTTTCAGCCCCACTGATTCAGCCCCTCTGATTCAGCCCCTCTGTTTCCGGCCCCTCTGTTCGATACCCCTCTGTTTCAGACCCTCTGTTTCACGCCCTGTGTTTCAGCCACTCTGTTTCTCGCCCTCTGTTTCAGCCCCTCTGTTTCTCGCCCTCTATTTCAGCCCCTCTGCTTCAGCCCCTCTGTTTCAGCCCCTCTGATCCAACCCCTCTGATTCAGCCCCTCAGTTTCTCGCCCTCTGTTTCAGCCCCTCGGTTTCAGCCCCTCTGTTTCAGCCCCTCTGTTTCAGCCCCTCTGTTTCTCGACCTCTGTTTCAGCCCCTCTGTTTCTCGGCCTCTGTTTCAGCCCCTCTGTTTCAGCCCCTCTGTTTCAGCCCCTCTGTTTCTCGCCCTCTGTTTCAGCCCCTCTGTTTCTCGCCCTCTGTTTCAGCCACTCTGTTTCAGCCCCTCTGTTTCAGCTCTTCTGTTTCTCGCCCTCTGTTTCAGCCCCTCTGTTTCTCGCCCTCTGTTTCAGCCCCTCTGTTTCAGCCCCTCTGTTTCTCGCCCTCTGTTTCTGCCCCTCTGTTTCTCGCACTCTGTTACAGCCCCGCTGATTCAGCCCCTCTGTTTCAGCCCCTCTGATTCAGCCCCTCTGTTTCAGCCCCTCTGTTTCAGCCCCTCTGTTTCTCGCCCTCTGTTTGAGCCCCTCTGATTCAGCCCCTCTGTTTCAGCCCCTCAGATTCAGCCCCTCTGATTCAGCCCCTCTGATGCAGCCTCTCTGTTTCTCGCCCTCTGTTTCAGCCCCTCTGTTCAGCCCCTCTGTTTCAGCCCCTCTGTTTCTCACCCTCTGTTTCAGCCCCACTGATTCAGCCCCTCTGATTCAGCCCCTCTGTTTCAGCCCCTCTGTTTCAGCCCCTCTGTTTCTCGCCCTCTGTTTCAGCCCCTCTGTTTCTCGCCCTCTGTTTCGGTCCCTCTGTTTCAGCCCCTCTGTTTCTCGTCCTCTGGTTCAGCCCCTCTGTTTCTCGCCCTCTGTTTCAGCCCCTCTGTTTCTCGCCCTCTGTTTCAGGCTCTCTGTTTCTGCCCGTCTGTTTCAGCCCCTCTGTTTCAGCCCCTCTGTTTCTCGCCCTGATGTTTCAGCCCCTCTGTTTCAGCCCCTCTGATTCAGCCCCTCTGAATCAGCCCCTCTGTTTCTGCCCTCTGTTTCAGCCCCTCTGTTTCAGCCCCTCTGTTTCAGCCCCTCTGTTTCAGCCCCTCTGTTTCTCGCCCTCTGTTTCAGCTCGTCTGTTTCTCGCCCTCTGTTTCAGCCCCTCTGTTTCAGCCCCTCTGTTTCTCGCCCTCTGTTTCTGCCCCTCTGCTTCAGCCCCTCAGAATCAGCCCATCTGATTCAGCCCCTCTGTTTCAGTCCCTCTGTTTCAGCCCCTCTGTTTCAGTCCCTCTGTTTCTCGCCCTCTGTTTCAGCCGCTCTGTTTCTCGCCCTCTGTTTCAGCCCCTCTGTTTCAGCCCCTCTGTTTCTCACCCTCTGTTTCAGCCCCTCTGTTTCAGCCCCACTGATTCAGCCCCTCTGATTCAGCCCCTCTGATTCAGCCCCTCTGATTCAGCCCCTCTGTTTCAGCCCCTCTGTTTCAGCCCCTCTGTTTCTCGCCCTCTGTTTCAGCCCCTCTGTTTCTCGCCCTCTGTTTCAGCCCCTCTGTTTCAGCCCCTCTGTTTCAGCCCGTCTGTTTCTCGCAATCTGTTTCAGCCCCTCTGATTCAGCCCCTCTGTTTCAGCCCCTCTGTTTCAGCCCCTCTGTTTCAGCCCTTCTGTTTCAGCCACTCGGTTTCTGCCCCTCTGTTTCTTGACCTCTGTTTCAGCCCCTCTGTTTATCGCCCTCTGTTTTAGCCCCTCTGTTTCTCGCCCTCTGTTTCAGCCCCTCTGTTTCGCACTCTCTGTTTCAGCCCCTCTGTTTCAGCCCCTCTGTTTCAGCCCCTCCGATTCAGCCCCTCTGTTTCAGCCCCTCTGTTTCTGCCCCTCTGTTTCAGCACCTCGGTTTCTCGCCCTTTGTTTCAGCCCCTCTGTTTCTCGCCCTCTGTTTCAGCCCCTCTGCTTCAGCCCCTCTGTTTCAGCCCCTCTGTTTCTCGCCCTCTGTTTCAGCCCCTCTGTTTCTTGCCCTCTGTTTCAGCCCCACTGTTTCTCGCCCTCTGTTTCTGCCCCTCTGTTTCTCGCCCTCTGTTTCAGCCCCTCTGTTTCTCGCCTTCTGTTTGAGCCCCTCTGATTCAGGCCCTCTCTTTCAGCCCCTCTGTTTCTCGCCTTCTGTTTCAGCCCCTCTGATTCAGGCCCTCTGTTTCAGCCCCTCTGATTCAGCCCCTCTGATTCAGCCCCTCTGTTTCTCGCCCTCTGTTTCAGCCCATCTGTTTCAGCCCTTCTGTTTCAGCCACTCGGTTTCAGCCCCTCTGTTTCTGGCCCTCTGTTTCAGCCCCTCTGTTTCTCGCTCTCTGTTTCAGCCCCTCTGTTTCAGCCCCTCTGTTTCAGCCCCTCTGTTTCTCGCCCTCTGTTTCAGCCCCTCTGTTTCTTGCCCTCTGTTTCAGCCTCTCTGTTTCTCGCCCTCTGTTTCAGCCCCTCTGTTTCAGCCCCTCTGTTTCAGCACCTCTGTTTCAGCCCCTCTGTTTCTCGCCCTCTGTTTCAGCCCCTCTGATTCAGCCCCTCTGTTTCTCGCCCTCTGTTTCAGCCCCTCTGTTTCTCGCCCACTGTTTCAGCCCCTCTGTTTCAGCCCCTCTGTTTCAGCCCCTCTGTTTCTCGCCCTCTGTTTCAGCCCCTCTGATTCAGCCCCTCTGTTTCTCGCCCTCTGTTTCAGCCCCTCTGTTTCTCGCCATCTGTTTCAGCCCCTCTGTTTCTCGCCTTCTGTTTCAGCCCCTCTGTTTCAGCCCCTCTGTTTCAGCCCCTCTGTTTCTCGCCCTCTGTTTCAGCCCCTCTGATTCTCGCCCTCTATTTCAGCCTCTCTGTTTCTCGCCCTCTGTTTCAGCCCCTCTGTTTCAGCCCCTCTGATTCAGCCCCTCTGTTTCAGCCCCTCTGAATCAGTACCTTAGTTTCACGCCCTCTGTTTCAGCCCCTCTGTTTCAGCCCCTCTATTTCAGCCCCTCTGTTTCAGCCCCTCTGTTTCAGCCCCTCTGTTTCAGCCCCTCTGATTCAGTACCTTAGTTTCACGCCCTCTGTTTCAGCCCCTCTGTTTCAGCCCCTCTATTTCAGCCCCTCTGTTTCTCGCCCTCTGTTTCAGCCCCTCTGATTCTCGCCCTCTATTTCAGCCTCTCTGTTTCTCGCCCTCTGTTTCAGCCCCTCTGTTTCAGCCCCTCTGATTCAGCCCCTCTGTTTCAGCCCCTCTGAATCAGCCCCTCTGTTTCAGATCCTCTATTTCAGCCCCTCTGTTTCAGCCACTCTGAATCAGCCCCTCTGTTTCAGCCAGTCTGTTTCAGCCCCTCTGTTTCAGCCCCTCTGATTCAGTACCTTAGTTTCACGCCCTCTGTTTCAGCCCCTCTGTTTCAGCCCCTCTGATTCAGTACCTTAGTTTCACGCCCTCTGTTTCAGCCCCTCTGTTTCAGCCCCTCTATTTCAGCCCCTCTGTTTCAGCCCCTCTGTTTCAGCCCCTCTGTTTCAGCCCCTCTGATTCAGTACCTTAGTTTCACGCCCTCTGTTTCAGCCCCTCTGTTTCAGCCCCTCTATTTCAGCCCCTCTGTTTCAGCCCCTCTGTTTCTCGCCCTCTGTTTCAGCCCCTCTGTTTCTCGCCCTCTGTTTCCGCCCCTCTGTTTCAGCCCCTCTGATTCAGCCCCTCTGATTCAGCCCCTCTGTTTCTCGCCCTCTGTTTCAGCCCCTCTGTTTCAGCCCCTCTGTTTCAGCCCCTCTGTTTCAGCCCCTCCGATTCAGCCCCTCTGTTTCAGCCCCTCTGTTTCTGCCCCTCTGTTTCAGCCCCTCTGTTTCTCGCCCTTTGTTTCAGCCCCTCTGTTTCTCGCCCTCTGTTTCAGCCCCTCTGTTTCAGCCCCTCTGTTTCAGCCCCTCTGTTTCTCGCCCTCTGTTTCAGCCCCTCTGTTTCTTGCCCTCTGTTTCAGCCCCTCTGTTTCAGCCCCTCTGTTTCTCGCCCTCTGTTTCTGCCCCTCTGTTTCTCGCCCTCTGTTTCAGCCCCTCTGTTTCTCGCCTTCTGTTTCAGCCCCTCTGATTCAGCCCCTCTGTTTCAGCCCCTCTGATTCAGCCACTCTGATTCAGCCCCTCTGTTTCTCGCCCTCTGTTTCAGCCCCTCTGTTTCAGCCCTTCTGTTTCAGCCACTCGGTTTCAGCCCCTCTGTTTCTTGCCCTCTGTTTCAGCCCCTCTGTTTCTCGCCCTCTGTTTCAGCCCCTCTGTTTCTCGCCCTCTGTTTCAGCCCCTCTGTTTCGCACTCTCTGTTTCAGCCCCTCTGTTTCAGCCCCTCTGTTTCTCGCCCTCTGTTTCTGCTCCTCTGTTTCTCGCCCTCTGTTTCAGCCGCTCTGTTTCTCGCCCTCTGTTTCAACCCCTCTGATTCAGCCCTTCTGTTTCAGCCCCTCTGAATCAGCCCCTCTGTTTCTCGCCCTCTGTTTCAGCCCCTCTGATTCAGCCACTCTTTTTCTCGCCCTCTGTTTCAGCCCCTCTGTTTCTCTCCATCTGTTTCACCCCCTCTGTTTCTCGCCCTCTGTTTCAGCCCCTCTGTTTCAGCCCCTCTGTTTCAGCCCCTCTGTTTCTCGCCCTCTGTTTCAGCCCCTCTGTTTCTCGCCCTCTGTTTCACACTCTCTGTTTCTCGCCCTCTGTTTCAGCCCCTCTGTTTCAGCCCTTCTGTTTCAGCCACTCGGTTTCAGCCCCTCTGTTTCTTGCCCTCTGTTTCAGCCCCTCTGTTTCTCGCCCTCTGTTTCAGCCCCTCTGTTTCTCGCCCTCTGTTTCAGCCCCTCTGTTTCGCACTCTCTGTTTCAGCCCCTCTGTTTCAGCCCCTCTGTTTCTCGCCCTCTGTTTCTGCTCCTCTGTTTCTCGCCCTCTGTTTCAGCCCCTCTGTTTCTCACCCTCTGTTTCAGCACCTCTGTTTCAGCCCCTCTGTTTCTCGCCCTCTGTTTCAGCCCCTCTGTTTCTCGCCCTCTGTTTCAGCCCCTCTGATTCAGCCACTCTTTTTCTCGCCCTCTGTTTCAGCCCCTCTGTTTCTCTCCATCTGTTTCACCCCCTCTGTTTCTCGCCCTCTGTTTCAGCCCCTCTGTTTCAGCCCCTCTGTTTCAGCCCCTCTGTTTCTCGCCCTCTGTTTCAGCCCCTCTGTTTCTCGCCCTCTGTTTCACACTCACTGTTTCTCGCCCTCTGTTTCAGCCCCTCTGTTTCAGCCCCTCTGATTCAGCCCCTCTGTTTCAGCCCCTCTCTTTCTCGCCCTCTGTTTCAGCCCCTCTGATTCAGCCCCTCTGTTTCAGCCCCTCTGATTCAGCCCCTCTGTTTCAGACCCTCTATTTCAGCCCCTCTGTTTCAGCCACTCTGTTTCAGGCTCTCTGTTTCAGCCGTCTGTTTCAGCCCCTCTGTTTCAGCCCCTCTGTTTCAGCCCCTCTGATTCAGTACCTTAGTTTCTCGCCCTCTGTTTCAGCCCCTCTGTTTCAGCCCCTCTGATTCAGCCCCTCTGATGCAGCCCCTCTGATTCAGCCCCTCTGTTTCTCGCCCTCTGTTTCTGCCCCTCTGTTTCAGCCCCTCTGTTTCAGCCCCTCTGTTTCTTGCCCTCTTTTTCAGCCCCTCTGTTTCAGCCCCTCTGTTTCAGCCCCTCCGATTCAGCCCCTCTGTTTCAGCCCCTCTGTTTCTGCCCCTCTGTTTCAGCCCCTCTGTTTCTCGCCCTTTGTTTCAGCCCCTCTGTTTCTCGCCCTCTGTTTCAGCCCCTCTGCTTCAGCCCCACTGTTTCAGCCCCTCTGTTTCTCGCCCTCTGTTTCAGCCCCTCTGTTTCTTGCCCTCTGTTTCAGTCCCTCTGTTTCAGCCCCACTGTTTCTCGCTCTCTGTTTCTGCCCCTCTGATTCAGCCCCTCTGTTTCTCGCCCTCTGTTTCAGCCCCTCTGTTTCTCGCCCACTGTTTCAGCCCCTCTGTTTCAGCCCCTCTGTTTCAGCCCCTCTGTTTCTCGCCCTCTGTTTCAGCCCCTCTGATTCAGCCCCTCTGTTTCTCGCCCTCTGTTTCAGCCCCTCTGTTTCTCGCCATCTGTTTCAGCCCCTCTGTTTCTCGCCTTCTGTTTCAGCCCCTCTGTTTCAGCCCCTCTGTTTCAGCCCCTCTGTTTCTCGCCCTCTGTTTCAGCCCCTCTGATTCTCGCCCTCTATTTCAGCCTCTCTGTTTCTCGCCCTCTGTTTCAGCCCCTCTGTTTCAGCCCCTCTGATTCAGCCCCTCTGTTTCAGCCCCTCTGAATCAGCCCCTCTGTTTCAGACCCTCTATTTCAGCCCCTCTGTTTCAGCCACTCTGAATCAGCCCCTCTGTTTCAGCCAGTCTGTTTCAGCCCCTCTGTTTCAGCCCCTCTGATTCAGTACCTTAGTTTCACGCCCTCTGTTTCAGCCCCTCTGTTTCAGCCCCTCTGATTCAGTACCTTAGTTTCACGCCCTCTGTTTCAGTCCCTCTGTTTCAGCCCCTCTATTTCAGCCCCTCTGTTTCAGCCCCTCTGTTTCAGCCCTTCTGTTTCAGCCCCTCTGATTCAGTACCTTAGTTTCACGCCCTCTGTTTCAGCCCCTCTGTTTCAGCCCCTCTATTTCAGCCCCTCTGTTTCAGCCCCTCTGTTTCTCGCCCTCTGTTTCAGCCCCTCTGTTTCTCGCCCTCTGTTTCCGCCCCTCTGTTTCAGCCCCTCTGATTCAGCCCCTCTGATTCAGCCCCTCTGTTTCTCGCCCTCTGTTTCAGCCCCTCTGTTTCAGCCCCTCTGTTTCAGCCCCTCTGTTTCAGCCCCTCCGATTCAGCCCCTCTGTTTCAGCCCCTCTGTTTCTGCCCCTCTGTTTCAGCCCCTCTGTTTCTCGCCCTTTGTTTCAGCCCCTCTGTTTCTCGCCCTCTGTTTCAGCCGCTCTGTTTCAGCCCCTCTGTTTCAGCCCCTCTGTTTCTCGCCCTCTGTTTCAGCCCCTCTGTTTCTTGCCCTCTGTTTCAGCCCCTCTGTTTCAGCCCCTCTGTTTCTCGCCCTCTGTTTCTGCCCCTCTGTTTCTCGCCCTCTGTTTCAGCCCCTCTGTTTCTCGCCTTCTGTTTCAGCCCCTCTGATTCAGCCCCTCTGTTTCAGCCCCTCTGATTCAGCCCCTCTGATTCAGCCCCTCTGTTTCTCGCCCTCTGTTTCAGCCCCTCTGTTTCAGCCCTTCTGTTTCAGCCACTCGGTTTCAGCCCCTCTGATTCTCGCCCTCTATTTCAGCCTCTCTGTTTCTCGCCCTCTGTTTCAGCCCCTCTGTTTCAGCCCCTCTGATTCAGCCCCTCTGTTTCAGCCCCTCTGAATCAGCCCCTCTGTTTCAGACCCTCTATTTCAGCCAGTCTGTTTCAGCCCCTCTGTTTCAGCCCCTCTGATTCAGTACCTTAGTTTCACGCCCTCTGTTTCAGTCCCTCTGTTTCAGCCCCTCTATTTCAGCCCCTCTGTTTCAGCCCCTCTGTTTCAGCCCCTCTGTTTCAGCCCCTCTGATTCAGTACCTTAGTTTCACGCCCTCTGTTTCAGCCCCTCTGTTTCAGCCCCTCTATTTCAGCCCCTCTGTTTCAGCCCCTCTATTTCAGCCCCTCTGTTTCAGCCCCTCTGTTTCAGCCCCTCTGTTTCAGCCCCTCTGATTCAGTACCTTAGTTTCACGCCCTCTGTTTCAGCCCCTCTGTTTCAGCCCCTCTATTTCAGCCCCTCTGTTTCAGCCCCTCTGTTTCTCGCCCTCTGTTTCAGCCCCTCTGTTTCTCGCCCTCTGTTTCCGCCCCTCTGTTTCAGCCCCTCTGATTCAGCCCCTCTGATTCAGCCCCTCTGTTTCTCGCCCTCTGTTTCAGCCCCTCTGTTTCAGCCCCTCTGTTTCAGCCCCTCTGTTTCAGCCCCTCCGATTCAGCCCCTCTGTTTCAGCCCCTCTGTTTCTGCCCCTCTGTTTCAGCCCCTCTGTTTCTCGCCCTTTGTTTCAGCCCCTCTGTTTCTCGCCCTCTGTTTCAGCCGCTCTGTTTCAGCCCCTCTGTTTCAGCCCCTCTGTTTCTCGCCCTCTGTTTCAGCCCCTCTGTTTCTTGCCCTCTGTTTCAGCCCCTCTGTTTCAGCCCCTCTGTTTCTCGCCCTCTGTTTCAGCCCCTCTGTTTCTCGCCTTCTGTTTCAGCCCCTCTGATTCAGCCCCTCTGTTTCAGCCCCTCTGATTCAGCCCCTCTGATTCAGCCCCTCTGTTTCTCGCCCTCTGTTTCAGCCCCTCTGTTTCAGCCCTTCTGTTTCAGCCACTCGGTTTCAGCCCCTCTGTTTCTTGCCCTCTGTTTCAGCCCCTCTGTTTCTCGCCCTCTGTTTCAGCCCCTCTGTTTCTCGCCCTCTGTTTCAGCCCCTCTGTTTCGCACTCTCTGTTTCAGCCCCTCTGTTTCAGCCCCTCTGTTTCTCGCCCTCTGTTTCTGCTCCTCTGTTTCTCGCCCTCTGTTTCAGCCGCTCTGTTTCTCGCCCTCTGTTTCAACCCCTCTGATTCAGCCCCTCTGTTTCAGCCCCTCTGAATCAGCCCCTCTGTTTCAGCCCCTCTGTTTCAGCCCCTCTGTTTCTCGCCCTCTGTTTCAGCCCCTCTGTTTCTCACCCTCTGTTTCAGCACCTCTGTTTCAGCCCCTCTGTTTCTCGCCCTCTGTTTCAGCCCCTCTGTTTCTCGCCCTCTGTTTCAGCCCCTCTGATTCAGCCCCTCTGTTTCTGCCCCTCTGTTTCAGCCCCTCTGTTTCTCGCCCTTTGTTTCAGCCCCTCTGTTTCTCGCCCTCTGTTTCAGCCCCTCTGTTTCAGCCCCTCTGTTTCAGCCCCTCTGTTTCTCGCCCTCTGTTTCAGCCCCTCTGTTTCTCGCCCTCTGTTTCACCCTCTCTGTTTCTCGCCCTCTGTTTCAGCCCCTCTGTTTCAGCCCCTCTGATTCAGCCCCTCTGTTTCAGCCCCTCTCTTTCTCGCCCTCTGTTTCAGCCCCTCTGTTTCAGCCCCTCTGATTCAGCCCCTCTGTTTCAGACCCTCTATTTCAGCCCCTCTGTTTCAGCCACTCTGTTTCAGGCTCTCTGTTTCAGCCGTCTGTTTCAGCCCCTCTGTTTCAGCCCCTCTGTTTCAGCCCCTCTGATTCAGTACCTTAGTTTCTCGCCCTCTGTTTCAGCCCCTCTGTTTCAGCCCCTCTGATTCAGCCCCTCTGATGCAGCCCCTCTGATTCAGCCCCTCTGTTTCTCGCCCTCTGTTTCTGCCCCTCTGTTTCAGCCCCTCTGTTTCAGCCCCTCTGTTTCTTGCCCTCTTTTTCAGCCCCTCTGTTTCAGCCCCTCTGTTCCAGCCCCTCCGATTCAGCCCCTCTGTTTCAGCCCCTCTGTTTCTGCCCCTCTGTTTCAGCCCCTCTGTTTCTCGCCCTTTGTTTCAGCCCCTCTGTTTCTCGCCCTCTGTTTCAGCCCCTCTGCTTCAGCCCCACTGTTTCAGCCCCTCTGTTTCTCGCCCTCTGTTTCAGCCCCTCTGTTTCTTGCCCTCTGTTTCAGGCCCTCTGTTTCAGCCCCACTGTTTCTCGCTCTCTGTTTCTGCCCCTCTGTTTCTCGCCCTCTGTTTCAGCCCCTCTGTTTCTCGCCTTCTGTTTCTGCCCCTCTGATTCAGCCCCTCTGTTTCTCGCCCTCTGTTTCAGCCCCTCTGTTTCTCGCCCACTGTTTCAGCCCCTCTGTTTCTCGCCCTCTGTTTCAGCCCCTCTGTTTCAGCCCTTCTGTTTCAGCCACTCGGTTTCAGCCCCTCTGTTTCTTGCCCTCTGTTTCAGCCCCTCTGTTTCAGCCGCTCTGTTTCAGCCCCTCTGTTTCTCGCCCTCTGTTTCAGCCCCTCTGCTTCAGCCCCACTGTTTCAGCCCCTCTGTTTCAGCCCCTCTGTTTCAGCCCCTCTGTTTCTCGCCCTCTGTTTCAGCCCCTCTGCTTCAGCCCCACTGTTTCAGCCCCTCTGTTTCTCGCCCTCTGTTTCAGCCCCTCTGTTTCTTGCCCTCTGTTTCAGGCCCTCTGTTTCAGCCCCACTGTTTCTCGCTCTCTGTTTCTGCCCCTCTGATTCAGCCCCTCTGTTTCTCGCCCTCTGTTTCAGCCCCTCTGTTTCTCGCCCTCTGATTCAGCCCCTCTGTTTCTCGCCCTCTGTTTCAGCCCCTCTGTTTCAGCCCTTCTGTTTCAGCCACTCGGTTTCAGCCCCTCTGTTTCTTGCCCTCTGTTTCAGCCCCTCTGTTTCAGCCCCTCTGTTTCTCGCCCTCTGTTTCAGCCCCTCTGCTTCAGCCCCACTGTTTCAGCCCCTCTGTTTCTCGCCCTCTGTTTCAGCCCCTCTGTTTCTTGCCCTCTGTTTCAGGCCCTCTGTTTCAGCCCCACTGTTTCTCGCTCTCTGTTTCTGCCCCTCTGATTCAGACCCTCTGTTTCTCGCCCTCTGTTTCAGCCCCTCTGTTTCTCGCCCACTGTTTCAGCCCCTCTGTTTCAGCCCCTCTGTTTCAGCCCCTCTGTTTCTCGCCCTCTGTTTCAGCCCCTCTGATTCAGCCCCTCTGTTTCTCGCCCTCTGTTTCAGCCCCTCTGTTTCTCGCCATCTGTTTCAGCCCCTCTGTTTCTCGCCTTCTGTTTCAGCCCCTCTGTTTCAGCCCCTCTGTTTCAGCCCCTCTGTTTCTCGCCCTCTGTTTCAGCCCCTCTGATTCTCGCCCTCTATTTCAGCCTCTCTGTTTCTCGCCCTCTGTTTCAGCCCCTCTGTTTCAGCCCCTCTGATTCAGCCCCTCTGTTTCAGCCCCTCTGAATCAGCCCCTCTGTTTCAGACCCTCTATTTCAGCCCCTCTGTTTCAGCCACTCTGAATCAGCCCCTCTGTTTCAGCCAGTCTGTTTCAGCCCCTCTGTTTCAGCCCCTCTGATTCAGTACCTTAGTTTCACGCCCTCTGTTTCAGCCCCTCTGTTTCAGCCCCTCTGATTCAGTACCTTAGTTTCGCGCCTCTGTTTCAGTCCCTCTGTTTCAGCCCCTCTATTTCAGCCCCTCTGTTTCAGCCCCTCTGTTTCAGCCCCTCTGTTTCAGCCCCTCTGATTCAGTACCTTAGTTTCACGCCCTCTGTTTCAGCCCCTCTGTTTCAGCCCCTCTATTTCAGCCCCTCTGTTTCAGCCCCTCTGTTTCTCGCCCTCTGTTTCAGCCCCTCTGTTTCTCGCCCTCTGTTTCCGCCCCTCTGTTTCAGCCCCTCTGATTCAGCCCCTCTGATTCAGCCCCTCTGTTTCTCGCCCTCTGTTTCAGCCCCTCTGTTTCAGCCCCTCTGTTTCAGCCCCTCTGTTTCAGCCCCTCCGATTCAGCCCCTCTGTTTCAGCCCCTCTGTTTCTGCCCCTCTGTTTCAGCCCCTCTGTTTCTCGCCCTTTGTTTCAGCCCCTCTGTTTCTCGCCCTCTGTTTCAGCCGCTCTGTTTCAGCCCCTCTGTTTCAGCCCCTCTGTTTCTCGCCCTCTGTTTCAGCCACTCTGTTTCTTGCCCTCTGTTTCAGCCCCTCTGTTTCAGCCCCTCTGTTTCTCGCCCTCTGTTTCTGCCCCTCTGTTTCTCGCCCTCTGTTTCAGCCCCTCTGTTTCTCGCCTTCTGTTTCAGCCCCTCTGATTCAGCCCCTCTGTTTCAGCCCCTCTGATTCAGCCCCTCTGATTCAGCCCCTCTGTTTCTCGCCCTCTGTTTCAGCCCCTCTGTTTCAGCCCTTCTGTTTCAGCCACTCGGTTTCAGCCCCTCTGATTCTCGCCCTCTATTTCAGCCTCTCTGTTTCTCGCCCTCTGTTTCAGCCCCTCTGTTTCAGCCCCTCTGATTCAGCCCCTCTGTTTCAGCCCCTCTGAATCAGCCCCTCTGTTTCAGACCCTCTATTTCAGCCCCTCTGTTTCAGCCACTCTGAATCAGCCCCTCTGTTTCAGCCAGTCTGTTTCAGCCCCTCTGTTTCAGCCCCTCTGATTCAGTACCTTAGTTTCACGCCCTCTGTTTCAGCCCCTCTGTTTCAGCCCCTCTGATTCAGTACCTTAGTTTCACGCCCTCTGTTTCAGTCCCTCTGTTTCAGCCCCTCTATTTCAGCCCCTCTGTTTCAGCCCCTCTGTTTCAGCCCCTCTGTTTCAGCCCCTCTGATTCAGTACCTTAGTTTCACGCCCTCTGTTTCAGCCCCTCTGTTTCAGCCCCTCTATTTCAGCCCCTCTGTTTCAGCCCCTCTGTTTCTCGCCCTCTGTTTCAGCCCCTCTGTTTCTCGCCCTCTGTTTCCGCCCCTCTGTTTCAGCCCCTCTGATTCAGCCCCTCTGATTCAGCCCCTCTGTTTCTCGCCCTCTGTTTCAGCCCCTCTGTTTCAGCCCCTCTGTTTCAGCCACTCCGATTCAGCCCCTCTGTTTCAGCCCCTCTGTTTCTGCCCCTCTGTTTCAGCCCCTCTGTTTCTCGCCCTTTGTTTCAGCCCCTCTGTTTCTCGCCCTCTGTTTCAGCCGCTCTGTTTCAGCCCCTCTGTTTCAGCCCCTCTGTTTCTCGCCCTCTGTTTCAGCCCCTCTGTTTCTTGCCCTCTGTTTCAGCCCCTCTGTTTCAGCCCCTCTGTTTCTCGCCCTCTGTTTCAGCCCCTCTGTTTCTCGCCTTCTGTTTCAGCCCCTCTGATTCAGCCCCTCTGTTTCAGCCCCTCTGATTCAGCCCCTCTGATTCAGCCCCTCTGTTTCTCGCCCTCTGTTTCAGCCCCTCTGTTTCAGCCCTTCTGTTTCAGCCACTCGGTTTCAGCCCCTCTGTTTCTTGCCCTCTGTTTCAGCCCCTCTGTTTCTCGCCCTCTGTTTCAGCCCCTCTGTTTCTCGCCCTCTGTTTCAGCCCCTCTGTTTCGCACTCTCTGTTTCAGCCCCTCTGTTTCAGCCCCTCTGTTTCTCGCCCTCTGTTTCTGCTCCTCTGTTTCTCGCCCTCTGTTTCAGCCGCTCTGTTTCTCGCCCTCTGTTTCAACCCCTCTGATTCAGCCCCTCTGTTTCAGCCCCTCTGAATCAGCCCCTCTGTTTCAGCCCCTCTGTTTCAGCCCCTCTGTTTCTCGCCCTCTGTTTCAGCCCCTCTGTTTCTCACCCTCTGTTTCAGCACCTCTGTTTCAGCCCCTCTGTTTCTCGCCCTCTGTTTCAGCCCCTCTGTTTCTCGCCCTCTGTTTCAGCCCCTCTGATTCAGCCCCTCTGTTTCTGCCCCTCTGTTTCAGCCCCTCTGTTTCTCGCCCTTTGTTTCAGCCCCTCTGTTTCTCGCCCTCTGTTTCAGCCCCTCTGTTTCAGCCCCTCTGTTTCAGCCCCTCTGTTTCTCGCCCTCTGTTTCAGCCCCTCTGTTTCTCGCCCTCTGTTTCACCCTCTCTGTTTCTCGCCCTCTGTTTCAGCCCCTCTGTTTCAGCCCCTCTGATTCAGCCCCTCTGTTTCAGCCCCTCTCTTTCTCGCCCTCTGTTTCAGCCCCTCTGTTTCAGCCCCTCTGATTCAGCCCCTCTGTTTCAGACCCTCTATTTCAGCCCCTCTGTTTCAGCCACTCTGTTTCAGGCTCTCTGTTTCAGCCGTCTGTTTCAGCCCCTCTGTTTCAGCCCCTCTGTTTCAGCCCCTCTGATTCAGTACCTTAGTTTCTCGCCCTCTGTTTCAGCCCCTCTGTTTCAGCCCCTCTGATTCAGCCCCTCTGATGCAGCCCCTCTGATTCAGCCCCTCTGTTTCTCGCCCTCTGTTTCTGCCCCTCTGTTTCAGCCCCTCTGTTTCAGCCCCTCTGTTTCTTGCCCTCTTTTTCAGCCCCTCTGTTTCAGCCCCTCTGTTTCAGCCCCTCCGATTCAGCCCCTCTGTTTCAGCCCCTCTGTTTCTGCCCCTCTGTTTCAGCCCCTCTGTTTCTCGCCCTTTGTTTCAGCCCCTCTGTTTCTCGCCCTCTGTTTCAGCCCCTCTGCTTCAGCCCCACTGTTTCAGCCCCTCTGTTTCTCGCCCTCTGTTTCAGCCCCTCTGTTTCTTGCCCTCTGTTTCAGGCCCTCTGTTTCAGCCCCACTGTTTCTCGCTCTCTGTTTCTGCCCCTCTGTTTCTCGCCCTCTGTTTCAGCCCCTCTGTTTCTCGCCTTCTGTTTCAGCCCCTCTGATTCAGGCCCTCTGTTTCAGCCCCTCTGATTCAGCCCTCTGATTCAGCCCCTCTGTTTCTCGCCCTCTGTTTCAGCCCCTCTGTTTCAGCCCTTCTGTTTCAGCCACTCGGTTTCAGCCCCTCTGTTTCTTGCCCTCTGTTTCAGCCCCTCTGTTTCTCGACCTCTGTTTCAGCCCCTCTGTTTCTCGCCCTCTGTTTCAGCCCCTCTGTTTCGCACTCTCTGTTTCAGCCCCTCTGTTTCAGCCCCTCTGTTTCTCACCCTCTGTTTCTGCTCCTCTGTTTCTCGCCCTCTGTTTCAGCCCCTCTGTTTCTCGCCCTCTGTTTCAGCCCCTCTGATTCAGCCCCTCTGTTTCAGCCCCTCTGAATCAGCCCCTCTGTTTCAGGCCCTCTGTTTCAGCCCCTCTGTTTCTCGCCCACTGTTTCAGCCCCTCTGTTTCTCACCCTCTGTTTCAGCACCTCTGTTTCAGCCCCTCTGTTTCTCGCCCTCTGTTTCAGCCCCTCTGTTTCTCGCCCTCTGTTTCAGCCCCTGTGATTCAGCCTCTCTGTTTCTCGCCCTCTGTTTCAGCCCCTCTGTTTCTCCACATCTGTTTCAGCCACTCTGTTTCTCGCCCTCTGTTTCAGCCCCTCTGTTTCAGCCCCTCTGTTTCTCGCCCTCTGTTTCAGCCCCTCTGTTTCTCGCCCTCTGTTTCAGCCTCTCTGTTTCTCGCCCTCTGTGTCAGCCCCTCTGTTTCAACCCCTCTGATTCAGCCCCTCTGTTTCAGCCCCTCTGTTTCTCGCCCTCTGTTTCAGCCCCTCTGATTCAGCCCCTCTGTTTCAGACCCTCTATTTCAGCCCCTCTGTTTCAGCCACTCTGTTTCAGGCTCTCTGTTTCAGCCCATCTGTTTCAGCCCCTCTGTTTCAGCCCCTCTGATTCAGTACCTTAGTTTCTCGCCCTCTGTTTCAGCCCCTCTGTTTCAGCCCCTCTGATTCAGCCCCTCTGATTCAGCCCCTCTGTTTCTCGCCCTCTGTTTCACCCCCTCTGATTCAGCCCCTCTGTTTCTCACCCTCTGTTTCTCGCCCTCTGTTTCTTCCCATCTGTTTCAGCCCCTCTGTTTCAGCCCCACTGTTTCTTGCCCTCTGTTTCAGCCCCTCTGTTCCAGCCCCTCTGTTTCAGCCCCTCCGTTTCAGCCCCTCTGTTGCAGCCCCTCTGGTTCAGCCCCTCTGTTTCAGCCCCTCTGTTTCTCGCCCTTTGTTTCAGCCCCTCTGTTTGTCGCCCTCTGTTTCAGCCCCTCTGTTTCTCGCCCTCTGTTTCAGCCCCTCTGTTTCAGCCCCTCAGTTTCAGCCCCTCTGTTTCTCGCCCTCTGTTTCAGCCCCTCTGTTTCTTGCCCTCTGTTTCATCCACTCTGTTTCAGCCCCTCTGTTTCTCGCCCTTTGTTTCTGCCCCTCTGTTTCTCGCACTCTGTTTCAGCCCCTCTGTTTCTCGCCTTCTGTTTCAGCCCCTCTGATTCAGGCCCTCTGTTTCAGCC